>NC_081138.1:29633382-30263959 GCF_958295425.1 Solea solea
AAAACATTGGAAAAATCCAAACGAGGAGAATTTATCCTCTGTGAACTTAAATAATTAAATATTTTAAGATTCATAGATGATAGGAAGACTTGGAATGGCAAGTGTAGCAGGACTGAACAGGAAATGTTCCACCCACTCACTGGTTTGTGAAATCCCATTTTGAAGCCTCCAGTCTCAGCCTGACTGAGAGATCGTACACTGCAACCACGCACGTTTTGGATATTAATAACACCGTAGCCTCCTGGTTTATGGGTTTATTTGACTCTAAATGGGAGAATTTACAAAGTGGACATCATGTTTCATTGAAGAATGGTAAATGGTCTTTTTTGCCCTCTGTTTCATCAAAGAGTCTAGTCTGTCCATTATACACTTCTAGCACTACTCAACTCTATCTTATCTAACAGCTAACACTTTAGCACGAGCAACTTACTTTTTTTTACCTCAAATTATTATTTTTTATTTTTTTTATTTGACATTTGCTGCACATAAGTCCTGAAAACAGAGTGTGGAAAGTGAATCAGGTGATTCCTTGCTAACTTTAGCTGTAATGGCTATGTTTGTTAGCTGATGTTGCTAGTTAGCACACATGACAGCTAATGTGTACATGAAATAAAGATTTAAATGGCTTTTAACTTGGCTTCAAGAGAAGTGGGTCAACAATCAAGGCATGGACGTACTTACTCCGCAAGAAAGGACAAATGTGTTTGTTTTCTCAAGATAGCAAGAACCAGAACAAAGTTAGTTCTGGCCAGGACATTTTATACTTCACTAATGAAATGTCATTGTTTTCTCGCAGTGGGGTATGTACAGGATTGATTACGCACACTTGCTAGCTTGTGTATTCCAAGACTAGAATTCTTGAAACGGTAGGAAAGATCCTTAACTCTTCAAAATATCTACTAGAAAATACAAAAAATAACTATTGTTGAGAGAAAATATTCACAAATGACACCTGAGCAGATGAATGAGGTGATATGGTGCGGCTACGACCCCGACACAGGCCTTCACTACGGTTTGAACCATGTTTGTGTGGAACCGTGCAGAGTTACGGTTGCCGCGCCGCGCAGGTCCCCTGGCGATGCAGCACAAATTGAGAGAGCAGCACAATTCCCAGGAGTTTGCTTTAATTTCTTCTGTCAGAGAGATTCCGCTGAACCGTGTTAACCTCTCAGCACCGCCAGGAAATTAAGTTTGCGAAAGAGGCTTAAGGTTTCCAAACACGGCAACAAGCTGAATGTTGTTTTCATCAGCTGTCGCTTGGAAATTCTGTGAGCAGAGAACTGTATCTCCAAAACATAATTATCTGCATGAAGAGAGGTTTATCACAGGGGCAGAGAGGCGGGCGTGCCACAAATATTTTATATATCAGATAAAGCGAGGCAAACAACAGACATAAAAATGTATTAGCTGTGACAACAACACAGATTGTCTGGTACCTTCAGATAAAGATGGTTTAAAGCGTCTTCTTGTTCCATGAATTTGGTCATTTCATTTGGTAAAGATAAAATCCATATGTGCATTTCATCTACTGCTGTAAAGCAAATGTTCAATATTAGTTTAGTGTGATAAGCAGTAGGTGGCGTTAAGTCTGGGTCATCACAGAACAACAATAAGGCTCAACGAGACAACAAACTGTAAATAAATAGTGTAAAGCATGACAAAGCATTTTATCGCTCCTGCTTAGTCACATGATTGTTCAATGTCATCCTCATCAGTGAGTATGAAGGTATTAGTTCAATTAATATTACCTTTGCCAAACTCTAAAATGTCCTATATTTCCAAGTTAAAGCCACTGTCAGTGATGCCTTTTGGCTAACGTCCTGTCCACTAGCACTGTCAGCATTCTCCTCCCTCATCTACGGTGGCCCTGAAGTGCAAAACACCAACAAAAATTGATTTAATGTTGTTGTGTTTTAGTTAATGTTGTGTGATTTGCGCTTCAGGGCCACCGTACGCGCTAATAACGTCAATAAACATCAAGTTAATGGCCTCAATCACTTGCCTGTCCAAGTTTGTGTCTTTATGTACACATATATGGGTGCTATATTTAATTTCTGCCAATAAAACCTTACACACTGGACTTTTTCTAAGCAACTGCATGAGTGATGTCGCTTTTTTACAGTGTAGAAGAGGGAGAGAGAGAGAGAGAGAGAGAGAGCTGGTATGGGAGGAGGTAAAGAGAGGGAGGACGGTCTTACTGTTAAACACAGATGAAAACACAGCAGCAGGTCTCAGGATCTCACTGTCATCAGATCAGTATCTGCTCGTCTGTGACCGACCTACAAACTTCAGCGTGGATGTTATTCACTCACTCACTCACCGCTTCTCTTTGTCTCAGCTGACGCTCTGCCTTAATGACATGATTTAATTAGTGAGGATCTTCATCCTCATCACAACACCAGCGGAGGAGGAGGAGGAGGAGGAGGAGGAGGGAAAAAAAAATATGCACAAGACAAACAAGAGAGAGTTAAAAAACTGAGGCAGCAAACCTGCACCTTTAAAGGTAAGGCATGACTACAATTTGACATGGAACAGTGCTGGATTAAACTTTGCTATGCATTCATTTCCCTTTAAAGTCTCACTGAGATTAAAATGTCTTCTGACAGGAAATTAAAATGCAGAGTATCCTCTAACATGTGTGAGTGAAACCTGGGTTCTGTATTTTTCTTCATCTTTCTTTCCCTGTCATGGTGACTTCTGCTGTGAAATATTTACGTTATTTTTAATCATCCTCTGCTTTAATTAACACAGCAAAAAAAACTTTTTCCTGATCTTATAACATTTCCCAGAGTTAATGTCTGAAAACAGCTGTATCATGAGGTCACTGCTCCATATCACCTCAGTAAGTGCATCATCAAACACTGAAAATGTCAATGAATATACTTTAAATACAGTGTAATAAATGCACATGTCAACTGTTAATAATAATCATAACTTGGTTTTAGAGACACATTGTGTTTTCTTCCTTAATTTAACATTTAAAGTAGTTTAATCGAATATTTGATGGCATTATTTGTCATGTATGGGAATATTCTAAACTCCAGTGCTAGTGAGAGCTAGTGAAAGAAATGCAGGGTTCACAGCGTGTTGAGCTTACAAGATGCATTCAAAGACCCTGGTAAATTTCATCACTTTTGGGACGAGTGTGTACGTTTGGAAATCTAATCTTTCCAACTGTGAGATCTTTTTTGCTGTTTTATTTTATCAGTCACACTTAATTTTTGTGTTCATAAATCACAGTTTTGCCTCTCTGTCCTCGACAAAACAAAAGCAAGAAAAATGTCATATTTATCTTTTTTGGTTGTGAGAGCTGTAATTTAGTGATTATAAATGACACATTAAAGCAGCAGAAAACAAACGTAAATTAGAAGATGTCGTTTTTTTTTTGTTTTTCAGCTTTGTTCAGACTATGTTTGACCTCTGTGGGTCGGTCACACTGTCATGTCTCTGCAGAGGCGATGTGAGGTTTTCGAGGTCACACAGCTTATTGTGTGAAAGTCGACAAAGTCAAATGAAAGCAGGCGCGAAGTGGTGAGAAGAGTGTCGCGTCTAAATGTTGAGTGTCAAGATGATTTCTTTTTTCCTTTTCTGTCTGTGAATTTCCTGTGAGGTTTTCTAAACATTTATTTATCCCGTACATGAATGGAAATATCTCAGTTGATTTTTAACCAATTAACAGTTCAATAATTAATGATGGGTCTACTATGTAAATAACTACGGAAGAGTTAAACAAAATAATAATACAAACAAGCCTGAATTCTTAGATTAAAGTTGGAATTTCCACATTTTCACATGTGGCCCTAATTCTTTTCTGTAAATAACTAACTAACACATACAGTATACTCATTAGAATTCAATGTAAAACAGAAATCAGCAAAAATGCTGACGGGAAAACCAGAATTACAAAGTAATATTTTATTATTTCTATTTATTTTATAAATAGAAATATATTTACTATTTATGTCGTACTAATTTAGCTTCATGTCAAAAATAAATAAATAAACTAAAGGTGCCAATGAGTTGTTTTTATCTTATTAATGGAAAAGGAAAAGTTTTTGTTTTTGACTTTGAATGAGAAGCTATTACAATGAACTGGGCGAAGTTTGAACCACCAAAAAGCGAACAGTCATTGAGCTTGTCTTAATGGAAATTAGCCTCTTAAAATATATGTTAAACAAGAGTCAAAACAGTAAAAATTAAGGTGCAGCTGTGACCAAATCCATCAGTGGAACTCTACTGTTATTGTTTGATGGGAAGAAATTGGTTCAGTGTAGCAGGTTTTACAGTGATATGAATTCAGGTGTCATCTGCATATCAAGAAACAACTAAATAAAGCTCTCAGATGAAGACTAAAGGTACTGGTATACTCCCACGCATGCAAATTGTGTCATCAACGTGCCCAGATTTTGGAACCGTGCACAAATCCTATGCCCTGCGTCCAGACTTGTACCACCACCCGATGGTGACGGTACTCCTGCATGCGCAGCATGTCTGCGGAAGTATACCACAGGCTTAAGACTTGTCGCACTTGATATGAAACAATTTTGTATTTCAATACTTTTTTGGTGAAGACTTAATATTGAAAAGACTGATTGTCTTTGTAATTTTGTCCATCACAGTTCCATCATCACCTCTGAGGATCCTCCCACTTAACCTCCTGTCAGCTGGACTTACAGAAACCTTTGACACCAGGCTCCGCCTCCTGCAGCCAGCATGCCAATCATCAGCAATGCCAACCATGACTTCAGCACATACTCTGTCAGTAGCGATGACAGCAGCCTCGACCGCTTCTTCACTGAGATCCCGGAAACTGAGACCATCAAGGGTGCTTACTTCCAGCGAGCCCAGCTTCTCCGTGACCCAAAGGCCTCATATGTGATCGACCACACCCTACAGGTCCTCGTCAATGTCGGGGGCAACCGCTACACCTTTCCCTGGAGCACCTTGGAGCAGTTCCCCCAGAGTCGACTGGGGCGCCTTCGCTTCTGCACAACTCCCGAGGAGATTGCGCGACTCTGCGATGACTACGACGAGACGTGCCAGGAGTTCTTCTTCGACCGAAACCCGACAGCCTTCAGGGTCATCCTCAACTTCCTGGCTGCAGGCAAACTGCGCCTGCTTAGGGAACTGTGTGCCGTGTCACTACATGACGAGCTTGCCTACTGGGGTGTGGACCCGGGTCATATGGAGCGGTGTTGCCGTCGCCGTATGATCACGCGCGTAGAGGACGTGACCGAGAGAGAGCGTAAGGAAGAGGAGTGGAGGCAGAAGAGGCTGATGCTGAAGAAAAGCAGCACAGAGGCTGAGAGGGGCTACCGCAGACTGGTGGGGGTTCTGAGGGAAGTGGTGGAGAACCCTCACTCAGGTTTGGCTGGGAAGCTGTTCGCCTGCCTCTCTGTTACCATGGTGCTGATCACCGTCATCAGTCTGTGCATCAGCACCATGCCAGATCTCAGAGCTGAAGAGACCAGGGTGAGTATGGAACCAAACAATCAAACACTCTCACTTTCACTGTCCCATTCAGAGATACATAGGGGTTTCACCTTTTCATTCATTGTCTACTGCTTTATCCTCCACATGGGGGTTGCAGGGCTGCTGGTGCCAACCCCTGCTGACATAGGGAGAAAGGCAGGAAACTCTGGACAGGTCACTAGTCCATCGCAGGGCCAACATATAGAAACTCACACACTTAACAGCTTCTTAGTCATTGTGATGTTTAAATGTCTTGTTGCGAGGAGATTGGAGGATGTCTCCACTATTGTCTGTAAGCAGAAAACCAGCCTCGCAAGTTCTGGGCCACCAACCCGGAATCCTCAGGATCAGGAGGTCTTGCAAAGTTTCAGTTCTCACGAGAAACACATATTGCTTTACAACACTACATACCCCAGCCAGGTTCCGGCTATAAAGGCAGCGATAGCATTATTTTAGATTTTCATCAAGGCAGAGCCTTGAAGGATGGAGAGACTTAATGCAGCAAAAACGGATGTGGACCAGCATGAACATGGCTCCACGACTTGTGTTCGCCGGCTTTGTGGCCACCTGTGAGTTTCTTACGACAGTGAGGCTAAAGAGGTAGACAGCGGATGGATGGACGTTTACGGTGGTGTCTTAAAAATATTTATTAGCAAAGTTCTACTTTAACCTCTGCAAGTGAGAGGAAACTGGAAGAAAATTCCACACAGAAAGGCCTGGACCGTGACGCAAACTGGCAACCCTCTTGCTGCGAGGCAACAATGCTAGCCCGGGATCGCAACCTGGTCTGAACAAAGGCATTTCGGCATGGAGTTTGCATGTTCTCCCCGTTTGTGCGTGGGTTTACTCCAGGGTTGTCCGGTTTCCTCCCACAGTCCAAAAACATGCAGATTTGGGGATTAGGGGAATTGGACGCTCTAAATTGACCGTAGGTGTGAGAGTGGATGATTTCCCTGTCCCTGTGATGGATTGGTGATCTGTCCAGGGTGTACCCCGCCTTTCGCCTTATGTCAGCTGAGATTTGCACAGCACCCCCTGTGACCCTCATATGCAGGATAAAGTGGTTGAAGATTAGTGAGTGAGATTCTTCAGCCTTGCACACGTGTGACAGATGACGTGTGGCAGTCTCTCCATCTCTCAAAGGCTTTGCCCCCTATATTGGATTGATTGGCCAACTCTTTTTCCGGTTGCTTTGCAGCATAGGCAGTTGTTACAACACTAAAATATAAACCTTTTCATTTTCAAGCAACTGCTTTGAAGGACAACTCTCTCTGACCTGCCCTGTGAATTGGTGAAAGTCTCCTGACACTGGCCATATTTCCCCAAGGCCTGTAATCAGAGCTTAGAGGAGGTGCAGACGTCATGCTGATTGGTTATTATAGATTTATTGATCAGTTATCTATACTGACTAACCCAGACTTAATAGGGGCTTTGTGAACCACCAGTGCTGGAAAGTGTTTTTTACTGCTGATTAAAAGTTAAAGCAAATGTCCTGGTCATTTACATGAAGCCGCGCAGACACCTTCATCACTGAGTGTGACTCAACAGACAGTGCCGTATAAAGAGCAGTTTTAATAAGGCAGTGGTGGTGGATGGATTACTCTCTGACATACTGTCCGTGCGCTCATTTGTCAAAACAAAACAAATTGAAGCACATTCATTTCAGGGGTTCAAACGGCAACAGGCTGAAGTTTCAAACTTGGCTCAGGAATTAAATGAATCCATTTCATTCCTGGAAACTAAAACAGTTTTCAGTTGTGACTCTTCAACATTGGCCTCCTAGTTTTACTGACCTGATTCCTACAGACATGTAAATAAATACCTGACCTGACATTCTGCCCCAAGGAAGACATGTTAAGTGTTTGTTTAAGGGGTATTTGTAATTTTTTATTAAAAACCTCTTTTTCAAGGGAGTCCTGGATCATTTCAAACAGAACGTATGAAGACTCTCTCCCGTGTTCACAGGGGTTTACGGGCTATAAGCTCAGCACGTTACATACTGAATGTGATACTTCCTGGCATTAAGGCTTGTTGTGAAACCAAAGCTTTGAGTGCCATGTTGTAATTTATGGCTGTTTCCAGTAAGCTCCATGTTTACATGTTTCCTCTTAATGTTGGATCTTTTCGATTCAAAATGATGTCGGTAGACTGTGATCAAAACTCTCTCCGACTCTTTGATTGTCAGTCTGTGGCCTCTGCTGGTTTTCTTCAGTTGCACACTGTGAGGCACCACACACAATTATTTTAATTGTCAAAAACAGAGAAATGAGCACGTTGAAGAAGAAGCGAAAGTGCAGCCTCGTTAATTTTGGTCGTTGTATTCTTCTGGACTTTTCTTTTGTAAGAGCACAAAGAAGACGAGATTAAAAGCATTGATTTTATAATGGGAGCTGCTCTCCTTCCCTCCAGCCTTGTCTGCAAACATTAAGAGGTCATTATGTGCAGTTAGAAAAGCCCGCGTTTGACAGGCCTGTAATTTCAGCTTCTAGGTCTTGTTTTCCGTCTCTCTTTCATCACTCGGCTTTCATTCTCGCATTGAAATGGAAATTGATTCCTAACCTCCACAGGACTCCAAGTGACTCTTTTTTTTCTTTTTCATTTTTTAAACATTCACTGCGTTTTCAAACCAACACATCACATGACTGTAGGAGTGGCTTTTGACGCTTTTCCATGACACAGTCCCGGCACGGCTCGACTCGGCGTGTTTTTTGTTTTTGCTTTTCCATTAGTGACTTTAATTTAAGGTTAATATTTCCCTCCAGAGCTGATACTTTGAATCAATTTACCAGTTGACGGATCGTCATGTGACATCATCTCTCATCACTGCATGTTGTTTTTTTGTGTGTCTGCAGGGCGAGTGCTCCCAAAAGTGTTACAGCATGTTTGTGGTGGAGTCCATATGTGTGGCTTGGTTCACGTTGGAGTTCTTGCTGCGCTTTGTCAACGCCCAGAGCAAGTTGGCCTTCGTTCGAGAGCCTCTCAACGTCATCGATGCCATCGCCATCCTGCCGTACTACGTGTCCCTGGTCATTGATGTCAGAGATCAGTCCCAGGAGGACGTCGTCTTGGGGGCCGGCAGAGGCTATCTGGACAAACTGAGTCTGATCCTGCGCTTGCTGCGGGCTCTGCGGATCCTGTACGTGATGCGGCTCGCTCGCCACTCCTTGGGCCTGCAGACGTTGGGGCTGACCATGAAGCGCAGCATAAGGGAGTTTGGTCTTCTTCTACTGTTTGTCTGCGTCGCTGTCACCCTCTTCTCACCTCTAGTCCACCTGGCGGAGAGTGAACTGGCGCCGTTTGCCGCCACGCACCCCCACCACAGTTTCAGCAGCATCCCAGCCTCTTACTGGTGGGCCATCATCTCTATGACCACAGTGGGCTACGGGGACATGGTGCCGCGGAGCATCCCCGGGCAGATAGTGGCACTGACCAGCATCCTGAGTGGCATCCTTATCATGGCGTTTCCCGCCACCTCCATCTTCCACACCTTCTCCCGCTCCTACCAGGAGCTGAAACAGGAGTACAAGCGACTGTGGAAGGAGGAGAGAGATGAGGATACAGCCGCGGAGTCGGAGCAGAGTTGGTCCAAGGTTAATTTGTCACCGGATGAGCTCACGTCTCTGTCCAAGGAGGAGAGTGACGTGCTGATGTCAAACAAAAGTCATCCGTCCACACTTCCATCGACAGCTTTCTGACTGACCAGGAAGTGAGCAAGCACATTTATTCAGTGACACGTTAAAATGACGACATTCATTTTATTCTGTCCCTCTCATAGACATCTCCTTTAGGAATAGTACCAAACAGTTCCTTTTCGGCACCCTTCCCTTTGGGGTCCCAGAGTAAAATGGTAGGGTACAGTCTCTGGTTCCACCCACGACAGTCAGCTGATTGGGCGACAGACAAGCGTCACTCCCCAGTCTGTTCTCATACGAAGGTTGACCCACAAAACCAAGCAGGAAAAAAAGAGCCGCTGGTCGTCCTCCATTGTTGTCCGTTGTGATGTGTTCGATGTTGTTGTTGTTGTTGTTGTTGTTGTTCATTGTTGTTGTTGCACCGGTACGACGTCACACTGCGTATCTCGCTGACACGGCCACATCGGCAAAGTAAGCAAGCCTGACCCATAACATTCCGAACTAGAGCTGCAACTAACGATTATTTTCATCATCGATTAATCTGTCGATTATTTTCGCGATTAATCGATTAATCGTTTGGTGTTCAGAATATCAGAAAACCTTAAGAAATCTATTGCCGCTTTTCCACTACATGGTCCCGGCACGAATCAATTCGCCTTGTCACGGCACTTCTTTTTTTTTTGCTTTTCCATTAGCGATAGTACCTGGTACGTGGTAGTTTTCTCAGTACCTGCTCTGGCAAGGTTCCAAGCGAGCCGAGCCGATACTGTGTGTGACATCTGTAGAGATCAGTTAAAAAGACTTAAAAACTCCGGTCATGCAGGAAGTACAGAACGATTCTGTGACCAAATCGTCAACCGATTCTAATGATTGCGTCAGCAAATCCATGCTGACTCCGCCCATGTCGAGGAGGTACTACATTGTAATGGAAAACCAAGCAAACCATTTAGAGTCATGTCAAGTCTGTACAGATCCAGGAAGTTCTTCTGGATCAGAATATTGAAGAATTGCCTCGGCGAAGGCCTGCGCTCTCTGAGCGATCTTATTTCTGATTATGTTCAGGGCTAAGATTTGAAATGTGGTAATAACACTTTGTTCAGGCTGTCAGTGCAGCGAGAAGAAGAGAAGAGCTGTGTGTGTGTGTGTGTGTGTGTGGGCTGAAGGTGTCAGACATCTGAAATGCTTGATCGTCAGTGGGTAGCTGTGCTTTTTATTTGTGAAATACAAATTCTATGTGTGCGTCTTTATGTGTGTTTTATACAGTATGTGGTGGCACGCAGTCGTGTTCCCTCAGCGGGGAACATTTCTACCAAGGGAGAGAATAAAAGGATTCATTCATTCATTCATTCATTCTTTTACTTGGTAGAAAAGTAAACGACCAGAGTGCGTGTTGAAGTATTTTTCCATTGTTGCACAAAAGATGTGAACGCCATTTCTCCCGCCGGTGAATAAATATCTTATTTATTATCATTATTATATTTTACATTGTCAATAAAATTGTGGTCAAATATGTCATTGAACTCAAAGCCCGTGTAAAGGAATGAATGGTGTCTTCCCTGTTTCCTCCTCTGCTGTAAATGCTGCAGCTGATTGTTTCACAAACTTTTTTATTTCACATTTTTCTTTGTGAAAGCGCGGCGTCGCGCCGATGTGAGGCCACAGATGGAGTGTGGTGAAAAGACTCTCTCTGAGTTGTTCAGACAGTGTTGTTGGCACGGCGACTTTAAACAAAGGAAACATTGAAAAGTCCAACAGTCACCACCGACCTGCGCTGCCTGCTGTCCTCACGGAGGAGGCTCTGCGTGGCCACTGTTACGTCCTGCAGTCAATGTTTACTTGTCGTCACAATGTGATTTAACACAATTGCTTGTTTGTTTTTCTTCAAATGGTAGAACACTAAAATGACGTTGTTTGTCACCCCCTACTGGCCAAAAATCATGACCTTCAGAGGCCCCACTTAACATGCACTTAACAAGTTTATTAGACCACAGCTGTGCTAAATTAACAGCACTGATAATTACCAGAATCATTTATTATGCTTCTGTAATGATTATTACAGCAGTATGTAAAAGCTCTTTCACCAAAAATTATATTTTTAATGCTAAAATATAATTATTTACGTTATCAAGACGAAACGACAGTACACTACAAGTGCATTTTAAGATTTTATTTTGAAAGGGCCACATATTATAAATAACGCAGTTTCAAACACCCTGCAGTAAAATAAGTAGAAAATGATTGGTCTCAATGTCAGACAGTGAATGCAGCGGTTTGAACCTTTATAGTGAAGTGACAGCCACTAACACAACGGATATTCTTCCAGTAAACATGTGAAACTAAATCACTGTCGGCTTGTAAGACTCTCGCAGGCGTTTCTTGGCCCAGGCCGTGGTGGGATCGAGACACAGTGTCCTGTTCGTGATGGTTACGACCCTGTAAACGAACACACGACACACATTTGACAATCTCCAAGGAACAAAAAGGGGAATATGTATATATATATAATATATAGGTATATATATATATATATATATATATATATATACATATATATTTATATATATATATATATATATATATGTATATGTACATATACAAATAAATGAGTCAGTGTTGCACTGTATCTGCTGCTACATTCCTAAAAAAAAGTGTGTTGTCAGGTTCTTTCTACTTTCCCAAACTCAAACAACAACTGATGGATTCTGTCGTCGTTGTACTGTGACAGAATGGCTCCCTCCTGTGGAGAGTGTGGGAAATACTACACTTTCTGTCCGTACTAACTTAGTGGAGTGAGCAATTATCCAAAAATAATCAACAATAAGACGAATATTTATTCAGTCACTTCACAAATAACTAGTGTTACTTATGAAGCAGTAGCACACGTCTAATTAGAGGCCTATAAAATACACACTAACCTCAATATATGAGTCATAATTAATCCTAACGTAAGGCTAAATGGCAAATTTCTGAGAGTGTAGTGTAAGAAAGTACGAATACTTTGTTACTGTACTTAAGTACAAAGTTTGTGTATCTGCACTTTACTTTTGTTATTTATATCTCTGGCAACTTTTACTTTTCCTCCACTGCATTTCCTCTAACTGTCTTTGTTACTCGTTACGACCAAATAAAACCAGAAGAAGAAGAGTTGGTATTATGGTCTGTATTCATGAGGAGCTTTTCTAGTCTTGATGAGCTGCGTTACACAACACTTTGCACCCATTGACACGCTGCAACATGGGTTACTCAAGAACACGTATAGACTAGCAGAGCCAGGAATTGAACCCACAACCTTCCAGTTGCTGAGCCACCAATCCTCACTTTTCTAATACTTTTACTTCTAAAACTTAAGTACATTTTATATCAGAAAATGACTTTGATACTTAAGTACAGTAAATGACATATACTTTAAGACTTTTGCTTAAGTAAAATTATATAAAAAAAAAAGTGACTTCAACTTCTACCAAAGCCATTTTCTGGTAACATACTTGTACTTTTACTCAAGTATCACCTTTTTTTTTCTGCATGAGTCCACACACTGTCTCACATCTGTACTTACAGCAATGCTCTGACTCTGCAGTAATCTGGAGACAATGCCACGTGCTTCACCAGATCTTTGGAAAGTTCCATCCGTCTGAAACGTGGACAGCACCCTCCTTTCAGCAGCAGTCCCGGAGCGATGGGACCTGTGAACACGCACAAAGACGCATTAAGACACACAGAGGTGTGAACCTGCAGCTCTCGGGAGGTGGAACAGCAGCAGAGATACTCACTGGCAGAGGTGTGAAGCAGTAAGTGGATCAGGGTCACAAGCAGGAGAATCCCCAGCGTCTTCATGGTTCACTGGTCAGAGGCAGAGCTTCGTCTTGGATGAGATCTTTAATCTTCAGGGATGATCTGTGTTGGAACCTGCTCAGTGTTCCCCTTTTATACACAACCCGTGTACTACAAAAGTCTCCTTCTAAGAAAACCACAGTTTCCTCTTCTTATTTTCTGCTCTAAGTAGAAAATGTGGAGTTCATGTCATTCACAGAAAGATGCAGGGGTTTTCTTCTCTTACTTTACTTCTGCTCGTCACTAATCTTTTGACACCTCTGTTCAAAAGCAGTGCAGTTCTTCACCTTGGCTTCATATTTGATTCTGACCCTTGTTATGAGGGATAAGACAAGATCATGATATTGACATCTTTCACCTGATAATGCAACGTGTTAAATAAGGTTTCTAAATCAAATATAGGACATGGTTGGGATGGATCCATGTCATTATCCACATTTATTCTGCCGCCTCCATCTACATCATCTTCTTTGTGCAAATGGTTTGTATTTTATATAGCAGTCAACGCTGCTTTACACTACAGCTTCAATTCACTCATTCACTCACTCACTCACATCTATGTGCATCGCATTTTCACATTCTCACGTTATCACTCATCTTTCACACCCATTCACACAAGTATCAAGTATCAATGTGTTTAGCATATAGTTTTTTTTTTTTTAAAAACTGATGTTACAAATAAGCATTAAAACTTTTTGTGGATTAGCGTAAAAAACTAAAATAAATCAATATATGATTTCGCAAATACTTCACCGTGATGATATCGTATCGCGGTGTCTCTGCCGATTCCATCCCTAATTAATGGGTCATGAAAAATGTGACCATATAACATCAAATCTGATCAGTATTATCTTACTTACTTGTTGTAGTCGTCAGTATTAGCAGTGTAAAGCAGTAATGGTTGCAGTGTTAGCAGTAGTACTTTGTATTAGCAGTAGGAGAAGCAGTATACAATAGTAATGGTTGCAGTGTTAGTAGTATTTGTATTAGCAGTAGGATTAGCCATATAAATCAGTAAGTTTCTCTTTTATTTAACCAGATAAAAGACTCATTGAGATCAAGATCTCTTTCACAGCAGCACACATCATAGTTAAATAAAAAACAGGAAGGCAGCAACTACAACACACACATGGAAATACAAAAGTACAACTAGACAAACATAAAGTGCAAGAGTTGTGGTCACAGTAACAATTAAAGAACACAGGCACTGTTCAATGGATTTCTGTTGCCTGTCTTTTAAGATGGAGAGGAAAACTCCCAGTGAAATAAAAGCTTGCAAATTAAGTTCAGTTTGGAGGGTATTCCAAGCAGAGGGGGCAGAGAAACTGAAAGCTTTTTGGAGTGTGGAGCAGACAAGTGCAAAATGTCATTGGAACGTAAGGCGTAATGGCTTCTGGTCCGCTGAAGAAAAGTGCTTAAATAGGTAGGAACCAAGCCGAGAAGAGCCTTATAGTCCAGAGTCATCCAGTGTGTGCAGCGTCTTACAGACAGAGAGGACATGGAAGCTTTGGCATACAGTTCACAGTGGTGGGTGAGGCGGCTACAGCCAGTGATGAACCTCAGAGCACAACGATAGACTGGAGTCAAGGACTGTAGGCAACTGTTAGAGGCACACATGTACACAACATCGCCATAGTCAATTATTGGTAAGAATGTCGCTGATATCAGGAGAAACAAGACTTGTTTCTATAAAAGAAACCGAGCTTCACCCTTAATTTAGAAACCAAATTTCTAACATGCACTTTGAAAGATAGCTCCCCATCAATCATAAATCCCAGGTACTTATAACTGGTAACCAGCTCAAGAGCTCTGCAATGGGAAGTTCTAATTGAAGGGATTTGTTCCATGGGAACAGATGAGTTTGAAAAAAAGCATTATTTTGGATTTTTCAACATTTAAAACCAGTTTCAATTTCTCCAGATTAGTCTGCACTGTATCAAAGGCGGATTGCAAAAATATGAATGCTTGTGCAATTGAACGTGAAGAGCAATACATGACTGTATCATCAGCATAAAAATGGTGTGAGGCATTGGACAAGTTTGCACACAGATCGTTAATATAAATTGTAAACAAAATTGGTCCTAGGACTGAGCCTTGAGGTACACCTTTTGTGACCTCAAGAAAAGTGGAACTAACTCCAGCCATCTGAACACATTGTGTCCTATTTGCCAAATAGTAGCTTGTGTGGAGATGCCTTTTTTGATGAGAATATCTAGCAAAATATTGTGATCCACAGTGTCACAGTAATGGTTGCAGTGTTAGCAGTAGTATTTCTTGTAGTAGTCTGTATTAGCAGTAGCATTAGCGGTATATAGCAGTAACGGTTGGAGTGTTAGCAGTAATATTTGTTGTAAGTTGTGTGTTTTAGCAGTAGGATTAGCAGTATACAATAGTAATAGTTGCAGTGTTAGCAGCAGTAGTATTTGACGCGGTAGTCGTTTGTATTAGCATGATTAGCTAATGTGTTGGCCTTTGCTTTCACTTCCTGATCCGTTTCCTGTTGACTTCCCAGTTGTTGTTCTAAGAACCTGTCAAACGGAAAAGGACGTTCATGATGAACCTGTTTCCATATTATTATTCTGAAAAACATGCTCTAATGAGGAACTGAGAAAACATTCAACTCAGGTCGGATTTCTTCACTTTTTTTAAACTCAATCTCACCAGTTACATCAACGACCAAAGGCCATTATTACGCCAGAGAAGAAAAAGACAAATTATCAGTGTTTTATCAACATAATGCCAAAACTAGCATGCTAAAATGCCCAAAAGTAGCATGAAACACAGAGTAAGACATAATATAGTGCTGAAGCTGTCAATAAAATACACTACTAAAATAAACTACAATATTATAATTATTCACAACTTAAATGTTGACTGTTTAGATTGTATTGAACGGGTTCATCCTGAGGAAGAAATGAAGCGTTTTAAGGAGAAATGAGCTTTATCCTCTGAATGCTAACTCAGACAAGTGAATAACCGGTACACAACAAGTTAATCAGAAAGCTGCTGGATAAGACATGAGGAAGTGAAAACAGAAAGTAAAGAGATGGCTTTCTAATATAGCGTTGTTTTTTTTATCTCTCAGTTTAGAGTTCGTAGAATAAAAGTCAAGAAAATGTGAATGGCAGCAAGAAAAGAGATTTGCAGAATATTTTGCATATTTTCAGTTCTCCAGTTCATCCATTTAGAAGTTCCCCATAGACTATAGCACTGCACAGACGTAATCATGTATAACTTAAAGTGGGCATTTGCCTCAACAGTCATTTTATTTCACTATTTCACCTTTCCCACCTTTGTGGTGTTAATATTTCCTATATTGTTTTGAGACAAATATTGCAAACATGCTTTTTCTTTTTTCTTTTAAGACTATTGCAGTGCAGTTTGTTATATTTTCTGCATTTATTTTGTTTTACTTTAATAATTTCTTTAGTTTTATTTAATAATTGGGATTTTTAGTAATCTGTGGTTACTTCTTTGCAGCTCAGTGAGATTACTGCACATAAAAAGGGATTTTCTTTGAAAATCATTCACCTAACTGAGTGTGGAAAGTGAATAAATAATTTTAATAAATAAATAAAAATCTTACCCACTTGTATCCACACACCATTTTTGTTCCAACAACTGTAAAAAAACAAGAACCCGGAAATAAAACACCATGCTGTTGAGGTTTAGTTAATATTTTTATTGGTTAGGTCATCCAGCTACCTCACCTTCATATAATTAAATTAAAATTATTTTTTAAATATTGTCTTCAACGAGGAAATGAAACCAAAATGCAACAAAAAGCAAAACTCATTCACACGTGGAACTGTTGAAGTTCCCATGAAAACGCTCCAATCACAACATCAAAGAAAACACAACTGAATGTAAAACACACTATACACAACTGGATCTATGACTATAGAGGAGAGGTGCATCATGGGCCGGAACACACACACACACACACTAGTGCACTCATGTACGTTCATCCAGTCAGAGGAGCGCTCAGTCTATCGTTCTGTGGCGTTCATGTCGCTGAATCTGTGCCGTTTCCCTTTCGCATTCTCCGGGGGCTGAGTCGGGGGCGGTGAGGTGATTAGATGTGGGTGTTAGGATGCGCTGTGGTTCGTGCGGTGACGGGGGCAAAGCCGGGTTTGCGATCGCAGCTCCCTCCCGCCCCGGCGTTCACACGCCAAAGGTGTTCTCGCCACTGTACGCCACGTATAAAAAGCCGTCCTCGTCCTTCTCTTTGTCGTACAGCTGCCCCATCGTGATGCTGCAACGCAGAGACGCACGGGTTTGTTTTACAGTGCGCACACAGTTTATTATTCAATTATGAGACAGGATGAGTGAACACTGGAGAGCCGTTTGACTTGATTCAAGTTTAAATGATGAAATATTAACACAACGAATGTGATAAAGATGAAATAGTTATATAAAAACTTTTAAATAGATATATTATTAAAGTGAAGTTAATAATTTAAAAGCTGAAAAGTCCTGAATAAGCTCAATTTTTTAAAATTTGAACAGTTTCCGAAGGTGTGAATTTGGGAGATTTCCTCCATTTGAATGGACACAAAAAGCTGAATATTTTATGAAGCTGAAGAAACAAAAATCGGTCCTAAAGTCCTAAATAAGCTGAATTTTCTTTATATTCAAACGTTTTCTGTAGCTGAAAGTATGAGTAATAGGAGTAATAAATAAAACAGTTCATGTTGACTGGTGGCGTTTGTCTCTGACCTGGACTGAGGCACCGTCTTGTCCACAAACAGAAAGATGGCCTTCTCTGACGGCAGCTGGATGCGTTTCCTGATGATCCACATGAACTGAGCCACCGTGATGTCAGAGGGAACCAGGTACTTCCTCTTATCGATGTCCACGATTTGTGATCCAGACACTTTCTCCACGATCACCTGACCAATCACACACACACACACGTGCGTGATCACAACTAGAACTTCATCATTCATTCATTCATGTCCACCCTGGACACATTCACACCTTTTCAATACGACATGACATCATGGTTGTCCTCTTTCTGATGAGCAAAGAGGGCACAGGTGCAGGCCAAGATGCACTCACAGCACCCTCTGTTGGACAACTTGTTAATTACTCCAAAATGTTTGTAGGCTATTGTAGATGAACAGGTTTACACTCTGAATTATCATCTACATTAATGTTTTAAGGGATGCACTAGTACTAGGTCTGCAACCTAGTACTATGTACTGTATATACATATACACACACACACACACACATATATATATATATGTATATATATATACATATACATATACATATACATATATATATATATATATATATAAAAAGAAAAGTAGTTTGTTTTTTGAAATTTAAGAACTATAAAAAGAAAACTGTCGATTTCATCACTGTTTTACTCTTTGAAGTGGAGAAGAAAATAAAACACAAGATTATGTAGACCCAGTTCTTATATTGTTTGTGGCCAATTCATTAAATTAAAACGAACCCACTTTGAAAGAAATGAAGCAACATCTGGATTGTACATGGCTCATGCTTGTACTTCTTCATGTACACATTACTGCATTTAAGTGTCGGGAAAGGCTTTTTTTAAATATTGTAAGTACACATATGGCCCTTTTCCACCTGGGGTCCCAACTCGCCTCGACTCGCCACGGCACGGTTGGTTTTCCACTACTCAATGTGGGCGGAGTCATCACTGCACGGCTGCATGAAACTGCCGTGACTTTGTTTTACACGCGACACACACACACACACACACACAAGCAGTTGTTTTCAGTGTAAATGAATCATTAGAATCAGTTCATTAAAACTATTTGTTCAGTACTTTGTCCATGACCGGAGCACAGACTCCGTCTGACACGGTCACTAGACTGAACTACAGTGGCAGGGTCTGTGATCAGCAGTGCTGTCGCTAAACTCCTCTGTTAAATATTGAGACTTTAGACACGTCACTGGTAATTGTTGGAGATTAACCCACATTTTTAGGATTATTAAGTCTTTTTAACTGATCTACAGTTCAGCATTGTTCGGCTTGATTCTTGTGACAGACGTCTCTTCCTGTGACGGCAGTCTGGCGACATCACGCATAGTGTCGCCTCAGCTCACTTGGAACCTTGCCAGAGCAAGGTTTTTTACTAAAAAAAAAGTACCTGGTACCAGGTACTATGCTAGTGGAAATGCAATTTAACCGTGCTGTGGCGAGGCAACGGAAGCTGCCCACTGATTCTGGAGCAACAATGGACCGGAAATAGTCACAGGCTTGGAGTCACTGTCCGTCTGGAAATCGTCCCCCAAGTTTTCCACAAATTACAAAATAATTGTAAGTATCAAACGATTATAATCTGACAAACGTCAGCTAGCACAATTATTAGTTCTAGTCGGACAGCGACTCCAAGCCTCTGACTACTTCCGGTCCAATCAGCCAATCAGCAGGCAGCTTCCTAAGGCCCCGCCCATGGTCAGAATCACAAACAGAAAACCACGGCACAAAGAACCAGTGAGGGATCGCAAACAAAAGTCCAATCATTGCAAACAAATAAAACACAATATATTTGAACAATTAAATTGATATTTTATATGCAATTTGTGTATTTTGATTGTGTGGTTCATTTTTGTTTGCTCAATTCAGTGTGAAAGTATTGTTTGATAAAACTGACACATCTAATTCCATGGATTAGAAATTTTATAACACGTCGACTTTTATTATTGCCCTATCTCTACTAGTACTAGGAACCACTGCAGAGGGGCTGAAGAGCCACATGCGGCTCTAGAGCCTTGGGTTGCACACCACTGAAATAGAAAATCTCTTTACCCAGCCTTAACAACAACCAACAAGCATCAGTGCAGACTCTCAGTCACTCACCGGGACTCTGTCGGGGTATTTGCTGCGGATCTTGGCTGATTCTACAGATCGATGTTCTGTGGAACAAAAAAAAAAACACAACACACGTGTACATTAATCAGGGAGGTTGTTTGACACTTGAAACAGAAAAAAAGAATCAATATTTCCCTCTTTGCGGACATCACAGATGACCAGTGATGGACAGACGTCAATGTCTGACAACTGGGGAGTGAAAAGGGCTGACAGCTGCTGTGGATTAAGATGTCTTTACCTACCTAAGCTAGTAATTACAGAGACAAATAAGCAGCATTTACATGTGAAACCAACACGAGAACAGTAATTCTGTGTAAACAGACACTTCACCTGAATTGACCATCTCATTTATTCACAGCAGCAGCATCTGGGTGTTTGTTGTTATTCTTGTCCTTGCTAATCCGTGTATTTTTAATCCTTTGGTGTTTGGTCCAAATGGTGAAAAATGGTAAAAGGAATGATGTCTTTTCATGTTTTGTTTTTTCTGGTTTCTTTCGTACAGAAAATCAAAAAAATCCCACCCATAACTGTAGGTAACATGCGTACAAGTGAATATATACTGATGTTTTAGACACAAAATATGATATTTCGTTATACTGCACCTACAGAGATTTAGTTTAGATTGTATTTCAATATATGCAACACTAAAGGTTACATACAAATACACTGTTTTATAATTATTGTATTTTAATTGTCACTTTAATCATTTTCAAATTGGCAATATAAACACATCCAAGCCACACAGGAGAGGATACATTGAAAACTCTCTGCGTTTCTTTCACATCTGGAGTGAAATATCATAATAATGACTCTGGTTTCATATGTGTCCTTGAGCAAGGCACTTAACACCAAATTGCAGCATGTGGATCGGTATGAACATTATAGTGTAAAGCAGCTCACCAAGACTAGAAAAGCTCTATAGGTCTACAGACCATAATACCAACTTTTCTTCTTCTTCTGATTTTATTTGGTAGTAACGAATAACAAAGACATTTAGAGGAAATGTAGTGGCGTAAAAGGTGCTAGAAACATGAATAACAAATACATATACGTGAATTTTGTATTCAAGTACAATAACAAAGTAGTTGGACTTTGTCACGTGTGACGTTCAGGTGCACGAGATGGGGCAGCGTGCTCATCTTTCTGCGCAGGCGCAGAGTAGAACTGCTCGAAGTAGCAATAACATCCGTCCACCATAAAAACAATTCGTCATCCCACGTTTTGTCGGAACCAAGGACACGATGTCCCTTCGTCTGCGCGGACAAAAGACGCGTTAAACAAAACGGAGACGAGGAGAAAACGAGCTGACGTTCACATGTCGGTGTGTTTTTGTTGTTTTCGATGAGCTTGCTGAGGCTAAAGGACAGGCCTGACGCCTTCAACAGCCATTACGTTCACATATGACTCACAATACGTGCACTTTATATCCCGTATTCTTCTCCTAAAGAAAATAAAGTCAACATTTGACCCTGAAAAGTGAGCCATGTGTCTATTTTCTAACACCTCTCCCAGCGTCTCTTACCCAAGGAGTGATCCTCTTTGAACATCCATTTCATGTTTGCCGTTTCCGGGATGATTTTTTTGCTCGATGCTTAGTATTTGTGACAGTTTAATGTTGCTTTGGCCTCGAATCTCTCTGTTTTCTCGTTTTCGTCTCTGTCCTCGACTCGTTTTCTCCGAGGTAAACAGCTAAACGACAGAGGGCGTCCACAGAAACTCTTCCTCCTGAGCAAAATAACAAACTAAAATCTGACAAGCTCCGCCCCAGCCTCCGCCTCCTCGCGCTCAGCCAGGTATGACGTCACGACAGGACCGTACCATTCCGCCGAGACCACGGGGTAAGTTGACGCCAGAAGAGGTCGCTACACCGAATAGATCGGCACGAAGCACTTTAAAGTAGTGTATATATATATATATATATGTATACATATATATGTGTATATATATATATATATATATATATATATATATATGTACGTATATATATATATACATATATACACTACTTTAAAGTGCTTTGTGCCGATCTATATATATATACATATATGTATATATGTATGTATATATATACATATGTATATATATGTATATGTATATATATAAGGACGTGTATTATTTCCACTGCATTTTACCATATATATATATATATATATATATATCTAAGGACGTGTATTATTCCCATTGCATTTTACCATGAGCACTAAGAGTTAATAACTTCAGGGGGGAGCAACAGAAAAGTGAGAGTCTACAGAACAGACACAAACTACAGTCGAATATTAGAATTCATCACATTAGTGAAGCAAAAGAATAAAAGTTTTATTATGTTGTGAGCTTCATTGCAAATTTTTACAAATTTTACTGCTGAGCCTTAATATGGCTGTATGTACAGTATATATGTATAAACGCATATACATATATACATATATATGTATATATACACACATATATATACATATATACACATGTATATATATATATATATATATATATATATATGTATACACATATACATATATATGTATATGTATGCAAATTGAGATTATGAGGCTTTGTCTTGGTTGTCATCTGCAGGCGGAGCTTTGGTCTGGTTGTCAGGTGGCAGCAGCTTCCCGAGGTGGTGGCCTGTGGTGATGCCGTACGACTGTGACTCCCACTCCTCCTTCACTTTGGGCCAGAGCGAGAACCCACCCTGGAAGCTCAGGTCAAACAGCTCACTGGGGGCAAAGGTCAACGGCTTTTCTGCCAGCAGTCCTTTGAGTCTGGACTGCCATCCTTGTAGCATTGCTGCGCGCACCGCGGGGGGGCAGTGAGCCGGACTCCAGAATATCTGAGGAGCAAGAACCTGAAATCCACAGAAGTGCAGCGTGCCGTTCTGAGAGAGAGAGACGGAGACGGGTTAACAACCGTCCACCAGCACCAAAACACTTCAGAAACCTTACATTTAAACATGTATTATGGCATTATCAAAGGGAAAACCCTGAGTTAAAACTTTATTTTTCACCTGATTTTAAAAAATATACTTTAATACAGAGGTGGAAAGAGTACTGAAATATTTAAAGTTAACAAGGTTCTTTCTTGTGTGTGCAAAAAGGAAAAACATGAATTGTTTTTCATTTAAAGGCAAACCTTAAATTTAAATTAAAGCGCTGACAAGATAAAATATGAAACACAATGTATCGGTCAAAATGGGTCAAAGGTCACAAATGCTTTAACTTTCTCATTCAGGGACCTAAATTAACCTCAATTCACCTGTCCTCATCATTCACCTGTCCTCGTAATTCACCTGTCCTCACTTGTTCTCCTCATTCACCTGATCTCATCATTCACCTGTCCTCATCATTCGTCTGTCCTCCTTATTCACCTGTCCTTGTCTTTCACCTGTCCCCGTCTTTCACCTGTCATCATCAGTCACCTGTCCTCACTTGTTCTTATCATTCACCTGTCCTCATCATTCACCTTTCCTTGTCATTAATCTGTCCTCGTCTTTCACCTGTCCTTATCATTCACCTGTTCTCATCATTCACCTGTCCTCATCATTCACCTTTCCTTGTCATTAATCTGTCCTCATCTTTCACCTTTCCTCATCATTAACCTGTCCTCATCTTTCACCTGTCCTCGTCTTTCCCCTGTCTTCGTCTTTCACCTGTCCTCATCATTAACCTGTCCTTGTCTTTCACCTGTCCTCATCATTAACCCGTCCTCATCTTTCACCTGTCCTCGTCATTAACCTGTCCTCGTCTTTCCCCTGTCTTCGCCTTTCACCTGTCCTCATCATTAACCTGTCCTCATCTTTCACCTGTCCTCATCATTAACCTGTCCTCGTCATTAACCTGTCCTCGCCTTTCACCTGTCCTCATCATTAACCCGTCCTCATCTTTCACCTGTCCTCGTCATTAACCTGTCCTCGTCTTTCCCCTGTCTTCACCTTTCACCTGTCCTCATCATTAACCTGTCCTCATCTTTCACCTGTCCTCATCATTTACCTGTCCTCGTCATTAACCTGTCCTCATCTTTCACCTGTCCTCGTCATTAATCAGTCCTGTGAAAGAGCAGATCGTTGATAAACACCTGTAACGGCCACAGTGTGATGTTAATGTCTCCGTTAATCCCGTCGGGCTGGAACATCTTCTGTGTCGCTGCAGTCGAGAAGGTCAACATGGCTTTTTTGTCCTTCATGAGAAGAAAAAACATTTAATGATCGAGAAAGATAAATGTTACACATTGACACTGTATATATATGCAGTATTTCAGCAAAGATGCAAAGATGCAAAGAAGCAAACAACGTAAACAAAAACGTTACGATTTTAGTTTACGTTTACCAGTGGCAGAAATATTCTGATCTCTTACGACGATAAAATTAGTCAAATAAATCGTGAAGAAGTAATGTCATGTATTACTAATCTGTGTATTTTTTTTTTTTTTTTTAAAGGAAACGAAAAGTTAAAAAACAGATAGTCAGTTTATCTCCAATATTGTACTCAAATGAAAAATGAGGAAAGCGCATTGACCTTGAAAACACCCTTGTCGTACATGTTTTGCAGTGAGAAGGCAAAGCCTTGTGTGAGAACCCTGTCAATCCAGCCTTTCATGATGGCAGGAACACTGAACCAGTACATGGGAAACTGCAAACAGCAACAACACATGTTACTTTCAAATTTACATTTAAGTTTTTGTGATACAAAAAAAAGAGTATTAGGGCCACATGTAAAAAAAAAAAAAACATTAAAAGAAAGAAAAAAAAATAAAATGGAATGCATTGTGAGATTATTCTCAATTCTGAAAATAATCTCAGAATTCTGATTTTAATCTTTTCTGAGAAAAAAGTTAAAATTCTGAAAAAAATGTCATGTGTGAGATTAATCTCAGGATTCTGATATTAATTCTGAGATTAATCTCAGAATTCTGACTTTTTTCTCAGAATTCTGACTTTAATCTCAGAATTCATGCTGTTCTATGTTTTTCTTTTACACATGTCCCTAAAATAAAGGACAATAATAAAATAGTCTGACCTGGAAGATGACGAGCTCCGCCTCCAGTACTTTGCGCTGCTCGGCTACGATGTCGTCACTGAGGCGACCTTCCTTCCAGGCGTGCATGGTTTCTTCCCCATACTTGAAAAGTTCTGGGTTTTTGAGGTCACCTGGACACAATAATCTCTGTCAGAACTGGATTGTTAACAAAAAAAGAAGAAATCCCAAAAATTCACCGATGATGTCGTCCTGCGTGGCGCTGGCTTTGAAATTCATGGTGTACAGGTCGGACACGATGACCCTGTAACCCTGCTGCGTCAGCTCCTGAACCGTCACATCACGAACCGCTGAGTTGAACGAGGCCGAGCTCTGGTGAGCGTAAACGACCAGAACCGTCTTCTGAGCTGAGAGGGAGAGAAATATTCAGTTTAACTAAAAATGCAAGAACGCAAAGAACAAATCAGGGAGCACAAAGAACACTGAATAATCTGTTTGAACATCTGATCTGATCTTTAGCACAAAGAAGAGAAACAAGAGCATTGTCTATCATACATGTACCTTCAAAGGAAACTGCTCAGTTACTCGAACACATGCAGAATACAGAAAAGACAGAACACGAGCCAAAGAAAATAAGATAGTATGGACGCCAACTGCTGTGAAACACCAGAGACAGAGAGGAGACTAATGTGTGGCAGCTGAATCTGATCTACAGCTGAGTGATGACCTTTGGAAGAATAATCATATCAGGTGTATAGATAATCCCCCATATAATCTGGATTCCCACTTTCATGGCTGTCAATGAATATATTATAATCTGCTCAAATTGATGATATCCAGCCTCCATAACAACGTGAACACCTTACAATTTCGTTCAGATGTGGTCTAATCTGACTTAATGTCACCTGACTTGAATTTCTCAGAATTCAGACTTTTTCTTAGAATTCTGACATCAATCTGACTTTAATTTTTTTTGTCAGAATTCTGACTTTAACCTCAGAATTTTGACTTTAATCTCAGAACTCTGACCTTTTTGGCACAGAATTCTGACTTTATTCTGACTTTAATCTCAGACTTTCAGAACTCTGACGAGGCACTGCACTGCACTGCACGACATATTTTTGTTTTGCTTCAGAGCTCTGTAGGTGCATCCTCCATAACAATGTGAACATGTCATTTCCACACTGAAATTAGATTTTTAATGTTTCCAAAAGTCACACTTCATTTTTGTATTATTATTATCATCATTATTATTATTACTAAAAAAGAAAGAATAAAAGCATCTAATATATTATTATTATGAAGTGGATTCTGCAGCATGAGCAAGAATAAATCCACATAATCCCATCTGAAAAACCAGGAAAAACCTGTCCAGACGTTGTTGTCACTTTTGTACCTGCCTGAGGGAGCAAGCAGTGGATCAGTGTACACTCACCCATGCTGTGCAATCTCCTGGATCCCGTCTGCAGCCTGGACCTGGTTCCTGACGCCTCTTATAAACCCACAGTGTGTCCTTGCGTGAGAATGAGAAACATGTTTTAGATGCTTAGATCACATATCAAGTGTTTCCAAACCCTGTGAGACGACAGGGGGAAAAATGCAGTCAGGCAGTTTAACCAGTTTGGGCACTCTGTGTGTGTGTGTGTGTGTGTGTGTGAGTGAGTGAGTGAGTGTGTGTGTATGTGTGTGTGGTTGTTGGTTGGCCTCAGAAAGAATGCTTAGGGTCACTTACAAAGGATTATCTGACAGGGTCATGTGCAGTTTCAGACGTGGTCTAATCGGACTTAATTTCACCTGATTAGAAGAAAACTGGAGGAAGGTGTCGGGGGTTGGTGTCTCCTGTCACCCGTCTGTCTCTGATCAGGCTTTTACAGCTGAATAAAGGTCTGAGCTGGAGACGACAGATTAGATCTTTAAAAAATATAATATATAATATATATATATATATATATATATATCCTATTATCAGGTAGCTGGTCATATATATATATATATATATGTATATAGCAAGGACTCAGGAGACTGGGGCGTCCATTGTCAAGTATGTTGGTTTTAAAGCTGGGATTGAGGATTTGTGTGCGCCATTGCCGAGGCAGACCTCTCCAACTATCACCCAACTAGGGGCTAATAGTTGCACGAAGGGAGCCTGCAGGGGTCCATTGCGTTGCTCTAGGACCTTGTGTGCCTGGATGGCGTCTCTTCCTACAAGTTCAAGATCTTAGCCTTGGAGTCAAGTGGTGGTATCTTCAAGGCTAGAGACTTGAAGTGTGGATGGTACCTTGCAGCTGCTGGCGTAGGGATCTCCGTCCTATTATCAGGTAGCTGGTCACACGCAATAAGTGTAGGGAGGGCTAGACTGGTCTTCTTCTCAGCTGATTCTACAACGAAACCCCTCCCTCTCCAGCCTACTGTCTCTGACACACCTGCACATGCTCTCAGTGTGTAAGTGGAGGTGTTATCTGCGATATTAAACATCTCGAAGAAGGTTGACCTGGCCAACGACCTGTTGTCATCTAGAATGGCATACGCCCTCGCCTTTTTCTCCGGCTGACCTTCAGGATACACATAAACGAGGCAGATTTTTGAACAAGATTTCCCTGTGGTGCTGTTTCCACAGACCTCTGTGCAAGTTGAGGTGGTGATGCAAGAAGAGGGAAATTCATTTTCCTCCCCACCATGCTTTTCATAGGAGATAACAGCTTGCTTCACTGACCAAGGTGCCGGCCCAGCATGAAGGGCTGCAATGTGCACCCAATGACAGCCTTGCAGGCCTTTTCTCTAAGACAGGCCTTCTGTTCCTCCAGGGGCTTCTCTCTGAAGGCTCTACATTTATGCAGTTGCTGCAGCTTTTTGTGAGCAGGACACGGCTTCTCAGGGCTGTCCAAACCCCAGACCTCATCTTTCTGTTGAGTACTGTCCACCTCTGTTCTGTACACCGTTATTGGAGGTCTTGGTGTTTTCATTGAGAATCTCTCTCCCTTAGGTGGTGCAATGCTGGAAGTTGCGGCGACGAAGCTCAGGTAATTCCTCATCCTTGACTCCTCACGAATGAACCTGGAGAAGACAGAAAACGGTGGGTAGCTATATTGTTGTTTGTATTTTGTCCAATGCACCATCCATTTCTCCTGAAGACTAAAGGGCAATTTTTCCAAAATAAGGTTAATACTACATGCGGCGTCCAGGTAGGAGAGGCCTCGTAAGTAACCTTCCTCTTGGGCACACTGCAGTTCAAGGAGGATGTCACCTAACTCCCGCAAACATTGGGGTTCTCTATAAGAGACCTTGGGGAAACGGACACGCTTTGAGAGCAGTCTCCATTGCCTCTGCAGACCCGTAGCTCTCCTCTAGCTTACCCCAGACCATACTGAGGGCCTCAGCAGGATGTCTGATGTGAACTGACCTCACTCTCCTCACATGCTTGGCGGATTCTGGTCCAAGCCACTTAATTAGCAGGTCGAGTTCCTCACTGGGTTTCAAATCGAGATCCTCAATGGCATTGGAGAATGTGGACCTCCAGGCCCAGTAATCTTCTGGCTTGTCATTGAATTTCTTGGCTCCAGCTGTGAGTAGGTCACGGCGAGCTAAGAACCTTCCCAAATCTGAGGCATCATAGCGGGATCCACCAGACACATTGTCTCCACCTCTAAGTGACTGGTCCTTATCTTTTGTATTGTCTATGGGTGACCATAAGCTCTTAAACTGTGGGGTGTTCTGTTCGCTTTCTGTCCGAGGAGTGAAACAGACCAGCGGGTGTCTCTGGCCAGAAGTTGCTTCAGTAGCAGCTGGGCTGTGTGGGAATAACTGCTGCGAACAGGTTTGTGCTCTGGTGGAGAGTCGTCACGTGGCTTACTGTCAACTTTGACCTCAGTCCCAGGCTGTGGGTTGTCGCCGTATGCTGTTGGCAGGTAGATGTCCATATAGGCAGACTGGTCTCGAACATAGCTTTCAGTTCTCTCAGCTGACCCACAAACCGAGGTTTTGGTCAGCGCCATGTACTCCGGAGAGCCTCTCGATGTCTGCTGTCTCCATGGCTGCTTCAAGGACAGTAGCTTCAGCTCAAGCAGCATCCGCCTCTTTCTCCTGCTGGATGGCTTTCAGCATAGTTTCAAGCAACGTCTCTTGTACCTTAAGCTGAGTCTTTCCTCATGACTTTTCCTCTCTGCAGCTGACATCTTGGTTGACGTGGATGAAGAAGCTGAGCAGGCTTGATATATATCCACTGAAGCTGAAATTACCGTTGAGTGCGTCTTTTTACTATTCCGCCCTCGTCAACGAGTCCCCTTTCTTAACTAGACAGACAGATAACTCCTCCACACACTGTAGTCAATGATCAATGGATTTATTGAGGTTTGTATTGACAACATGAGAATGGAGTAAAACTGAAATGAATAAATAAATAAAAGCAATGTTGCGCATAATAAGCCTCATTATATAAGTTTTTTCATCATATAACCTTTGTCCATTTCTCTGTACATGGTTAATCATTGAGCTAGCTGAAAGCCATTAACATGTCAAGTCACTTGCTTAGCACTGAAAACACATGAAAACATGGCCTAACAGAGTCATCTACACAAAATACAAACGTCAAAGCAAAACATAGGCAACTTATCAACACTGTACTTACAGACGATGCTTCTTAAAGTAATTCCAACAGAGGATGGATGTAGATGCCACCCATGTGCTCTCTATCAAAGTGTCAGGGAAAAACAAGCTGGCCATCCACAGGACACTGAAGCTAAACAATGAGGACAATAATACACAAACAGAATGAGCACCACCTAGTGGCTGCAGAATGAATTTAAACCCCTTCTTTCCTCAGGCCAATCTCAGACTTCTGACTTTTTTCTCGGACTTCAGACTTTTTCTTAGAATTCTGACTTTATTCTGACTTAAATCTCAGAATTCTGACTTTATTCTAACTTTAATCTCAGAATTCTGACTTTAATTTCAGACTTCTGACTTGTTTCTCAGAATTCTGACTTTATTCTGACTTTAATCTCAGAATTCTAACTTTAACCTCAGAATTCTGACTTTATCCTCATAATTCTGACGTTATTCTGATTTATATCTCAGTATTCTGGCTTTAATCTCAACTCCTGACTTTAATATCAGAATTCTGACTTTCTTACAGTCTGAATGTAATCTCAGAATTCTGACTTTAACCTCAGAATTATGGCTTTAATCTCAGAAATCCTGACTTTAATCTCAGAATTGACTTTCTTAAAGTCTGACTTTATGCGCTTTTTTCCACGTGCCTTTAACAGTTCTTCCTTTTCAATAAATACATTTGTTTAAATTTGAAATCTCCTGCTGCTTAGTGGCTGCAGAAAATGTGTACTGTAAAATGTGCATTAAAGCTGGGTCTTCTTAATATTTTGGGCATCGATCCTGGGCTTTTATTTCACAATTTAATTCAATTTATTGAGAAGGGTTTAGTTTTGCGTAAAACACCATGCTCATTTTATTTATTTAAAGCTTACATTAAGTTTATCTATAACCCTGATCTTAACTTAAATTTAATGGGGGGAAAAAGATAAGAAATGCCAAAATCAAAAATACCCAAGTGTGAATAGTGTTTAAGAATCTGACGGCATTTGGTATGAGAGGCTTCTTGGTTGCTGTAGCAGCCCTATAGCACCCGCCTGAGGGCAAACTGACAATAGAAAAAGAGGTAGAACAGTAAAGAAGAGTTGTAGGGCCACAAGTAAAAATTCTGCGATTAAAACCAGATTAAAGCCAGAATTATGAGATTAAAATCAGAATTTTGAGATTAAAGAAAAGGTGAGAATTCTGAGATTAAAGAAAAAGTGAGAATTCTGAGATTAAAGTCAGGATTCTGACTTTTTAGCATGTTCTTATCTTCTTCTGGTTACACAAGTGCAGTGTTTTTTCCACTGTGTTAACATCAACACAGCAGAGCTGCTCCTTCTACCACACAATCCTGCCTCAGGCAAAGTCTGAGATGATGCCAAGTTATGTAAAATGGCCAGAAAGTGCTCCAAAATATGAGGATTGAGGATTGAATGGGACAGTTCTAATTCCACACTGACATTACCACAAACTCACCACAAACTCTGTGACTTTGGACAGAGTTTTGCTGTTGCCGTCTTCCTCCACAACAAACAATTGGTCCCTGCTCACTTTTGCAGGCCCCGCCCACTCACACAGGTGTCAGACGCCCAGGTTGACTGGGACTCATTCTGTCTCCCTCTTTTTCCTCTGCAGTGTTTGTCGGTTTGTCAGCGTCCATGTGTCCACAAGGTGACTCACACGCTGCTGCTTCACCTCCTCGTCCAGCACTGGGAGTCAAACTGGATTCACGACTCACTGGATTGACGTGTGTCTGCGACGTTACCGGGTAAGGAAACCTGTCCCTGGAGACATTTTTGATTCACTACAGCAGGAGAGTGAGGGAAGTTTGACTTTGATGCTGTTGCGGACGAGTATCCCTCACCTCACTCTACCTGGTGCAGCTTTTCAGTTAGCATCAGAAGATGTTTACTTTGTCCCTGGTGACCTGCTGTAAAACAAGTATTACCAAAGTGGCTGCCTCTACGCCCGATTCTACACAAGTATATTTATTTCAATTTCTGCCAAATTAAAAAAAACATCAATAAGAAGAATAATTTAATCAAAGGTTTTACACACTGAACCTTTAATGGACACTGCACCTTTAAAAGAAGAAGCAAACGTGTTTATGTCTCACTCAGATGAAGATAGAGAGGAATAGAACACACCAAGTTACTGCAGGAGGAAGACAACAGAGTCTTCACCTTCCCTCTCGTCCGTGTTGACTCTTGTGGGACATGTAGCTGCAAGCCGGGAGGGGGGTGTGTGTGTGTGTGTGGGGGGGGGGGGGTTTACTGACCTAGAATTCACAGCGTTGACATCACACCTGGATCTGGAACTGTAAGGGGCAAACCTCCAAGGCTCCCAACAAGTTTAGACCTGATGTGTTTTTGTTGATGTGGCCTTCTTATCAAGTCAAAGATCTGAGGGAGATAAATATTCACAGGATTCTGAGATTAAAGTCAGATTACAGTCAGAATTCTAATAAAAGTCAGAATTCTAATAAAAAGTCAGAATTCTAATAAAAAGTCAGAATTCTAAGAAAAAGTCAGAATTCTGAGAAAAGTCAGAATTCGGAGATGGCAGACTTCACCCCATTCACGCAACAGGCCTCTGGCGCCCTCCGTTGGCCAGTGCAAGCAAATGTGGAAGCACAGACAGACACCAAAAACTTCACTTCACTTCACATAGTCAGTTCACTCTGTGGGAGTAAACTGACTATGTGAAGTACAGGTGTTCTTCCCACTCTCTCCTCTCTGGCGACACAGACTCAGATTTTTGACATTACCGTAATAACCACCATGTTGGCTTTGAAGTGCAATTAATTTCTCTGGAAACCGCTAGAGTTTTACCGATAGCACAAACCGTCACGCGTAACTACAGTGATGCACAGTGCGCTTGTGCAAATGTGTCGCCAGCGATACGCTTGGTGTTAAAGGGTTTTAACGGTTGGAGGGAACCAGTTCTGTTCTACTATGGGCCCGGGACAACTGACCTTTTTGACCCCCCCCCCCCCTCCATTGGCAGGCCTGCCTAAAGCCATCCCCGGCCATGGAAAAGGTTTGGGTGTAACATTGTGACAAATCTAAATGTAGAACCCTGTGCCAGTTGTCCAGCAGAACCAGTTGAACCAGTTGGCTAATAAATTGACACACAGGAATGCACACTCGTGCCCAAAGCAGCCGCAGACTCATGATCTCACACAGAAATGAGAGGTGGTGCAGGGAAATGGCACCAAACTCCTGAACCACAAAGACTACATTTGCATAACGACATCTGCTGGAAAACACAGGACAAACAACTCGGCTGCTTTGCTTGTGTACATAAGTTTGTTGTGTTTTCGCTCCAATGTAAACATGACATGAGAGAAAAAACAACTGGTTATTGTGTCAGTCTGACTCAAAACTGGACTTTAAAAATCCCACGTAAACATTTCAGTCCAACAGATTTAGGCCCCGTCCACACAGAAAAGGGTTCAGATGAGTACGCATTTTTTTTTTTGTCGGAGAGGCGTTACTTTCAGACTCTAATGTTCCTCAGCAAAGACATTCTGTCATGTAAAGAAAATATTTACTTAAAATGAGTCTTAGTTTATTTAATTAAACTAACTGTACGAATTGACAGTGTCTTGTATAAATATTTGCACATGCACACACCCATCTGTGTGTTTAACACAAACCATATCCCCTACCGTGAATACCTTGCTTGCCAAGAGAAAAAACAACAACTCTCTAAATTATTTTAACCTCCTTGAAATTGAATTTTTTTGCTTTGTGCAAATGTTTTTTTTTATGGAGACACTATCTCTATCACCTGCATATTTTGAGTTATTCCTCAAAATATTTGAGTTATCACCTGCAGTGGCATGATTATTACAAAAATTAAATTTTTATCCCTGCATTATTTATTACTCTGATGGCCCTTTTCTGCATTATATATATATATATATATGTGTGTGTGCAGAATTTATTTTTACAAAGGAGTGAAGGGAATAGTGAAAGAAAAAAGGAGATAGAAACAAGAACTACAGGGTGGAACAGCATCCCTACACCCAGTGTATCTACAGTAAAGACAAACCGAGAGTGGTTTTTATGAGTACAAACAAATCAATTCAATTAAATTCAATTTTATTTGTATAGTGGCAAATTATAATACACATTAAGGCATTATACTGTACATACACAGCATCATGGAACCCAACAGTTCACACAATGAGCAAACACTAACTAGGCATCAGTGGAGAGAAAAAACTCTCTTTTAACAGAACCAGACTCAAAGATGTGCGGCCATCTGCCTCGACAGGTTGGGGTGAAAGGAAAATTTGAAATTTGTCAAAGGTTGAATTTGTGTAATTAGGAAATACGTCACAGTTCAAAGTTCACTTGGCTTGGACAAAAGTAAAAGACAAATGGTCTGTTTTGTGACTTCTGCACAATTTAAAAGGAATCATAACTTTGACTCCACAACATATGTGACATTTACACACAGGAGTAGTACTAGTAGTACTATTCCCACGGCATTATACCAAAGGTGCTCCTGCAGCATCCGTGATCCGTGCCATGTGAGCACTAAGGCTTAAGTTTGAATTAAAACGGAATATCTTGTTGTTTTAAATTAAAACAAACACACATCGTGGGTGTGTGTCTGTGGCTTGTTTTCATATGAACACCTCTATGTGCTCATACAGTGACAATCATGAAAAACAAATTTCAGATCTTGCAAGTCCTAATCCTTTAGTCATCGGTATGAAGCGTACGCCTGTGTGTCACACAGACTACACCGCTGCTGCCTGCTGCCTCAGAAACATCCCCGTCTGTTTATGAGCACTGAGGAGAAAGTGTTTCGTCTTGTTCGTTGCCACAGTGGAATCAGGATCTACATCAAGACAGTCGCGTACAGGCTCGTTCATGTTTCTCTAACAAATATCAGTTAGTCCCGAGGGGAAACGACTCACTCGTACTTAAAGGCAAGTTTTTCCACATGATTTTCTTGCCTTCATTGGAGAGGAAAGAGTTAGAGGGAGAAAGAAGGAGATAATGTGTGAGATGACACACGGGGGACACAATGGGGTGTGTCATCAGGACTAGAAAGGCGCTACGCTAAATACAGACCATTTAAAAATCAATCCACTAATTGATCATAAGAAGGTAAAGTCCTGGTACAATTTCAGTCATGATTCAAATGTAAACAGTGCTTAAACACATGCAGCATTCTTACTGGGGACACTGTGACATAATGCATTATAGCCCCTTACACAGTCTTACATAAAGTACCTTAAAGGGATACTTAAGTAAAAAGAATGTTACCAGAAAATGAAGTTGAAGTCACCTTTTTTAATAATATTATTTCAAAAGTCATTTTCTGATATAAAATGTACTTAAAAGAAAGTGAGGAGTTAGGATTGAGCCATGGTGGATCAGTGGTAGGGTGAGTTGTCTTTCAACTGGAAGGTTGTGGGTTAGTCAAAATGTGTCCTTGACTAGAAAAAGAGACTAGAAAAGCTCTATATAAATACAGACCATAATACTCAACTCTTGCTCACCCGGTTTTATTTGGTAGTAACGAGTAACAAAGATAGTTAGAGTAGTACAGTATCATCACTAACTTAACTTGAGATGCTATCTCATCAACATCTCCATTCTTTTAAATATTCATGAACGATGCCCACAGTGCTGAGAGTATAAATGAACCTGACCTCTTTCTCAAACCACAACGACTACTGACCTAACCTTAACCTTAATCTTAACCTTAACCATACAACATTAAAGAGTAACTAAAGACCCTGGTCTGAGGCTAACTCCGCCCACTGCCTGATTTTGAAAATCTACAAAAAGTGGGCAGGGAGTTATCAGTCTGAGGAGGCGGAGTCAGACATCCGTGGCCATTAAATCAATTTTCTCCTCCGCATGCATACCCGGACTCTCCTGTCTTAGTCGGACTACGGCCTTAGCTCGATTAAACTGTGCATGTCAATGTACTTAAGTGACTCTTGTTTTTGTCTCATTCATCCAGCTGGCGCCGAAAAGAAGTATGTGGAGGAGGAGACCCATGCTGTTGTTTCCAGCGTTCTTCATATCCCTCGTTCTCTTCCGTAAAGATTTCAGACAGATGCTGACTTTCATCCCTGGAATCATCAAAAACCAAGTATCTGCAGAATCGGGTCCTTATGTGTCTCCAGGTCCGTATTTGGTGGAATATCCCTACCAGTATCACTTCATCATGAATGAGCCGCAGAAATGTGCAGTGCAGAAGCCTTTCTTGGTTCTGGTGGTCCACGTGGCGCCACAAAACAGGGCTCATCGTGACATCATCCGTAAAACATGGGGAAGTGAAAGTGTGGTACTGGACAAAGTGGTGACGGTGTTCTTCCTGCTGGGGCTGTACACTGGAGAGGGAGGCGAGCAGCTCCGAGAACAGCTGCTGCAGGAGAGCAAGGAGCACCGCGACCTGATCCAGAGCGACTTTGTGGACCGCTACAAGAACCTGACCATCAAGACCATGGTGATGATGGAGTGGCTGGACGCCTACTGCTCCAACGCATTCTACGCCATGAAGATCGATTCGGACGTGTTCCTGAATGTTCCCAATCTCATCGCACTGTTGTCAAACGCTCCAAAGTCGTACTACATGACCGGCCGTGTAGAGAGAGGAGCTGAAGTTCTTAGAAATTCAACATCAAAATGGTTTGTTCCTGAGGAGATTTACCCTCAATACTTTTACCCCACATATGCTCTTGGTTTGGGCTACATCATGTCTTTGGACCTCCCAAAGAAACTGGTGGAGGCAGCCAAACACATTAAAGCTCTTTACATTGAAGACGTGTATGTGGGCATGTGCATGGAACACTTGGGCATCCCCTTCACTGACCCTCCAAGTGTGTTGGATTTTAACGTTTCTCCTGTGATCTACAATCACTGTGCTTTCCATAGCCTCATAGCCACAACGGTTGAGGATCGCGTCAACCTTTTATCGCTTTGGGAACACTTTCACAGCTCTGACACATTTGACTGTGACCAATTCAACCTAAACGAGTACGTACAAAGATTGAAAATTAGATTATCTGGCCAAATACACCCAAGCCCAAGTATGATTATTAGTGTCCAATAATATACACTGTTTGCCATGAATTGCATTAAAAGATGTCAGATTAAATTCAAACAAAAGGTCTTATTCCTTTTAAATTTGGTTCACACATTTGTTACCATCTGTATTAGTGAGCACTACACCTTAAAATGTGCGGTTCTATTACTCAACATGATGTCAAAACAAAGGGTTTATTTACCCCACCTCATCTAACTGCATAGCCTCATAGTCTGTCCATGTGGACCCCATAATGGTTATATCCGATCAGACAACATGGGTCCCAAGCAGGTATGTCCGTGGTTCTACATTTTACTGAAACCATATGGGACCTGCATAATTTGCCCACTTCAGACTCAGTGGCAAATAGCACCCACTTTGTAACAGGTAGCCTGGAAAAGGTGGGCACGGGCTTGAAGTGGGCAAACACGTGTGGAACCCCCATGGAAACCATGCACAAACCCGCATGGGACCCATATCGTTAGCCTGAGGACCCACAAGGACATGCTAGCTGCCCATGACCTCAACCTCTCCCATCACCTGAGAGACCATCTGAGATCTGCTGCCCAGAAAGCTGAAGAAACTGTTGGACAAATGGTCAGAAAACATCTCAGGGAAGCTTAGCTGAGTGCTAGTCGGCCTTGCCTGGGTATGGACCTGACTGCCATATGCTGCAATGACGACCCAAGTCTGGGCAGATGTCGCTGGTTTAAGCAAACTTTTGTTTTCAGGAGGCCATGTTGGCCAACTTCAGATTCTCCCAATCACAAACCCTGGCGCAATATAGGTGTGCATAGCTTTTGTACACATCCAACATGTTGTTCGCCAAAGAGCAGCTGTCCACGGAGCTCAGATGCCATAACTACATTTTCAACACAAGATGTGTTGTTTGCTTGTAATATATTAAACATGTTTTATGATCTCATTTGTCAAGTGGCTCCACGCGTGTCTGGCTGCTGAGCTTTTGTTTGTTTTTTTGCACTTTTTGTCAGAAATTCGATGGAGAATTCCTCCAATTAAAGAGTTTGTGGTGAAGCCTTGGCGTCTTTTACTGAACACAGTGTGTGTGTGTGTGTGTGTGTGTGTGTGTGTGTGTCACCCCACTGCTGACATCAGTATTGACCAACGCTTGTCAACCATTAAAGAGATATTGCACTGTTTCTCTTAGAAGAGCTTTTGTTTCTTTGAGTTTTTCATATTCTCACCTGTCAAACTAAGTGAGTCACCTGGACAAGAGGGTTTCAAACAGACGCCACTTAATATTTATTTAGATTATTATTATTTTTTTTTTAATAAGCTGTCGCTTATCTTTGCCGTTCTTCTTCTTCTCTTCTTGCTTGATAACAGTCCCTCTGGCTTTCTTCATTCCCTCTCTATACTCCATTAAAGCTTTATTTGCTCTTGCTGGCTTTGGTGTATTTGTGTAGCAACACTACAGTGCCACATGCAGGCCTGGCATATGTATTGCAGCACTTTCTCTCCCCCTTTGAGTCTGGTTCTGTCAGAGATTTCTTCCTTTTTTCCCCTCCCTACTGACGCCTAGGTAGGTAGGTAAATAGACAGGTAAGTATACAGGTAGACAGGTAGGTAGGTAGGTAGGTAGGTAGGGAGCAGTGAGGTTCATTCATGACTGGGGAGGCACTCGTCGACCCAAAATAGAAGCTTATATTTAAATTTTGACCTTAATTGACACATTAAGTTGTTTCAAAAGCTTTTAATTATGCTTTAATCAATTCCATACTGTTCAATAATATGATAGCAAGAAAAACAAAAGAACATTTATTAATATATAGGTAGGTAGGTAGACAGACAGACAGACAGACAGACAGACAGACAGATCAGTTTGAGAGCCCTGATCTAGAGGAGAAGAGGATCTGTGCTTGTGTGTATATACTCGCAAGGATATTGATGATATCGTACTAGTCTTCACTTCACAGGGCTTTTAGGGTTAGGCAACGGGAAAATAACACGGTGGTTCTCTCCAAGGATTGGAGAGTAAACTCTGGATTCTCTGATCAATCAAGAGTCAGAAAGACCACCAGGGATACATGTAGGTGTAGATTCCAGGATGGGCTTAGATTAGGGTTAGTACAAAAAAATTACCAGACTATGAAGACTATCACCAAATCATTTTGGTTAAAAAAAGGAGACTTGTCATCCCCAAAAAATATATCTATACCAGAGGTCACCACTAGAGGCTGCCAAAGTACTCACTGTGGAGTACACAGTATTGTAAGGAAAATGATGTGCTGGCCAGATTCAGCAAATGTATGTTAGTACATTTTGTGTATTGGAAATGAACAATTATGATCTTTTGGCAAATAGTTATAACGTCCTAAAGGAAAGTGTCAAACTTACCTACAGAAAGAGCCGGAAGATGGCAGTGATACAACATCATGAAAGAAGAAGACTGTATTTGTATTTGTGACCTCTCTATGACCCTTTCTGGTTGTCAGGACCAGTGGTCCTCATGAAGACCCAAACCAGGCAGAACCTCATTTCTGCATTTAAAAAAATGTTTTTTTAAGAAAGTAAAACAAGCCTAATTTCTGAGAAACTTAAAAAAAATATGAAGAACGAAGAAAATAAATATTGTCAAGCAGGTGTTGCACTTGAAAAGTGATCTACCTTTGTCCTAATAAGATATCACAGCTTATAATTTCAATTGTTGTTGTTCCTGTTTGTGTGCAGTATATTAAGGTTGTGTTAAATACAAAAGTAAAATTCACCAGCACAGATTTCGATATGTGCAAATATAAGAAAGTCTTAAAGTGGCTGTAGATTTACAAACTAGTTGAATGTATTCGAGACAAGCAAATTTTGCCTGTACCCAATTTCCTCCCCAAAATGAGGAAACTGTTAAGTTCAGGGCTGAGACTTAAATTGTGGTTACAATTACAGTTAACTGATACAGTATCATGCAATGAAAAATGCTGATATTTGAGCAAAATCTATTGGTGTGTAAATAAGTTAATGAAACGAAAATAAATCACCTGTCATTTTTCACTTCCTCCGTGGCGCCTTCAAGCGGTGGTCGGCTCGTGAATGTGGAAATCACGCTGGGTGGATAAATGCTCCTACAGATAAGAAACAATGGAAACAATGAAACGGTAACAGAGGAAAAGCAGTAACATAAGTCTTCTATAAACACCTTTGGTAAATTTCCTTATTTTAAATATGGCTCATATAAATGAGGTTGTTTCCCAAATAGAAACAAACAAAACTCTCAGCCCAACTTTTTTCAGAATGAAAGGAATGACACAGTGAACCGACGTTTCTGGAAGAGTTCCTGAGTGAAATGGTGCAAGAACTCTGTCTAAACTTAGACAGCAATCATTTATAGTGAGGGGGCGGAGTCAGCTGCGGGGCTTGCATCACCTCACTGGCATGACTGGTATGTGTGAGAAGTTTGTGAAATGTGTGCTTGCTCTGCCAGAGTGGGCAGATCCAAGGCAACGAGCTGAGGCGTTGGTGGATTCCCTCCGAGGAGGATCCACGTTACACGAGGCACCAACACTGCGGCGTGTTGGGAAGGGAGGAAGTACGAAGTAAGTAAGTTCGTAACACCAATCAAAATAACAAAGACACAACAATTACAATAGATAGAAACATCTGTATGATGTTCACATACATTCAGCAGCGGTTTCTTTCTTCTCTGCCTCAATGCACTGAGAGTTCCCCTGAATCTTTTCGGATTAAGACAATAATTCAGTATTCTTAATGTCATGTAAACATTAGTCCGACTAAAATCGAGCTAGTCTTAATCCGGTTAGAGTTATCATATCTGGATATCCAGGATATGACTGGAGTCGGACTCGTTGCGTTCTGCGCATGCACCAAAATGTCCTTCCCGGTCTTTGACCCAGACGTAGAAACTGCAGAACTGTTGCCGGAAAAGAAAAACAACACAGTGGCGTTGTAGTGTATGCAGTACTGTTGTAGTTTTATTTGATGTCGAGCCTCTGGACTCTCGACTGCGACCAGACGAGCAGAGGTTGGGGGACAGTGAAGAATAAAGAGAGTGAAAACAAGACACGCCATTTGTATCTTTCAATCAGAGTGGGGCGGGAAAATCCCCGTCAGCTCCATTTCCTGAAGCATGAAAAGCATCTATGTGAAGACCACGCCCCCTCACGCCACATTCTTCCATCCAAAAATGTGAAATGGAATGGGGCCTAAATGGCTCTGGAGACTTTGTTCTCTTGCTCACAGTTTTTAAGCGCTTTCTTATATATACGTAAAAGGCAAAGCTAGCGGCCGTTCTTTACGCTCGCCTGTTGTCCTGAGCGATGGCTCACGACTGACACAACAGTGTCACAGGTGCAGGTTCTATTATTATACAGTTCTAGTATCTCTAGCTTCACTCGATCAGGAAACAAAGTGTTCGTTCGGCTCGTGAAATGTCAGAAAATGTTGACGGGTGTTTCTCAAACCAGGATGAAATGACGTTTTCAAACGTCTTGTTTTAATGATTCCTTTTGTTGTGAGGAGCAAAGAAACCCTTTAAAATAGTTGACAATATATTTGGTAATGGATTAATAATATCGTCGCAGCCCTGATGCTAACTGACGCTACGTTGACTGAGTTGAGGGATATTCAGTGGGAACATGGAACTTAGATTTTTAGACACGGGTACTGTACAGGAACAAATGATTTGCAGTCAAAGTCCACGGGATGTAATGATGCAATGCCACTGTGGCCCCGCCCACTGTGGACTTGCAAGATATAAATGTATTATGTTCTATTTTTAGAGACACACACACAAACACACACAGAAGAGAGAAGAATAACAACACAGTGAAATCAAAGTGATATACTATGCATATATATACATATATATACATACATACAGTATATATATGTATGTATATATATATATATAAGGACGTTGTTACAATCTGCAGTCTCACCATTAGACTTTTTTGTCTCTATGTGGACATTTTGTCACTTTAATGTCATTTTATGTCTCTTTGTGGTCATTTTATTTCTCTTATATATATATATATACATATATATATGTATATATATGTATATATATATATATATGCTGAAAACTTCAAGTCAAAATGCAAAATAATTAGCTGACAGATATCCTTCATGTCATAACTTTAGCCTGTTGATGTTAGCATGCTAACTAGCGCGTTCAACCTTTATAAAAACACTACATAGTGGATTATATGCAAGTTGGTACAAACTACTTAACATTTTAACAATAATATCATCACATATTCCTTCAGTAAAAGTCTCATTTTTCAGCATTTTCACTCATAGAAATGTCACGTGTGGTGCTTAGCTTAGACGTTAGACACTCTTTTGTGTATATGTATATATGATATATACATATACACATATTGTAAGGGTCTTGCTTACAAAGGACACCATAATGAGAAGGACCTTGTTACAATCTGCAGTCTCACCTTTAGATTTGTTTGTCTCTATGTGGACACTTTGTCACTTTAATGTCATTTTATGTCTCTTAGTGGTCATTTGTATCTCTTTTTTTGTCAATCTGTGGTCAATTTCTATCTCTTAATTGACCTTCTTCTGCAGTTTCTGTTCAACAAACAAAATATTAATGACAGACACACCCTCAGCGGCCTCGTCTGTTGTGGTCCATGAGCCTGAATACAACAAAACACTTCAAAAATCAAATAAAAGAATTCAGAAATATTTCACCTTGCAGGTGTTTGAAGGAGCTGAAGGTGAAGTATAACTGAAGGGAGGTGACGTAGTCACATAGTTGACACTCACTAAAGGAAATAAGTCAACGTTTAAGGACTTTCCCACACGTGTGTGTGTGTGTGTGTGCGTGTGTGTCTATATATACACACACCAGGAGCGATGGAGTGTACGGTCACACACACACACACACACACACGTCCGGACTCATCATGGCTTGGGTTTGGCTGCAGATGGTAACAGAGAGACTGCTTTCACTCTGAACAGTCAAATGTATTTATTGATTGACTGATTGATTGATTGATTATTGGTGATTAACGCTGTGACTGTCTCCAGGTCTCGTGCCTCGGCTCCCTGCTGCTCCTCAGTCACCGCGCCTCCTCTGCAGCTGACGGCTCCCGCAGGTGCATCAGCAGGAGACACTGGGACAAGCTCAGTCTCTTGCTTTCCTCGCCGCCGCCGCCCGGCGAGGAAAACAAGCGCACCTGCGCCCAAGCGGGAGGGGACGCGAGTAAACGCTCTCTGGCCCCGTGGAGGTACAAGTAAGTGAGTTCAGGTGTGATCAGAGTCAAAAACACTGTCCGAATTATAGGAAATGATTACATTTATTAACTGAAAGAAATAATAAGATCTTAGTTGTAAACTCCAATGTTTGTTATTTTATCAATGCCACTGAATTTAATTATTCGACAATCAGTAAATTCATCACTAGTTTTTGCTCTTACCGGTTAATGGGGATGATGATTGACAACTGATAGCAGTTCAGTGTGACATCACTGTGAAATCACTGAGAAATCTCTGTGACAATAAACTCACTGTGACATTGAAATCACTGAGAAATCTCTGTGACAATAAAATCACTGTGACATTGCTGCTCCTTTTTTTTGGGCAGCCCATGGTCAAGTGGAAAAGGAACTTGGCTTGGAACCGGTTTGAGTCCCCACCAGGTCAAAGGGCCGGGGTGCACTGCTCAGAGGCTGCCCCCTGCTCCTAATTCTAGGAAGGTTTCTGGTAGAGGATGGGTTAAATGCTTTATTTATCCCTAAGGAGATAAATAAAGTTACCTCCTAAAGTTAATAAAGTATTTATCCCTAAGGAGATAAATAAAGTACAAACACATTGAAATCACTGTGACATCACTTGTGTGTCTCCTCCAGAGTGGACAGAGACGTGGACAGGATCCCTCCTAACATGGCCTTTGCAGAGTGCCTGTGTCAAGGCTGTGTGGTGAACCAGCGTGAGGACCTGAGCTACAACTCTGTGCCTGTGATGGTGCAGGTGAAGGTGCTGAGGAGAACACAGTGTCCAACCAAGAAGCACAAGCACAAGTATCTGCTCACCATCGACTCCATCAAAGTCCCCGTGGCCTGCATGTGTGTCATCCCCAAATCCAACAAATGATTACTGCCATCAGACACTTATTGACAAAATAATCCATCGTTAACTGGGTTGAGTTGGTTTATCTCAGTGAATCAAACCTCTCATTAAGGGTTTCTTGTTTTGTTTTCTTTATTTTGCTCAGATTGAGGTTATCACAATGGTTATCACAATAAATAACCATTGTGATGGTTATTTATTATTATTATTTATGTTGTTGTGTTTATGTGTCTCAGGAGTTACGACACAGCGGTCACAGAAGAGTTAAAGGTGCAGGATTATGAAAAGAAATTGAAGTGGTTTGAAATGACGATGCTGTCGTTGATTCGCCATCATCTGAACAGTATTTTGTATGTAGTATTAAGTTGGTTGCAGCATGTAACTTCCCCCCGAAATGCAGCTAAATCTGGTCCTTTAAAGCTTTATATATATATATTTAATTTTTTTACGTGTGTTACCCTGTGTTTTTTTTTAATCCAAGCTCTTTTAAATTGTTTAGTTTAAGAATTAAAAAGTTACACCCTTGTCCAGCAGGGGGCAGTATGCACCTGTGCAAAGTACTGTTGGTAATCTGTAGATCACCAGTTTGTGATTGCAACCACCAATAAAACTTCTAAACTAAACTAAACTAACGTCGGTTTCACTCTTTTCTTTGTCCCAAAAAATACCTGCTGTGTCATCAGCAGGTTTATTTAAAACAGGAGGTCGTTGAAAGTATATTCATTTGAAAAAATGAAAAGTCATATGAGATAAAAAGTCGTAATTATGACATAATAGAGGCGAAATGATGATTTAAATAATTAAACGAGCAACTACATACAATATGTTCAGGAATACAAAGAACAAAAGACAACAATAAGGAAAATTAATTAACCAAATTAGTCTGGGGAAAGACTGAAATTGATATAGTTTTAAAATAATGTTATAACAATAACAAGTTTACGGTTTTATTTCTTTTTAAAAATATTGATTATCTCATTGACAGAACGTAATATTTTGGCTTCAATTCTTTGTTTTTTATAGATAATTCAGCAAAAAACCTAAACATTTGTTATTAATGTGCCGACAGAATGTTCTTCAAATGAAGGAGGTGAAAAAGCACTTTACAGTAATGTCCTTTTTGTCTTTTTAAAAAATGTATTTGGAGGGAAAAGGATGTCACTTCTATTGTTCTATTTCAATTCTAAAAAAAAAAATTTTTTTAAATTAAACATTAAAAAATGTTTCCAAAGGATTTTTGATGACCTGTTTCATGTATTTAAAATTCAGTTTACTGCACTGCAGACATAAGAAGATGACTAGAGAGACACATTAGTGTTGTTCATTTTTTGCATTATTTGTTATTGTTAAACTGTTACATTCCATCAGATGGAAGAAAAACAATTAATTGGCTAAATATATGGGCCAAAAAACCACAACAACAGCTCATACAATTATGAAAAAAAAACAAGTTTTATTTTGTATTCAGTGAAAAAAATCAAACAAAAATATGCAGGTGATAACTTTTGTGTCAAATCTCAAAAGTGCTGCTGGACGTGAACGATGTCTAACAGTGACCTGGACCAGGACCTCGATCAGGACCAGGACCTGGACCATCTGATCAATGGTAACTCCATGTCAGTCCCAGGAAAAACCACTTCCTGTTCTGACTTGGCTCCTGGTAAAAAATTAATAATACGTACCTTACACAATAACGTGTGTGCATCGGTTTTCATTTGATTATGGAACAGAAAAATGATCAAACCAGTCAGCACAGCCGTTACAGGTGAATCTCAATGTGTGTAACAAAGTGAATATGATTTTAAGGGATACAGTTTGTCATGTGGTTTTATGAGGTACTGACCGAGTACCACCCCGAGGCTCACGTAATGTCAACAGTCTATTTATATCTTTATCTTGTCATTAGACAGCTGTTAACAACAGGAAACTTCCAATTTGTGTCATTTTATCTCCCACACCAAATCAGCATTTTTTGTATCACTGAGGTAAATCTGGATAAAAAGGATTTCACACTGAAGTAAGTAAGTCACACCATGTCTCACGTTGGTTCTGGGTGCAGGGGTGTGCACGACACAGTCATCACTTATTTTTCCGTCAGTACCTCATGCAACCACACTTGAAAGAAACTTGGGACAGTCCCTTTAAAGAATGAACTTGTCACACCAATGTGATCCTGTGAGGGCAGACAGTTCAGCTCAGCGATCCTGGTTAATGTACTGAACTGGATGAGTGAGTTAACTCAAACTGCCAACTCTGAACCAAAGCATGGTCTCTTGGTCCTGCAGCTCCTCAAACATCTCGATCTAAGGCCAGAAGATTAAAAAAAGAAAAGAAAACGTGACCCATGGTTCCTCTCACCGGCTTTACTCCATCACAGCTCGTTTTTCAGATGACTGGCTCTGTTGCCCTCGACGTCCGGCTTCTGGCTATCTTCTGTCTTCTTCTTCTTCTTGCTGCTCTTCTTCTGGGCGTTGGTTCCGTTCTGCTGGTCGTGTTTGGCGTCGTCCTTCTTGGCAGCCTTCCCGGGGAAAACCTGTCCCTCCACTGTGACGTCCAAGCAGCGCTCCTGAGACACCAGGAAGTCTTTGACCTCCCAGGCCATGCTGCCGTCCCGCAGCATGAAGATCACTCTGTTGGAGCCCACCACGAACCTGCGGGAGGAACACACCAGGTTCTGTTCACTGATTCTGCCACAGACACATATCCACTCTGATGTTACGGACTTTAAAACAGTATCTTTACAGGACATTAGAAAAGAATTGACACATTTCAGTGGACACAAACCAAACTGAGCTCACAATCCAGACAGATCTTGACTGATGAGGAGACACAATTAATGCTGTCAGCTCAAATAAGTAAATATTATGAAGTTAATGGATGATATCCAGGCTCAGATTAGCACAAAACATGGGGACCAGCTGTGACACGAGGAAAAACAGTGGTTTTAGTCACCTAATAAAAAGTAGCTATCATCTATCGATTATTTTTCAGATTATTAATCGGATAAAAAGGAAAAAACACACATTCTCACTCACTCTCTCTCTCTCTCTCTCTCAACAAAATGGAAATGCAATTAATATATATTTGACCAGATATTACTTAAGTTTCTGTTAGGAAGAAATGAAGGATTCATATTAAACGGTCTCTGAATAATTGTTATACACCATTATTCAGTCAACTATCGTCAAATGTTTCTACCTTTTCCTCTTTTGTTGATGGATAAGTGATAAATTAACTTACTACGAACTTAACGTGAATCTCCTTCAGCCATGGCTCCAACATGCTTCCTCTTCAGGTGCTCATGCAGTGATGTTCTGCTGCACGAGATGGGTTGTGCACGTTTTGCACCTAACGCTGTTCTTTGAAGGCGTTCATGTAAAGCGCTCCCATACTTTTGACGACTTGGGTCGTACATTTTTCTCTCTGCTGTGTCCGCCTCCGCCGTTTTTCAAACACTTCTTCCAGAATAACGTCACGTAAGCTACACAAAGCGTGGCATTTGTTCTCTTCTTCTACAGCGGTCTTAAAATCATAAACATATATCTGCCGCTTTATATCCCCATAAAATGGCATTATTGTCTGACTGACGTTTTTGTAGCTTTGTGAACTGCTGCTCACCAAAGTCCATAGAGAAAATCTGTGTTTTAATCCCACATGAACAAAGGAGTTCCTGGTCTACAGCTGCCTCGTTTGATCAGTTTGTGACTCTTAGTCAACTCAAAATAAGGAATTTCAAACACAGAACTCACAAAATATGTCATTTGGATTTATTGATGTAGGCAACAGTGGATCAACAACTCCTGTTTGCATTGATGTAAAATCAGTGATTTTCTCTATCGATTTAGTTGAGAATGACCATCTTAGAAAGCAACCAGGTGGTTCCAGGTGGAGTAAGCCAGCAGGGGGCGTGCACAGCTCAGGTAGTGCCGAGCATATGACAGCACTATAAAAAAACCTGAACTATTAATTTAAGATTTAAGAACAATAAATGCTGCGAGTACTTTGACCAGTTCAACCGATTGCTTCCTCATTGTACTCAAGGAAATAAATCCGATTATTGTCCTAAAAATAGACTGTTCTACACCTGCTTCTCTCCTCCTCCCTTTTCTTTATACTTTCATCACAACTAGCCATGACAGATGGCCCCGCCCACAGATCCATTCCAACTCCATTGTTGATTAAGTCCTTCAGATGAAAATGGTTGAAAATTCCAGAAGAAACCTGGTGACGCATTGGATTATGTGGCATCAGATACACCGGTGAGTCAGGGCTGCTATATTGCCCACTAGATGTCACTGTCCTCAAAGAGTAGAAACAAGAAGAACTCTGTAAAACTTCATCAGGCTTTGCTCATGCATGATTATTGATTAACCATCTCGTTGAAGAGCAGCTAGTTGATGAGTGTAGGGTTTAGTGAGTGAAGTTACCTCTGAATATCATAGTTGGCGTTGAAGAGACTTCCCTGCCACAGGCCTGTGAGCTCCTCTGTCTCTTTCTCAGTGGGATTTCCCGACACCGTCGCAAACACCATCAGCGTCCGACCCTTCTTGGACATTTTGAGCAGGTCCTCAGGTTTGGAGGCGTCCATCTTAGATAGATCAATGGAGGGAGGAGACCTCTTGTGCTCTGGGAGGTCACCTTCTTCAATGTCATCGTCCTCCTGTGTGAATTAGGAAAAAATGTGAGATCATGAGATGAACATGAGAACCTTTACTCAGTGAAAAAGGTCCCCCCTTTTTCTCATCAGGGTTCCCACACCTTTACAAAGACTTTCCAGGACCAAATCCCTAAAACTCAAGGACTGAATGTGCTTGCACAGCTTACGATGGGAGGGCAACTTGATTTAAAAAAAAAAAAAACTTTCAAGGGCTTTGAATTATTATTTTTTTACTTTTTCAAGTTCACAAACTTTGCAAGAATTCCAAGGTCCCGTGGGAACCTTGCATCATAAACCAGTCTTGCTGTATATTAGGGCTGCAACGATTATTCAGTTAATCCAGTATAAAATTAATCATCAACAATTTTGATAATCAGTTTCAAATAATAACAATATAAAACTAGCTTTCTGAATATTTCCTGGGTTCTTTGCTTCATGTCATAAAGAAATCATTAAAACTGAATCATTTTGGTTAGTGGACATTTCAAAAAAAGACCTTCAAGGACACCATCGTTGTTTCAAAATGGAAAATTCATATCATAAACATACACACACCTGATATTGATCATGACAACATTGGAATTATATTGTTAATAACCATTAACACATATCATATTAGCAATAAATTAAACAGTTTAATTGAGTAGCGAAGAAACATCCTGTGCCACAGGAAGTCAGTCCAGAAAGAAGATTCTTGCCTATGTTGTGAAATATTAAGTCTATATTCTGCTCTTTGTACAATATCGTAACGTTTCTGCCTCACTATGTACAAAACTGACCAAATAAACTGTTGCTGTTGCATCAAATGTAGGTAAATAACAATAACACAGTAGTTGTGTCAAAGTGCTAACGCTAGCTGATAATGCACGTCTAAGCTACAGGCTAGCAGCTAGCTGAGTGACGGAGAGGCTTCACGTACCTCCCACTGTTCCAGGAGTCGCGCCATATCTGCGTCATTGTAGTCGCGGATGTCTTTCTTCTTCTTTTGGGGCTTTTCGTCGCCGTTTGTCGCTAAAATACAAACCAAAGCGGCGCAGAGCAGAAGAGCCGCACATCTCCACCTGAAGTCCGCCGCCATGTTTACAGATGGTACGTTTTGATTGGCTCCGCAGTCTGCCGGTCACGAGGAAGCAGCAGATGTTACGTCATACGTCGTAAAGAGGCCGGCCGGCAACACGCGCCCGCTTTGAGAGAGAATTTCAAAATAAAGCCACAAAATTAAACCTTCTTTTTCTTCTTCTGTAAAAATAATATAAAATTAGCTGCGACATTTATCATAAAACAAATACTTATTTTTTAACAGTTGAGCTGTTCCTAATTTATAGAAATACAAAAATAAGTAATGGAATAATCAAACAAAATCAATCTAATTAATCTAATAGATAAAAGCTGATTTATTTAACAAGTCACAATTAGCCACTATAGAAAAGAATGAAGCAATAGAGCTGACCAAAAAGAACAATACAGTATGAAAAAGGAAAAAAACTGTCAACAACTTGACCTGTTTTTACACATCTTACATTTTTTTATGTTTTTTATTGTTTGTTCTGTACTTTTCTTTATACATTCTTTGGTGTCCTTGAGCCTATAAATAAAATGTATTATTATTATTATTAGTGTTATTAAAAACAGTATTCTTTATATAGTATCCTTTTATAAGATGATTTAACTCATTAAAAGCACATACATAAATAAAGCCTGATTTTGAAGTTTGTTTCATAAAATGCAAAAAAAAAAACAGAAAGGGCCAAGTCACACATGGCCCTTCACAGATAATAATATAAAGGCCAGTTTTTAAAATAGTCTTTTCTGTAAATACACTGATATGATGGTGAACGTGATGCCATTGAAACATTGTTTTCCCTTCACTGAGCAGTGTGTGTGGGGGGGGGGGGTGTGTGAAGGCCAACAGAGTTCACAGGGTCGAGGAGATCACATGGAGATCAGCCCGGCTGACAAAATGCGTAGAGCCGTTTCCTCTCTGGTCGACTCCACCCAATGGCACTGTGCCCTGCGCAGCTGCAAGTCCCACGCACACACACACACACACACACACACACACTCAGAGAGAGCCTCCAACCGAGTCTGCTGCCATGCAACTCACTGTATTCGCAAAATATGACGTATAAAATCTCAGTCTGGACACGAAGCATAAAGTGTAGACATTCATTTTTGGAAGAATTTGACATCTAATAATCCACAATTCCAAAGTAAAAGCACATGATGTTAGCGCCAAACTGAAGAGAGAGAAAAATGTCACCTTCTGAGAATAAAGTTGTAATATTACAAGAAAAAAAAGTTATAATATGATGAGAATAAAGTCGTAATATTAAAAAAGTCACAAAATTAACAGAAAAAAGTCACAACATTATGAAAACAAAGTCATAATATTAGAGAAAAAAGTGGTAATATTAACAGAAATAGTTCATAATTTTATGGGAAAAGTTATAATATTACGAGAATGGGTGGTAATATTATGAAAAAAACTAACACTACAAGAAAAAGGTTATAATATTATGAGAAATATTACTGATCTGAAAAACTGGATTTTTAATTATATAACATTTAAAATGTTTAAAAATTAACAAGCAAAATCTTCAAAAAAAACATGTTTACGTTTGTGATATTTACTGAAATATAACATACTGCAATTTCAACATTTAATGTTATATTTCTTGCCCTGAAAACAAATTGACTTTGGGATTTAAAAAATAAGTTGTGTTCAGTTCAGTTTAACTCAACGAATCAATAAATGCTGACTTGGCATAAATAAAAGTGCAAAAACAATGCAAAACAGAAGAAGGAACAATTATACACACAGTATGTTGTGAATTCTGTTCATTCCTTCACTTAGTCAACAATACAGATATAATTTGATTTATTTAAACCCCTGTCTTTATAGATTTAACGGGAAAAAGCAGTCTAAATGCTCTGTTCTAAGGGTTAATAATGGGCGTGTCGTTACAAATCGCCTCTTATTTTGAAATCACGCGCTTCCGGTCGCGTTGTCGCTAGGCTGGGCGAGCTGTTGACTTGACGCAGCAGCAGCAGCAGGGACAGGGAGGGAGGGCTGTCTCATGGCAGAAACCGTCAGCACTGAAAGTAAAAGCAGTCAGAAAAGTCCTCGGAGCTCCGTGACCGCCGTGGAACCACAGTCTCCCGCCCCGGGGTCGTTCATGTGAGTGAACCGGCAGCAGCTGACAAACATGGCGGAACATTATTTGTGAAGAGAAGGGGGCCAGTCGCGCTGCCACAACTTTTTTTTTTTTTTTTTTTGCTAAAGTCCAGCAGCCGTTTGAGCCGCGACCACACCCTCCCCGCTTCCTCATAGTAGTGAAGCGCAGCAGCGGCGGCGGCAGCAGCAGCAGCGGGAATAACGGCAGCTTTTCCCTTCTCTCGGCTGCGTGGACGGACGGCGTCGTGAGCCGCGGTGGTGGGAGCCGGAGAGAGAACGACTGAAATGTTGACGGGCCACCGGCCGGTATGGATGTGAGAGGCGGCTCCACGCAGAGGACATGCGGGGCCACACGGCACTCTCCGCTCCCGAGTTAAGACGCGGCGGAGGCGGCGGTGAAAGAGGAGGAGGCGGCGGCGGTGGAGGAGGAGGAGGACGGACACACGGACGATGCATATGGAGTCGAGGCGACTGCTAGCTACTAACCCAGGGCTGTGTTTGAAAAAGAAGAGATTCAAAGTGGATTAAAGGGCTTTTTTTGTTTTTTAATTATTATTGTTTTATTTTGAACTGTAGCCCTGACGGTGGATTTTATTCTGGAGAACTTATGAAATAATGGTGCTGGAGCAGCAGGGCCGTCACCAGGATGAAGTGACTGAGGGGGGCAACTTTTTTTAATGAAGTAAAATCAATTAATGTAACAATAGCATAGATTCAGAAGAGGCAAAATATAACACAAGACTACTCTTTCCAGGGTAAATATACATGAATTGGAGTATTGGCGACTTTCAAAAGACTAAATATTTTACATTTAATCTACGATTTCCAGTCTAAATTAGCCGGGGGAGGCACATACAATCGACTCCGCTCTGGTTTAGTACAACAGTGTGGTCCCTTTGTCGTAACATATCTTGATAGCGTTTTATTGACGCACAAAGCTTAAAGAGAGGGGGCAAAAAACTGCAACTGAGGCGCCTACGCCTCCTAGTGGTGCTGAAGGGAAACACAGAAACACTTTTCCACTATTGGGACGAGCTGCACGGGTGTTGCCCCGCGTGGAAGCAGCATGAGTTCTACACCAGCGCGGTCAAACTCTGTGGGAACAATCTGGACGAGATCACGGTGCTGTGTCAGGCTGGACTCAAAATGATATCCCATTGATTATAGTGGGGGGAAAAAACTGAAAGACTCTTACCTCGAAGTGAGGTGCAGTTTTCCTTGCAGATGTAATGTGTTTGAAAAGAAAAGGGCCTTCTGACATTGTTTTCATTTCTTCTCAATCTGCACTTTGCCTTGTTTTACGAGGCACCCTGGTGGCACTGCAGCTTGTGTGATTTTATTATTTTAAAGCAACAAAAACCTGTGAATCTGTTCCATAAAACCTGGGACTAGAATGAGGATATTGACTTAGTTTTTTTATATATATATATATATGTAAATATATATATGAATAATAACAAAAAATATTTTCAGGGCATTTAAATTTATTTAGCATCAAGATAAAAGAAATCATATAACTTCTAACACTGATTATTCAGAAGTTGTGGGGATTATTGATTGGCCGTGTTGCGTCGTAACATTACAGATAGCTAGCATTTAAAGGTGAACGAGATTATATTATATTGAAGAGACACATTCATCGACAGTGGGGATGTTATTGAAACACGTTCAGTAATTGACTTGTTTACATTGAGAATACATGTCCTGTGTGTCGGCTTATAAACGATGTATAGTCGATGATCTATACTCTGAAGGAATTTAAGGAAGACTGTTCGGCCAGTTGTTCAAGGAGTTTGTAAAAAACGAAAAGAAAAAGCAGTGAGGTGAAGTTTACCTTGGAAATATGTCTTAAACACTTCAGTGTGGTGTGCAACAGAAACTTTAAATAAGTGAATCCCTCCAGAAGAGCATTTTGTCCGCCCCCCACCGCCCCTCCACACTCACACACACCCCTCTCCTTATTATGGCTAGTGGTGGTTCTGGGAAATCAGCTAGCGAGGGATCAACCAGCACACCCACTGGCAGTCTGCAGCAGAGGAAACGTCTCTCTTCCATCTGTGACACATGCAAGGGCAAGATGCAGCTGGTGGCCGACCTCCTCCTGCTGGCCAGTGAGACCCGGCCGGTCATGACAACCGAGGGCGTGGCCGTGGCCGACACGTTCGACCAGTGCCGCGACACGGTCATCGCCAGGACTAAAGAGCTCTCCATTCTCACCCACGACATCCAGAGCCAGCTCAACATGGGCCGCTTCACCGAGGTTGGGGACCGCCTCTTGGAGATGGCCGACCTTGTGGTGTCATTGACCGAGTGCTCCGCCCACGCCGCTTACCTGGCAGCCGTGGAGACCCCCGGCTCTCAGCCCTGCCTGCCAGGTCTGGTGGACCGATACAAAGTGACCCGCTGTCGGCATGAGGTGGACCAGAGTTGCAACGTCCTTCGAATCACCCCCCTGCCAGACCTCACCCCGCAGCTCCTCCTCGAGCTCTCTCAAAACATCTCCGTCAACCTCAAGACTCTCACGGACATCTCGTCGCTGGCCAGCGAGAGGTCCAGGGACCGCTTTGCCAAAGAGCAGTTCAAGTTGAGTGTGAAGAGCATAAGCACGAGCGGCACGGCCTTCCTGGCGTGCGTCAAGGAGGTGAAAACCCAGCCCAGCGAGCTGACCAGGAACCGCTGCGTCCTTTTCAGTGCCGCTCTGGTCCAGGCTGTCAGCGCCCTGGTTGGTTTCGCCACAGAGCCTCAGTTCCTGGGAAGAGCTGCGAGTATCTCCACTGAAGGGAAGGGGGTACAGACTGCAGTTTTAGGGGGGGCCATGAGTGTGGTTTCTGCCTGTGTCCTCCTCACTCAGGGCCTCAGGGATGTTGCCCAGCATCCTGAGAGCAGTTCCAAAATGGCCGACTACCGGGAGCGTCTGCGCAACTCGGCGTGCGCCGTGTCCGACGGCTGCACTCTGCTCACTCAGGCACTCAGAGAACGCTCATCTCCGAGGACTCTGCCGCCAGTCAACTCTCATTCTGTGAATTAGCTTAGGACGAGGCGACACGATGTCCAGTCCCCTCTGTCCTGTCCTGACGTACCAAAGAGACTCAGCTGGGTCGTCCCTGTTCATCAGGTTTGAGTCAGAGTAACATCCGATGAAAGCCGTGGCTCTGCATCAGGTTCAAAGTGTGTCGGAATACAAAAAAAGAGGTTCTGTGTCGCGCTGGATGCGACTCGGACTGACTCCACCTGCTCCACCTGACCCCGGCATCACCTGACGGCCCGCTCTCATCAACAGACGGCAAACCTGAAACGTTTACCTCAGTTTTCAGCTCCGGTGAAAACACCAGCCTTGATGATGGATGTAGCCTCGCTGTGTGAACCTATGGTTGGCTGACCTGCTCAGTTTCATGTGCTTTGTGAGATTGGAAAGAGTGATCCGAGTGTCTCCATGTTTTCTTTCTTTTCCTTTTTTTTGTTTTCAACGTGTGAATTCTGAATTGGTTAAAAGCTGCTGTGAGTGTGTGCCATAGGTTTTACACTATTTACCAGACGTCGCATAGTATTTTAAAGTGTTTTGATCATGCATGTAATGGAGTATTTATTTCAACTATTAAAATTGTTTCTGGTATGTCGTAGCATTGCTAAAGTACTTTGAAAGGATCACGTTTGCTCACATGCTAATATGATGGAGGTAAATGAACCAAAGAGAAAATAACAAACAAATTTCACAAGTAAATATTAGTTGTTAGTGTTATTTGTAATAGTTTGGATTCTAAAATCTACAAGTGTATGCTATTTTAACTTAATCTTGCCATTACACAGCCTTTTACAACAGGAAACTTCAGTTTGTGTTGATTTGTAATCCACTTAATCTCCTGCACCAAAGTCCATAAAGAAAATCTGTGATTTTACAGGAGTTATTGATCCTCTGCTGCCTCCATCAGTGAACTTACACGTGATACTTTGTGAGTTTGGTGTTTGAAATCTTCGGTGTGAATTTACGTAAATAAGTCAAACCTGTGAAACCAGGCTGTAGTAGACCAGGAGCTCCTGAGTTTCTCTACGGACTTTGGTGTGGGGAGTGAACAGTGAACAAAAACGTCCACATCCTGTTAAGAAAGGCTGTTTAATGTTGAGATAAAGTGGTGAACTTATTCTTTAAAGTATTGTTGACATAAGCTGGTGGGGATTTCATTAGGCGAGCCTTTTTTTATTTTTTTAAGTGGATAAAATATTTTTCTTGGTGTTGACGCTGGCAGCCATGAGCACAGTGTGAGTGCCCGCCGGGCTCTAAAGAATTTTGGGCGCAGTGCAGTCAGTACCTCATATAACCACCTGAACTATCCCTTTAATATATCGACAATGAGACGAAATCACCTCAGGAAGTGAGGTGATCTGAAGTGTTGACACGGCACGGTGTGTTTCTCCTCACGTGTTAATATCATGTTCACAGCTCAGAGAACACATTTTTACTACGTGACTGGAATGAGTGACATTAAGCGTCACATTTGTACATTACACGACGCAGGAGTCTGGCAGAGGACATTAAATTTAGAGCGTGCCATAAAACATAAAAATAATGTCCATGTAGTAGTTCAGGGTTTTTAGGTGAGGGAGATTTTAGCAGTTTAACAAAAGGCTCTGCTAATAACATATACACCTGCTTATTGGCTGGAAAACACCATTCACTCTCCCACACACAAGTCCATAGAGAAAATGAGTGATTTTAGCAGCTGCTGCTCTCCCGCTGCCTCGTTTAGTAAGTTTCTGTCAAGCAGGTAAATCCCAACAATTTATTTCCAACACGTAAATCACAAAATGGCACGTTTGAACTTAGTCATGGAGGCAGCGGTGGATCAACAGCTCCTGCATGCTGTGATGTCAAATCACTCATTTTCGGACTTGGACTTTGGTGTGAGGAGTAAAGGAGTAAGCATCATAAAACCTCTGCATCTATCGGACGGTTGATAAATGATAAATTGGACTTACTATATAACTAAAAAACACTTTTAGCAGATCTTTATTATCATAGGTCTCATTATTTAGTTGTATCTGTATAATATTGTCCGTCCTGTGTTCTCTACCCTCTCCAGTTCAACTCAAACACTTAAAGGAATTCTCCTTTAACGAAACGTATTACACAGAGATGTTGTTGCTGGATTGTTTGAATATCACAGTTCGGGTAAAAAGTCTCATAAAAAGTGCATACTTTGCTGCTTTTTTTTATCTCGCTGTTACACAGCATTTTGCAACAAGAAAATTGTGATTTGTGTCACTTTGTAAACCACTCACTCTCCCACACCAAAGTCCATGGATGAAAATCAAAGATTTGAGCTTGCTGCTGGCCCACTGCTCTCTCATTTGGTAAGTTTGTGTAATTTCAACCTCAGAAGTGACAAAACAACTCAAGTGAACTCACTGATGGAGGCAGTGGTGGATCAACAACTGCTAAAATTGATGATTTTCTCTATGGGCTTTGGTGTGAGAGTTTAAAAAGCAGCAAAAAGGAACTCTTTTACAGTAAGATAGCATCAAAAACATATTGTTATGATATTGTAGACTCCAGTTGATGTGGTTTTTATTAGTCGGGCCTTTGTTAAGTGGCTGAAAGCCGTTGTTTTCCCCAGCCTTCCTCCCAGCAGCCATGTTTTCACAGGAGCTCAAGACAAAGAGTCTCCAAACTATTTCTCTTTTTAAAAACACAAACATTATAATTGGTTTAAAAAAAAGGTGGCGTCTGTAACTAACCTGAAGTAAAACTTAAAACAACGTGCGTATCCAGCACTCAAAGGCCAAATCTGCTGGTGCACAACAGGAAACCTATAGCTCGCGCTATCAGGAGTGGCTTCCTTCACACGACATATTGCGTCCTACAGTCCTAATTTTCATGGGCAGGGTTTCGCCCATTTCCTGCTGCAGGAGGGAAACACTTGCCTATCCTTGTCCCCAGGCGGGTTCCCGTCCCCGCAGCTCTGACGACAGCCGCCTCCGAGGAGGAGGAGGAGGAGGAGGAAGCTGCCTTCATTCTGACACACTGACCTACTCTGTGTGCAGCTGTAACCCACAGCCTCAACAACAGGAATATGTGTATGAACTGGAACTGGATCGCTCACGTCGTGCGGAGTTTTTGAACGAGGTACTTACTCACTCACACGTGCGTCCTCAAACCAGGCAGTGAAGACATGGAGGACACTGAGGACACATGGAAGAACAAACTTTAGACACTTAACGACAGCTTCACCCAATAAAATGTAAAAAGAAATCAGATTACGTGTATGATATCGTTAAGAATTTAAAAGAAACACATCTGCTCACTCTCCCACACCAAAGTCTTTAGAGAAAATCTGCATTTTTACCTCCTGGTCTGCACTTGGGTAAATCTGAACAAAGGATTTTAAAACACAGAACACGTCCATAAAGTGACACATTTCAATTTCAACATGGAGGCAACAGTGGATAAAGATGTTAAACAGTCATTTTAAGTAAGTGAACATATTCTGGTGTTGGTTTTATTTGAACTAAATCGTCATTTTTTTTCCTGGTCTCAGAGTCTACGACGGCTCTGTGACGCTTTGTCTCAATTCACAAACCAGAACTATGCCTTTAAAGCTGAGGCAGCACGCGCGGTGGACGTCGTCTTTGTTTGGCAGCGCAGGTGAACGGGTGAACGGGTGAACGGGTAGAAACCTGAGAAGAGTAAACTGACCCTGGCTGCATTATTTATGTCTGCCTGATTAAATGACAGAGCTGCTTCTCTGACTCTCGTCATGTGACACATGAACCAAAAGCTTCTTAATTTAATCCACTCTATTCAATTTATTATTTACTATTATGCTTGTCTGATGTATGTCTACAGGACCTTGAGAAACACCAATATGACCCGGACCCAGATGAGGAGCTCAGGAGGAGGAGAAGTTCAGGGAAAGGAGCGCCAGAAGAAGCAAGGACCAAGAAGGAGTTCAGCAAGAAGCGTTCAGGAGGAGACGTTCAGGAGACATTTGGGAGAAGGCACGAGAAACTCAGGAGGAGGTGTTTATGAGATGGACCTCAGAAGAAAGCGTTTAGAAGGATGCATCCAGGATGAAACAATTAGGAGAAGGTGTTAAGGAGGAAGCCTTAAGAGGGAGGAACCCATGAGAAAACTTTCAGCAGTAGACATTCAGGAGGAAGAAGTCTTAATTCAGTGTTAGATGGCTCCTCCTCCTCCTCCCCCCAGCAGCTCCTCTTGTGATGCCTCAGTTGTTTTTGCAGGTGATGGAACTCAACCTTGACATTTGCTCTGTTTCTCTGAAAACACTCTGTGTTCACACTCTGCCACAGAATGTGGAAACTTGTTTGTCTCCCGGGTCCAGTTTTAATCCCAGGCCTCGCCCTTCTCTGGCTCCTGGAACAGCACGAGGCCGACCTTTGACCTCAGCCTGTCGTTCTCCTGGTGGACCTGGAGGAGGAGGAGGAGGAGGAGGAGGAGATGGTCAACTTTCACACCCACACACACACACACAAACTCTGACCTTTGAGCCAAAATGACGGAAAACTTTCTTTTTTGGAACCGGTGAGGTCGGTTCCTTGTGATGAGCAGACACTATTGTTAACACGCACACACACACACACACACACCCACACAAACACAGCATATCCTGTCCCCGCCTCGCCCTGCTCACCATTGTTTTCACACACAAACACAAACATTAACTGGGCTGAAACTTTTCATCAGTAATCACCTCATCCCTCTGTACTGTGTGTGTGTGTGAGACATGATGTGAGCACAGTTCACACATCCTGCTCCTAACAGAAGAGACCGAAGGTTATTTTTAACCCTTACTTCCTCTTGTCTCAAAGCCAGGTGGAGACTGGATGACATCACAGGCATCAACACAGTCTCTAGGATCATGTGTCACATTAAGTCCACAGTTTGCTTCAGGGTTACACACAGTGTGTACAACATGCATAACAGTGAAATGATTATTACTGTGTGTTTGCCAACGTTTCCATAACATTAGACAGCCTGTAGTGAGAGGGAACTGGGTTAGCTTTGCTGTGTACTCTCCTGCAACAAAGTCCATAGAGAAAATCAGCGATTTTACTTCACAGCAAACAGAGGCCGTTGATCCACTGTCACCGCCATCAAATGTGCTAGTTTATAACTTCTATTACTTTTTGTGTTTGAAAATGCTTCACTCAGATCGACCTCATTGACACAAACTTAGCAAATGTAAGAGCAGTAGAGCAGCAGCTGCTAAAAACACTGATTATTTCTTCTATGGACTTTGGTGAGCAAATAACAATCTCTAGGTTTCAGTCTTAAAAAGGCCAAAATAAAGGTTTTTCTTCTCAGAATCAGAACGTTAATCATACAATTCTGAGATTTAAGTCACAATTCTCGTTCTTCTTTCTCAGAAAGTGACTTTTAATGGCAGAATTCTTAAAAAAATCCACGTCAGTATAAAGCTGTGTTACACTGCCCTCTACAGTTATCTGAAGGAATTACACTTATGATCACTCGTCACCATAGAGACCGATGTAACTTAAAAACTCACACCACTTTTACATTTCAATGGTTTTATACGTCCAAAGCAAGATTTTAAATTATTTTCTGTTTCTCTTTGACATTGTGACCATTTTGACACGTGTTAAAAATAAGATATTTCCTGTTACAGAGCATGGATATAATGGAAACTCACTTCAGAGAAAATAAGATGAGTTTCTATGAAATAATGTGATTATTTTCAAAAACACATTTTTATTTTTCTGAATTAAATGTTTTTTTTCTTTCAAGTATGGCCTGCTCAAAGACTTCTGAATTATTGAGATGATTTTTCTTTAGATAAAAACATAATATTTTCCCTGAATGCTTAAGATAATCTTTATTTCAAAAAAGACGTGAGATAATTTTTCATTCAAAACCTTTGAAACGCTGTGTTTCTGAATTGATTCGATCAATTTCATAAAAGAAAAAAATTGCTCTATTTTTCCTGCTTTGTTTTCCTGATTGAAACATTTTTCATTTAAAAAATAACAAACCCAACAGTTAGATAATTTATGGAGCATCTTGTGACATTAAAAGGACCAACTCTAAGTTTAAATGTTATATATTGCCTGTGAAATAAGTTATACAATGAAATACCAAATCGTATTGCCTCCCTAAATTATGTTTGGCTGCTGATTTCCAGAATATAAGAGTTCTTAGGTGTGGCTGCACTTACACTGAAGAAGAAGCCGCGTTACAGTGACACAGAAGAGCCACTAGAGGGAGGCACAACAACATGAATCTGATCCATTACAGTACATATTCTTGTAGAAATGTCTCACAAACTACTATATATTGTCTGATAAAGACTTGTTTCAGAATCAAACTCCAAACTGGGAAATTAATGTAAGTAAGATTGATCCAGATTTTCACCATGATTAATATCTCTTAAAAGAAAAAGGCAGATCAGAATTTGATTTATGTAAAATTACAAATATTTTACAATTACAAAGTTTTATTAGGAAACCACAGCAAGTATTCTGTGGCAGTGGTTCCCAAAGACTGGGTTCTTTGGCAACTGGATCATGGGAGATGGCTTTTTGGGTCCCCAAAATAAAATTTGTAGAATTTTCCCCACGTTTTAGTCAGGATTAATTTTAACTATCATGCAAGAAAATAAGTTTTATGTATTTTACCAAAGATCTCCTGCAAATTATACTTCTTTACCATTTCAAAATGACAATAAGGTTTTAGAGATACTGCTGGAAATAAGTCACAAATTTATGCACAGATTTATTCTTGTCGCACCTGCCCAACCAAGGTCTGATCAACCAAACCAGGAGGCGAGATTAATCAGAAGAATGCATATTCATGCATGAATGCATGAATCATGCATTTCCAGCTCAGCTTTTAAGGCTTAAATGCACTGTGTACAAATAAGTGTTACCTTCAGACCATTAAATGCCAAAAATGTCCCACTGAAACTGCAATTTATTTTTTTATCTCACTTCCATTAAAGCATAACACATGCATTTTATTATATCTGGGTTCAATCTGTGCTTTTGCCTTGGAAGTGATCATTTTTACTACTCTCCACCAGAGGGCGTCATTTTTGAAAACCTGACAACTTGATGAATTAGTATTCTATATGAATAATTAGGTCAGATGTACAGTAGGTGAACAATGAAAGCAGAATATTTAATAACAATAATAATAAAATTATGTATAATATTTATTATAGCTTGCTTTTAAAAAGCACATTTTTTGTGCTTAGAACCGGCCCTAAGGGACACAAAATAGGAGGAAATAAAAAAATTGTTTACAGGTCTAGCACTAATCAGCTCTACTTGGTTCTCAGGTCAGTTATTTTTTTCCATTACTCGATAGTACCTCCTTAACGTGGGCGGGGTTGCCATAGCACGGCTGTGTGAAACTGCCGTGACTCCACCCAGTTACTCTGGATCCTCCCGTGAGCCACGGAACACAGGAACGTTGGACCAGGGGGAGGAGCCTGGGACAACGAGCCTTGTACTAATTGGACGAGATGAAAACAAATGGTAGAATTTGAATGCAGTGGCTGGTGTTTGACCAGAGAGGGCAGTAGATACATCGATTTTCATCACAACATGCTTCATTTCAAAACTTAAGTACCAGGATCAACAAATAACATTACTATCTTGTGGTTTAGGGGTTTAGTTACTCTTACCGTCACACTGTGGTATCTGGTTTGTTTGTTGTTTTTAAGTCCGGTCCTCTCAATTTCAGGTGGGTGCAATATTTAAAATTCTTTTATTTCTATTCTATGATTTAAGTCCTTTTTTGTGAAACCAGAGGAAGGAGGACATGAGGACAGTTGGAGCAGAGGAGGACACAAGGAAGAGGACAAGATGGGGGCAGATTATCCGCTGTGGTGAAAGCTGAAAGAATGAAGAAGTTTAGCCACTGTGGCACTTTTGTCTAAAACTAATTCGCCTGCGGGGACGACAAAGTATATTTGATTTGATTTGATTTGATTGAACTTAATCTAATTTGATTTGTACTAATATATATGTACGGGAAATGTCTGGTTTACCCGTTCAAAATAAAATTAAGTGTCACGGAAATGCCAGGAAAAATTGTCATAAACATTACAAATTTGTCACGACTTAGATTGTAGATTTGGTCACGGTGGTTTAAAAAGTAGGTTTGGGAAACGCTGTCCTAAAACACACACACACACACACACACACACACACTCAGCCATATGAGTCCACTCAGAACTCAGAGTGTCTCTGTGTCCAAACTCCACCTACCACCTGTTTACTGTCCAGAACTGCTTTAAAAGAAAAACACTGACCCAAACTGAAACTGGATTCATACTAATGTGTGTGTGTGTGTGTTTATGTGTAAACTGGAGCGGACCACAGAGAATCTATTCACACACACACACACTCCTGAGCCATGACTGCAGGCAGTGTGTGTGTGTGTGTGTGTGTGTGTGTGTGTGTGTGTGTGTGTGTGTGATGTAAGTAGGTGTGAGGTCAGACTGTGGTGTGTTTTCCTCTCCAGAACTGGCTCACAGGAAAGGGGCAGTGATTTTTGGGGAGCTGAGACACAGTGCTGTGTTCTCCAGACACGAGGGTGGAGGAAAAAGAGGAGGAGGAAGGAGGAGGAGGAGGAGGAGGAAGGAGGAGGAGGAGGAGGAGGAGGAGGAGGAGGAGAAGAAGAAGAGGTACATGCACTTTAGTCCACATGAATAACGGGAAGGATTCCTCGCTCTGAGGGACAGTTCTGACCTTCTGTGCCGTCTGGACTGAATCCATCCTCTGGATGTTCTCTTTGTAGTTTTTGGTGGATGCTGACTGAGAGGCAAACATGATCGACTACGGTGAGTAAGAATCCCATGACCAATGACGAGGAAGCAGCTTTATGACAGGGGCCTTAAAGGGGCCAAGTATCTGTGACATCCAGGTACATTTCACCAGTCACACTCGGTTTAAACACTTAGTTGAGGACTTTAAGACTTTTATAATCAGAACGATTTATAATCAAGATCGCTCAGGGAGCACAGTCCACCTGCTTTTTGATCCACTGAACCTTCTGGATCTGTACAGAACTTTACCTGCTTTCGTTGTTACCACCTTCCATAAACATGACACAATTCATCCTGATCTGTGAAGATGTCGCTGAGATATACACATCTGATCTTGTTCAACGGGACTGAACCGTGTCAAATTGCCAAATTTGTAATCTGGATTAGATCTGGAAGAAACTTTAGACAGATGTGTGACTTTTAAAAGTTGTGCTTACCAGTATAAGAGGTATCTATCTATCTATCTATCTATCTATCTATCTATCTTCCACTTCACTAAGTAAATTTAGTAAATTTATATATGAATAAATAAATAAATAAATGTTAAAAACAGTTATTTCAGTGAATGCTTACCAGCCTCTGAGCTAATGTGTCCTCAGTGTAGAGGTCAAATATCTCCAGGACACTCAATCTTATTTGCTGGATACGATGATGGCGATGACAGGAAGTGGCTGTTCAGAAACAGGAAGCAGCCACGTTTTCAAAGTGCTGTTCGCTAAATAGCAAAAAAAAATCTGAAAAACAAACAAACCTGTGAATAAACGAGAAGAAAGTGATGTCAAAATGTTGAATTCAGAACCAATGTAACCTTAATGAACTAAGTGAAAGTGTGGCACAGTTAAATTCACATTAGCATCTAAAAGCTAACATTTGGGGGAGAGACTGCTAGCCCACTACAAGCCACAAGCTAGCAGCTGTGGCTAGGCTGCTAATCCACCACCTGAATATGATTCCTGCATGTTTTCTAACTTTAAAATGAAAGTTAGCTTTGTAAATCACTAAGTGACACAACTTCATTTTACAGAAACCTATTCTCGAGATATTATACCCTTTTATACACAGCTGCTTTATCCATGTTTTACTGATTTGTGTTGTAGTCATTACTGAAAATGTATCACTAACTCAATATAACCACACTGCAAACATGAAATTGCAGAAATGTAAAAGAAAATCATTTGTTTTCAATGTGTATTTGTATGAATATTAAAATTAGCCGCCGAGTGAAATTGATGCACTTGTTAGCCGAGGGACTGGATCTGTGTGTGTGTGTGTGTGTGTGTGTGTGTGTTACATAATCTTGTGTGCGCTCATTCCAAGGAGACTTTTAACAGCACAAACAGTGCACTTAAGTCAGCAGCAGGAAGGCACAGATCCCAGCTTAAAGCCACATGACCAGACTTAGATACGACCACAGCCTGCACTTGTCATTCCACTCTGCGACGACAGACGCCAGGACCTGCAGCACCTCCCCGTAGAGAGGCCCCATTCACCGCCAAAGCCTAGAAACGAACCCAGCCATTGTTGGTCACAGTGTAGAAGTGGTGGATTTCTTATTTGAGAGGTGTGTCGTCCCCCCCCCCCCCCCCCCAATTTAACGGCAATTTAGCTGTCATCTAAAGGTCCTGCAAAACCCCAAAAAGTCCCCAGAGGAAAGTGCAAACAACAAGCACGTTGTTCAGCTGCGAGGCCACTCCACCCACTGCTTTTCTCTCAATCAGGCTTCTGTGACGCTGCAGCTCCATGCTTTTGCTTTTGCACACAAATACAGTACACACACACACACACACACACACACACACACACACGCAACGCAAACACGCACACACGCGGTTTATTCAGCTTTCAATCCTAAACACACTTTTCAACGTGACCCTCGCTGCTCTCTCCTCCCCTCAGTTTTTCCTCTTCGGCCATGTGGTCATAGTGAACAGAGTTACTGCTGTGTGCCATTACATCAATGGAGTAGTGTGTGTGTGTGTGTGTGTGTGTGTGTGTGTGTGAGAGAGAGTGAAAAGAGGGAAAGTTGGACTGTACCAAAGCTGACATCAGAGGAGGCAGTCAGCCTCTTCAAGGCTCCGATAGTGAAGTGACTTTCAATGAAGCTTCAAATACACACATGGAAAAAACTCACCAAAATAAAAAAAATGAAATCTACAATATCTCTTCAGAATGTTCCCTGCTTAATCTTTGTGTCCATTTGTAACCTGCTCATTCTCCTGCACCAAAGTCTCAAAGTCCAACATAAACTCAATGCACAAACCAATGACAGTTCCATTATGACCTTTAGGAAAAGGAGGGCTGAGCAGAGGAGTCCTCCAATGAGGTGGAAAACCAGAAAACTAAGTGGAGGTAGTTTTCTGGTTTGCTGTGTGAAGCTAATCAGGAAGTAAGAATACATTGACTATATTCACCAGAGGGAAAAGACTCTTCCACTAACTCCTCCCTTTTCCAAGCTTGTTAGGTAACTACGGTGGCCTTTGCACACCAGAGAGGATGTTGTTCATCTTTGTCTTAATCTTCAATTTCAAAACTTTCTGAGTTAGAAATCTGACATGAACTTGGATTTTCCAGCTTCCGACTAAAACTAGAACACACCAAAATACTCACTGTGTTTACATGCATATTAAAAGTCAGATTTTAGTCCGATTAAGACAATAATTCGGTTTATTTCATGTCATCGGGACAAATTAGACAAGATAATGCCATTCATAGTCCGATTACTCGTGCATGTGTTGAATAGGCTTAGTCGGACTGGAGTTGGACCAGGCGTTCTGCACACGCACCAAAATGTCCTCCTCTGTATTTGACGAGTCAGCAGGTACGAACCACAGCACGATCTCCATCTCACGTGTTTTTCTGCGACGTAAAGCTCAACAGGAAACTGATTCAATACACGCAAGCTAGTAGACTCGCCAAGTTGTCCGATTGCCTGTCTTAGTCGGACTAAGGCCTTAGCTCGATTAAACTGTGCTGATTGCTGTTGGGGTCTCAAACTCGCGTCACATTAATATCACGTTACAATGAATTATTTCTGTTCTAGTTATTGGCAAAAAATGTTTCATGTCCTTTCACATTAAATCCTCTGACAAATGAGTGAGTGAGTAGTGAAAGAAGTTACACATAACTTTCATTGATCACACACTATGACAAACATACTTACAGGTACTATATCTTTTATCGAGGTTAATAAACCCTCCTGAATGTTACACACTGGACTCATAAATGCCTGTCCATAGATCTGACTGTGGCTCCAGGTCTGGATTGGAGCCACTGGTCGTCGTTCAGCAGGGTCTGACTCTAAAAGCACATTTGCATGTGTATATTTACATCTGCTCGCTGGTTTTTCCGCTGTAAATGCTCCCACCGTGCTGGCAGACGTCCAGCGTATCAGTGAGATGAAGGACGCCTGCAGCGCTGAGATCCATGTCTCGATTTCCTGTCTATCAGGCCAAACACAAGAGCTCACTAATGCTTCATAATTGCTAACACACTTCCAGGATCAGAGCCACTCATTCACCAGAGAGAGAAGTATGTCTTCCCAGTGAATTCACAGGAACCTGAGGGGTGGATTTATTTATTCATTTATTTATTTATTTATTTATCCATCCATTCAGATTGATGTCTACCTTGTTCAGTTTGTACCACTTTAAAATAATGCTACACGTGTGAGCTAAACAGGAAGTAGGTTCTCTCCTCTGCTAAGTATGAATGGGAAAAAATCAATTTGAGATTTTCATTCATAGCTGATGGTGGAGTCGCGATCGGGAAGCGGACGCGCGATTTAAAAAAGCGCGTAGAAGACGACGGATGATTCTAACGACTCAGTTCCACCGAAAACAACTGCTGCAGAGATTGTCCAGCTGCTGTGAACATGTGTGTCTCACTAAGACAATGTCCTTCTGCAGAACATCGCGTCCCGACGCAATAATAAGGCTGATGAAACCCAGGGACGTGTGTTTAGTTTATGTAATTGTTCAAATCTCGGTTTACGAGAGATTCTTATGCAGTATGTTTGTGATCTGGAACGTCTTTAAAAACGGATTACTACACACACACACACACACACACACAGGGAAAAATGTTGCTAAAACTTCAAAGTCACAGTTTGATGTGTTTTGAATGTCGTCTCACTTCCTGTAAATCATTATCACGAGGCAGAGCTCACAGGTTTCTTGTGTCGAGAGAGAAAAACGAAACTTTCAGACGGAGCAGATGTGATCAATGCTGGAGTTATAGAGTCGTAGAGTTTCACTTTATATGATATGATATAGGATAAGTTAAAGGAACTGTTGACGTTTACTATTACTGATACTTGGTTCTGGTTCTGGCTCAGTTCTGGATTCTCAGGACCTCTGAGTGCAGGTGAACCAGGCCGTGTTCACACCAGTTTAAGAGGAACCAAAGTAAACACAACTCTTCCTCTACTTCCTGTCTTCACAACCCAGAACATGACACGCCCACTGATGATGTCACGGTTCCAACTTGTCAGGTTCCAAAGCAATTTTTTTTTTTTCAGTTTGAACATAGTAGCCGGTTCAAAATCAGATTCAGGAACCAGAACCAGCACAGAGCCCTCAGAGCCCTCAGTTTTCTTTAAACACTGGATCCTCATGTAGAAACTTTGGGAAACCTTGATGTAAACCATGAAGTGATGACGCGGCTCTGTGGAGAAGCAAACAGGTTCTTCCCACAAGGAACCAGGTCTGACTGAGTCCAGGAGCCAGGTTCAGTGCGGTGCAGTGGTTCCAGTTTCAGAGTCTGTGCACGTTGTCGACTAAGTGTTTCATTCCATCCGCACTAGCATGTATAATGCATTTGAGGATCATCCTATAGTGCTCTCTGGAGTGTGAAGCTCTGATGCATGTGCCGAGCGTCGCTCACTCCAGACCATTAACGGCTCTGAGGCTAACGCCATTATCTGTCCTCACTTATGTGAACACGAACATCATCATCATCATCATCAGCAGCAGCTGCTGCTGCTGCTGCTTTCTTAATGTCCGTGCTGCATGTGATTCAGTGATTCATTTAGCACGCCATTTTCATGTGTGTGTGTGCTTGTATTTGTAAACACTGGCCTTGTCAGGACCAGTAGTCCTCATGGAGACTAAAACCTGGTCCTAATGGGGCAGAACCTAACTTCCACGACTTTGTGTGTTTGGAGAAGTGATGAAATTTACGATGTTCCTTGAATGCATTTCGTCCGTTGCTAACAGGTTAGGTTAACACACAGTGAACGCAGCATTACGTACACTAACTCCCATGTGCTGGAGTTTAGAATATCTGAATATTTGACAAATAATAACATTGATTAGGGATGAAAAGATATGCGATTTAAAGGTGCAACATGAGTCAAAGCTCTTAAAATGATAAGTAGATTGTGTTGAATTACTATTATTATTACGATGGCTATGAATGGATTATATAGCTAATTGTTTCCTGTGACTGATTTGAAAATGTTACGCCCAACATGGAGCCAACATAGCTACATACAGTCCAAGTGATTTATTTTGAAAGTGCCGTACAGGAAACCTGCATCTTTCCAGGACCTCACAGTTTACTCATATTTAAGATTCCTGACATTTTCACTTCTTTAAATCCTTTCCTTATCGTGCTCAGTTTTCAGTCATAAGCCTGGTTTATGTTCATATTTATCACAGCATCAAACTAATAACACATTTATGCTACAGCTGAAGGTTCCAGTCGTCTCTCAGAATCTTAACTCACTCTCCTGCACCAAACCCCATAGAAAAAACTGACGATTTTGCAGCACCGCACACAGGAGTCGCTGACCCCGACAAAGAAGACAGAGGAAATGGCGAGAGTGGAGCGAGTTGGGAGAGTGTTTCCATCTTTCCTTGAAAGGAAGACGTGAGTCTGAGGAATCCTCTGGGTTTTTTGAAACCTATAGTTTCTCTATAGTGTCCGTGTGAGCTAAAACTGGCAATTTTCTCCATGGACTTTGGTGTGGGAGCGTGAGCATTCAATTTCTTGTTAGAAAAGGGTGTTTAGAGCAAAGCAGTTGACATCATACAGATGTCAACTGCAAACATAGATTCCTGAGTCCAAAATGAAACAAACTTAACTTGAATGGTTAAGTTTAAAGATAAGGCAGTTTCAAACCACGGTTAGTATAATTAACAATAACTAACAATAACTAAAATTGTAGAGAAAATTTCATACATAAGCCTTTTGGGTTTATATGAAGTGTGTTGATTTTTTTTATAATATAAGAGTTGTGTATTATTATTATTGTTATTATTATTGTTATTATTACTGTGGCAATTTACCAAGGGTGCACCTGCAGCATGGATCTGTGCCGTGTGAGCATTAAGGGTTAAAATGGTATCATTTGCTGGGTTTTTATGACACAATACTACTTATTATGACCTTTGATATATATTTAAATCTTGCACCTGGAAAATACTGCATATTACAAAAAAAACTAAAACTAATAAACACTAGCAAACCCTCTCTAAAAACTAATTAAAACAAAATAAAAAAAACTAAAACTAATGGAAAATCCCAAACTATTATAACCTGGTTTCAAACCAAGGGAAATAGATACAGGGTCGTGTGTGTGTGTGTGTGTTTTTCTCAGCAGACGTCTTATTAAGTCGCAGTCATGAGGATTGAAAGAAACTTTACTTTGATTTTTTTTTTTTTTCAAAGTCAGGGAAGAAAAGCGCTTTTATCTGCTCACACTCACACACACACACTCACACACACACACTCACGGATGCAGTCAGACTGTCCTAACTGGATTTTCTAATTGCCCTCCAGAGCGTCCCTCTCCATTAGGCTTCGGGCCGGCTGGGAGGAGGAGTGTGTTGGTTCCTGACATCCCGACACACACATACACACACACTCTGACGGCCATGCCTCTAAGATACTCCCACCAGAGGAGGAAAGCCAGCACAGCGGCTGCTCGGAGGATGGAGAGGAGACGCAGGGACCAGGGCAGGAGCAGCGGCAACAACAGCAGCAGCTACAACAACAACAACAACGACGACGACCCGAGCAGCAGCCACAACCACCGCTCCAAGAAGCTGGCCATGCTCTCCAGGTACCAACAGCAACACTCTGAGGTTTACAGCTCAAACTGCACACAAAGTTAGACTGCTGACCTTATTTATGAGCATGTCAACCTTCTCTTTTATGATGGCTGTATTTTACCAACTTAAGCCCCGAAAACTTACTTTTCTGACTCCAGGTCTCTGATACTGTGTCACTCCAAGACCAACGACGACTGTGGGGAGGAGAGGAATTCTGGGGCAGTGGCGGACGGGTGGTGCAGGACACAGGGTTCAAGCTGGAGGACGGAGGCGACCACGGCTGCTGTTCACGCGGGACACAGAGGCGCGGAGAACGGACACTGCAGGAGGACGGCCAATCAGCAGCCGGCGCTGGAGAGGAGAGGAGGGAGTAAGACGGACGATCGCCTTCATCACAGCAACACAGGAAGAGAGAATAAACGGAGCTTAAGGAGAACGTTCAGCATCAAGGTACGACTGCGAGAACGAGGGTCACAAACTCAAACCACCTGTGGAGGTCAGGGAGCTTCCTGTCCAGGTTCACCATTTTTCATCTTTTTTAAAACAAAGTGCTTGTTTTTATAAAAAAAAAAACCTCACTTTTCACACAAAATTAATCTAAAAAATAACAAAAACAGACAGAGGGCCACATGGGATCAACTGGGGGGCCATATGTGGCCCACGGGCCGCAGGTTTTAGACCTCTGATCTAAAATAATATAATCTCAACTAAGGACTGTATGTTGGCGGGTGAGTGACGCCATTTTCAATAGATCTTTCTAAAATCTAATCTCGGTTTACGTCTATGACATGTCAAGAATAATGTTCACTGCTCTCTTCTCACGTGTGAAGCGCTCACTCCTCTGCACCAAAGTCCATAGAGAAAATGTGTGATTTTACAGCCCGGCACACAGGAGCTGCTGGTCCACCGCTGCCACGTTAGGTCCTTTCATGTCACTCAGGTTGATCCGAACAAAGGTTTTTGACAAAAGAAATGACAAAGTTCTACAGTTAAACGTACTGATGGAGGCAGAAGTGGATCAACAACTGCTGTGTGTCGGGATGTAAAAATGGAAAGTTTTCTGAATGGGCTTTGGTGTGGGAGAAAAACCTTATCTGTCCTACCTAAACCTTGTCTGACCTTATTATACTGTAGAGCAGAAACACCTCACATCAAAGAATCACATGACCAATTATAATTCTATTTTATGATGATGATGAATTGTCATGTTAATGTTACAGTAACAACAACAACAACACGTCGACACACGTGAACCCTGCAGCCTCTCAGACATCCAGCTCCGTCAAAAACAGTCAGCTGCTCAACGTATGACTCCACACTGCTCAGATTTATTGCAGTCACCAAAAATAAACTTCCAACTATTTAATTCAAATAACATGTAGAGAGAAGTGCCTGCTGTGTGTGTGTGTGTGTGCGTGTGTTGTCTAAATGTCATGATAATCACATGGCCTGTGTGTTAGCGCCGTGATCGACCTGAATGTCAAACATCCAGACAAAGACGGGGTTTGTTGTTTCTACATCTCGCCCTCGTGGCAAATTCCCCCAGAGTCAAGTCGGGTTAGAGCGTCTCTCGCTGGAGTCAGACAAACTCCACGGGAGATTAAAAACAGTCAGAGGTCAACGTTGACCCGTCGCGACGGAGTGAGGCGCGAGCCGTGTTTATCAGCCACAGTCAATCAATCAGACGTTGGTCATTAAGCAACCCTTCATACTAGACCTTTACTCGTCGACCATCTCAACAACATAAAACAGAGGCGAGGAAGTGAAGGGGAAATTAGGAAGTAAGGATCACGGGATCCTTACTTTCATGCCGTTTCCTGTCTGGACGTGGCCTTAAATACCTGGTTCTTCCCACTGGTCAGTCAGGACTGAAGAAGCCTCTTCAGAGAGGTGAAATGTCTTTATGACGTGGATGACCGTCACCCTCACCTGTTTCAGAACAACATTCATTGAGAAATAATTCTATCAATGCTCATTATAGCATTGATAAGTCAACAAATAAAAGACTTTTTGGGAAACACTTTACAATAAAGTGCACAAAAAAGGTTAACTAATCATTAGTTAATTAACTAGAGATGAGTAAATCATACGTTAGACATTGAATGTTTTACATTCACGTGAATAACTCTTTTTGTTTTTACAGATTATCGCACTTGATCCATGCAAACAGGTACCAGACCACAACCGATCAACCTCACAGGGATCTCAATGAATCACTGAATCACAGTGAATATTTTACAGCTGGCTGTTGTGAACCACTTCCTGGACTAAAGCCCAGGCTGCTAAACAACCCTAACTGAGGCTGAGCTCAACAGTAATTTAATGGAGCAGTGTTTCCCTCTGGGGCTAATTCATGCCAGGGTCAACATCAATCACTTTTAATCACCTGCTAGAACGAAACGATATCATCGTCGTATCTTTCTTAGCTTTTTATGCAGCGAGCAGAAAGAAAAGGCAAAAAAAAAGCGTATGAATGGAGTCTTTGTGAATAAAGTTATGATGTCATGAAGAGAAACATCTGAAGAATGCATTTAAAGAGGATTTTCATGCTTGTCAAGTGTTGGATTCTTTGTTCTAAAGGAAATCTTTGTGAAAAGGCTTGATATTTTTACACAACTGAGGCTAGATCTCACATAAAAACATCAAACACCAGAAACAGTCAACAAACTCAATGAAGGGAGTATAATGCAAAGCTCTGGACACTAGTGTTTAAAATTGGAACTGCAATCAGAATTCAAAACATTGGAAGGGTGATGTCCTCTCTAGCCGTCCTCTCTAGACTTAAGTGTTCACGGGCTGCAACGTAGTTTCCAAAAGACGGATCTACAACAAGCTTCACCTTTACACTCTGATACATTGTTTTCATATAAACACATAACTCAAGCTCAAAGACTTGAGTAATAACTTGGACTCAAGGTTGAAGACTTGAGACTTAACTTGGACTTGAGCTCAAATAATTGAGACTTGACTTAAGACTCCAGCTCAAAGACTTGAAACTTGAGAAAACTTCTGTGTCTGTGATTCCCCCACCGCTGGTCATTCATGTTGTGTAGAGTGTGACACACAGTGATCCTATGACTCTGAGACTCATGGAGCACGACCTTGTCTTAAGCCACAACATAAAAACCTGATTTCCAGGTTTTAATACAGAGTCTGACTGATGTTCGTGGTCTAATCTCCACACACTCTGGACCAGTTCAGGGACTATAAAACCTTAGCGGTGTTTTCTTTTTCCCAAAATGTCACCAGATCCTTTAATACGCTCATAAATCATTCTTCATATGAACAAGTATAGATGTTCCCTTGTACTCTGTTGACTGTGTGTGTGTGTGTGTGTGTGTGTTGTTCCAGGAGAGCAGTATCTGGAGGATGTGTGTAGCCACAGGTCCTGCTGAGGAGGTGTGTTCGCCACAAATGGCTGACAACAGCATCCAGACGGGGGATAAGGACAGTCGTGTGGAACCAGGGAGGAACGGAGTGAACCTTCACAGGTGATAAAACCCAACACCACAACGTTAAGTGCCTTTTTCTGAGGAATTAGCTGGAAAGCTGTTAAAAGCTAAAAATACTTACAGTCAATGCAGAGCTAAGGTTTCAGCTCAACTTCACTTGAGACTTAGAGCTCAAAGACTTGAGACTTGACTTGGCCTCGAGCTTTAACATTTGACACTTGACTTGGACTTGAGCTTCAAGACTTGAGACTTAACTTGGACTCGAGCTCAAAGACTTGAGACATAGAGCTAAAAGACTTGAGACGTGGCGCTCAAAGACTTGAGACGTGGCGCTCAAAGACTTGAGACGTAGAGCTCAAAGACTTGAGACGTAGAGCTCAAAGATTTGAGACGTAGAGCTCAAAGACTTGAGACGTAGAGCTCAAAGATTTGAGACGTAGAGCTCAAAGACTTGAGACGTAGAGCTCAAAGACTTGAGACGTGGGGCTCAAAGACTTGAGACATAGAGCTCAAAGACTTGAGACGTAGAGCTCAAAGACTTGAGACATAGAGCTCAAAGACTTGAGACGTAGAGCTCAAAGACTTGAGACGTAGAGCTCAAAGACTTGAGACGTGGGGCTCAAAGACTTGAGACGTAGAGCTCAAAGACTTGAGACGTGGCGCTCAAAGACTTGAGACATGGCGCTCAAAGACTTGAGACGTAGAGCTCAAAGACTTGAGACGTGGCGCCCAAAGATTTGAGACGTAGATCTCAAAGATTTGAGACGTAGAGCTCAAAGACTTTAGATGTAGAGCTCAAAGACTTGAGACGTGGCGCCCAAAGACTTGAGACGTAGAGCTCAAAGACTTGAGACGTAGAGCTCAAAGACTTGAGACGTAGAGCTCAAAGACTTGAGATGTGGCGCCCAAAGATTTGAGACATAGAGCCCAAAGACTTGAGACGTGGCGCCCAAAGATTTGAGACGTAGAGCTCAAAGACTTGAGACGTGGCGCCCAAAGATTTGAGACGTAGAGCTCAAAGACTTGAGACTTAGAGCTCAAAGACTTGAGACAAATTTTGTCATGTTTATGTAAGACGGTAAAGTTCTACACAGATGCAGAAAGTCTTCATGAAAACATCAGGTTCTGGTATGAAACCTGTTCAGTGACAAAGTGTTTCAGCCTTGCTGTAGCCTGGTTCTATTCTTAGTCGGTTTCGCTGTAAAGAAACCAAGTTTCCCTGCAGGGACAAAGTTTTTCTGATCCTGATTCTCAGGAAAAACACTTTCTTTGTTAATGTGTGCATTGATCCCAACTATGAAGGTTCACAGTTTGTTTGCAAGATGTTTCTGTAAAGTGTAATAATCCAAATGAAAAGTTCTCATGATGAATCCCAGCAGCACGATCTCTGGTTGAGCGTGACTAACTGAGATTCTCTGGGGCTGTTTTCCAGACGTCTTGAGTCGGGTCAAGCTGTTTATGATCAGGTCAAGAAAGAGACAGAAGCACAAAACCAACAGTGTTCCTGAAGCACTGCTCAGCAGAGACACGACTGTCATTGATAATGCGAGGCGAATCAATTCCGTCCGTCTTGTAAATTCAGGAAACGTTGAATCCACTGTTGCCTCATCCCGAGAAACCCTTAACTGATAGTTAAGGGTTTTCCGCAGTGTGGGTTTTATGAGGAACTGACACATAGTGGACTCTGATCAGCATGTTATATGATCTCAGTCAAAACATGGGTAAAAACTGACTTTAGCCACTTATTACACATCAGCTTAAAAGTGTACGTTAAGTTAAGAATATGTTTGTCATGTTTTCTTGCTGTTTGACTTTTACAACAAGAAACTGACGTTTGTAAGCCACTCGCTCTCCTGCACCAAACTCCATAGAGAAAAAGAGTCATTTTAAATCACTGCACACAGATGTTGTTGATCCACTGCTGCTTCTATCAGTGTGTTCAAATATGTTATTCTGTGAGTTGGGTGTTTGGAATCCTTTGTTTGGATTGACCTTGTTTTCACAAACTTACCAAACCTGGCAGCAGTAGACCAGCAGCTCCTGTGTCCCTGTGAGCTAAAAACGCACATTTGTTCTATGGGGTTTGGTGTGGGAGAGTGAGTGGTTTTCAAATAAACACAAACACCAGTTTCAAGAGGGAAAAGTCTATGTAACAGTTGTTAAATCACTTCAGTTCAATGAGAACACGTCTGCCTGTCCTTTGTGGGTTTCTGTGGTTCTGGTTCTGTCTGGACCAGAACCAGGCTAAAGAGTTTGCTCATTCAAATGGAGCATGGAGCGTGATGTGATCAACATGACTTAGTGGAAGTGGTTTATGCTGCAGGATTTCCGAGAATGCTTAGCTGAGAAGAGACCCCGGGGAAGACCCAGAACCTGGTTGAGGGATCACTATGCAATGCTTTGGGATTCCCAGGAGGCGCTGGAGAGCATTGCTGGGTGGAAATGCTGCCCGGAACACGCCGTTACGTCTGTCACAGACCTCACATACGTGGAGGGAAAATGGACGGATGGTTCTGCGTTAATGGCCTGGCGGTCGTCCAGTGTGGTCGTGTGTGAAAACAACATGAATAAATGTTTTATAATGGGGAAAAAAAAGGCAACTAGTTAATGCTGAGTCACTATAACGTGAGCGAGTCATGGTGTGTTAGCTTTTCTGTCTCTGTGTGTTGTTTTCTCTCCAGAGGCTGCAGCTTCCTGAGCTCAGACAAGCTGGCACCTTTTAACGGACACGTTCTAAATGGCAGCACTTGGTCGGAGGCGGAGCCGGCGAGGAGCGTCCACATTAAAGGCTGCAGCGAGGTAACTAGCGCTTCACGCTTGTTGTTGTTGTTGTTGTTGTTGTTGTTGTGGGTGGAAAGTGACAGAAGGTAAATCCTCTCTGAACACTAACTGCTGGTTACAGGTTGTTTGTAGCTGTGCACATTCAATTGTTTATCGTCGAAGCAAATAAAATATCGATTTAATCATTCAAAGATATTGTATTTTATTGTTTAAACATTCAATTGTTCTTTGTGTTCTTTGTTAATAGCACTTTTTCTCATTTTTCTTTACACTGGAATTTCAGGATGTGTAGTTAAGGTTTATAATCCAGTCTGGGACTTTCATGGAATCTGATATCTTCTGACATCAACGTTAAAAGGAAATATTAAATTGATTTCACTGGTCGTTTTATCAGGTGTAAACATTCAGTTTTATTAACGAATAGTGAGCACTGGCTTCACACGTGGAGCTGCTTTAACGAGAAACAGCAGCACACGCTGCCTGTGTTTTCTCAGCCGTAAGTTTCTCTGTGGTCTTTGGAGTGTTTTTGTTGCCGTGGGGCGGTGTCACACCTCATCGCCCGGCCAGGACTTCTGCAGTCACTCACTAAGAGGAAACCTGAGCGGCTGCATGAAGGTGAAGTGGAGGAACACAGCAGTAGGAAAGAATGTCTGACATGTGACCACCGGGCTCAGCTGAGTCTCTGCTTTTCTGTCCTTTTACTTTGTTATTTATATTTCTAACAACTCGTACTTTTTACGCCACTACATTTCCTCTTTTAAAGGAAGTAGAGTTGGTATTATGGTCTGTATTTATATCTCGCCCAGTTGATATTGACTGATTGATTGATTTAAAAACACTTTATTGTCAGACAGTTATGTCCACAGCTTGACTCGCTCCATTTGTGCATCAACAAAGACACATTACAGTCATATAGACCCTGTGGTTCTCAAACTGTGGTACATGTAGCAACCAGTGGTACGCGGGTTTCCTGTGGTGGTACTTGGTGGAAAATCAGAAATACTGTTCTACTGTAAAAAGCAGCGTACGTGATCACAGGAAGAATTTGGACCACAGTAATTTAGTATCAAAGGACAAAAGGATATCAAAGGACAAAAGGACAATAAAAGGACAAAAACAATTGTCCATAGTCAAGGATTTGTGTGACTTTTTGTGTTTTGCGTTCTCACCTCAGGACAATTCCACGCACGACGAAGACGACACTCTCCGTTCACGCAGTCTGAACACAAGTCCACAGCATCCGTCTCTCGTGTCCCCATGTGAGTCTCCGTCCCTGCCCGGATTCACGGAGGAAGAGCTCTTAGCCAACAACAACCACCTCAAGGTGAATTCACACACGTTTCCAAGAGTGTTTGTGTTTGTACAATATAATGCATCTATGTTTACATTTTTTGAATAACCTGACATCCCTCTCTCTGTGTGTGTGTGTGTGTGTGTGTGTACAGTTACCCATCCCAGAGGTGAACGAGGACAAGTGCTGGGAGACAGAGAAGACAGAGCAGAGTCCACCAGAGCAGACGGACAACAACAGGACACGCTCCAACTCAACCAGTGTGTGTCTCGCACTTTTCACTCGTTTCACCGTTTAATGTTTAGTGGGCCAATCATAAATACCGATATACGTCGATATATGAGCTGTAGAGGGCGCCAGCGTAGCAGTCAAAGAGGTAGCAGCTGACGCAGCAACACTGTTTTTGTTATGAGTCATGTCAGTGGATTTGGCTGATATCAGATAACACATTTTAAAGCCCACTTTAAAGATATTTAAACCACTAAAGCCGCAGTAGACGGGATCTCTGAGGAGAGTTTCATGCATTTTGAGTTACTTTGATCAGATGAACACAGATGGAAGAAAAAAGAGATATATTTATGGGTTAATTTAGCAAAAACCACGTTCTACAAATAAAATAGTGAAAAATTCAAACAAAAAAAGCACGTAGTAAACAGCAGTAACAGCAGAAAACACGGGTTGGTGTTAGGTTAAAAAAAGTAACATCGGAATAAAGAGGTTTCCGGGTTTCACTCACACGTGTCCTGTCACTGTCACGTCTCCAGGCGTTCAGCCGTACTGGATCGGGGACTTGGACGCCATCATCATGAAATCCCCCGAGCTCTGCAGCAGTCACACGCACGGGAATGCTGGTTTCTATGGAAACAGGAAGTCACTGTCGCAGCAGCTGGAGTTCCCTCACACCAACACACAGGTATTTGATTAATGTCACTGATATGGGTGGAGTCTGTAACTTCTGTCGTCGACTTATTTTCCCACTTATTTGGTTTAAGTGTGTCTCTCACTGCGTGTGTGTGTGTGTGTGTGTGTGTTCCAGCCCGTGCAGCGACCCTCGCGCTCTCTCAGCTCCGCCCAGCTCGTTCACTCGTGCAGCAACGTGCAACAAGCGTTCATCATCTGTAACATCGTCCTGATGAAGGGACACGGCAAAGTAAGCACAAACTCCACGCACGCACCCAGGCAGTAGCAGTCGGCCACCAGGGGGCGACTCTGCTGGTTGTGAAAAAGTTTGAATGGAAGTCTATGGGGACAAAAAAAAAAAGCTCCTACTTCTCACTTGTTTTGTAACGTCAGTAAACACTTTCCTGACTCTCTGGCTCTCTGGCTCCGCCTACTCTACTTAGTTTGGTATTGTTTTCCATAATTATAGCTCCTCCTCAATGTGGGTGGAGTCAACATATCACGGCTGCGTGTCGTCACTGTAAGAGTCATGAGCGCAACGTCCGACACAAGAATCAAGCCGAACTGTAGATCAGTTAAAAAGACTTAAATATCCCTGAAAACATGCATTTATTTAGGACATTTTATTAAGGAAATGTCTAAAATCTCAAAATTTAACAGAGGAGTCATTTAACAGTTAAACGAACAGTGTTTCTGCTGCTGTTCTCAGAGTCTGGGCTTCAGTATCGTTGGAGGGAAGGACAGCATGTACGGACCAATGGGAATCTACGTGAAGACCATCTTCCCTGGAGGAGCAGCTGCTGCTGATGGACGACTGCAGGAGGGTGAGGGTGAAAACATGAACCAGAGCGGCCAGAAGCACAATGATTTCACTTTGTAGAACAAAACGTTCTTATTACTGTAAAATGGTCACGTTTTTGAAAAATGTCACAATAATCCCAGAAGAAAAAAGGAAAGTAATCAAAACATATTTTTCTGATTCAGCCACTAATGTTTAGATTAAGACCTTTAGTGTAATCTCAGGTTGATATTGACGTATAGGACGCTCCTGATGTGGAGTGAAGGCATTAAAAGTTCTTTTTGAAATATTATAAAGGTACAATACGCAGGATTTCTTACCGTGTCTGTGTCTCTGTACAGGTGATGAGATCCTGGAGTTGAATGGAGAGTCTCTGCATGGTCTGACTCACGACGAAGCTCTGCACAAGTTCAAAGTAAGTGTTATGATTTTAAAGTTAAAAATAAATAATAATATGTTGTTTATTTTTGAATGCAGAAGTAACTTTGGGTCCAAATTCCTTTCTTTAGTTCCTTCATGTATCTGTGAACGGAGCCAGTTTTCTTTCTTGATAAAGTCGTGTAAACAATGTCCACATCAGTGTAATATTACAGTGGATTTTTTTTATTATTTTGGGCTGTCGCTTGGTGTGAATTCATGAAATAATCAATTAATAAAGGTCAATAATATAGCTATAGACATACATATACATATATATATATATACACATATATATATATGTATATAATAACTCTAGAATCAGCATGTTAGCTCTAGCATCTGGCTGTTGGCTCCAATATCTCGTTAGCTCTAGAATTAGCTTGTTAGATTTAGCATCGGGTTGTTAGCTCAATCATCCAATTTCAATGTTAGCTCAAGCATCTCGATGTTAGCTCTAATATTGCTTGTTAGCTCTAGCATCAGTTTTTTAACTCTAGCATTGGTTTGTTAGCTGTAGCATCAGCATGTTAGCGTTCGCATTATTAGGTTGTGTTTATACGATTAAAGTGGCTACTCACCTGTGGCTAATGCTAGTGCTAACCTTCTTGGGATTGAACACATGTAGCAACTGATACATTTAAATGTGATCTACAATGAATCAGAATTTGTGACTCACAAAAAATCTGTGCAGCAAATCAGGAAGGGACTGCTGACTCTGGTGGTGAGGACCAGCCTGCGCGTTGGCGCCCTCTGTGGTCAGGTGCAGGTGACGCAGCTGTGCAGGTCGCGCTCCCTCAGCTCCAGCGCGGGAATCTCGCGGGTCAGCGCCAACATGGGCGACTACAACTACCTGAACAACAGCTGCAGTAACTCACTGAGCGTCCCGGGTCAACCTGTCAAACCCAGAGACCGAGTCATGATGGACATCATCCTGCACAAAGGTCAGAGGTCACAGAGTTTCTGAGATTCAGCTGTTTCTAGACATCAAACATAAACAGATGTATCTGAACTTGAAGGTTGGAAAAATTCCCATATTTTCCATTCAATAAAAATTCCACTCAATATTTATATATATCTATGTGTACACAACAGTGTATGTGGTACAGGGACATTTATACATATTTACATTTTATGTATGAGCAGGTTTGAGGAGCGTTACTGCCACCAACTGGACTGGAGAATAAATAAAACAAATTTGCAGAATCTTTAAGTTAAGAAATATCTGTCTATGTTTTAAATAATATGAATAAAATAAGAGTTTCTATTCATTTATCAAACATCTCTTGGAAATAATTCATTTACCAAATTATATATTTTGTAGATATGGCTGTGAATTTTGCTCTTGTCCTGATTTATGCTGTGATTTTGGGTCACAACAGTTTTCCATCGTTTGGGAAACATCAGTCTCACAGCAGGTGTCTCTCTCTCTGTCTCTGTCTGTCTCTGTCTCCTCCTCAGAGGCTGGTGTTGGTCTGGGTATTGGACTGTGTTGTGTTCCATCTGCTGACGGATGCCCCGGAATCTACATCCACACTCTCTCTCCTGGATCTGTCGCTCACATGGACGGCCGACTATGGTACAAGAGAGTTACCATAGTAACTGCACTAACACTGGAATTACAGATTATGTCTTTGTGTGAGATACTGTAACTGCAGGCTGCGGGTTTGTATTGTGATAAATACGTGAAAGAAAAATCGAACTTTTCATGGAGCTGCTGGATCATCTATGACTAAAAAAACTCAGTTCTTCAGCAGTTAATTCATTAATTATCACGTCTTGTCTCCGCCCGCCCCAGCTCTGGTGTTGTATACACATAAACACTCCCTCAGTCTGGGCTGATACTGTCATTTTTTAGATGAAGGACGTGGCAAACAAATAGTGTTTCGTCGTTTCTGTTTCACAAAATAATAACAAAAACAAACAAACAGCAGTTACGTACCGCAGCTTTAAGTTCCTCCTCTTTTCTTTTTTTTGGACCTGTAGGTGTGGAGACGAGATCATGGAGATCAACGACACTGTGGTTTACAGCATGGCACTGAACGACGTCTACACAGTCCTGAGCCAGTGTTCACCAGGTCCGGTCCACATCATCATCAGTCGCCACCCGGACCACAAAGTACGTCATGGGTTCAATAATCTCATTAAACCTCACGTACTAAAACGCTAAAGTGCCTTTACTCCAAAACAGGTTCAGAAATTTGCTGAGTGTGTGATCGATTCGACTGAAATAGACATTAAAACTGCGAGCAAAGGTTGTTTTCACCATCTATTTTGTTGTGAGCCACTTTATTCTTTAGCTTTATTCTAAAGAAGAAAAGTGTGGCTGCTCTAATCTGAAAACACGACTGCCAAAATGAAAACCAAGACTCTGCAATGGAGACGCACTGCTCGTTACTTATGCATCCAGTTTCTTTCTTAACTTAACTCACAGGGTTAAGGTTTTTCCAGAACCTAAACAAAACTTTATGAAATAAAACTTTTTAGGGAAATGATGTCAGAAAATGGCTTTGTAGTTCCAAGAAATTATAAATTAATATATATACATATGTATATATATATATATATATATATAGTTATAGTGTTACGTTGATGTTGTTAATCCTCTGTACTGTGTGTGTGTGTGTGTCACAGGTATCAGAGCAGCAGCTGAATGACGCCATCGCTCTCGCAGTGCAGAACAGCAAACTGAGGAAGGACAAGAGTCAGTGGAGCATTGACGGTAAAGTTAAATCTAACAAAGATCGTTGATTGATTTCTACCATACTTCTCTCTCAGGGTTCCCACCAGAAAATCCTTGAAAACATGTGAATTTGGACCTTGAAAGGCTAAATAGACAATAAACACGGGTTGTTGAAAGTGCTTGAATTTTGTGTCTCCCTTGTTTGTTATGATGCCACAATCCAATATTATATGTAGAGACGGCAAGTAGATGTGACTATAAGCAGTTACCACTTAACGTTTGTGCAAAAATCCTCAGTGGGCGACCCCTACAGGAGCAACAGAGGAAATAATAATAAATTCATCTGTTTGGTGTGTTTTTTGTTGCAGGTCTGCGCAGACTGGACTCGTGCTCTCACAGTCGTCAGAGGTGCGAGCACTGTCTGGAGAGGAGCGTCAGTCAGCAGACGGTGCGACGAGCGCAGAAGACCATGACTCGCTCCTGTAGCGACAACGCCAACAGCCAGAACTACAGCCGCTGCCTCGCCATCCACAACCTGCACAACACACACCACAACCTGCACAACACACACCACCACCACCACCTCCCGTCAGGACGCGTCCACAGCCTCGACACACACAAGGTGAGCATGTGCGTTTTGTGATCTTCTACGCAAATTAAAGTCTTCTGTTGTTGTGTCACGTCTTAACTCGTCCCCCCGTCTTTTAGTCTGTGACAGAGACTTGGTCAGAAAACAGACTGTCTGTGCCCATGTATCTTGATGAAGACTATAACATTCCATACAACTCTCCCGGTGCCAGCAACCGCTCCAGTCAGCTAACCCTGGACTTGGGCCTCAAGAGCAACAAGGTACCATCCACCAATCCATTCATCCATACCAGGGCTGCCATAACTGCAAACTCCTATTAATGGGCAGCCCGTAGCCAAGCGGAAAGATAACTTGCCTTGTCACTGAAGCAAGGTATTCAATCCCCATGCGCATTGTTAATTGGACACTCTAAATTGACCCCAGCCACAGGGGGTTGACATCTACTGTACTCCTTGGGGCCGGGCCCAATCCAGGATCAATAGGGATTGTGTCAGGAAGGGCATTCAGCGTATAAATCTCTGCCAAATCATCACCAACAACTCAACCCAAGAGAGGGTAGCAGCTGAAAGCCAAAAAAGTAATAAGTAATATTTGCTTTAACAGAGGGCAGCCCCTGGCCTTGTGGAAAGGGAATTCGGAGAAAGGATTGTCTTTTCGAATCCGGGCAGATCAAGGGCTGGGGTACCTCTGAGCAAGGTTCCCAATCCCCCATTGCTCCCCATTGATTGGTTTAATTGGACACACTAAATTGACCCCAGCCTTAGGGGAGGCGACATCTACTGTACTCCTTGTGCTGGTCCCAATCCAGGATAAATGGGAGGATTGTGTCAGGGAGGGCATCCGTTATAAAAAATCTGCCAAATCAAATACTAATAATCTTTGGCGGGCCAAATTTGGTCCCAAACCGTAATTTGGGCAGCCCCCTGATCTACAGTGAATACTGCACGTGGCTCATAGAACCCAGGTGATCGTAATGAAGGCGGGGCATGTAATCACGCTCGTGGGGCGTGGCAGAATGACAGGAAGTGATCTGCAACAAGAAAAGAATGTTAAGTTTCAAAATAAAACAGGAAACTACACAGAATGAGATTAACGTTACATATGTGTGTGTGTGTGTGTGTGTAGCCCCTCTGCAGGGCTCGTGCTGCTCCTCAGAGATACTGCTGGCCAGACGTGACCAGTGAAGAAGGGTATAACGGAGACTCCAGTGGTTCCAGTCGAGGATCCCCAGTCAGAGACGAGGGAGTGGACCTGACGTCACACAGCAGCTGCCTGGTACAATAGTCTGAAGACTATTTTCTTCATCCATGATAATTCTGATAATCATATTTCACCACGATCCGCTTATTTTCAGAGCTTTCCATCACGTTGCATGATAGAAAAACAAAACATCTCTAGTCACTATATTAACCTTTCACTGTGTGAGACACTGATCCTAACCGTGTTTCCCTCTCACTCTCCTTCCACCGCCTGCAGTTCTTCAGTCTGTACAGAGCCTTACAAAAGATCCTGAGATTACTCTTCAGGAACGTATGTGAACTGATGTGGAGTGAACTGTTCTGTTCTGCGCTAGTGGACGCATGTTCAATGCATGGCTGTGTTTTTTGTCGTTAATAAATTCATTTCCAGCTGACATCGGGCGAAAGGCAGGGTCATACTTTATTTTATTTAACTATTCAGCCCAACATGCCATGTTCAAAGTCAAGTTCTTGATGCTGGATGTTCAGGTGTACACCTGCCTTTTTGACAGCACTGTGACAGTTTCGTGTCAGTGTAAATGTTTGCATGGAAGCATGTGGCACGTCGTGGTCACGTCATGCTCGTTGTACACCGTTTAGTGACTAGAATCAAACGGTGAAGAAGTAGCGGTTGAATGCAGATCAATGTCTGAGCGGAAGCTTCACTTCTCTTGTGGTTTCTGTCAGCGAAGCAGTCATGACACAAGACTTCCTGTTTGTGTCACAGGAAGGAGAACGAATAAGAGAACAGTCGGAGGGGAGCAAAGACGATCGCACTCATCGAGACGCTGCAGCCTCCGTCGACGACAGGCGACACTTCGGTGAGAAACTGTGCCGTTTAATTTCTTAAATTTATTCACCTGAATACAACTTTGCATAAAATGTTCTCCAAAAATGCAGAAGCATTTCAACACGGATGCTGTGGTTGTGCTGAATATTTCAGTCGAAAGAAACTGTGGTTCCATTTCCTGTTGCAGGCAGGTTTTTAACGTGTCAGTGAATAAAACTGATGGAGATAAACTGGGGCTGCAGTAAAGTTCATCAACTGCTCGTGTCTTTGAACCATCATATTTCAAAACTCAAATTTAATCAGTGGTTCTCACTACATTTCTTGATTGGTGCTGGCTTGTGTAAAGTGTTGGTGCTCTGGCCTCTCATTTCAGACAAGCTATAAAAAAAACCTGGGGTGTGATTTTTGACAGCAGTGTGAAACGTGATAGATCGACTCGGTGATTAAAACAAGCTGTTAAAATGCAGAGTAAAGCTCTTCCTCAACCGGCAGGATCTGGAAACAGCAATCCACGCCTTCAGTAGTTATAGAACCTCTGAAATACTTTTCTTCTCTCGTGTCTTGACAGGAGATTCCTCAGTGTTGTTCTGCTCACTGCCAAAGAGAGGAGCTTTGAGGAGGCAGGCACGTATTGAGCAACGTTCCCAAGATCATCTTCAGGATCCCTGGGTTCGCCTCTCAGACAGCTCCCCGGAAAAAACACCCGAGATCCACCTCCAGCACGCCACAGACGGTACCCGACCGGTCAACATCCACAGCAAGCCCGCGACCATGAGTGATGAGGAGAAAGCTGTCGAGCTTAACGGCACGGCCACAGATGATACTTCAGATCCTCCATCCAACGACATTCCAGAGAACCCATGCGAAACTCCAGAATTAAAGAAGGGGCCCCCGGTGGCACCAAAGCCCACCTGGTTCCGCCAGAGTCTGAGGAAAATTCGAGACGAGCAGGACGTGAAGAAGCGCGTAAACTCTGCAGAGCAGAGATCTGCTGCAGGATTCAGCAGAAACTTCGGAATCAGATCTGCTTCATCTGCCGCAAACCTGTCCATCAAACAAAAGATCCACTCATTTGAGACTTTTTCCAGTCCAGAGAGTCCAGAGAAGAGGAGCCAGAGGAGGCTGGTGGCCCCCTCCGCATCCCTTCCTCTGGTGGAGAAGGAGACCAGGAGTTACCATGACTCATGTGAAGAGCGTGGGAACAGCAAGCATGGGATCACCAAAGAGATCCAGTCAGACCAATCTGAATGTGTTCGAGAGACAGACCTCAATGTCGCTACTTCCCCCTATATCACTTCCTGTGAAGATGGACCCCCCTCCATTCAAAACCTGACAGTTCTTCAACCGTCTGACACCATCAGCACTGACCTGGACTCTGGAATTAATGACTCAGCTTCAGCCGACAACGACAGGAATATCTTACCTTCCTCGCCGGCATCAGAGCCAGAGAAGGTGGATCTCAGCGAGGAACTACCTCCTCCAACGTCTCTTAAATCCGATCTTGGTGGAGGGGAAAGTCCTCCAGAGGCAGCAGAGGATGGTGAAGTGCAAATCCAAGAAAAGCCGCCGAGTATGACAGCGAGTGTTGACCTCCCAACAGACAGTAACTCCACGAGAGGCCTAGAGGAAGAAAATCTAGGGAAAATCCTCGCCTTCAGCAACCAGGTAATGTTCCAAATGTCAGGAAATGTTGTTAGTCTATGCTTAAACTTGGTAGCTCAGGCTTTTTTGGACCAGTTATAGGAACTAGCCACCATGGAGCTCCCCGAAAAACATCCAAGTGCAGCTTTTTCTCAGTTTTTATTTGCCGAATCAGTCAAAACGGTCAAGTGACTGAAGCCAACCAACGTTAACATGATGTCATATCTGCACAACAGCAAAATTGCTTGGGGCTATTGACTCATGATTTGGACCAATCATCAAACACTTACAGTACATAACTCAGGTTCCTACTGAGCTGAGAAAAGTCCCTAAACCAAAGTAGGTGCGACAAGTTCGCAGTGACAGTTAAGAGAAATTGCATTTGATGTCAGCTTCTATTCTTGAATTTTTGAATGTTGCGTTTTCCTGTAGACCAACAACTGTTGTGTGCCCATAAGCCAATAAACACTGACATTCTCCACCTTAACCTTGCAAAAGACATTGAAATATGATTGAAAAAGTCTCATTTGTATTGTTTTCCTTCATGAGGTAACTACATTTTTCTCTATGTCTGTGTGTTGTTTTAACTCCAGGTTTCACAGGCACTGATGCGTTCTCTACCCATGTGCTCAAGCCACGGGAACCAGCGCTCTCCAAACCTGCAGGACGCCACGTCAGAGGACGCTAACAATGTTGGCGAGTCTGAGTCAGCTGTGGACACAAGCGACAGAGGATTCTCCGTCAGGTAAGATTCACACACACACACACACACAGGTCAATTTAACTAGCAAGCTAATGTAGCCCATTTGATACATGGCTTTTCGCAAAATGTCCACAATAGTGATAGGACGGATAAACTTCTTTTAAACTGGAGACAAAAAAATTGCTAAAAACAAAAACTGTACAAAACTGCAACTTTTATGCTAGCAGCAGCAGCCATCTTGAAATTGTGAATTGAAGTTGACAATTTGGAGATACACCTTCAGGGAAAGCACTATAAATAATGTTCTAATTAGTGATAATTTACCTTTTCAAAATAATATTAGGTGTTACAGAAATTACAGTAAAATAGTCAGAGATGTTATATTCTGCAACCCTAACCCTTGGGTCACATTATTCTATTGTCTGCATAGAGTGGGTTCTTTTAGGAAACACCCTGTTCCTGTTTTATATCAAGAGGAAGTGGTTTCAGATTTTTTTTTTTTAAACAACTTCCTGTTAAACAGAAGTGTTCTTTTGTTATTTTTTTCACCAGAACTTGATTTGTTTGTTTGTTTGTTTGTTTTAAAACACAGCTTGGCAACACTGAGAGAGTGCACCATTGAGCGAGAGGAGGGGACGTCACATGACGAGGCGGCGGTCACTTCCGCGTCTGCTCAGTCCGTGATGTCAGCGATCCCTTCACAGGAAATACAGATGATGATCCAGGAAGTCTCAACTCTAGATGAAGAGACTCTGAAGGTAAAAAAAAAAAAAAGTTCCACCGAGCTGCACAGTGCAGTTTTTATGTCTTGGTCTCAATTTAATAAATGTCTTTAAACATTTATCATGTTTAAAATTGTACTACAAGACGATAGTAAGACCTGTTGCGATGTATGACTTCTTGGAGACAGTGTCAAACAGTGTCTAACAGACAGGAGACGCTGGAAATGCTGAGATTCTCATTGGCACTGAACAGGATTAGAAATTAGCATAATCCAGGGACAGCACAGGTTGAACGGGTTGAAGGTAACGTAAGAGAGTGAAGGTTGAGATGGTTTGGTCTCGTGCAGAGGAGGGACAGAGATTATATTGGACAAAGGATGTTGACGGGCAGGAGGAGAAGGAAAAGAGGAAGACCCCAAAGGAGGTTCATGGATGTTGTGCAGGAGGACATGAGGACAGTTGGTGTAACAGAAGAGGACACAAGGGAGAGGACAAGATGGAGGCAGAAGAAGAAGAAAGTTCAATTTAAAATTTAAAAAATTAAGGGATGCAGTGCAAATCAATTCCTCAACATGACAAGCACATGTTGTGTTTTTCCAACTCCGTTTCTGTCGTCTCCTGACGGAGTCACGATTATCCATAAAGAGCTGCTGTGTTTCTGGCTCCTCCCCCTTTAGGTGCTAGACCAGTATGTTATGTTTCACAACACACGGTGAATAAAAGTGAGAAGTTACAGATCAGTTTCACAACTTTTGACGAGCGAAACAAATAATGACCTCATGTACTGAACTGTAGTGCTCGGTGGAAATGGGGCTCAATACAGGGTTCCTTCCCACGGTCAGGAAATTCATGGAAAAGTTTCCAGGCCTGGAAATGGTATGGAATTTGGTGAATGTTTTGGAAAAGTTTTGAAATGTGTATGATTACATTTTGATGAGTACGTACAGTGTTACGTAGATTATTGTATGATTACATACAGAAACTGAACATATTCAGTAATTAAGTGAATTCATGTTTAACCACAGCAACTGGTGGACATCCACGTTGTGATTCTGCACAAAGAGGAAGGAGCAGGACTGGGATTCAGCATCGCTGGAGGTTCTGACCTGGAGAGTAAAGCTCTGATAGTAAGCACCTCTGTGAATTGTGAAGGCAGAGCAAACGCATCGCACTCGTGGTCACTGACGTGCAGTTGTTCATGAAATCAATGAATGGGAAAGAGCTGAACTGTCCCTTTAAGACTGGGCTTTTTCTCGCTCAGGTGCATAAGGTGTTTCCGAGCGGCCTGGCAGCTCAGGAGGGAACCATCCTCAAAGGGGACGAGGTTCTGTCCATCAACGGTCAAACGCTGCGCGGCGTCACACACGCCGCCGCCACCGCGGCTCTGCGTCAGGCCCGAGGCCTCGAACTCGCCGTGGTCGTCATCGCCAAGAGAGCGGAGGACGAAGGAAGAGAGGCGGGAATCTGCAGGAGCGAAGAGCCGACTCCTTCGCGTGAGTCTCAAAAAACAAACTGTTGAGAAACCAGCCATCTAAGGTTGATCCTGGATCTCTGGCTCCAAAGGGCGTGGTTCAGGGCTGCAACTAACGATTAACGATACTTGTTTGGTCCATAAAATGTCATTTCTTTTGTCCACAGTCCAAAATGATCCAGTTTTAATGATTTCTTTGTCAAGTGGGACAAAGAAACCAGAAAATATTCACATTCAAGCTTGTTTTAATTATTGTAAAAAAAAAAAAAAAAAGATTGATCGATTATCAAAACAGTTGATTAATTTAGTATTTGATGCAGCGTTTCAGCCCTAGTGTGGTTTATATTTGCTTTACTCTAACAGATTATCAGTGGCCTCTGTTTAGCGCCACACGTCGCCATGTCCATCTTTTACTAGCCAGGATGAGGCTTTTTTGGTTTACAATGATTTTAAATGACAAAGACCTTTTTTTCCTCCCGTATAAAACAATGGACCTGGTATCGACACACAGGTGTGTTTATTATGATACAACACAACAACAACTCAGAGGAAAATACATGTGTGTCTCGCTACTGCTGCTAAAAGTTGTGTGTTGCCCCTTTAAATTCATATATGTAATTGTATTTGTGTGTGTGTGTGTGTCAGTGGAGGAGCAGGGAGCTCCGGAGTGTGTGCAGCTGGAAAAAGGAGCTGGAGGAGTGGGTTTTACTCTGGAGGGAGGAAAAGGCTCCATTCACGGAGACAAACCTTTAACCATCAACAGGATCTTTACTGGTACGTTTGAAAACAAATAACATTATTTTTTCATTTAAAAGCTCCCAAAACTGCTGTAAATGGACTACGGACTCGACCGGACACATAATGGCATGATTTTAAATGTGTGTGTGTGCACAGGTGGCGCTGCGGAGCAGAGAGGTCTGCGGTGTGGAGATGAGCTGCTGCAGGTGCAGGGAGTCAGTCTGCAGGACATGACGCGGTTTGAAGCGTGGAACCTGATCAAGGCTTTACCTGAGGGAGTGGTCACAGCGGTGATCAGGAGGAGGCCGACGGCGACGGACTGAGAGACACTGTCGCTGCTCACCAAACAGAAAAACTTTATAAAAAAACACAAAAGAACACAGCACTTAAGATAAACCATCCATGGCCTTTTCATTATCTACTGATGCACAGCCTGTTCTCACTGGACGCTCCATTTTGTCATCTGTACCAAATCCCATTGAGAAAATCAATGTTTTTAGCGCACAGAGATACAGGAGGCGCTGCTCTACTGCTGCCTTGTTGGCAAGTCTGGGTCACCGAGGCTGATCAGCATCGAGGACTTCAGATACTGAAGTCGTAAAATAACACAATTTAACTCACTGACGGAGGCAGCAGTGCATTGACAACTCGCGTGCGTGCTGTGATGTAAAATCACTGATTTTCTCTATGGAGTTTGGTCCTGGCGAGGAAAGTGGTGTACGAAGATTTCTGAGTGTCACTTTCAGCCATTCAGTCTCAGTCTCATCTCATCACCAGTATTTCATTCACCTTCAGTGGAACATTTCTCAGCTCTCAGCCCGGACAGTGTCAAACGCTCACGTGAATTAACTGTGTGGAAATTTGCAAACTGTTGTTTTCCTTGTGTGCTCTTAAATAAAGATTCTAATAAAGCAGCAACACCTTTGACCAGACATTTCAGACCAAAAGAGATACTGTAAATAAACAGGGCTGTACCTTTGACTTTTAATGGTGTGTGTGGGACATACCAACTCAAAGTCAAGGATCCTTCCAAGTCAGGTCTTACAGAGGCGAGGCAGGACTTCCTCCTCGCGTTCTGAAAAACAACAATGCCGAACTGTAGATCAGAGAAAAACCCCGAAAACATGCGTTAACCACTGACATTTGACAAAGGTCTAACGTGTGTGAAAAATACCTTGTTATTATCGTCTAACAAGAGTTAGCCCGAGGTCTGTTGAGGCCTTCCTGTTTTCTTTCCCAGTGGAACGTGGTCCAGGAACTCATGAGGCGACGTAACTCCCAGTTCTGGCGTCTTGACTTTTGACGTGAATAGGACACACCCATTAACGTCAAGCGTTCCATGGCGTTCTCATGAAATGTAATTACAGGTCATCAAAACAAATTGACAGGAAACACTGGAAATACGTTGAAAAGCTGTGACTCGTGGTCCAGAAAACAGCAGAGCTTTAAAAAAAGAAAGAGCCAGTGCTCGTGTTGATCATTTTAATGCTGGTGAAATATAAAATAAAGCAGGTGCAACAGAACAGTTGAAGCTAAGCATCAGTAGCAGCCGTTGTTCTCGGTTACAAACGTAAATCATCGTCTCACACGGTCAGTCAAATAAACCAGAGGTCGTGTTTACTCAGGACAAACAGCAGTGCTCGGTGATTGTTCTTTAGCAGCCACCTGTTAAAAAAACACTGAGACCGAGACAAAGTCACATTAAATAAAACAAAACAGAAAATCTATGGGTTCAATTTAAACAACACACACACGTGAAAATAAGACTCTTATGCAGGCAACATCGTCTCAAACACATGACGTGTGTGATTTGGAGAAGGCTAAGAGTTGTTTTTTTTTGTTTTTTAGATTACTGGTTACATCATGAGGTAAAAACAGATCTCGGTTAAAATGGAAAAATATCTTTTCTCAAAATCTCTCACTCTCCCTCTCCCTCGATTGTTACGTGTCACCATATTCGGGCTCAAACACATAAGCGGCGTGGATTAAAGTGGCTTCACTGGCAGAATCAGTGCATGAACAGGGTTTAAAAGCACCTCAGTCCAGAACACTGATGTCAAAGGAAGTGGAAATGGTGCGTGGAAAAAAGTCTCAGTCCACATGTAGGTTAACTTTTTAAGTTTTCAAAAACATCTTCGTCCTCATGAAAACACAAGAGATATCTGTTAAGTGTCGTAAAACGCATGCCAAGACAACAGGGGGCGATAACAGTACCTGTAGCTGTAAGGCCTCGTTAGCCAATAAGATTTGAGAGAGAGAGAGACGACTGATGTATCACGCATAAAGCTGCGTGATACACTGTGCCATTTTGAGCCAATATCACTTGTTGGGATCGAATTTCAGCTTAATCGCGCATCGCCTCGTATACAAATACAGACTAACGACCAGCTCCCGATTGGCAGTCGTATGGTCGCATGAAAACCAAGATGTTAGACGCAGCCGAGGATCGACCGCACAAAAATGTAGAATAATGAATCATGGCACAGTGTACGCCCCGCTTAACTCGCCTCACATAGACAAACTGAAACCAAAATGTGCTTTTTCTGGGGACCCTAACTTCCAGTTTGTGTGAGTATGAACAAATATGTGGACTGAGCCTTAGTAAAATGGAATGGACCATTAGCAGCCATTTTGGCTGATATAACGGCTGAGTTCCATTTAGCTTCCACAGTCTCAAGAGTGCATCTCATCAACACGTCAACATGGTGGCCGTGCAAATGGCCAACTACTATTCCACAAAACAAAACAAAAAAACAAGGTAAGTACTCAGGGTTCCCACACCTTGGTTGACATCAAATTCAAGGACTTTCCAGGACCAATTCCCTCAAATTCAAGAACTGAATGTGCTTGTCTTCGTGCATGAAGGCGTCCACTCTGGACAAGTGATTGTCCTTTTTGGGACCCTGGCCAGAGTCATTTTCTTTGGTGAGACAGAGATCTTGGAATTTTCATTTCCCAGGTCGTCATTTGCTCTCTCTCATTTTAACGTTACTCGCTCGTTGTTCTGCGAGGAATCTTACGTCAATGGCGGAGAGAGAGAGAGAGAGAGAGAGAGAGAGAGAGAGAGAGAGAGAGAGAGAGAGACACAGTGTCCACAACACTGCTGGCAATTACTTGACATCAAGCGATGCAGGGCATGAAACAGTAGGTGGCGTCATAACAAACATGGGAGACATTTACTGTACCTAAATATCAAAAACCTTCAAGGAACCCTGAATACTTTCTAAAACACAGAACACATTTATAAGTTAGTTATTACATTATTATGTTCCAGCAGTTTAGGTTTTTCTGAATTCGCAGCATCTTGTTAATGTTAACTGTTGTTGTTGTGTAGTAAAGTGCCTTGAGATTATGAAACGCTGTGATTTGGTGCAAACAAATTGAATCAAACGGAATCTTAATTAAATTTAAAAATGTCGTACTGATCCAAACAGAGGATCTCTTTGAGTTAGGCACCTAAACTTCTGCACGGTCGTTATCTATCCAAACGCAAATGTTGGTGTCTGAGCGAGGGCTGCAAGGACTAATCGAGTTTCTCTGATTTTTCAGCTTCTTAAATGTGAATACTTTCTGGTTTCTTTGCTCCATAGAACAAAGAAATCATTCAAAGTCATTCATCTCCAGGTGTGGTAAATACCGATCAACATATTCTAAACCAAACATGCACTCGATTAACTGAGAAAACCAGCGATAGATCGACCGATGACGAGAATAATGGTTTGTTTCCCCCTGAATCCTGCAGGTTTGTGAACCGTGTCCCGCTGTCTGTCCACCAGCTCAGAGGTTTTTGGCTACGGTGCTACCACCTAGTGGCGATGGAGAGGAGCTGCGTGTGGAAGACAACAACCAGAGACACGTTTCAATCCTCCGGAATACGAATTAAAGTGAACGTGTGTTCTTCTCAAATACATCGAAACAGATCTGACGCAAACGTCGTCATATTCAAAATTCACAAATGTATTTGATTTAACTCAGTTAGGTTTTATTTTGTTATGTAAATATATAGTTACATATTAGTTCACATTTACCTTAGAAATGAATAAAAAGGCATTGATTTTTGATTGTTATTGTTGATTGATTATTGTGGTTATGGAAAGTACCAGTTTAGCACCAGAATTTAGGATTTCTGTTGATTATAACGCTGTGTTTTCTCCCTGTATTCTGCACACAGAACATGACATAAACTCACCACGACATGTGAAGGTCACGTACACCTGCGGCCTTTTTTTGGGGTCGCCACATAATTGTGCCAGTTTTTCTAGCCTTTTACTTAACATTTATTAAATAAAACATGCATAAAATAAACGGTTTAATTAATCTATCCGACACATATCTCTCAGAAACGGCTGGTTGACTTATCTAAAATATTATATGGTGTTACACAAAATGGCAGTTTGCATTGGGTCGCTATCTTTAAAAAGTATAAAAACGTTGAGGACACACCGGTCGCCTGCACTTCAGCTGATTCTAGAGGCAAACGCTTTAAACAGTACGTGACTTTTCAAGTACATAGACACCTGTGTATGAGGTATGAGGCAGTATTTGATACCAGCAGAGGTTAAATAAGGTCCATGCAACATGCATGTTTACTGCACCGTCAGACAGATTTTTACAGCTATATCCATTCTTTAGGACAAATAAATCCATGCCACAGACAGACGACAGGAACGTAAAGGAGGATGTTGTTGCCAAATGGAAGCCCTCGTTATTCAGACACAGCTAAACTGCTTTGACAACAAGGTTGTTTTTTTTGTTGTTGACTGTTTTGGTGGATTTGGAAGGTTCATGACACACGGCTAAGTTTGTTGTGAAGGTGGGTTGAAACTGGAATGAAGGAACATTTGGACCGACCAGTTTGTGGACATCAGTTGTTTTGAAGGTAGATCTCGTCTTCTTATCGCTTGGTGTCAAAAGTCTTTGAGGGATTTCACGGCTTTGGCGAGGTTGCCGTAGAACTCGGTCATGCTGGACGGGAAGAACGAGTCGACCACGGAGCGCGGGAGGAGGCCGCCCAGGTCCGTCTGGAAGAACGTGAACACCTGGGTTTTGTTGGGTTCTCTGGAGACAAAAAGAAAAGTGTTAAGAGTCTAATTCACACTGAAAGCAACCAACATTCCCAGGAACGTATTTACCCGAGGTGGTTGGACTATCTGGAACTTTCCAGGGAGTAAACACCGGGAAATGATCCAACGACTTTGTATTTACTACAAAAAGTACCTTTACACTAACACTGTGATGAGTTCACACGCTCGTTACTCCTGTTTGCTGAGAGTCTGTGTTGTTTGTGTTCTCACCCAGAGATGGGGACACAGATGCAGCCACACGGATGGTTGATTCCTCTCACGTAACCAGACTGAGGAGGACAGCTCGAGTGGATCACATTAGTTGCTGCGTGACATGACACAAAACACACAGTTTAGACATCTATTTGCAAAAGTCATAACTATCAGTATGACGTTAACATTTTTACTTTCACCGTTTACTGTGGAAATGGTGTCTCTCCACCGTTTAGTTAAGATGTTTACCTTCCAAAAAAGGAAACTGTCCCTTTAAACCCCATGGACTTGTGATCCAGTTGTCCCTCAGGTGCTTTTCTCTGTGGTTTCACCTGGTGTGACCTTACAGTGAAAGTTCACTGCTTTATTAGGACAACCTTTTATGACTTACAGTAACTTGCACTGTCCTGCACCAAAATTGTCCATTTTAGCTTACAGGGACACGGGAGCTGTTGGTCTAACGCTGCCTCGTGTGGTCAGTTTGTGTCACTGAGGTAAATCTGAATGAAGGATTTCAAACACCGAAGTCACAAAATTACGCATGTGAACTTACGGATGACACAAACTTAAATGTCCTGTTGGAAAACGCTGTCTAATAATGAAGCTCTCCATATCCCTTTACAAATGTATGGGGAGACTTAGTCTTATCGGTGACTCTCTTCCAAAGTCAATTAACTCATCAACCACTTAACTAAATTGTTAACATGTGATGTTCAAACAGTTTTGAGTCCAGAAAAAGAAGTAGACGACGTACCATTGGATGAAATGGAGCCGTCTTCGCATTGTTTAACAACAACAACGTCCACAAAGTCTCGTGGAGCGATGATGCCCATCGCGGCTGAGGGCGTGACGGTCCGGCAGATTGACCTGTCCTGTCGCAGGAGTGAGAGCAAGAGAGGAATGAACTCAAAAGACAGAGTCAAACAAAAACCACAAAGTACAGCAAGATGCACTGGGTGGCGTTTCATGATCTATGATCCAACTTATCCGAGTTAGTTAATAATGGTTAAAAAAAAGCACAGAAATGAGACTAGAGAAAGTCAGCACACCTCTGTGATTTGCTCCAGAAGCTCAAACCTCTTCACGTTGCTGTCCCATTTGACTCGGAGGCCGTTGGATATTGGTTTCAAACACTCCCACACTTTCTGTAGACTGCCGTTAGCGATCCCGTCCCCCTTATAGCTGTGAGGTCAGAGGTCAGACGACAGGCAGGTCAGAGTGAGGGCGACAAGACACGACTGAATCGTGAATCGAATTCAAACACTCGAGGATAAGATAAGGCAGTAATTATTTAATGAGTGCACATACTGTAGATGCACAAGCCTAGTGTAGGACTCATAGCATCAAACGTCATCATACATAACGCTTTCATCAGAAATAATATAACTGACATTTTGAGTTTCATTCCACTGCTGTCTACTGAGGAAAACAAAAGAAGAAGAGGTTTCTCACACATTCCCTGGATACGCTGATGAAGGACGCCAGGACACAACCACGTCACTCTGCAAAACACAACATAACACACGTGTTTTCAGTCTGTTAAACTGACCTTTATACATGTGGACACACTTTTGAACCATTCTGTAACATCAGATATCTGTTTGTATTGGTTAACTAATCAAATAAACAAATACACGTAAATCTCAACCAAAAAAACCTTTCTGGAGATTTATTTGGGGAGCTAAATCTGTGGGTCCCGACCCAGTGTTTGGGAATCACTGCTTTTTATAGCCTTTACTGGCCTGCACCTAAAATGTGTTTACTCGGTGTCAGTGGTGATGAGTGAATGACACTAAGGGAGTTAGTGTCAACAACATGAAAGGAGGTGAATTATTATATAATTAACTTATTTAATTGAATGGTGTTTAAAACTATTGTTGCCAAGTTACTAAAACTTTTATAGGACAAAGTTTAGTGTGTTTGATGGCCTGTTTCATGTATTTAAATCACAACAATCATAACAATTAGCCTGGTTGAATAATTAACATTTAATGTCACCTGAAAATTAGTTTTAACTCACACAAATTAGTTCAATTCAAGGCATAAAATGTTTTTATCTGAAAACTAACACATGAATGGCAAAAGCGACCTCATTTTATCTGTAACTGCAGTTTTGACTAGTTAAGATTGATGTCACTTTTGCCAATCATGTGTAACGGCTTTGTCATTATAGATAACAACAATTTTCCTTCACATTCACCTAGAGCTGAAACGATTAATCGATGAATCGATTATTAAATTAATCGACAACTATTTTGATAATCGATTAATCGGTTTGAAGCTTTTTTCATGATTAAAACAAGATTTCTGATTGTTTAAGCTTCTTAAATATGAATATTTTCTTAATTTCTTTGCTCTGGATAACAAATTAATCATTAAAAGTCAATCATTTTGGTTTGTGGACAAAACAAGACATTTGAGAACATCATCATTTCCAGGTTTGACGAACACTGATAAACATTTTTTATGGTTTTCTGATATTTTATGGACCAAACGATTCATCGAGAAAATAATCGACAGATTAATCGATTATGAAAATAATCGTTAGTTGCAGCTCTACATTCACCTCTAAGTTTTGTTTGTAGTCGGTGCAAAAACATGCTCTTCGTTCAGGAAATTGGGGGAGAAAATAGCCACTGGAGTCTGTTTGGTCATTTAAACTTCATAAATGTCAATAAATAAAAATCTATTTCATGTTTTTTACATTTCATTCCATACTGAAAATGTACCGAACCGTGAAAAACCGTACCGTTACACCCCCTAATACGAGTGAATGGCAAACGTGACGTAAATTTGACGAGTGAAAAGTGTAGTTTCCTGTAGTTCTGACTGGTCACATGTGTGCAGAGCTAACTCCAGAGAGTCAAACTCGGCGACTAAATTAAGGTTTTGTAATCGGAACCTGAACCGGCTGTCAGTTAGCGCGGCGACGTCATGACACGTCACGTCACACCACGCCATCACCATAGAGGCTGCTCATTGGTTCAACACACCATCGCGTCACAAACAGGAGACAAGTGGAATACAAATAAATACAGTTTTATATCTGGTACGTTAAAAATCAGAGGCGAACACTCACCGACTTCTTGCAGACTTTCCAGCCGGACTCGTCACTCCTGTAGCTCTGCATCGAGTCAACCGCCATCTTAGCTTCGTGTTCGTAATCCATTGTTTAAATAACAATAATAATAATTAAAAGAAGATAAATTAAAAAAGTTAAAGACACCTTGAATTCGCACTGTCACTAAAACCTGAGTCACGGCTCGGCCACCGTTTCCCTTTATTAACAAGTCCAGCTAACCCGGGTCAGGTGAGCGCGAGCTCGCGTTATTAGCCGAACGGAATGAAAGAAGAACCGTGACAAGCTAACGCGCATCGTTAAAACACGCAGCGGCTAGCTCGCTCTGCTACGCGGTGACACGCGTGAATAAAAGAAGAAGAAAAACGCAGTTAATGTTGTCACGACACGAGTGTCAGCGACGAACGGCCACGGTGAGAACAGAAGAAACTGCAGCTGTAGAGAGAAATCACTGAAATCTGAGCAGCATCGGGACAGTTAAGTCACACAGAGGAAAAGCACACACTTCCGATTACGACTTTCAAATTAAAACGTCATCCTCTTTGAAGCGGAAACAATGGAGAAATCACTGAAATCAAAGAACCAAGGTAGTCAAGTCAGACAGAGAAAAGCAAAGATTTCCGGTATCAACTTTCAAAATAAAACATCTTCTTTGACGCAGGCGAAAAAGAAATGACTTAACTCAAAGAATCAGGGTATTCTAGTTAGACAATGAAAAAACACACACTTCCGATTTCAACTTTCTAAAAAAACTGTCGCCTTTGAAGCAGGTGGAACAGTCGAGAGGGGGGAAAGATCCCAACATCAAATAACAATAAGAGCAGTCAAAAAGGGATACACTTCCGATTATCACTTTCAAAATAAAACGTCATCGTCTTTGAAGCAGCAGAAACCCTAGAGAAATCACTATACTCAAAGAAGAATCAGGTCAGTTTACTGACACGGTTAGAATTTCAAAATAAAATGTACTCTTCTTCGTTCCGTTTTTCTTCTTTTTTCGTCTTTAACTGCTGTGAAACACTAATTATTCAATAACTTTTTTGGTCTTTGATTTCAAGATGAAAATAATGAATTTTCATTAGGTTAAATTTATCAAAGTGTTTTTCTCCCCAAAGTATTGCATTTTTGAAGCACATAATGTTGGTGAAAAATGGCACGCAAAAAAGTGGGAGGTGACTTAACAATCCGGCAATAGCCTTATGTACTGTATCGGGTCGTGTTTGACCTTTGGATCTTAGTTGATGATGATGTGTCACGCTGGAAACATACAGGGTGAACTTTAACCCGTAGCTACTGTGAATGTTGGGTAACATAAAGCTCACGCATGTGAGTTTTGCCATTTTTTTTTTGGTGTAACTGAATCATTAGAATCATCGTTCAGTACTTCCTTAAAAAAAGCACCAGGTACTATCACTAATGGAAAAGCTAAAAGAAATGAGTCGAGCCGTGCCGAGTCGTGCTGGAACTGTGTTGTGGAAAAGACAGACTGAATATATCTAACCCTTACACTGCCCTCTGGTGCAATAAAAGCATGTAAAATAAACAAAATATTTAGGTTGATTGGCATTAAAGTCTGTAATTAGGATTTGCAGCTTCCCAGTCAACAGTTAAGGGGAAACTTAACTCCCAATGATCATACTCCTGACTTGTCAATTTGAATAAAGGTTTAATAATTGTCTCCAAACCCACTTTCACACAAGTAACACACACCTTTATAGTAAGATATGTTTCCCCTTAACTGGCTGCTGTCTCCTGTTGTAATGACAATATAATCTATAACGGCAACAAAGGATTCAGGGGGTTCGCAAACACGATGGAGCCAAAGAAGTGTCAAATCTTTAAAGCTACTTTAGTTAAACACTTTACACCAGTTCTCAACAAAAAGATTTTAAAAAAACTACACAGAGTCTCAGTAAATCAATGTGTGTCTCACTTATAAATGAATGAGTGAACTTAACAGGTGACTCTGGGCCACATGAATATCACAATTCCACGATAGGTACCATCCCACAAATTACAAGTATGTATTGTATTGTATTATATTGTGGTGTTATATAGATTTTTTGATGCCTGATCACACACACACACACACATAGGAGAATAACATCACACTTATAATATTATAGTTTATGTGCTTAATATATATGACGTACGTATATCCAGGGGTGAAAGTAGTTTTACATTCTTGCAGATGCAACAACCTCGGCCTTCAACACATCACTTGTCCTCAAAAGAATAAATAAATATTTGGAATATGGAAAATATTTATTATTACTATTACTTAAATATTAACAAAAATGACACTACACTGCATAAAAGTTAACTTACCATATATTATAACCAAAATATGCCAATGTTCTGTGTAAGTTGAATTTGGTGACACTGCACTGCTTAAGAGGTGAGTTATTGAATTTGACAACCAATAAAAATTCACCAAAATGATACAAAAACAATTGTTGTCTACTGTAAGAAATGCAGTATAATCACCAATGTGTGAAATGAATTTGGTGCCAAATCTGCTGCATATGAGAGAAGTTACGGAATATATTCATTCATTCATTTATAAACGGTCCCTGCTTCCTTCGCCTGATAAAGACCGACATAATATGTTCAGGTCAGAGAACTTGCTTAAGACCAATGTTGTATTTTGTTCGTCAAAATCGGGTTGTAGTTCGTCGTCTACCTCACTAGAGTTAGAGTGAGGAGTCGTTTTTGTTTTAGCGACTTCTCCCTCGCAAGTCATCGATCGTAGAAGGTTGAATATCTTCCAAACGTTTGCTTGACTCCACCCACCAGAAGCTGGACTCCACCCACCAGATCAAAACCCAGCACAGATGTGTTTCCAATGAAATATAGAACGACTGAGAAGCAGTTTATAAGAAGATAACTGGTATTTGTCAAAGTCAGGGAAGGATCATCCGCTGAAGGACTGAGTCCTTCTCACTGAGCCTTTACAAGGATCCATGTTGTGGTTCCTCAGCGCAGCGTTAAATACCCACAATCCCTTTTGTGCATGGATGTTTTGCCGGGCAGAACATTGTGATAGTGATGAAGCACACTTGCGAGTCTGTTCCTAGAAGGAGTCTTGTCTTGAAGGATCCTTGACTTTGCGACACGTCGACTGTGTTGTTGACCCGGACGCAACGTTAGCAGGCGTTTCCTTGCGGGAATGGCGACTACGGCTGGTTTTACACTCGGAATCTTTTTGTGGTTCCAGTTCCAGACCATACCGACCTACTTTCAACCATGTATATCTGGTAAATTTTGAAACCCACCACTTGATTTCCGCGGAGGCGTCATACGTTGGAGCAGACCAGGTCACTGGACTCGGTGACGTTGGGGTCAAAGCTGGTTTTGGACTTTTTCTTCGCCACCTTTCCTTGCCTTGTGTCGGACTTGAGATAGCGCTCCTTGTTGTGGATGACCTGGATGTACTGGTCCGTGCTGCTGTTCTGCTGGTCGCTGCTGGACGCCAGGGAGGCGGAGTCAGACTCGGTGAGGGGCGTTTCCAGCTTCGGTCTCATCTTGGGCTTCACGTGAGACTCCACGTGTCTGGTCCTGGCTGGAGACGGACAGTGTCTTCCTGGAGAGTGGACGTGACGCCTGGTTCGAACCAGAAGGGGGTCCGACCCCTTCACACTGCCCTGGCAGCGCAGATGTGACTCTGAACCTCCCCAGTCCATCTCTGCCCCTCCCGCCTCGCCCTCTTCATCTCCATCCTTTGCTCCATATCTTCCTCTTGCTGCTTTGCCGTCTTTAGCGATGGAGACGTGGCTTTCCACGCGGTCACCGATGTAGAAGTTGGCAGGCTGGTGGAGATCGGAGAGGGAGTGAGGCCGGTGGGTCTTCCCCAGGGATGTCTTCCTCCTGCCCTTCCCCTCCACCACCTCCTCCTCCTCCTCTTCCTCGCTCAGGTGCTGCTGAGACGCGTGGCAGCGGTGAGGATGTGGCTGGTGGTGAGCCGTGCGGGTCGCGTAGCGCTTGACGTTGCACGGGTACAGCTCCACGATCTCTGCGGGCTCCTCCATGAGGTAATGGCGCGGGATGCGAGTGGCTGAGCGCAGCAGCTTTTTCCGGGGCTCGTGTTCATTGACGATGACGTAGCGGGTGTGACCGCGGCGTCCGCCATAACTCTGCGCCGGGATGTACCCGGCAGCCTCAACTGGGCGTATGGCGCGCGCAGTCTTCCTGTACAGGGGGTCAGAGTGGATGTTGTCAGAATAGCGAGCCGGGTGATTGTACACCAAGTGGTGGTAGGACTGAGACCTACAGGATCCGCTAGGGCCGCTAAGAAACGGCCGGGGCCTGTTATGACAGAGAGAAACAAACCAGGTGTAAGAATCAGCAAAAAGTGACGAAGATCGACCATCGTGATGTGACACTGTGATATCTTTGCATGAAGCATGAAGGGCTGACGTGAAAGTGTCTGCATCGTGTTGGCAAATACAATCTTGAAATGACGCGATGGATCCAACTGGTTTAAAGCAGAATTATGCAGATCAGAAGGATCAGAGCCAGGAGGTCTCACCAAGTCTCCAGGTCTTGCCAGAAACACGAATTGCTTCACAGCATGGCAGTGAGATATATATATATATATATATATATATATACATATGTGTATATATATATATATATATATATATATATATGTATACATATGTAAAAAGTGACCAGATTTGCAAAGTTCTGCTTTTAAACTCTGTCAAACTAAATGAAATAAATGAAACCCAATGGCTGCACACGAGCATGATAAACTGAAAACTTTGGCATGTTTTATATTATTGGTCAGCACTGATTTAAAGGGATAGTTCAGTTTCGCAGGAGTGGGGACATGAGGAAACAAAGCACCTGCTTCAGTCTCTGATATCTGAAGACTATGTTCACTGTTAAACTGGCTTTTCTGACACGTTTGTGTCGCTTTGTAACCAGAAAAATATCTAAACTATCACTTTAAACATGCAAAAATAATAAGCAGCAGTAAAAAAAATCAACAATATGGTCCTTTAAAGCTGAACAGCAGCAGGTTTGAACTTGACCTTTTCATGCCAAAAAAAAGTGTGCACGTAACTTACAAGTAAGTACACTGCTTCCCACAGAATACTTGAAAAAAAACTGAGACAACATTTAGAAAAACCCTTCACTGACACCCAAGTTAATGTAAATGTAAATAAAGTAAGACTAAACGATTCACACTAAACATAAATCCCATTTAAACATAGGTTTAAACAGGTTTTTCACCAGTGGAAAAATGACAGGTTTTTATCTGTGCTATTTCCATCTACGCTAAGACACACATTTGTCCTCTGGCCCTTCATTGAGGCCTTCCATTTGTAGTTGGAACTTGGAATTTTCAACTTGGAAACTACCATAAAAGATACCATAATAGAAACCAGTGTCACTGACATCCATGATGTTGTTGTTTCTTCTTCGTTCACAAACGTACCTGCTAATTTTAGCATGAAAAATAACAAAAGTAATAATAATGCTAATTAAATGGATTGGATTTAAAGCTGCAGTGTGTAACTTTCATTGATTGTTGCTGTTATTATTCTTTCATGAACAGAAAGGGTGTAACATTATTCGTATGCTGGGTCTTTCATCTGAAAACAGGCTCTCAGACCTGACTGAGGGAGCTTTTGCGTGTATACAGCAGCAGAGCTGGGAGGGGCGGAGACAAACTGCTGAACAAACAGGTTTTTTGAGCGGTAGAATTCACTTTTCTTTGCGTTTTCAGTCAAACTGAGCGCCTTCAGCGTCGTTATCAACCTTGTATGAACTCATTTAACTACGATATTCCATTAGGCCAAAGGTCACCAACAAACTGTGTTAAATCAGTGTACTGATGTGTGTGTGTGTGTGTGTGTGACCTGTTAGGAATGTGCTCCAGCCTGTGTTTGGGCAGGACCGTCACCGTCGGACTCCTGATGGATCCAGATCCACTTCCTCGGCTCAGGTCGGCCCGAGACACTGACTGGGTGATGGTGCGAATGCTGTTCCCGCGGCGAACGGGGGACTGGAAGTTAGTGACGCTGCCGTTGCGTCGCGGTGACGGCGTGTGCACCGAGGCCTCCTGACTCGTGACGTCGCTGTCCGGCTGATCCAGTGGTTTGTCGGCCGCAGCCGCAGCTACAGCCGCGGCCTCTGGGGCCTGTAGTCGCGCTGCGGGAGGATCAGGTGTGGCGTAGCGTGAGGGCGATGAGTCGGCATTTTCGAGAAAGTGACGAGTCATAGAAGGAGCCCTACCTGTAGCCAGCTGGAAGACCTTCTTCCTGTCTTCAGTCCGTTCCTGCAGAGATTAAAGGGAGTTCATTCATCAATAACTGGGAGTAACATTTGAATTTTAATCTGTTTTCAGAATAAGACGTCACATTATTGATCTTTGATCAGACACTCACTCTCTGGAGCTGCATCCTCAGCTGGTTGTTGGTGAATTTCAGGGATCTGGCGATGGCCTGTAGATAGTAGATGAGCATGCTGCAACACACAAGTACAACAACCCACACCTTGATTGACATTGACTTTTCAAGGACTGAATGTGCTGACGCAGCTTAAGATGGGAGGGGGCAACTTTTTTCATCTTTAATAACTTATTTAAAGGTTACATTTCATTGTGTTTTTAATATTCATCTCTTTCTCTCTCTCTCTCTCTCTCTGTCGTCTAGTACGGTGGATCTTATCATTTAAAAAGACAAGACGTGTGTGTGTGTGTGTGTGTGTGTGTGTGTGTGTGTGTGTGTGTGTGTGTGTTCTTACAACAGCAGCAGCAGTGCTGGCAGCACGACGACAGGACTGGTGACGTAACTCATCACTTTACTGAACCACAGAGGAAAGTCAGCCGCCACCGTCTCTGAGATGATGTCATAAATCTTCTCCTGGCCACTGGGAGACGAACGAAATGAAAGCTCTTCAAGTTACTTTTTTTTTTTTTAAAAGCGACTTAATGGACGGTAGAATGCAATATTTACTAATTCCTCCGAACACAAACCTCCCTAACAGTTTTCTGTTAAAGTGTAACTAAACCATGTGCGACGAGTTAATGTTATTTGTTGATCCAGGTGCAAATTATACATGTTACATGCTACTGCTGTCTTTCTTATGCTGAAGAAATGCTTCCGTTATATAAATAATGATCCTGTGTCCAGAAACACAGCAAAAAGAAGAACTATTATTATTATTATTATTATTATTATTATAAACAGATTGTTTCACTTTTAGACACAAAATGAACAGGAATGCACGTTTTTACCTGAACGGTCCACAGTGCTGCGACGGTCTGTACCGAACGATGGCAAAGATGGTGGGCAGCATACACAGGAACAGCATGAAGAGCAGCATGGCCAAGTAGAAGTTATTGGATCTGAAAACAATAACAAAATAAAGTTAGTTTCTGTACATTATATAAAATAAAAACTCAAATTTGTTTAGATTAGAAGCCAAAAAGGTAAATGTTAGGTTGCTGAACCATTTTATATAAATATCTAATTGCAACTATTTTTCACTGAAATTGCGATTGCGCTGAGAGAGAATGGCATTTTTTTTTTTTTACATAATTATTCCCATTTTCATTCGATTAACATATTTTAAATAATGATAATAATAATATTTTATTTGAATTCATTTATACAAACTCATCAACGTTGGCTTCACATGTGTTTTCATGATTTTTGACCAAACAATAAAAAAAAACATGAATGCATAGACAGAAGGGTACAAAAGGTATAAAATACAAGATATAAAAAGCTTCCCATTTAAATGAGTGACACTACGAGTGCGACGCCCCTGGCCGCAGGTGCACCAGATGTGGGAGAGTCGAGACCCAGAGCTCTTCAGAGTCGAAGCCACTCCTCCTCCTCCAAGGTCTATTTAGAGTGCTGAGATGTTACGATGTTAACAGAGGACTTATTTTATTTCTTGTGGCCTAAGTTAAATGTATAAATGACTGGTTAAATGGTTCTTGACGAAAAGCCGTCAATTAAAATGTACTTGTCGGGCATTGCCGGGCCTAACCTTTAAGGCCCGGTTACAGCTCTAATGTGTTCAGGTCAGGACGATATTTAATCTCAAATTTGACACACATTTTGGCTTTAAGAAAATATACTGCAGTAGGCCATATTACGGGTTTGATCACATTTCAGCCCTAGTATATGTTCACATCAACAATGGACAGAGGTTTGTATTTTTCTGAAAAGAAAACACCTCAGGACTTGAATTCTACCACTGATGTATAAGGTTAACAGACCAGAGAACGTGTTTAACGACGGTCCAGTGCAGCTTTGAAACCATGACCTTGGTATCATTATTAGAACCATGCTCTCAACACAGCGTATTTCAGAATTTATGTCAGGCAGTAATAATAATAATAATAATGATGATGATGATGATGATGTGTGAGGCTCTGGCTGCCCGGTGGAAGGTGGTCACACCTGAGTGAACGTCTACACTGTTGTTCTTCGCCCTCAACATTCGTTCTGAAACAAACTCCATGAAGAATGAGGTCAAACACATAAGCAGTGAGCACAGACGCTCGGATCATGGTGCTAATAATACTTTGTCATAAAATCTTAAGAATATGTTACTTTATCTTACTATTAGAGTAAGTTTTTTTCTCACTCAGAAATTCAGTTTGTGCGATTTTGTAAACCGCTCACTCTCCCACACCAAAGTCCATTGAGAAATCAGCGATTTTACTTCACAGCACACAGGAGCCGACGATCCACTCTGCCTCCATCAGTACGTTCAAATTTGTGAAACAGTGACACAACAACATGTTGGCTGTGACGCATTCAAAGACACACACACACACACATTACTCAGCTCTGTCCAGTCTCTAACTTCAGTTTAAGAGGCTGCATTTCTCTCGGCCTTTTTGGCCCAGAAACACTCGACTGCTTCATTATCACTACAAGGAAATCCATATTACGAGCAGGAGAAATAGTGTCGGTGTTTTAAACACATTCAAGTGTCTCAGCACTCTGTAATTATTAGCAGGAGACAGAGGATGGGGAGGAAAAAAACCCTTTTATTATCAGCAAAGTGTCAGGATCAATCTCCTGCAGCAGAACTGCATTTAATGGCTCACATTAAATGTGCTATCAGCTGTGTGTGTGTGTGTGTGTGTGTGTGTGTGTGAGAGGGAGAGCTGCTTGGATTTTCCACCACATCTGGGAGTGACTGATAAGGAGTGAAGGAGCCTTGTTATATAAATCAGAGTGGGCTGAGTGCTGCGAGCCCTTGTGTGTATCTGTGTGTACATAAAACAGCAGCAGCGTGGGACGACGCGCTCATTTGTCTCTATCACTGCAGAGCAGGGAAATGAGAGGGGACGACAGGAAAGAGGTAGAGAGACCACAGTTGATCATCATCGGTGAGCTGATGCCGCTTCATTTACTCCCCACCCCCCCAACCTCTGTGTCCTCGTGGTGCAAGAGGTCAGAGGTCAGACCTGGCAGTGACGTCACCTACGAGGTGACCGCATTCCGGTCGAGACCACTGTGTACGACTCCAGCGGTGGAGGTTTGTGAGGTTGGAAATCAGACCAGAACCTCATTTCTGAGGACCTGGTTTAGGTAAGGGTTAGGCGCCAACTGGTTATGGTTAAAGGAATACTTCAGAGATTAGCATTTAGCTTTGCATGACTAGAATAGGGGTAGTATATTTGAAACATTGTGCTTCCCAACCTCAGTTTCCCCTGAGTCGGTGAAGTATTCCTTTAATGTCAGGGATAATTCTTTGTTATGGCTCTCCAAAGTTAATGGAATTCAATGCAGTGTCCTAAGAAGAATAGTTGCACGAAACCTTTGTGTGAATGTATAAACCACAAGGAGGACTGGTCTTTGACAGGATTTACATGGTTAAGACTGGGTTTTAGGGTTGGGATTAGAATTAGGTTAAGGTTAAGGATTAGGCATATAGTTGTGATGGTTTAGGTTTGGGTAAGAGGTTAGGGGAACGTCCATGTGGACCCCATAAGGGTTGTGATACTAAAAAGTGACGTCCAGGCCACTAAATAAGTGCACAAATTATGCAGGTTGCCGTAACATGGGGGCCACATGGGAAGCTCATGGTTGGGACCACCATTGTCAGCCTGAATGTAACCCTTATGGGGCCCACATTGGCATTGAAGCCATCCCTGTTTCCGTCACGGTTCGGTTTGGTACAGTAAGGTAGGGTTTGGTGTGTGTGTGTGTGTGTGTGTGTGTGTGTGTGTGTGTGCGTCAGACCTGGAGGCTCTGAACACCTGCTGATGGGGAACATTACAGGTGAGGACGGCCCAGCTCCTCAGATACATCAGACCAATCAGCTTCAACACGTTGAAGGCAGGAAGACAAGGAGAGAAGAACGCTCCCATCCTGGAGGAAAGAAAGAGAAACACACACACACACACACACAGAGACTAACACTCATGGTTTCTTTTCATTACGTTTCATTGTTGCAAGGCGACATTTGTGAAATGAGCTGAGGAAACACAGTCGAAGGTGAATGTATGAGATCACAGGAGGCCACGGTCCTTTAAACAAGGGTCAGGGAGACTGTTCGTCAGCAGCAGCAGCAGCAGCAGCAGCAATTCTCCTAACTCTGTATTAGATGCTCTATTACACACACAGCGACAAGGCAGCGCCGCTGTAATAGAACTGTCTGGAAGGATGTCCTCAGTTGTTCACACCTACCAGATCATTCCTTGGTTATAAATCAGATGCAGGACATTCTCGGCTATTTTGAATTCTCCGTACTCAGGCTGAGGAAAGACAGAAAAAACACACAACAAACCATGAATGAGGTGATTTTCATGTTTCATTCCAAGACAACATACACACAAATGTAAAAGATGCAAGAAGGTTTGGGTAAAATAATCATCAAAGTCATTTCCCAACATTGGTTTGCGACCCAGAGGTGGGACGGGATTAGAGTTCTTTGAGGGTCCCCAAATACAGTTTTACCGGGGTCACCATAGTTTTTAAACCTTTAAAATGGACTATTGACGAATATGGACTTGCTGTTAGTCACATCCTATACAAAAAAAGAATCCGTTAACATGTGCAATGTTGTTGTTCACCCTCCTCAACGTCAGTTCTGAGAAAAATCAATGATATTACATGACGAACATGGCCGGTTAGCTCAGATGGTTAGAGCGTGGTGCTAATAACGCCAAGGTCATGGGTTCAATCCCCATACTGGCCAAACTACAAAGTCTTTATTGCGCACACACAGAGAAGTTATGTCTCCACAGAAAGCTTAAAGATGATCTTCAACTCGAAAACATGGGATGCTACAGACACGACAAACTAATCCTAAGAAAATTGTTAAATCAAAAAACTGCGTCACTTACAAACTTGCTCTCCAAGTCCCAGCAACAGCAGTCACTCAGGTATCGAACCACCAACCCTCTGATGAAGTCAATGAGCAGAATACTGGCCACTGTGAAGATCATGTCAATGATGGACAGCTTCAGCATCTCCTGAAGACACATGACACAAAGTCAACATATGCTGACATAGTGTAGCCAAGAAGAAGATCAGAAGACGGAACCTGTCCGACGTAGGTCTCCCAGCACTGGTCCTGCTGAGGACGGGTGTTCTTCTCAAACAGAGCGGTCTGGTTGTGTACGGCGCTGGAGATGCTCCTGTTGCTGTGGGCCACTCCCAGCACCGTGGCGATGGTTGCTATGGTGCTGTTGCGATGTCCGGATGCAGAGATTTCGGACATGTGGGTGGAGAGGTTGTCGCCCTCAGGCTGAGAGATGGTGGCCAGGAAAGAGCTGGACTCAGACCAGTTCGCTGGACTCACTGGGATCTGGATCACAACCATGGTACAGTCTGTCAGCAGATGCTATGGGATATACTGTTTTTTTTTATGTTAACAGGTAAAGGGGGTTTATGTCAAATATGTACAACAGCATTTCAAACCGTCACTATTTTCCCAAAAAAATCCAAAAATCCAGAAACGACTGTTGTGCTTGTGTCGGGTTCAGCTACGTCAAAGTTCTTTGACGTAAAATTGTGCCACCTGTCACCATTAATTAGGGCCGAGCCAGGAATGCCAGGGGCCCAAACGGCTCCTGGCATTTGTGGCTCGTGCATAAAAACTCTGGAGGACAGACCTGGTGAAAATGCGATATCTGCAAATCTTATGCAAATTTCACAGGAATCATGGCCGGTTAGCTCAGATGGTTAGAGCGTGGTGCTAATAACGCCAAGGTCATGGGTTCAATCCCCATACTGGCCATTGGAAAATTAACTATTTAACTAACTTATCTCTGTGCAACTAGTACAACTTCTTGCACAGACATAGCAAAGTGTTGGATGTAGACAGCAAAACCTCGAATTTACGTTTAACACGTCCACCTCCAGCACCAAGAGTCAGACCCGTCCACCATCAGGTGTTAAAGTGACATGTTCGTGTGAGTTGAATGTATAACATATGAGACATTTATTCATTTCAAAGAGTCAGAGTTAGAGCAGGGAGAATATGTACAGCGACTGTACTCACAGCAGAGCTCATGATGTTGACCTTATCGAGGAGGGCGATGATGAGACTGTAGAGATTCCCCAGGTATAAAACAAGCACTCTGCAAACACACGGAGATACGGCGAGTTCACAACGTCAGTGAGGCTGTGAGTGAGTGTCATGTAGACGCTGACCTGGACAGTGGTGGCTGTTACCTGGCCAGCTGGAATCTCAGCGAGGTGCGAGGGTGGTACATCTCCAGCTGAGCCACCAGCTCAAAGGCAGACGGAGCGATCATGGTGATGAGAGACACCACCACGCTCACCTGAGCGCAGAGGGAGGACAGGGAAGTCACTGAAAATGATGCCTATGAAACATTTATGGGGATAGTCCAGTGTTGAATGAGATACTGCTACTTCTGCATTTGTAGTATCACTATTGTAGTGTTCCCATTACAGTTTTATCTGTAAAATACAAAAATGAAAGTGATATTTCAAAAATTTCGTTTTGCGTATGAGCCGCAATTCTCGTAAAAGTCCAGTCTCACGACATCCTATTTTTCTCGTAGAATCTCGTCCATGTAAATGCCAAAAAAAATGTTTTCAATTAATGGTATTAATTATACCTTTGCGATGAACTTTGATATCGACGAGTCTGAAAAACCACCTCATGAGAGCGATATTTTAGGTTTCCATTACCAGTTTTTATTGCGATAATTAGGTTTTACGCATTTCTAGGGGTAGCGCAAACACAACTATAGCGACACATGGTGCCTTCCAGTTGTAGTCGGAATTTCCTATTTCCGAGTTGGACGTTTCTACCGGAATGCCCCGCAAGTCGGATTTCCAGCCCTTAAAGTCGGAACAAACTTGTGGCGCCTGTCACCATTAATTAGGGCCCTAGCAACGAATGCCAAACGGCTCCTGGCACAAATTTGTGCGAGGAACCTATTGTAATCCTTCAGATTTTTATTATTATATCCGTGGCTTAGCGAAAAAAGTGTTTCCATTACACCTTTGCGATAAACTTTTATATTGACGCGTCTGAAAAACTATTTCAGGTTTCTATTACCAGTTTTTATTGCGATAATTAGGTTTTGTGCATTTCTAGGGTTAGCGCAAACACAACTATACCTATAATTTCCTAGTTGGACGTTTCTACCGGAATGCCCCTCAAGTCGGAGACATAATGCTACGCTGTTTGCGAGTGTAACATAAAATGTAGAGCAGACAGGTATTGCTAACAGTGGCCAACTAAATAGCCATATATTTACAATCACAACGAGCAAAAACAAGTCCTAAAGGATTTCTGTGACACTGAGAGACGGAGGCGTCGTCCACATGATCCCCATCACTGATCTCTGTTAACATCGATTGCTTTGAAGTGTAATCAGATCAGGCTAATGACGTCCGCTCCGCTCTGCTACCTCATTCTTCTCCCACAGCGTCAGCTCGGGCTTCTCCTGCTCCAGCTTCTGAGAACGGTCCACCACAAAGTAGATGATGTAGATGCTGCCGGCCAGAGACAGCAGCACCAGGATGTTGGCCAAGATACGCAGACTGATCAGCACGGCCCTGAAGAGTCGCCGGAAACCAAAAAAGACTTTAGAGATCCTCGAATAATCTGGACGTAGCCAGAGTTTACTACAAAGATGAAGTATTGAAGTATATCATGTCAATAATGCTTCTAATTCCAAACAATGAATAAGATTAATAAATAACGCAGGATATAGAGACCACACAAATGAACTCTTCTGAAAAATACAAGCTATAAAAGTTCCTGATCTGATACATTTTGAAATAAAATAATACTCACTTACTTTCAATAAATAAAAATAAAGACACTGTTTTCAGAGAGACAATGGGGGAAACTAAATGTACTAAAAATGCCTGTGTTGCCAGGACAACTTTAAAAAGTATCAATCAATCTTGTCAATTAAATTATGGCGCAGTCTAACAGATGAATTAAAAACATCTATCAGTTTAAGGGAATACAAAAAATAACAAAAAGATAAACTATAATAATACAAACAAATTCTTCTTAAGCATGAAAGATATACAGTATATGACTCTCAGCTTATATAAATGATGCGGAGGAGGAACTGTGTACAAATAAATAATAAATCCACCTACAGACTGGTGTCCTTCTTCTTTTCCTGCTCCTCAACGATGGCTTCCTGTGTGAGGGGGAAAAGTGTGTTGAAGGAGAAAATGAACACTCACAAAGTTTTATCTCGGGTAAATAGAACTGTCCCGACTGAAAAAGGAATTAAAGGAACAGTAGGCGGGGCTTAACAACACTGCTCTGTTTACAGTCTGATCATTCTGTCCCATCAATAAATATCCAACTGTGATTATCTTGACCGAAATTGTGATTTTTCTTAAGTCTGTAGAATATGACGTGTGAAGCTCAGGACAATATTTAATCTAAAATGTTCACAGGACACAAGGAATATTGTGTGTGTGTGTGTGTGTCTGACCCTGATGTTGTTGACGATGGCAGCGCCTTTACTCTCTGCAGCCTCCGGGTTTCCGATCAGATAATCCCAGGCGCAGAAAACCCTCCAACAAAAGGTGAAGTTCTCATCCGAGGCGCTAGCCAAGCTCAGACGAGAGTTCTTGGCCATCCTGGACGACAATTGTTACCGGCGTGTTATTTAATTGTGTTAAATAAACGTGACAAAACCCCGTCAGTCCGAAACTGTGGAGCAGAAAATAGATTCTCCACAAAATTCCGAGTGAACGTGTTGATGATACACAGAGAAAGACTGCTTAATCTTATATTATGTTATCATCTGTGACCTACAGTATGAATGTTTTCCTGTTGATTTCTGAACAAACTCAAGCCTCTTTTTCAAACTTGTGCTTAAGTCAAGCGTGACGCGCTCCTCACTTTCTCAGCAGGATGATGAAGCTGTAGGCAAAGACGGCCATTCCAACCAGGAAGTAGGCGAGCGGCAGGCGGTAGCTGGCGCTGCCGATCTTCCTCACCCTGCCGTAGTAACCATAGAACAAGACTGAGTACTGCAGGTAACCCTGTGGACATCAAACACATGCAGCACATGATGATGTGACATAAACAAAACAATACATTAATGCACACGTATGGATTATCTAATGATTAGACAATAAGCCTCACGACAGCAGTGTGCTATTCAAACTGCAAATGTAGGTCATCGTTACGTGACCCTGGAGAGAGTTTGAATAACGGTCCACTGTGTCAGTGAGATATGTGTTATTAATGGAGCCGTAAAAACGCAGAGAGGTTTACCCCCAGAGACCAGATGGTGTCCAGGTCCTGAGCTGAAGGCAGAAGGTCTTTAGGGATAGTTTTACTTCTCGTGGTGCCAAACGGAGCTCCAGCCAGCAACTAATTCACACAAACACACACTGATTATCTCAACTTATATCATAATGACACTGTATGGGAATCATAGTAGCCTTCATTTATCAAACACATGCAGAAACCAGCGCAGGTGAGAGCACAGAAATCGTCTTAAAAGTGGAGAATTGTGTCGCTTCATCTCACCATTAGACAACATTTTACTACTGGAAACTGAAGTTTGTGTTGTTTCATGAACACTCACTCTCCCACACCAAATCCCATAGAGAAAATCAGTGATTTTAGCTTCTCAAGCATCTCAAACACCTCACAAAATAACACATTTGAACTTATACTGTAGCTCGAGGCATCAGTGGATCAACAACCTGTGTCCCTGTGATGTAAAATCACTGAATTTCTCCAAGGACTTTGGTGTGGGAGAGTGAGTAAAAGGGCTGCAGCACCTCACATTGTGTTTAGACAGAAAAAAGGACACTGTAATGGTGGCTAAACTACATCGTTTTGTGGTTTCTAAAACGTCACAGTAGTGTGGCCGTGGCAAAGGAGGATTAATGTAATTTTCAACAAAAACAGAGTCGTGTGGATGTGGCCTCAGCCCTTCTAAATCACTACACGGGAAATTTTGTCACTGCACCGGCCCTTTGGCTGATCCTCCATTTCATCCCTGTGTCACACAATCATAATAAACACAGGTATAGATTGTATCCATGGTGGTTGATGTTGGATGGTGTTGTTCGGGGAGCAGAGGTGAGATAAAGGCTGGAAGTATGACAGGAGTGGAAAATGAGTCCCCAACAAACGAGGGAGGGAGGACAGGAGGAAGGGTGGGGTGTCGTCAAAATAAGACGACACAGTGACAGGAACAACACGACACAGTAAGTCATGACTGATGAAATTGCTTGTGTCTGAGCATCACAAGCAAAGTCTAATCAACATTTACAGAGGTCAACAAAATAAAGTGACCCTTAAAGGAACATGCTTTGCTAATAAACTGTTAGCAACGCATGAAAAGTCAAGCTAAAAAACAGACTGTAGCTTAAGTTAGCCAAAATAACACCTATGAGGTAAGCTAGCACGAGGACAAATGTGAACTAAGCCCTGCTTTGTTAATAAAATCAAAAGTGAAGCTAAAGAAAAGACAGCGACTACAGTTAGCCAAAATAACACCTGAGGGGTAAGCTAGCACAAGAACAAACATGAACTAAGCCCTGCTTTGTTAATAAAACTCAAAAGTGAAGCTAAAGAAAAGACAGTGACTAAAGTTAGCCAAAATAACACCTGAGGGGTAAGCTAGCACGAGGACGACGTGGCCCAACCCCTGGAGGATTGTTTACATATTTATTGTCGTACGAAGGCCACCGTAGTTCTGTGACGTGCTTTGGGGTTAGCAAAGTCCTCATAATTTTACTTGAAATGTTTCAGGTCTTCCAACGTTATGCTGCGTTTGTTCCATTTGCAACTTAAGTCGGAAGTCGGAGTGATGTTGCCCCCGAGTTCATCGCGTTCCAGTTGTTCAAGTCGGAAAAGCAAACTTATCTCAGGCTAGCAACTGTAAGCCACCAATACCAGTCGATAACGACACTCTACATGGTATTTTGAGCACCCAAACAGAGCAGCAACATGTCTATGGATAAAAAAAAATAGTATTATGTGTACGACTGTGATATTAAGGGTAAAATGAAGAGGAACGTTTCCTGAATGGCCCTGACCTTGTAAATCACAAATGGAACGCACCGTGAGCACTCACAACAATAAGATTCATAGTTCAAATACAAGCTAAAAAGTAAGCATTTGTTCAGAGACGCACTGACCTCTGGGAGAACAATGAAGGCTCCAGTCATGATGGTGAGGACGATGTTGATCCCAAACAACCAGCGCAGGAAGATGAAGTAGGAGGCCACGCCCGACCCAAAGTGACCTCACAAAGACAGAGACAAACATGTGACCGAGGGTCCAAACACACGAGAACAAGTTTTGTATTGTATCAGCTTTTTATCCACAAAGAAGCAGCGTTTTGGAAGCCTTCAAATACAATTGTTTTGAGTGAACTGAGTGAAAAAATGTCAAAATCCTCTTTCAAATATGTTGTGCCTTCATGAAAATGCTCTGTCCTGATACTGAGTAATCAAGTGAAGCTTGGTATTAAGGTTTTACTAAAGTCATAGGGTTACTGTACTTTGTTTTACTGTGTAGAAACTTACTTTCAATTTTCTTGATCCTTACTTCCCAGGGAATGAACAGAACCACAATGTTGTACAGAACACGGGACAGTTTCTTCAGCAGCTGCAGGAGAGACAAAAGACAAGTTCAAGTGGTTGTATGAGATATTGACATAAAGTTAGCACTAATTTCCTCTGACATGGACGCAAGAATTTTAACCACTAAACAAAAGTGTCACCTAATAAATCAAATGTCCACTCGCATGAATCTATGGTATCTTTAGAATACGTCTTTGGCTGGATTTATTTTTATCACACCACATTTCTGAGAAACTGTGTTGACTGTAACTCCATTTTCATGTCTCGAGAGGTTATTTTGCACCAAATATCCGAGTAAGATTTGAAAGTATGTGTGTGAGAGAGACTCTGAGACTCTTTTCTCATCTCATGATGTGAAAAGAGATAAAAATCAGAAGCGAGATGTTATTAATCAGAACGAGGTCAGTTGGACCAATGATTCTGATTAATACCTCGTCAGCAGACTGCTCACTAAAAGTCAATTTATTCTAATGGAGCCTGAGCAGCCTGAACATTCTAATTAAACTGAGCTATAACAACAGGCTATAAATTCACTCATGCTGCTGTTCCTCTGTGTGTGTGTGTGTGTGTGTGTGTCACAGACAGACAGAATTGGTAGATAAAGTTATCTGCAGTGTGTGTGTGTGTGTGTGTTGAGCTTAGTAAAAATCAGAACTCAGCAGGTTACAGAGAAATCTATGTGATTTTTTTTTATTCTGGCTCTGATCAGGTTGCTGCAGTGCAGTGACACAAAGAGGATCGTCAGTGAATAGTCAGACAAAGTTAATAGAGGTGTGGATACTTTCTTTGATAGGCCAAATAAATTTGCTGACTTTTTTTTTTTTTACCCCTGCCTTTTACTCAAGATTTACATCTGCAGTTCACCACTGAACCACATGAGGATGCTCATATTTTTTCCCCCACCACAGTCTGCCATAATAATTCACAATTCATCAGTTAGACACATAAAATGAAGAAAGAAAAGACAGCAGCTAAACTATCAACTTGGGAAGAAAGCTACCATGTCGATGAATGCGTGCCAACCACTGCTTTGTTAATAAAACTCAAATATCAAAATGAAAAACTTTTACTTATGACTTACACCTGTGGGGTAAGCTAGCATGAGGACGACATAGGCCAACCCCTGCTTTGTATATCCAGCAGCTACATTTGGCCAAACTATTACATTTGATGTAAGCTACCATGAGAATGGAAATGAACTAACCCCTGCTTTGCTAATAAAACTCAAAAGTCAAGCTAAAAAGCAGACTGTAGCTGAAATTAGCCAAATTAACAGTTAAGCTAGCATGAGGTAAACTTGAACTAACCCCTGCTTTGCTAATAAAACTCAAAAGTCAAGCTAAAAAGCAGACTGTAGCTGAAATTAGCCAAAATAACAGTTAAGCTAGCATGAGGTAAACTTGAACTAACCCCTGCTTTGCTAATAAAACTCAAAAGTCAAGCTAAAAAGCAGACTGTAGCTGAAATTAGCCAAAATAACAGTTAAGCTAGCATGAGGTAAACTTGAACTAACCCCTGCTTTGCTAATAAAACTCAAAATTCAAACTAAAAAGCAGACTGTAGCTGATATTAGCCAAAATAACAGTTAAGCTAGCATGAGGTAAACGTGAGCTAACCCCTGCTTTGTTAATAAAACTGAAAAGTCAAGCTAAAAAGCAGACTGTAGCTCAAATTAGCCAAAATAACAGTTAAGCTAGCATGAGGTAAACGTGAACTAACCCCTGCTTTGTTAATAAAACTCAAAAGTCACACTAAAGAAAAGACAGCAGCTAAAGTTAGCCAAAATAACACCTGTGGAGTAAGCTAGTATGAGGATGACGTGGCCCAACCCCTGCTCTGTTAATGAAAGACACAAATGAAAGAATATTCAGCCAAACGATTACTTTTGATATACGCTACCATGAGAACTGACCCCTGCTTTGCTAATAAAACTCAAAAGGTCAAGCTAAAAGACAAACGTCTGCTACAGTTCACCAAACAATCACCTGTGATGTAAGCTAGCATGAGGACGTACATGAACCAACCAAAATATATCCAGCAGCTAAACCAAAAGGAAAGTTAAAGAACAGGAAGCGGCTAAAGTTATCCAAAACAACACTTGTGAGGTAAACTAGCATAACAATGGACGCAAACTGACCCCTGCTTTGTATATCCAGCAGCTACATTTGGCCAAACTATTACATTTGATGTAAGCTATCATGAGAATGGATGTGAACTAACCCCTGCTTTTTTAATAAAACTTAAGTCAAGCTAAACAAAAACAAAAAAAACAGACTGTAGCTAAAGTTAGCCAAAACAATTGTGAGGTAAGCTAGCATGAGGATACACCTGAACTGGCCACTGCTTTGTGACCCAATTGCAGGTTCCTCAATCAAGGTGTGAATGAAGGTCACTTATCCTTAAACATGGTGAGATGACAGAAGTGAACGTACATCAGCTCCTGCGGTCTGGTAGCCTCTGGTTCTGGTCAGCTGGCCCTCGTACTTCAGGACAATCTCTCTGGCATGCCTGGAGATCACAGCTTATGATTATTGATTTTTATGAGAAAGTACTCGGCACAAACCTCTGCCAAGACTGGCCTGCTTCCAACAGGTCCACAATACAGATCAGGATCTGCACGTCAACCAAACTACACAGTAACACAGACCTATATGAGGTACAATTACATGATACAATTGAATGTAATACTAACATTTGAAGCTGAGTTTAATGAAAATGCAAAGATGTTTCTTGGCATAGATCCGTTTTTTTCAAGTGTGGTTGTTATTGGGTCCATACTGAGGAAAAAACAGTTTAAGTTGTAATAATATGAGATTTAAGTTGCAACATTGATATTATAATAATAATATTATTTTCAAACACAATCTCACACGATCCACTACAATCTGTGACGAGATGAGGAATGCAGCAGTGCTACAGTGCCACCCACAGGCCTGGCATATGCACTACAGCTTTCGCATGGATGAAGACATTCAGGAAAAATGATTCCGATGTTTTGTCCCATTTACGACAAAAAATGTGCATCAACGGCCCACAGACGAAAACAAAACGTTGATGTGACGAAAACTACGACGACATCTACTGACACTTTGGTCAGTGAATAAAAACGAGCCAAAAATGTTAGGGGCGGGACAAACTGGGGCGAGAACCAATCAGAAGAGAAGAAGAATAAGAGGAGATCCAATCAAACTGATCTCTTTGCAAGGTACGAAGGTTAGGTTGATCTACTCGGATGTCAACACGGAGGACACAGAAGGAAAGCAACTAAAATATGACTAAAACTAAACAGTATTTTATATATAAAATAGTCATCAGACTATAATTAAAAAATTAAATAATTAAAAACCAGTAATATCTCCCTGACTCTTCTAAAACCACCATAGACTCGTGTAATTCGGCAGCTTTATAGCCCGAAAGACAATAAAACCCGGCTCATTCTGTCACAGCACTGGGGGCAATTCAGAGGATCATGAACCACATCGTAATTACCGAAAACATCCAGCGTGTACTTTACACACTCATCACCCGTGGAAAGCAACTTGGCCGGAATCGGAGCGAGGATGTACATGATTTAGTCAAACCGTGGTTTTTTTGTTTTTTTTTCTGCGTTTGCTGGAATTTGTGTGAAGGCGCAGATTAAAAAATGACTGATGCGTGATGTGAAATGTGAGCTGCTGCGCGGGGAGCAATCACCGACGTTCAGCCCGAGATTAAAGCAGCTGTAAAAATGCAGACTTGTATCCCATCCCCGGTAACCTTTACGCAACTAACAAACTGCCACTATAAAATGTGTTCTCCATGGCACGGACTCAGCAAATCTGAGAAGCTCTCGCCACGTTATTACGGGTTTAATCACATTTAGTCCAATGTTGGCTCGGTGTTTAATGTCTGATCACGTTTGTGGAAGAGCGTCCCCGTAAATGGTTCATCTAATATGGTATACGGAAAATCCAGGACATAAGGTGGTAAATGGGCCGGAGAAATCAAAGTGTGCTTTGAAAAATGAAATTCACTTCTGCTGGGATGGAAGCTGCTGGACGGCAGGAAGGCTAAAATGAGCTGATTGTTGAGTTTCATCTCCTGGTTGTAATGTTTTAGGATCTCTCGTTTTGTTTTATTGCGTTTACTCTGCGCCGCTCTTAGGCCTTCTTTAGACTGCAGCCAAATATCAGACCTTTACGCAGATCCAGATTGTATCTAGCTTTATTTTTTGGCAGCTAAAAAAACACATATCTGATCTTTCCAAAGCTGATTATCGTCGGGAGTGCGTGTGTGTTCTCCGGTTTCCTACCACAGTCCAAGAACATGCAGATTTGGGGATGAAGACACTAAATTGGACATTGTAAATTGACCTTGATGGACTGTACCCCGCCTTGGGCCCTATATGCCAGCTGAATGAAGATTATATTGTGGCCTGTAACTATAGAAATCCACGTGGAAGACTACACTATGTCAAAATGGTCATGCAGATCGGATCTGATCTCTACAATAATGTTGGTCAGGAATATCAGATTCTGATCAGGATTTGGGCTGCAGTCTAACCAAGGCATTGTAGACCCTGTTCAGGTCTGGTAAGTTCTGAAGATACGTAGAGATGACATAGGGGGGGAAAATGGGCGGGGTCAAACCCTGGAAAAGTCGTCAGTCCATCACAGGGCAAATACACAATCAAACAACCATTCACCCTCACAAAACCTGGTCCTAATGATGCAGAACCTCATTTCTGAGAAACTGGTTTTAATGTTATGGCTAAAATTTGAATTGTGGTTATGGTTAAAGTTTGTGATGAGGCTTTGTTTAGTGCGGTTCAAATGAATGGAAATCTCAATCAATGTGTGAGTGTGTGTGTGTTCAACAGCAGTGTTACTTGAGAACTTTGAGCTTGCGTCTCATTGGCCAGGGTCGGGTTCGAATGTTGGCGATGATCTCCTTCTGGTACTGAATGTTCTGGAACATTTCCTCTGGGTCGTTACTGTCCACGCGCTCGTCATCTTTATCTTCATCATCTGAGGAGCTGCAGCGTTTAAAAACCAAAAGACAACAGACAGAATATCTGAAATCCAAACCACATTTAGCTCTTTTCCACTACACAGATACATTAGTGATAGAACCTGTTTAACCCTTAAGAGTTCCTGTATAAAACTTACTGTTTTATTTTGTTTGTTTGTTTCTTTCTGTTTTGTTCCTAGCGGCAGAAAATGCCACCTTCCCAAAAACTGCTGTAAAAATATTAGATATTAATATTTTTTTCCACTTTAATTGAGTCAATATTTTGAAGCCACTTCAGCCCGATCAAATTTTTAATATTTTTGAAATGTTATGTTCTTTATTAAGTAATATATTTTTTTATATTATTATGTTTACACAAAAACTACATTCATTTTCGAGAAGAATTTGATTATAGTCATTATTAGACCCTGGGATGGGTCAATAATTGGCAGAAACATTGATTTTGATGCATTGTTATTTTACAAAATTTGGGCTACAGTCATTCAAAAAATATAAAAAACGGAATGGCAAGAAATGTCCTTAGGGTTAAAAAAAAAAAGATCCTCTGCAACACACTTGAAACACATTGAAGGTCTGAATGATTTGGGGAAAAATGACAGATTTTCCAATTGCAGTTTGATTTGTGATGTATTTTGATCCCTGTGTAATGTATTTATTTATTTATTTATTTATTCTTCCTATTTTTTATTGACTGATTTACAGTAATGAATGGTTTTATCTCACATCTATTTTTCCAGACTGATGATACGGTGTGTTTTTCCCTCGTCGTGTATCGAGGTGTGTGTGAACGTAACTGGGTAGATAAAATGTGTGATTATGAAAAGCGCTTTGTGCCGTTTGTTTTATGTATGAAAAGTGCTCTGCAAATAAAGATTGATTGGTGATCAATTAAAAATTGTGATGTAGCATCGTTATCACACATAATACATTAATAAATCAAAATATTAACTCCACACTCCAATGCAACGTGGGGGGGGGGGACACACACTGTTTTCTCTGGCACTGCATGATCTTCTGTAGGTTTGCATTTAAATTATTTTTACTGGCATAGAGCAGTGACTCCCAAACACTGGGTTGGGACCCACAGATGGATCACAGGGGATTTTTTGGGGGGGTCCCCAAACAGATTTTTGTATTACTTATTTAAATAATTATCTATGTACTGTCTTAATTCGAGGTAAACCGATGTATCAGAAGATTATTACAAATTCCACATTTTTGTTCTCAGAAATGTGTTCAATATTGCTAAGTAACACAATGTTACCTCCTATTTCATGTGTTTATATAAAAATAGAAGAAGTAAAGATAATAATTACTAACCCTGCTTTTGGGTAAATGAAATACATAAAGAATAATTCAGAGAAGTTTATTTCTAAAGCACATCAGTTGACTAAAACAGAACAAATACAGGCAATATTGTTTATTAATATTACTTGACCTTAAAATTGACTGACTTTTTCACCCTGTTTATCATTTCATCTGTTTTTTCTTTATCTTAAAATAACAAACAGATAATAACACAACTGCAAATAACAAAAAGAATAAAAGCAAAAGAGCATTTAAAGGACTACATTAAAATAATCCAAGCCAGCACAATAAAACTAAATTATTCTTCCTAAAAAGCCAGCAAGAGGAGTTTTTAAATTGGCTAAAGATTCGGGCACAGCGCTCACATGTGAAAGAATAGAATAGAATAGAAAAGGAAGACAATAAAACCACTAAATGTACAAAGAGGAGGTCAGAATATTCCTGAATGACAATACACACTCTGAAGTTTTCCCCCGATGATTAGATTAGAAAATGACTAATCGTATAACCTGGATAATGTCATTTAAAGGTCAGCGTGATGAGTGGGATGGACAGACATGGACTGAGGACAGTGGAGACATACGGTCCCTGTGGACGGACAGAACGAGCGGACTCACCCCTGCTGGTCCTGGTACGCTGAATAAATCCTCCTGGAGTTTTTCCTCACACTCTTGTGTCTCTTGGTGACGGACAGAGACCTGCTGCTGCCGACCAAAGACTCTGACACTGTGCTCATGTTGTCTCTATACTGTCTCTGTACTGTCTCACTCCCTGACTGAGACTCTGGCACACTGTCTCACACACTGACTGAGACTCTAAGACTGTCCCTCATGCTGTATCTAATGTCTCTACTGTCTCACACTCTGGCTGTGAGTGGACAGGAGAGTCAGTGCTGGGGCAACCTGCTGCTCTGGAGCATCACACACACCTCCATCAGTGAAGACTGTAACACACACACACACACACACTGACTACTTAAAGGGCCAGCACCAACCAGAGCGCATGTAAAGCCGCTATATGCAATATGCAACATGCTGCATCATGAGATAGAACAGGACACAATGTTACCTACAAACGAGGAATGACCTGATACTACAGTTTTCTGACCAAGTACAAGTAAATATAGTTACATTTGTGTACTCGCAGATATTTATGAAAAAATTTTGACATACTTTTTTCTCAGAATTAATTCAAAAAATGTCTTTACATGTGGTCCTAACACTCCTCCGTAGATAGAGTATTTAATGACACAACAATAATAGATTATTGTAACATTTTGAAGACAAATGTTATTTGCCTCACTTTGACGGTGAATAAAATACAACATTAGACAAGAAATCGATATTCCAGCTTTGATTTGCACGTATTTACACCAAGGTATGTTAAACAACTTAGAAGATGCAGCCTCATCTGTAATGGAACTTACTTTTGTAAGTGAGCAAAATGTATAGAATCAGACTTGAAGGTAGTTACACCTGAATAAACATAAACATTTTTATGCAAATATCCCTTTAAACATGGCCAGTTAGCTCAGATGGTTAGAGCATGGTGCTAATAACAAATTTATGCAATCAGAGCATTCATTTCACACATTTTTACATTGTTCCTGTTCTGTTGTCAGATAATGTTGTTTTTCTCTCGTTGTTTTGAGATCAGAGAAAGAGAAACAGAGAGGATTAGTTTTATGCTTCTGTGCCGACTCATTTAATCACATTCAAACAACGCAGGCACAATTACCTCTAAATAAATATCTCTAATCTAAAACCAAGCCCCTCACTTAACGCTTCCTGTTGTTCTTATTGTTATTAATGTCGGTAAAATGCTTTTTATCACCTCAGAAAGGTTGCTAAAGTGCAACGCAGGCACTGTAGAGACTTATGTGTGCTTTTATAACATCAGACTCTCTGGTCAGGTCTACGTAAGACATCCACAATGGAATCCACAGTTTCATGCTGTTATAACAATATAACAATAATGGTCAAGATTTTATTAAATAATCCTTTTCTTTAAGCGTCGAAAACCTGGTTCTGACCATCATTCCAACATGTGGTCCAGGACAGGTTTAAACCAGAGTTGGTTGTTGAACTTTGAAACAGGGGAAGCTCATTTCAGGTCCTGTAAACAAACGACTAGAACAAGGAAACGCGATAATTCTGTGAAACCGAAACGCTATAGTAGTCTACAAACGGGGGCCACCCCAAGACCTGGGGTTCGAGCCCAGGTTGGAAGAAGGGTCTTCTGTGATACTAACTGCATCGTTTGGCAGGTAGAGCCTTGAAGACGACGCAAGGTCCGGACGTCCTGCCACAACCAGCCCACCCTCATAGCAGAAGCTCCATGTGTGAACAAAGTATCTTCACATGGTGTGAACTGAGAAGAGAAATGTAGACAGCACAGAGTTACCATCGCCTTCATTTCCTTATTTATGCCCAAAGACGCTTGTTGTTCTGAACGTGAACGGTCAAATCTGGAGTCAGTAAAAGTTGTAAAAGTACAACATTTTACTTTGTTAAATAAAGGACTGGGTCCGGTTTTATTGCAGCAGTATCCATGTGTACTGGGCTGTTTCAGCTACAGTAACAGTGTGATGTGCCTCATGTTCACTTGGCTCCTGACTGTTAAGTTATAACGGCAGCTCAGGGGAAGCAGGACCATAAAGCTGGAGCTGTGACAGATGTGTCCCCGTTTAATTAGCACTTGGACTGGACTCACGGAACCATTATCTGATGTGTCGTTCTCCGCTGAGGCCCATCATATCGACAGATGGACAACTTGATTCTAGAAGACAGACTTTCATTTCCTGGTGCATACTGGGATTTTAAATCATAATTTTTACTTTACTAATATCAAACGTGAGACACCACACTGTAGACAATCCAATCAAGATGCAGGACCATAAACCAACAAAATAATGGAATGATTTCTGTGCCAATTTTAGTCTTTTGATTTCATTACTGACACCTGGTGGACTGGAGTAGAACACCTTGTTGTGGCCATCAGTCTTTCACACGTCATCATGCTAATCTTTCAACGGGATGGGTTTCAAGAACTGGTATTAAATTGGTTCTACTCTGGTCATTACCAAAGTATCAACAAGCATCTGGACAGACGTAAGTACATAAGTGGATGTCGTCCTCCGGTTTGCCGGTGAAGGACAACCCAGAAGTAAGAGTAATGGCGCTTTTCCACAATCCAGTACCAGCATGCCTCGGCAGAGCTGGATTAAATAAATGGACTATACTAGGCAGACTAAGCATTGTTTTATTGATAAGCAGTATCAGTATTGGTGGAATCACAGACAACAGGAAACTTTTTCCTTTAAAACGACTGACCAGAGGAAAATAGCCTCTCTGACCTTGCTCAGGATGTCCAACTGCACATGCACGACTGTAAAAAGTAGCTTTGATTTTTACAGTACAGGTGCCACTGTGTGCTTCTTAGATCTACAGTGACAAAATATTCCTGTGTTTTCTGACGTTCTTTGTGGATCCACCGGCCATTACAGCTTTAACAAAAAAAAAAAAAAAAAAACTGTTAACCACCTTTACTGTAAATCATAGAGTTTATGTCGGCGACCTGTGCTTCAATGCCCCAGAGAGCAGGACAATCATTTCAAAGTGCATTTTCCTGGTGAATGTGATATGATGAGAGCTTTGCTCACAGCACTGTTCAGGCTATTGTCCACTTTAAATCCTCAAAATAAACGTCAGCTACATATTGATCAGCGTAAAAATGAGATTGTGTATGTGTTTGTGTGGTTTGAGAGGAAAAAAGACATAAATGAAAAATATTTTGTGTAATATTTTGTGTCATATTCAGTGCACGGAAACCAGATTGTGTTGGATTTACTTTAATTATATTATAGGTAATGTTTTATTTCAAATTCAAATATAATTAATTTTATTTCCCTTATACTTCTTTTGAGCCGTGCTTGTACAATATTTATATTCTGTACAGTAAATTATATATTATGATATTTGTTTAGAAATTCAGTGGGCATTTATCCTTAATTACTGCAGGAACACAAATATTAATGCTACTTCATTTCCTTTGACATTTGAGGGGAACAAAATAACAAGTGTACTGAAACAGAAATGCTTTGGCTAAAGATTCATTTTGAAATATGATGAATGTAGACTGTGCGGTGCTAACACCTACTGAATCATAGGCTACACCGCACAACCTCAGCTACGTCATCAGCTGTGACACAAGTTAGCAATGTCCTCAGCTGTGACGCAAGTTAGCTACGACAGCTGTGACACAAGTTAGCAATGTCCTCGGCTGTGACACAAGTTAGCTACGACAGCTGTGACACAAGTTAGCAATGTCCTCTGCTGCGACGCAAGTTAGCTATGACAGCTGTGACACAAGTTAGCTATGATAGCTGTGACACAAGTTAGCAATGTCCTCGGCTGCGACGCAAGTTAACTACGTCATCAGCTGTGACACAAGTTAGCAATGTCCTCGGCTGCGATGCAAGTTAGCTACGTCATCAGCTGTGACACAAGTTAGCTACGTCATCAGCTACGCAATCAGCTGAGACACAAGTTAGCTACGTCATCAGCTGAGACACAAGTTAGCAATGTCCTCGGCTGCAACGCAAGTTAGCTACGTCATCAGCTGTGACACAAGTTAGCAATGTCCTCGGCTACGATGCAAGTTAGCTACGTCATCAGCTGTGACACAAGTTAGCAACGTCATCAGCTACGCAATCAGCTGAGACACAAGGTAGCTACATCATCAGCTGTGAAACAAGTTAGCAATGTCCTTGGATGCGACGCAAGTTAGCTACGCCATCAGCTGTGACACAAGTTAGCTACGTCATCAGCTACGCCATCAGCTGAGACACAAGTTAGCAATGTCCTCGGCTGCGACGCAAGTTAGCTACGCCATTAGCTGTGACACAAGTTAGTTATGTCAGGACATAGGTTAACTTAGGCAAATTAGGCAAGTCCTCAGCCCTATCACATCATCAGCTGCGACTGAAGTTGACATCAAAAGTAGAGGAATGAGCAATCTGGCAGTTGTTCTTAATGCGTGTTGAGAAAAATCCAAAGAGGGGGCGTATCCCACATACCTGCATTCTGTTAAGCCAATGAAAATGAAATGACGTAATGATCAGCATCATTCGGTCAAAGTGTTGTCAGTAGGTGTACACCGTAGCAGCAAATTGTCAGTGTGTTCCTTTAAAGGTGTAGCAGGTGGCTAACAAATGACGCTCCATTTTTGTACCACTTTACTCATTTCAGAATTCTGCTCCAACACAAATTCTCCACCATGTTGGATTTTGATGATACAGAACAATCCATAACAAAACTCCTGATTCCTTCCTATTACAACAACTTGGGTTGGGGGGGGTGGTGCTAATAATTATTAACTTGACACTAATGCAAATGCATCATTTATGCATAAGGAAAACAGGCAGCACTTAAGGGAGGAGCCTCAATCTAAATAAAGCACATAGGGACACATTATAGCCGAGCTGTGCAATGTGTGAAAAACACATCAAACAAAGCAATAAACTGTAGCGTGAATGCAGGTCCTGTTAATCACAGACATTAAATAATGACAGCGCTGCCTTATTGTGGATGATAACAGGCTCAGTTAAATCTAATCTGCACTCACATCAAACTCAGCTGTCTTTCATGCAGCGTTATTGTGCCCTCTAGTGGTGGGAAGTGACAGTGAAGATGCTGGTATTTTTTTTGTTGAGCAGACAAAGTTTGCTGATTATCTTCATAATTAGTGAAATATGAAATTACATACAACAGTAAAGGGCAATTTCAAACATTTATAACCCGTTACAGGAGAACAGGCAATTTATATTTCCACTGCTCACTTGTTAACATTGGGCTTTTTTCTTATATGATTATAAATATATTTTAGTTTGATATTTCGTCTGTATAGCTGTTTATATGTTCTTTATTATTTTATATTATTATTACTCTGTTTACATGTTTATTTTGCATTTATATCATATACGTTATACTAGTAAAGGGTTGTTGCAACACAAAAATGTCCCAAGTACATATCTACCTAACTACCTCCTTCCCTCACCTGGCTATTTCACTACCTACTGTCCACCGACAACACTTTCCTACCTTCCTAAATATCTGCCAAGTTACCTCCTTCCCTCACTAGCTGCCTACCAACCTCTTTCCCAAGGTACCTACCTCCTTCCTCCTTCTAGCGGACTACTTACCTACCTAACCCTAACCCCTACCTACTGCCCAGCTACATATTTTCTTCCCTAGCTGCTTACATACCTCCTTCCCTCCCGGTACCTGCAGCCTTCCCCCTTTCTAGCTGCCTACCACCCTCCTTTCCAAGCTAAATACCTCCTTCTTCCTACCTACTACTTCCCTACCTACCAAAATATTTGCATAGCTACCTCAGTTCTTCCCTAGCTGCCTATACACCTCCTTCCCAAGCTACCTAACTCCTTCCCTAACTAGCTGCCTACCAACCTCCATCCCAAGGTACCTGCCTCCTTCCCCCTGACCCACCTCTTTCCCTCTCTAGCTGCCTACTTACCTACCTCCCATCTACAATATTTTCCTTCCTAGCTTCCTATCTACCTAACTCCTTCCCCCTCCTAGCTGCCTAATTTCCTCCCTCCCTTCCTCCCTTCATATCATATTCTCTCTGTCTCTGTGTGTGTTGTGTAACTCCACACTTGCTGCTCTCCTGCTGAGAAGAGGCTTCAACACACGGAGCGTAGCCCAATTATGCCGCTGCCTGAGGCTGCAGAGAACCTCTGCTGAAGATAAATCAGTTGTAAAAGATTCAACCAAACACAGCAGAGACGGAACAGCAGGGAGTTAAGACTCAAGTCTAGACTCTGCTGAGCAGAAACAGCTCAGCTCTGCAAGCAGCTGTGAATGAGAGAGACCAGGAAACTAGTCAAATAAGAAGCTGCTTTGGTAAAGAAAAATCATCTCCCCAGGATGATTTTATACAAATCCAGGGAAATTATGTTATGTTATGAAACAACAGAGCGCCGGACGTCATGTGACTCAGTTTGTTCACACCGCCGTGTTGGCAGGAAAAAAGTTTCTGCAAAAATGAGTGCTTTACAGAGCAGGTGCTACAATGATGTCCAAACCTGTACCATTACGACGTCTTCAAATTACTGACACATCACAATAAAAGCATGTGCAACTTAATAAATAAACAAGATATTAAAGCTAGTTAGCACTGGAGTCTGTACCTGATATCATGTGATCACCACACAAGCTGAATCCATTCCATTCCTCGTCGTCTATGCTGACTGTTGCCGTGTTTTCCATTATGGTTACGGTTCAGTTTGGAACAGTACAGACGGATGTGTCTGCCTCCGTCGTCCAACACTCTCCTAACAAAGAAACATCCAGTGAGACCAAGCCTTTAAGTTTTAAATCTGTCTGCAGTTCATTGCAGTCAAAAGAATAAAAAACAGAAAGGATAGCTTTGTAAATTAATGTTTAAGTCCACATGTTGACAAAGAATTCCAACCAACGCGCTCGTATAACAAACCTCAGGGCGCCGCGGTACATGGTGTCATGTGCAGCCTTGGACGTTTTTGAAAAGAGTCTGACTTTAGTCTTGTCTGCATTTCAAAAGACAGACAGATAGACAGACAGACAACTTTATTAATCCCTTTGGGAGGTTCCCTCTGAGAAATTAACAGCTCCAACATCCACACACAGCACTGTTAAAATTAGAGTAACACTTTACAGGAGACCGGAAAGAGAAACACCATACAACATAGAATAAAATAAAATAATATAAAAATGAACTATGCTATATATATATATATATATATATATATATATATACATATATATGTATACATATACATATATATGTATGTATATATATATACATATATATGTATGTATATATATATACATATATATGTATGTATATATATATATATGTATACATACATGTCAGCTGCGAGGTGGAGGATAAAGCAGTCAAAGATGGATTGTAATTTGGATCTCCTCACAAAAAGTGATCAAATCACCACTAGATGGCAGTGCTGTATAATTTCTAGAGTACTGTTTATACTACACTGTGATGCTCGTTGGTTTCTGTCAATCAAACGTTTATTTACGTTGTTTGTTCCTTAATCCCATGAAGAAACAAATCATCTTTTTTACGACGTGTTAATGTTCCGTGAGAGATTAAGAACTGACAGAGAATGAACTGTACGTGGATTAATTGTGGTCATTTATATATGTATGATTTCTCAGTAGCAGTCAGGAGTCTGTGTGTGTGTGTCTGTGTGTGTGTGTGTGTGTGTGTGAAACAGACTGCAGCGTCTGCAGCAGTTTTACTGCGAGGCAGATGAGAGGTGGAGGGAGTCGGGAGGCGAGCGACAGTGAACTCGCCGTGAACTCGGTCTCGTCTCGAGTTTTCTGAATGAAAGAGAGGACGAGTTCTGAAATGAAACACACACACACACACACACACACACACAAACACACACAAACATCCAAAGGCTCCGTGTGATAGTGGAGTCAGAGCCAGGGTCAGGTTCATTTCATCTGCAGAGTTCACACCCTGTGGTGCCTTTACATCACTAGTGCTAAAGCTTTTTAAAGCAGCTTTTTTATGGTTTTAAATGTTTACATTTTTCAAGTTTGATTCTTGTGAAGCACAAAAAATGAGCACGATATTGGACTTTTTCACCATATGCCGATATATCAGGAGTGCTTGGGCCAATGACTGATACCAATATATTGGTATAAATACATTAAATATAAAAAAAAAAAAAAGCAACAGCACAATAGAGCAGAAGTCGTCACGTACGTCGTTCTCTGTCGTCATCCGACAAAATAATTGAACGTATCTAACGTTTAGAAAAAAACATTAGATATTTACAATTATTTTGTCGGACGTCAACGGGGAAAACTTGGGGAACGAGTTTCAGACGGACAGCTACTCCAAGCCCGTGCCGACTTCTGGTCCATTGAGCTGTCGCTCCAGAACTCAGTAGCCAATCAGCAGGCAGCTTCCTAAGGCCTGTACATGTATACACACATATATACACATATACTGTATACATATACACATATGTCTATATATACATACACATATATACACACATATGTATATATATATATATACATATATACACAATATACATATAATAATATATACATATATACACATATACACACATATATGCATATATATACATATATACATATACACATATGTATATACATATACATATACACACATATATACATATACATATATACACACATATATACACACATATATACACATATACACGATATACATAGATACACATATACACACATATATACATATACATATATACACACATATATATACACATATATACACACATATGTATATATACACATATATACACATATACACACACATATATACACACATACACATGTTTTAACAGAGTAATAGAAAAAAAGAGCCTAAATTAAATTGTGCAAAGTGAAAAACCTGTCCTGCTGTTCAGTGTTGGACCACTAGGGGCTGCTGTAAGACCAGCTGCAGCTGCAGCTTGCTGTTACGAAACCTTTGTTCCCCCTTTGTCTGACTGCAGCACTGCTGCAATGTAGACAGACAGGGGTGGGGACCCTCTCACACACACACACACACACACACACACACACACACACACAGCAGAGGAGACACTGTGAGCTGAGTGTGTGTGTGTGTGTGTGTGTGTGTTTTGTCTCACTGCAGCAGTGCTGCTGCTGCTGCTGCTGCTGCTGTTGTAGACTTTTCTAGGGTGTGTCTGTCTGTCTGTCTGTCTGTCTGTCTGTCTGTCTCTTCATTTTTGTCATTATCATGTTTGCATTTCCCGAAGCAAAGGGCAACAAAACAAAGGCATGTAAATGATGAATGAAATGTTTACGCACTCACACTCTCACACACACACACACACACACAGAGAGTACAGTAACACAAACATGCTTATTTTAAAAAGGTGTCAGCAGTGAGCATTATTAACATTCATGTCACATCTGGCTCCTGTGATTGCTCGCTGCCTGTGAGATGAAGCAGACATCTGATGCTGACACTCATCAGGACTCAAACACGCGGGGGGTTTGCGACGCTATTGATTAAAAATGCCATTAATGCCTAAAACCTGAACCTAACTACAAACAAAAATCAACCCTATTACACACACACACACACACACACACACTGCAGCAGGGGGAGACAGGGGTGAAACACACATGGTAAAGTGGAGGGACACGGCCGGCAGACAGGTGTGGTTCCAACATCCAGGACCGGACTCTTCACAGTAACAACAGTGTTCCCTCGGCTTATGGATCAAAGCGCGTTGACAGTGAACTCGGCTGTCCTCGCCGTGACCCTCGCTTTAAAGGAATCGTTGGCTCTGTGATGCACAGACTGCACCGCGCGGTGCCGCCGGGCACCGAGGACCTGGCAGGGAAAGCATGGCTGCCATCGCAGCAGGAACAACCAGGAAAAAAAACCTTCCGATTATCATCGTGAGGAAATCTGTGACCGTGACGGAATCTTTCGAATATGTTAACGTTTATTATCTCGATGAATCGTTTTAGTCAGTAAAAACGTTGATGCTTTGTCATGTGGAGCAAATATTCACATTTATGAAGCTGACAAAACCACTCAAACTCCCTTATCATAAAAGATCACGCTCCTGCACCAAAGCCCATACAGAAAATCTGCATTTTTTAGCTCGCAGGAACACAGCAGCTGCCTCGTTTTTGTACGTTTGCACAACTGAGGTAAGTCTGAAAGAAGGATTTAAACATTTTCACTCACCAACGCGGGCAGCAGGTGAGCCACGTCTCCTGTGTGCTGTCAAGTGAAATTGCCGATTTTCTCAATGGACTTTGGTGTGGGAGATTAAGTGGGTTCACAAACTTCAGTTTCCTGTTTGAACGGTAAGCTACAGTGGAAATTGCAGTCTTAAGGTATCATACACTCATGTTGGTGTGGATTTTATTAGGTTGACCTTTTGTTTAGTGTCAGAACCACTTGAAACATCCAGAAATATCACTTCATCCCTCCTGCTCTGCGTGGCAACGTACTGTGCTGCTGGAAGAAAGAAGAGAAGGTGGAAGGAGGGAGGGAGGGAGGGAGGGAGGAGAGAGACAGAGAGACAGAGAGACAGAGCAGTGCAGGACCCGAGGGCCTGTTCTGTCAGAGTAGGTTCCAGTGCAGATCTATTAGCCTACAGCTCTGCTAATTGTTGCTCGTTATCTTCCCGCATTTGCTGCGGTAACAACATTTCACTGGTGAGTGTATTGGACCCACTGACCCACTTAGAGACGGAGATATGGACTCGATCACCCAGAAGAGACGCTGCTTAGTGGAAGCTGCGGTGGAGTCGCGACCTAACTGGGTTTAAAAAGAAAAGAAAAAAGCAAGGAACTCGAAGATCGTCTTATTTATTTATTTATATATAAATTTAAACATGATAAAATAACAAAGTAGTAAAAAGATTCAACTGAAGAACAAACAAACACCTCCTGTGTCACCATGAGCTAAAGATGCTGATTCTCTCCCTGGGCTTTGGTGTGGAGGAGAGAACACGCTTCATGAACTGAACTCAGACTGAATCACCGTCCTGTGCAGGAGACCAATCACTCTTGGTGCTCATGAGCTGAGGAAAGTGCTGTGTGGCCTGTTTGGAGACAATAGCTTTGTCTCCTATTTACAGAGTGAGGGCTGAGTGGAAACACACACACACACACACACACACACACACAGGTGCAGAGAGTCTGAAGTAAGATGAATGAAGTCTTTGGTTAGAAAGAATGAAGACTGATGAAGACTAAAATACTTAAAGCTGTAAACGACACAATCACCAGAGAGACAGATGTTTGTCGAGTTCCATCCACAGATTGTTATAAATTTACTGCCGCACGCCGCCACTGCTCCACTTTTTAGTTTTGTCTAGTTTAGTCGAGGATCACTGGGTTCATATGTCACAATAACTCATTTAACCCTTTAACACCTGGGCCAGAAAATGTCCTGTGAGTCCAGAGCTTTTTGGCCATTTTTCCACAATAACTTTCAATATTTGGACAGTTATTTACAATTGACTGCTTGTTAAAATAGTGCATTAACAATTTAAAACGAAGACAAGCAAAAAGGTTTATTCAGAAATTTGAACAGCAGTCACACGTTCTCTTTAGAGTCAAGCCGAGCGTGACGGCCGGAAATGTTGGACCATTTTACCTGACATTAATTTGTATGATTTGTAGCATCGGCGCTACATGAACGTCTCCAGCTGTTATCGCCGTGTTTTTACTTTTGATTGAGCGCACAAACAGCAGCAGTCGACCCAGTGGAACTGTTGTCCGTGACACAAAACGGTATTGATGCCTCTACAGGAGCTTCTGGCGCTTAATGAGGCCGACAACTGCACTCGTGTTGTTTTAGTCTTTGTACCTACAGAGGCGTCTTCCATCACAAAAGGAACCTTTACAAAAAAAAGGACGTATTTAAACGATCAGCAGTGCTTTGGGGCACGTTAAGCTGGTTACACAGAATGTAATCTGGGATTTAAAGTGAATTATTGGTAGGTTTGAGCTCAAGTTTCGTACAGTCAGAGAGAAAAAGAGGGTTTTTAGATTGTTTCGACCACTTCCTGTGGTCTTCTTCATTTATTTAAGACAGTATGAGCCTCGTGTGACTATTTCATAGGTTTGTTTTGGGCCTAATAATCAGAATTTCACTCCCTGCGTCTGTACCTGGACTATACAGAGATGAGTTGAGGAACGTTGAGCTGCCGTTAAGAGCTTTGGACGGCAACGAAGGGAGGATGAGACTGAGGAGGAGAGAGGATGAGAAGAAGTGTGACAAGGAACTTTGAACTGTGGAGGGCAGCACCTCTCAGTGTAGAGCCTGCCAGAAGAAGAACGAAGAAGAAGAAGAAGAAGGATAATGGAGAAGTGAAGGATTCTCTGTTCAGGAGACAGATCATCAACAGTAGCAGGAGGAACTAGGAATGAGTCAATAAGATAAAGTTGGAGAATTATGTCTTTGAAACAGCTTGAAATATTCAGCAGCTTCATGAAATGACTGCATCGGCCTGATATTGGTAAGTTTGTGAGATCGGTATCGGACATGAAGAAGTGGCATCGTGCCATCCCGAGCAAGAACCTTCACTGAGAGACGTGAACATGGTCCTTGGACCTTCTGCCTCCACTGTCCACCAATCCTCGGTCCCATCAACAACTTCATCAAGGTTCTCGTAGTTTGGAGCAGCCCATTGCCAAGAAGAAAGGAATCGGGCTCGTAACTGGAAGGTCTCCGGCTCAGTCAAGGACTAGGGTGCCCCTGAGCAAGGCACCCAATCCCCCATTGCTCCCTGGGCACATATACTGTAAGTGTTGCCAGTCTCTCAAGTTCTCCAGTTTCTTTACTTAGGTAGGTGGGCACACAATAGAAAACACACACTGTACTGCACCGGACCGAACCATTCCACTGGATGGAAGATTAAACAATGAATCCACTCGACACTTCTGGATTCACTATAGTATATCATATATAGTATTTTGGTGACAGAGAGCATGAAAAACAGGAAAGGTAGTTCCGTTTAAATTGCAGAACTCAGCGCTCATCGAGCTGCGCGCACTGATGGTTTAATAAAAGTCAGCTTGAGCAGATGAGCTTCAGCCTCCAACCGTGTACATTCCACTTTTCCCAGCAGTGGAGAGAAAAGCCTCAGTACTGTAAGCTGCACATTCTGGCAGCCATTGTTCATGTCAGCAGGAGAGAAAGCCCATTTCCTTTATTACACCAAACACCCATAAAGAGAAAAACACGAGGTAGAAGAAGAACTAATCCATGTGCCTGCAAAGACCTCGTCTGCTAAATACATCCTTTCATCATTAAACGCATGGATGGTGAGACTCATGAGGGGAGGGAGGAAGTGAAGAAACCTCGTGTGAGGCAACGCTCGACAAAAAAAAATACAGCCTCACTTCCATCTCGTACGGAACGTACACCTTTGAATTAGCATTTATATTTCTATTTCTATAGATCTGCATATTACAGATGGACATTCAAATATTCTTCACACGGCGCGCTGAGTTAAAGATGCATTCAAGAAACCTTGTAAACTTCATCTTCTTGTGATAATACTGTGATTATATTCTGGTAAATTAATGTCTACAATGTATATTCTATTTCACCTTTTTATTGTCTTATTGTTAATATATGTGGAAATGCATGTTTATTATTTATTACTGTTATCGTGATGTCGTCGCTGCTGCGACAATGACAGTAAGTTTCCGGACTGTGGGACTAATAAAGGATCATCTTATCTTTTATCTTAATTGAGATCTTTATCGGCACAGAAAGACTTGTTTTTGATGTGATGTAAATGCAATCATTGATTCAAAAGAATAGTTTTGTATCTATTTAATGTTAATGTTACCAAAAGTGACAGTAACCGGTTGACTTTGTAATGATCAAGCAAATAATCCTTTAATCGAACACTCATGTGATCTACGTCGACTACGTTCAAACCTGGAAATGATGTTTGTCCAGAAAACCAATATAATTCCATTTTTAATGATGTCTTTGTTATCTGAAGCCTGAAAATATCCCCATTTAAAACTGGTTTTAATTATTACACAAACACTCTGACAACCAAAATAGTTATTTTAATAATTCATTTAGTAAACAAAGATAGAGGAAATCACTGTAAACGCGCGGCGTGCAGTTTTAAATATGTTGCAGCAACAGCTGACACATGTTCCTCCACCGCCTCACTGTTGCTGTGTGAAGGTGCAGCCGAGCCCTCTTGTGTGTTTCCCTGCACAGGTGTGTGACAGACGGCTCTGTTACAACAAACTGTAAACTCTGCATGATTTCCAGGAGCCGAGCGTGAGCGGAGTCGACGGCACCGCCACCGCGGCCGCGGAGGAAGAAGAAACGTGCTAAGCTCCTGAAACTCTGTCAGGCATTTCCTTCTAACAAGGAGGATTAACTCCCTCTAATTCAGCCGGATAACATTCTGTTACTTCTCTTTTAATACACAACAGTCACACTTGGTTTTGTTTACAGTGGACTAATTGCTGCCTCGGAGCAAAAGAGCGCCATCAAGCGTAACTTCTGCTGCGCTTCGATTAAAGCTCAGACACAGTCGCCAAAAAACTTGTTCCCACACAACTAAACTGCATCGTTATTCACGTCGTTCTGAAGCTGAATGTGTTCTTGTTTTCATGTGGAAAGACATGTGTTTAATCCACTGGCAACACTTTTGGCAGAAATGAGGAAATGAGGGCTACTTTGATAACTGCTCCGTATACTGGAACAAAGAAATCATAAAAACCTGATCATTTTAGTTTTGTGGACAAAACATCATTATTTCAATGATGCAAAAACTGATTTTAGCCTCAAAACAAAAGGCTCACCTCCTAAAATCTACACCAGCTTTAATCTATGATTTCCTAAGAACATGTTAACCAAGCTTTGTTGCCGTGAAAACTCACTTACTCTTCTGCACCAAAGTCCATAGAGAAAATCAGTGATTTAACATCACATCAGCTGATTCACGAGTGCCTTGATTAATAATTAATAAATACAAATTATTTAGTGACTTTGGTGTTATTGTGAAGTGATTTGTTCGGGTTCAACTCAATGATACAAACTTGGAGAATGAGTCGGCAGCAGAGATTTTCTCCATGGACTTTGGTGCAGGCGAGTGACTGTAGCAAACACACTATAAATAATCTGAATTATCCATTTTAAAAAGCAACTACAAAGGGTAAAATAAAGGGATAATAGCTGTGAGGTACTGACATTGGTGTTACATGAGGAATGAATGGAAAGTCAATGAGAAAATGAGCTCATATCATGAAACATATTCACGATGAGTTAAAGACCGCATAACTAGTTTTACAATAGATATTTTTCCCCGTTCAGATTAAAATAGATGATAAATCATGGCGGGCCACACGGTTGGTGTAGTGGTTCACACTCTGGCATTTGCAGCAAGAAGAGCAGGGTTCGAAACCCCGTTGAGACAAGGGTTTGCATGTTCTCCGGGTTACAGTCCAAAAACATGCAGATTTGGGGATTAGGCAAACTGGACGCTCTAAACTGACCGCAGGTGTGAGAGTGGATGGACGTGTGACTGACAGCTGGTATGTCTGTGAACGTCCAGCTTTAAGGTTTGACACTGGTGCTGAATGATGTCAGGTCTAAGAGGCACAGATACCGGAGTTCTATTTTACATCTCACATAAAGGAGACGCAGTGAGACAATCACTGTTTACAGGACACACAGGTGACAGCGCACCAGCGAGTCCGTCTCCCACTGATGACGACGACATGATCATGTTTCTCTCAGGATGCAGCAGTGAAGTGGAACACGAGACAAATTAGGCCGAGAGCAGAAGCAGGTATAACAGCAACCCTCCTGGATTCACTCCAAAATGCTGTGTGTTGTCTCTCTCGGTGGATAATGAGCTGCCACTAACAAGCAAAAGAAAAATATCATCACAAAGCAAGAGCCTGGAACTCAGGGAGGCTCACTGATGTTGCCGTTTGTCCCCGACTGTGGGGCTTTCAGAGGAGGAGCGGCGGCGTAATGATGTCTAATGATAGAAACTAGTTAAGACGTCCAGATGTAGGTCACTGAGTGCAGACATACATCCATCTCTGATTCCTGTGTTTATTTTAAGGCCTTTTCACTCTATATGTTACTCTAGCCCTCTGCAGCTGGCCTGACTGCCTGCCTTTGTTCACGGTAACCCGCCCCCATCTTTTACCCCACTCACCCCCATCTTCCTCCTCCTCCTCCTCCTCCTCCTCCTCCTCCTCCTACACGCTGCCTGTACTTTTATTTTTCCTGGCAGCGCTCGCCTCCTGCAGATCTGTCAGTCTGTCAGAGAAAAAAGCAACAATACTGTGGGAGAAACGCGGGGAAGACACCTCCACATACAAATCACAACCAGATGCTTTTCCTCTGCTTCCAAATTTCATCTCTTTCCCCCTCGTTTTCCTCTTGTTTTTTGTTCTCGTCCTCTGCTCTTCTCACCTTTTTTCCTAGAAAAGTATAAACAGCATGCAGCTCACAGTCATGAGCAGCCCCCCACCCCCCCCCCCACACACACACACACACAAAAACAAAGCCCTTATGAAAGTATGATTGAGCCTCTTTCACAAGAAAATTAGCACGGAAAGCCGGTATTTTTTAAATTTAAAAGGCAATTATCACCATTAGCTTTGCCAATGATGGTCTGACCCGCGGTGTTGTTTGACCCCCGTGTGAAAGGTGACGTCATGAATGTGCCAGGACAAAAAATAAGATCAAAATCAGGGCTTTTAAAATATTATTAGGGATGTGACGAGGTGTCACGAGCTCCATTGGTCACAAGCAGGTCACATCTTACTACAGAGGTGTTTCCTTCCATGCATGATGATGTTACTGGAGGTCAGAGGTCAGATTTAGTGACCTTTATTACAGATTCCTGGACCTGCAGTGGGCCGTTTTCCTTTGCTAAATGTTGGAGATTAACACACGTTTTTTGGGATTTTCAAGTCTTTTTTAACTGATCTACAGTCGGGCATTGTTTGCTTTGATTCCCGTGTCGGACGTCGCGCTCATGACCCTTCCAGTGACGACACTCTCCGACCAGTCAGTGGCCGGCAGTCTATAAAACCTGTGGTATATTTCGTAGTGTGCGTCGCATTGCACGGACCCTGGTCACATTCCACAGAAGAAGAGAACAATGCTTCATCTGCCTCCGACACGTCTGGCTCGAGCAGCTCACAGTGACGACTTCATCTGTTGTCGAAATGGTTTTTCTACCATGTGATCGGGGCTCAATACTCCACCCGCCCATGGAGCGGACGTTGAGTTTGCACATCCAACGCGCTCTTTGTGCACAGTTCCAAAATCTGGACTTGCACGGAGTACGTGGAAGTAAACCAGGGCCTTTAGTATCGTCTCGGCTCGCTTGAAACGTACTAAAAAAAAAGCACCAGGTATTATCACTGAAAAATCAAAACAACCTGCCGAGTCAAGCTGTGCTGGAACAGTGTAGTGGAAAAGTGACGTACGACAACGTGAAAATCTAACTCTTTTAGTCGATTCAAACTGACTTTCTAGGGTTTTCTCTCTCTCTCTCTCTCTCTCTCTCTCTCCTACTCCCCACTCCTCTTTTTTTCCCCCCCCTAACAACTTAATGTTTGCCAAGGGAAGTAAAGCGAAGAGGAAAAGTATTCCTTGGCTCCGTACAGTGGGGTGGCATGTCTCCCCCAGCTTCAGCCAAATCATATCCAGATGGTGAATAAGAAGGAGTCACAGATGAAGCTGGAGGTCGATGCCATGTAAACGGACGTTTCCTGTTTGTGTGAGTCCGTTACAGACACTTGTGTTTCCTTTATTATGGAAAGTGGCGGCCGCGTGTCCTCGAGTGACGGCGGCAGAGCGGTGATGTAGCGTCACCTGTGGATCAGTGGAAGGACGCCTGGAAGCATTTGTCTTTGACCAATCAGAACACACGATCACGAGTGTAACGTTCATCTTATCATCAAATCGATATTTGCCCCCACGTATCAACGATCGCACGAGGAAGGACGGAGATATATCAGCAAATCCGCTACTCGATTTATTTAGTGGGGTGAAGGGTCTTTTATATAAGTTGTTTTCAGCGCTCTTAGTCTCTACAAAATAAATACTGTCAACAATAAAAGTTGGATAGAAGGCACCAGCATAGAAGTCAAGGAGGGAGCAGATTATTCCGCCTTCTCTTATAGTAGATTAGTCATATCGGGAGATGTCGGCGTGTTTGTCGATATCCGATAAACAAAACATGTTAAACTCCGTGTGATACAACGACGTCAGATGAAGTGGGAATGAATCACATGTCTGTGAGACGCTCCTCATGTTTAGTCAGGCTGCTCCTCGGTCCGCTCTGGTCCTCATTAAGTCACTTTTATTGCTGTTCACTTGAACCATGGGCTGTTTTTTATGGAGCGGCATCAAAGCAATTTAACATTAAAGATGTTTCTTTTAAAAAAAAAAGAAAAGCCATTCTATAAACTGCAGATTCTATTTTTCAACACTGCAGTTAATGACCACCGGCTACTGTACGCAGCACTTTATGAGCACAGAAACAGACCAGCACTGCGGAAAACAGGTACATTAATAAGTGTATACAACTTTGCCTTGACCACAGTCTGAATGCAGCGTGTTTACGTATGATTTACAGTCGCTGTTGTGTTTTAATTCCAGCACAATAACAGAGCTTCACTCTGATGGTTTGATTTATGCTCCATCAGGTCGACACTGTGACGTCGATTTACGATCAAGATTGTGACATCCCTGAATATAAACACCAGTTTAACCTTGAACTTTAACCAGAACAACTAAATGCCTAACCCTTAATCTAAACATAAGTCTAACCCGAACAGCCCCTTGAATCTGTAACAGAACGCAAGGACCAAATTATTCCCACTTCCTGTGATTTCTCTGTGTTCTGGTCCTCACAAAGATGTATGTACAAACACAAACACGCCCCTAACCCTTAACCATAACAACTAAGTGCCTAACACTAACCATTACCCTAAATTTAACCTAATCCTAATTCTAACCCTAAAACCAGGTCTTGAATCCCTGAAAAAGCCATTTTTAGGGCTGTCAGAACGCAAGGACCAGCCAAAAATGTCCTCACAAAGACACACACACACACACACACACACAGAATAAACAGTGGTGGTTCCAGGCTTTGTGGACGGTGCCAGCAGAGAGTTCATAAAATTACACTTTTATAATTTACTACACTTCCGCCAGTCACTCACAATTGCCTCCCGAAGCTGTTGCCATAGTAACTGTCAACTTTGGAAGTCAGCTTGTTCGACACTAATTAGACAATAGAAGTCCAAGTCGTTTATTTCAAAGCACACATTCATGCATCTGGGTGCAGGAACACGTGTGTGTGTGTGTGTGTGTGTGTGTGTGAGTGAGCAGAGGTTTAGGGCCCGTGAAGAGACGAAGATATGAAGATTTCAGATATGTAGAGCAGATGCTCTCAACCCTTTAACACATAACCCTCAAAATGTCCGTCTAGACCTTTTTTTGCTGACTAGAATGTCCTGCGAGTACAGTTATTTACAACGTAGTGCATGTTAAAGTACCGTTAGAACTAGGGCTGCAACAACTCATCGATTATTATAAAATAGTTGGTAACTCATTTAATAATCGGTTCGTTGGGTCTATGTTATTTCACATACAGTTGCTACTCCTTAATGTGGGGCAGGAAGCGTCATTAAGCTGGATGCCAACTGCAATAAAAGAAGAAGAAGAAGAAGAAGAAGAATCAATGCCACTGTGTAGTTCTGACTCCATACTGTGTGTGTGTGTGTGTGTGTGTGTTATGTTCCCCGTGCATCTGTTCAATCAGATTTTTGAGTAATTGCTTGTGCTGAAAAATTTATTTATTTATATTTTAATGTTGTTTACACTTAAACACACCACTCAGATGTAATTTGATGTATTTTCTCTTGCCGTCACTTTTTGCTTTCAGCTCCCTCAGGACAGTGTGACAGCGGCTCATACTCGCCACACACCGCTGCTGCTGCTCACACACACACACACACACACACGCGGTGACACACACACGGTGACACACACACACGCGGTGACACACACACACTCAGCAGAGAATGAAAAGAGATTCTCTCTTTCTGAGGAAGAGACAAACCGCTGGGGGGAATGCAAACATTTTTTTCAGGAAACTCATTCAGTGCTTATGTGCTGCTGCTGCTGCTGCTGCTGCTGCTCTGCCGGCGATTAATTATATCACCTTTAAAACAACTTTCTGTGAGACTAATTACTGTTCTGGTGAAAGTCCAGGAAACAGAAGCACTTTAAAATCATTCTTCCTAAACGACTGAAAACAAACACAAATCCATTCTCTCCTTGGAACAAAATAACACAACGATGTCCTTGTTATTCATGATCACAATATACAGTAGGTCAGTTTTCATCCATGTTTGAGGTAAAATGTTCATATATAATAAATATTCATTCGTTCATTAGTTACTTGATAACACAACGCAGAATTTGACGCACGTAATTATCCTAAATTTAACGTTAAAAAGCCAAAGAGGGTTATACTCTGGCCTAGAAGGGTTATACTCTGGCCTAGAAGGGTTATACTCTGGCCAAGAAGGGTATAGTCTGACCTAGAGGGTTATACTCTGGCCTAGAAGGGTTATACTCTGGCCTAGAAGGGTTATACTCTGGCCAAGAAGGGTATAGTCTGACCTAGAGGGTTATACTCTGGCCTAGAAGGGTTATACTCTGGCCTAGAAGGGTTATACTCTGGCCAAGAAGGGTATAGTCTGACCTAGAGGGTTATACTCTGGCCTAGAGGGTTATACTCTGGCCTAGAAGGGTGTAGTCTTACCTAGAAGGGTATAGTCTGGCCTAAAGGGTTATACTCTGGCCTAGAATGGTATACTCTGGCCAAGAAGGGTATAGTCTGACCTAGAGGGTTATACTCTGGCCTAGAGGGTTATACTCTGGCCTAGAAGGGTATACTCTGGCCTAGAAGGGTATAGTCTGACCTAGAAGGGTATAGTCTGACCTAGAGGGGTATAGTCTGGTCTAGAGGGGTATAGTCTGGCCTAAGGGGTTATACTCTGGCCTAGAAGGGTATAGTCTGACCTAGAGGGGTATAGTCTGGCATAGAGGGGTATAGTCTGGCATAGAGGGGTATAGTCTGGACTAGGCCAGCGTATACCCTCAGGTATAGCTTGGCCTAGGACAGTTTATTCCCCGGGTATACTCTGGCCTGGGCTGAATTATACCGGCTAACATAAACCCAGGACTGGACACATTCAGGGTCACATGTCGAGGCACATCAGGGCCATCCTCCCTCTCTCTCTCTCTCTCTTATGGCCCTCGTTGCCCTGGTCAATCAGTGTCCAGCCAAGCACAAAAACTGTGGTGATTCAGAGGATTTGGGTTTGGCGGGGGGGAGGGGTTAAGGTTAGAGTGTCAACAAAAGGTGGCAGAACCTCTGGCCCTGGTCCACTGTGATCTGACCCAGCAGCCTTGCCTCTTAAAGGATGCATTGTGAAAGCAGTGGAGGGCAGAGACCATCAATTTGAGGCTCAAGAAAAGCATTGTGGTGCCCGAGGATGTGAGACGTCTGGCATTCTTCATGCGTGCAGAACATCACACACTGCAGTAGTATGGGAAACGCTGCGTAAAAGGAGAAAACCTCTCACGGTCTGATTCCTGTATGTTATATATAATTGCTGCCTTTCAAATGAAATGTCCAGTGTGTAACATTTATAAGGAAATTAAATATGCTACCCTTAAAGCCCAACTATGCAGGATTTTCACCTTCATTTTGTCATTTGGGGCTTGTCTCCACTCCCCCTACTGTCCGTTAGCGGAAAAACAGCCTCGCATGATCAGGGCCGCTGACCCAGAGTCCTCAGAATAAGGAGGTCTCACAAAGTCTCAGGTCTCATGAGGCAGTGTTGTAATGTAACTTAAATACAGCGAGCTGCTTAATGTTGCTGTGTTGGAATTTCGTCTTTTGAACTGCTTTAAGCTACGTTTAAATTATCAAACAACACTTTTCACAAAGCAAGCAACACTTTATGAATTGAGCCAAGAAAAATCAACCGCACAATCAAAATTCACAAATTGCAAATAAAATACAGATTTAATTGTTCAAAAATACTGTATTTTATTTGAAAATAAACTTTTTGTTTGCAATGATTGGAATTTTGTTCCAATCAGACCTTCAGACCCTCACCTGTTCTTTGCACATGGTTTTTTGTTTGTGATTCTGACCGGGGTGGAGCTTAGGAAGCTGCCTGCTGATTGGCTACTGAGTTTTGGAGCAACAGCTCAATGGACCAGAAGTCGTCACGGGCTAGGAGTCGCTGTCCGTCTGGAACTCCGACAAAATACTTGTAAGTATCCATATAAATGTTAGACACATTTTGTCGGATGTCTACGGGGAGAACTTGGGGAACGAGTTCCAGACGCACAGCGACTCTTTCTGACTTGATTTGTGTGTTTTGATTTTGTGGTTGCTCGATTCATAAAGTGTTGCTTGCTTCGTGAAAAGTGTTGTTTGAAAATATTGACATAAATCTAATTCCATATGTTATTAGGTCAAAGCAAAACATAAGAACGTTTTTATTGAAGCCACTATTTTAGTTTAACGCGTTTCCCTGATCATCGATCGCACACTGTGGTCATTTTTAGCCTCAACATAATACATTTCTCACATAGAGAACCTTTTAAATCTGTCATGACTTCATAGATTCAACACTCGAAACATCCCCGTGTCATCAAGGCTGCAGATGAATGAATCATGTGACTGGCGCTCTGCCACCAGAATCCTGAAAGACTGTCTGTCAGTCACCCAACAGCATCAACCCTCCGCCATCTGTTCACACGGGTCGGCTTTTTAAGCAGCGCTGCTGGCACCGCGTTCATATCCATGTCTCCAGTAACGAGCACACGGCTAAATGAGGCACTGTGATAAAATGTGTTTGTTAAAATCTATTTTCACTGATGGAACGTGGGAGGAATCATCCAGAAACCACACCATCACCAAAATGTGATTCTTCTTCTTCTTCTTCTTCTCCTTCTTTGGCCAAAGCAAAAAAACACATGTATCTATTTTATGTTGTATCTACAAAGATGTAACAGTAAAAGAGATGAATTAAGTGACACCACCTTGTTTTGACACTTAGCGTACAGAATGTTCTTATAAAGCACTTTATTTTTAGAGAACATTTGACAGGAGACGGTTGGAGGGGAGTTAAAAAAAAGAAATTCAATTCTATCCACACAAAATCAACTTTTTCTCTATGATCTTATTCTTTTTGTTGTAAAAAAACAAACAAAAAAAACAGTGAAAATAATGCAGCGTTTATGGCGTGTTGAGTTTACGAGATGCATTCAAAGACCCTGTTAAATTTCAATGTTGATCAAAACCAAAAAAAATTAAAAAAATAAAAAAATCAAAGCCACAAACTGTCCCTTTCTAACTATTTTCACATGTTCTGCATACAGGTGTTGTAAAAACATCAGCCTCCTTCTATTTGAGCAATTATTAAAGAAACGCCATTATTGGTGACATTTACTGGATAACGTTAATTTTAGCTTCCACTGGCAAACGTGAAAATGAAATTTAACATTTAAGACTCTCAGAAAGACAAAAACATCATCTTTCTTTTTACCTCTGCCCTCTTTTCTCGCCTTGGCTAACCCAAGTACGAGCCTGTCATCAGTTGTGCGAGGAATTTGTACTTAATTTAACATCAGCAGTAGTATTTCAAAGATTTAATAGAAAGGTATTCTTCTTTTATGATCTTCTAAATGAGATGTCAGCCTTGCTTCTTTCCAGTTCCCGCTTCTTTTGGTTAAGGTCACACTGATAATAGGGACGAGGATTCAGACAAATGATGGTGATTTCCACAGCAAAGGTCCCTTTGAGAGGAACCTTGGACTGTATGGACTCATCAATATAAATCCATTTTAAGTTATTTTCTGTCAGGAAGCTCGTATTCATAAATTTGAAGCCTCTGTTGTGAATCGGCACAGTTGTGTTTTTTCCCCTTCTCCTTTTTGTATATAAACATTCAGGAAAAGAGTCAACTGAGCATTGAGTTCCTTTACAACTGTCTGTGCCCTGAGTTTACATTCAAAATAAGGTGATGCGACGTTAAAAAGAAGAATACATTGTATTGTAAGAAGTACCAGGACTGCGTACCGGACAGTACCGTCACATGTAAGAAGCTCATTATATAATCATGATTAGCTGCAGCACTACATTAGCTAAAGGGATAAAATCCCCAAAATATAATTAATATTTAATATTTATATCTCAGGCTGAAGTAGTTTTAAAAGATTGACTTGTTTAAAGCGGAAAAAATATTAACATGTCATGTTTTTACAGCTCTTTTTGGGAAAGTGACATTTTTTGCGGCTAGGAACAAATTAGTAAGTTTAAGGCTAATTTAAGGAACTGAGGCGACAGTTCTACATTTAAAAAAAAAATGTTTATCCTCTGGCAGATATGAGCTACATTCATTCAACACAGCCAAAATGGCTCCACAATAACAAAATGGAATGTCCCTCACAACTCTTAAGGGTTGAATATACGACAAGAAACAAATCGATATGTTACCGTCTGTTTCTCTGCTGGACTCTGGTTTCACGGCCAGTGGCAGCACTTTGTTGCCTCGGTGCTTTTTCTGTGAGATCCAGCAGTTTACCTGGTGGATGATGAAGCTGAGGCGAGGTCACTGCAGACGGTCACACTCCAGCAGACTGAGCGATAAATGCCAGGAAGTCTGATCTTCACCCTAAACTCTGCACTTGCCTCATTTCATTTCATTTCATTTCATCTCATCTCACCTCTTTCAAACCATTGGCGGGTTATTCGGTGTAAAAGGTTACATTATTCCAGCTGATGTAAACAAAACTGCACAGCTCAAATAGAATGTTTCACTCTATTCTTGACTGTATGTGAGATGGAGAGGAAGTGTGAGCTCTGGAATTTAAAATTATACAAAAACGTCATGTTCAAAGACACGGAGTCATAGTTTGAAAAAAATCGTGATTTAAATTTTGACCTAAATACTCGCGTGTCGTTTTTTGTACAACTTTAATTTTACTTAAGTGTGTTTTTTTTGGAAGTACTGTACTTATGCTAGGTTTTAAATCACATGAGTTAAAAAAAAAAAAAAATGTTGGCCTGAATTAAATAAATAAATAAAAACCACTCACTGGAAACTTTTGCAGGGAATGATTACTTTGTTATTTGTATTTCTAGCAACTTTTACTCCATTACATTTCCTCTAACTAACGTTGTTATTTGTTACTACCAAATACAGTCAGAGGAAGAGGAGTTGGTATTATGGTCTGTATTTATATGGAGCTTTTCTAGTCTTGATGAGCTGCTTTTACACTACAGTTTTCACCCATTCACACACTGCAACATAGGATGAAGTGTCTCGCTTAAGGACACTTATCGACTAGCAGAGCCAGGAATTTAACCCACAACCTTCCAGTTGAAAGACATGACTTGTGATACTTAAGTACAGTAAGTACAGAAGTTGCCAACAGAATGACAAACTAAAAAAAAATAAAGGAAAAAAATTTAAAAAAATAACCACCTTGGTGGAGTGCAGATGACATCATTGCTCTTCACACATTTTGCTGCTACTTAAGTGTATTGCTTCATTACAGCAGCGCACTGGGAGAAAGAGGTTGAGCTGCTGCTTATCATCGTCAAAGGGATCAAGAATTCCTTCCACTCCTGTGTCTCCCACACACACACTCTACCTCCACACGTTCCTCAGCTTCTCCTCTTCACGATCCTCCTCCACCATCCCACTCTGGTCTCATCCACCTTCCCTTTCATCCTCACTCCTTGGGATTTGAGTTTGATGTGATCAAAGTGGTGTTGTTATTTTAGCGCGATGACATCAGCAGCAGCAGCGTAGACACGTCCAAGAAGGCTGCAGAAGGCAGAAGATAAAAGCTAAAGTTCTGCTGGTGCAAATCGGCAACAGATGTGGGCTACTGCTACTACTTCTGAAATAGACATTTTTCACTGGTGATCTTGTTTCTCATATTCAGTCACCAGCAGTTTCGGAAGCATGTGTGCTTTGAAAAACTCTCCCCACTCCCAACACCACTCACACTTTCAAATTCAAGCCACAGGTTTTCTGTGTGTTTGAATCAGTGTTGAGTTCCTGTGGAACAACCGTCCTGAACACCTGAGGCCTGAAAACAGGATCGTTTACTGCTGCTTTTTCTTAAATTCCCAGACAATCATCTCGTCAGTTTAACTCTTGTCTTTTAAATGCACTTTATTGGTAAATAACACTTTTGATTTCTTGTGACTTTAATGTGTAAAATTTTTCGATGCAGCGCCACCTCAGGCGAGGAGGGGAATACGTTATTCAAAAGGTTTGGTTCGTTTCACAGAAGTGAGAGTAAACCGGCTGAATGAGAACAAATCAACTCAAACTGAGACCATTAACTTTCCCTTCCGGCCTATGAAGGTGTGTGTTCTGCAGCATCTTCCCATGATCCACACACCAATTCCCCGTCCCCCATTCTCCCTGCCTTCCCTCTCCCTCCCTCTCTCTCCCTCCCTCACCCTCATAGCTCCAGCGCCATCTGCCTGGTAGAGGGAGCAGCTTGCCTGCTTCACTGCCTCCATTTCCCCAGAGGCCGAGGATAGTACCGGGCCAAACAAACACAAACCATCTACCAGCAAACACACTGCTGCTCCACTGGGAAACTCACACCCAAATATTCTAATTCTACTTACTGCAACTGTGCAAAAACAGTTGCAGTTGCTCCTCTAGGTCACAGCAAGTTTCCACAAACCAACGATGACCAGGATAAACCAATAATAACAGTATTGATATAATATAAAAAGGTCCAGTGTGAAATATTTATACTGCAGGTGTGTTTGTATCAGCTTATTAGCATCAAAATGAAAATGAAATTTACCGCGGTCCTTGAATGCTACTCCTTTTAGCTCAACACACGATGAACCCTCCGTTACTTTTACTGGACCTCATGGAGTTCACAGTATCAGAATATTCCACAAATAACACCATGGAATATTCAAACTAGGGCTGCACAATTCTGGAAAAAATGTGAGTCACAATTTTTGTTTTTTTGCTTAGAATTGTGATCACGATTCTCTGGCACGATTTTTTTCATAAAATCATAGTGTTTATTGCACTCATGAACAAAAGATTAGAAACATTCAAGTAAAGAGCGTGAACATGGCCCTGCATAATGGTCTTATTGTTACTGTTATTACTGTATTATTGTAGTAGCTTAAGTGACATACGGCGTGTTTCCACTCCTTTGGTGAATCGAGATCGTGATTTCTTTTTTTTTAAACGATTTATCGCGCAGCCCTAATACAAAGAATTTGGTTTCTGTAGATATTGTTTCTACAAGGAGCCCAAATGAAGGCGCGAGGAGGCTGCATTGAGTTTTCAATAAACTTTCCATTAATTGTTCAGCCCTCGACCAAACGATTACTTTAATGACGTAAATAATTGTCAGTCGCAGCCCAAGCCTGGACATTTATTTTTGCCCTCCCAAGTCAAACTGTGCTGTTTGGTATGATCCGTCCTTGGCTGTCCGTTGAGCTCTAACACCCATCTGCCTGACTTTACACCCCTCCCTCCCTCCCTCCCTCCTTCCCTCCCTCTCTGCGCGTTCTCTCACTCTGGAAGCTTGGAGTCCTGCCAGTTTGGTCTTTCTCTGAGCTCTGCTTTGCCGGACTCCACGTCATCAAATATTGAACGCAGATAGATAAGATAAGACAAGAATATGATTCCAGTGAAATCTAATTATTTAGACAGACTTACCACAGGCCCCTCAGTTCAATATTCCAAGTGGTTTCAGTTTGTTTTTGTTTAATCGCGTAATCGTCCGGGTTCCACAGAAACATTTTGCTCATGCCCACCCACAAGCTCCAACAGTTTCACCTAAATTAGACACAGAGGTGCACTTTAATTGGTGTACAGACGGCGTACAGTATATTAAGCATTTAGTAAGAGCCTGTCCATGTTGCAGCAGGGCAGCCCTACACTGAAATAGCTTTATGATGAGGGTAGGGCTTTTATAATTAGTGCTCGGAGATGCAAATTATGGCCTATGGTGATTTGATCTGACCTATTTTGGAAGAAGTAGGGCAGCAAACTGTCTTTTACAGGGAAAGGTGCCCTGCAGCAGCAGCAGCATGTCTATCTATCCGTCTGTCTGTCTGTCTGTCTGTCAGCAAGTGTCAAGTGGACACACATGCAAACATGCAGTGTTTTTATAACGCTTTCTCTGGGCTTGTGAAAAGTTTTGAAAAGGGTCAAAATATGGATTTGGTGACATATCTTTGTCCCTGATTTGTTCTTTGCGCCGTGGTTTTTTGTTTGTGGGCGGGCCTTAGGAAGCTGCCTGTTGATTGGCTTCTGAGTTTTGGAGCCACAGCTCAATGTACCGGAAGTCCCCACGGGCTTGGAGTCGCTGTCCGTCTGGAGCTCGTTCCACGTCAACATCCGACAAAGTAATTGTAAGCATCTAAAGTCGGGATGCACCGATTTCCGGTTATTCATGTTTTTTTCATGATTAAAACAAGATTTCTGATTGTTTAAGCTTCTTAAATGTGAGTATTTTCTTCATTTCTTTGCTCTGGATAACAAAGAAATCATTAAAAGTCAATCATTTTGGTCTGTGGACAAAACAAGACATTTGAGAACATCATCATCTCCAGGTTTGACGGACACCGATCAACATTTAAGGTTTTCTGATATTTTATGGACAAAACGATTAATCGAGAAAATAATCCACAGATTAATCGATTATGAAAACAATCGTTAGTTGCAGCTCTAGATTAAATCGATATTTTATTTGCTTGGACCAGCTCAGTGCTGTGATGTTGGAGACATTATCTTCTTCGAGAGAGAGAGAGAGAGAGAGACGACCACAAAGAGTCCTAATCTCCCCTGGACCTCATGTGCACCACTAACCTCAGCAGAACTGCTCATTAAGATTCCGCGCACTGACGGGGCTTATCTCGCTCGACGCTCCTCAAATTCAATTCACAGAAAGAAGGTTTGCGGCGAGTTCTCCTCGGGCAGAGTGAAAATGCCAGCGGTGTACAAGCTTTTGATTCCACTCACACTGACAACTGTTTTGTGTTGAGGACGCCATTTGTTGTCTCCCATTTCTCTGAGTAAGACGTCTGAACAGTGTAATGACTGTGATTGTGTAAGGCCCTCTATCGAGGCAAATGTTTGAGAGGTGGGAGACATCATTTGCCGGGGTTTTTTTTCCCTTTGTTGCCAGACTGGAGAAGAGGCTCATTATGCAGCAGGGAAATGTAGCCTCCATCTCGGCTGCCGACTCCCACGCATTCAGTCACTCTGGAAATACACACACACACACACACATATATATTTCTAAAAGCATCTGCACACGGTGTAGGCGGAGAGCAGATTTTCAGGTACAGATGAAAAGCTTCTAGTGTCATTGTTTCGGTGCTGACAGCAGAGCAGTGCAGACAGTGTGGGAGCAGAGAGAACCCGGTGTCTGAACATGTAACGCCAGCACTCCGAGGATTCTGTCGTGTAAATGTTTGTGTGAGACAAAGTCAAAAGTCTGCCCTTCAGGGTATCAGCAAACACATGTTAATTATCAGTGTACGGACGTCTCCAGCGGAGGGAGCTGTGTAATGAGAGATTTTTTGATGAATCGATGAGTCGTTTGGTCCATAAAATGTCAGCGATCATGTTCGTGATGATCCACAAACCAAAAATGATTCAGTTGGAATGATTTCTTTGTCATGTCGAGCAAAGAAATCAGAAAATATTTGCAATTAAGAAGCTGAAATAAATCAAGTTATAAAGTTAAATGTATTATTCAACTAATAATCAATGAATCGCTGCAGTCGCGTTGACAACATTTACTAAACAAGCACATGTCAACACTCAGTCATATGCACAACCCTAGTAAAGCTGCAGTGTGATGTTATAATCCTGCCTTTGTTTGGTCTCTGTGAGCAGATATGTGTGTTTTATATGCAGATCAACAAACAAACAGAGAGGAGCTGGACTGAATCAAAAACTCTACTCCATCTGCTGCAGCATGACCTGTTTTAACCATGATAAGAATCAATGATATTATTGTGGCTGTGGCTGCAAATACATTAATATAAGAGCACTGATTATCACAAAAAAAGTACTGTCGGTCAGAGTTCATCAGCTAAGGGGGCGGTCTCTAACGTTTCCATAGGGAAGAATGATGTTTATGTTTAGGTACATCACAGAAACCACGTCTGAATGTGGTCTTTCCCATCGGATCACAGAGGACGGATGTTTGATGATATTTTTACGCTGCATTACTTTCAGACAAGACTAAGAGAGCGTTTGTTTGTACTTTTCCTGGAGCTTTCTTTGTGTTTTTGAGTCAAACTCAAAACACAGGGTTCCCACACCTTGGTTGACATCAAATTCAAGAGCTTTCAAGGACCAATTCCCTCAAATTCAAGGACCGAATGTGCCGACACCGCTTAAGATGGGAGGGGGCCGTCGTTTTGCCACTGACACTGATTTGCAGCACGCTCTGCATCTGGACAAGTGATTGTCCTTGGGATCTTGGTCAAAGTCAGTTTTCACTGGTGAGACGGAGATCTTGGAATTTTCATTTCCCAGACATCACGTCGACATTTGCTCTCTCATGCTTAACGTTACTCATTCATTGTTCTGCACGGAATCTCCCGTCAACGGCAGACAGAGAGACAGTGGACAGTGTCCACAACACCGCTAGTGATTACGAATATATTTGTTGGTTGAGGATCACAAACAAATCTTAGCATAGACACTTTCCCTGCTCCACAGCTTGTGCTTTGGTGTCCTGTGTTCAGATTGTCACCCCAACACTAACAACAACAACAATCGCCGCCAGCGTTCACCCTCCAGTGTGTTCACTCCCTTGTGATTGGCAGCAAAGAGGCGCGTCTGTGGATTCCTTCACTCCCGTGCTAAAGTCTTTGTCTCAGAACCTTTATCTCCCTCATAATGTGCTTTTCGGGTTTTGCCACCGACTCTTTTGTCAGGTCGGTGTCCTCTCCTCCTGCCACTGACCTCTCTTGACCTCTGTTAGCTCCCATGATGTCGCACTATAAGCCCAAATTACCTTTGACCCCTGAGGAGCTGCGAGCCTCAGCCACTGACCAGTGGGAAAGTGGAGTCTTCCTCAGGAAAGCACACACACACACACACACACACTCACTCTGGTCGACGTTGGGGGAAGGGTGGGAGAGATGGGAGGAGGATCTCCACCATCATTGATACCAGGAGAACTTTGCTCCTTCTCTAATCAGAGGTCACTTCTTTGTTCGGACTCCTCCACGACAACAATCTCAATGAAGTGAAAGTAACAAACAGTGGAGGAAGAGGAAGCCAAAGTCTTCGTACACCGTCTCAGTTTCATGCGTCTTTTAATTAGGAATGAGACGGTATTGGTTGATATACTGGCCAGTGGACCGACCGCATATCAGAAAAATGAACGTAAAAATCACCCGCAAGCGCTAAATGTGACGTAAGAGCTTCTCGGCGCACAGGCCACAATAGATCCGCGCTAGACAGCTTTTTCCTGATGAAAATTGACGGGTGTAAAACATTCAGAATGTTTCCTCTGACAAAGTTCCTGATTTATATAATGCAAAGTCGTCCGCTTATAGAAATCCACATTGTTTTGAGCTGATCAAATGAAGAGAACAAAATTGCTGGTGCACAGGTCAATAACAGTGACTTGACTTTTCTTTTTTCAAACAGCATCGTGCTGTGGAAAAAACAAACACAGGACAATAACAGATGCGGGAGTTGAATTTCAAACAATAACCAGTGGTTTCCAAAGGTCTCTTTCAATTAGGCTCTAAAAGCAACAGTTCATTTCCTACCAAGGCTAGCTGATGAAACTGAAAGAGTCAGGCTGACCCAGTCCACAATGGAAGTCGCCATAGCAACCAAGGTCTCTGTAAACACCGCATAGACACTCGCATGACAAAAAGACCCACAGGGCTCACACACGTGAGGCACGCGTTTCAGGTGCAGTGGTGTTCTCGTCAGTTAACGTTAGTTAACGTTAGTTGACGTTAGTTAACGTTAGTTGACGTTAGTTGACGTTAGTTAACGTTAGTTGACGTTAGTTAACGTTAGTTGACGTTAGTTGACGTGAGCACAAATGAAAAACGACAGGTGAAGTAATGCCGACACGAGAACACGCATTAAGACATGTTATGTCTTAATGCTGTGAACATGGGGGACGTGAGTCGTCCTGAGAAGACAATCACGATACTAAAGCATCATGAAAACAAGCATGTGGACGTATTTAGGTCCTACACTTTAGAGGGCAGCGGAAACCAACAAATCTGTGGACGCATCTGTTAGCTTAGCTGTTAGCTCCACTGACTTGACTTGACCTGTGTGTTTTAGCACAACAATACCCAACCTGAACCAGTTGGGACCCGGTTGGACGGGGTTTGGACAAAAAAGTTCTAGAGTAAAATCTGGTGAAATTAAAGGGCATTTATGATAGGAGATTTTCATGAGATTACTGTGTAAACATTTAACAAATAGACAAAAGCGACAAGTAAAACCAAAGTTTACTATTAACAACAGGACTTTGTACACAACATACAGGAAGCCATCCACAGTGGATGTTTATCCTTTTACTCCAACTCAAAATAAAGAACTGTTCAAATATCTGCAAAAAATGGCGTTCAAAGAAAAATCGCGATTGTAACCGTGTAGATTATAGATTCTTTTTCAAATAACATTGGTTCAGTTTCACAAGACCGTTGCCCTTACAGCATCGTAGCTACGTTAAGAGATGCTCCATCCACGTTCAATGACCTTTGTTCTCTATGTCATGAATAAATAGAGAAATCCTGCAATTTAAATTTTCAAGTTAACATTTTTGTTTTCTTCAGTTCGACAGATATCTCAATCTATCGCTGTACGAATGTCTTGCATTATATTGATTATCACAGAATATCATAATATTATTGGTGTTGTGGGCCATGTATCGTATCGCGAGGTACCCCGTGATTCCCAGCCTTACTTCATACTCAATCAATTTTGAATCAAATTATGATTTAAAATCGATAATCATCTTGAAACTAAAACTGATATATAATCAATCATGACCCAAGGAATCGGAATCTAATTGAATCGTGAGAGTCTGAAAGATTCACACCTCTAGTGCGCGTCATCGCATGATGACATTTTCACCACGAGGACCAGACTCACAGCAGACGTAGAAGGTATGAATGTGGCCTAAACTCACAGAGCCTTCAGAATGTAAAAACCCAACACTCATTTAAATCCCGGCTGCAGAAAGCAAACGTTCACCTTTGTGGTTTTCAGGTATCACTCTCTTTCTGTCACTCTCATCACGTAGAGCAAATTCATAACAGCTGCCATCACCAGAGGATCAAGGCTCCATTACTGAGCTCGTCAAACAGCATGAGCTTAACACAAATGACTCCGGCCACTTTTTCCAGCACAAAGCACAGTGATAGAAGGGCCGTGCTAATGGATCAGCCGTGTGTTCTTGTAGTAAGTGGCTGACATTTGCTTTTTTTGAGTAGCTGAAACCCGATGCACGCGTGTACTCGTGTCAGCAGTGGTGTTAGCTTCTGCTGTGTTGACTTTTTACACCAAGAAGAAACCGTCGTCTTGTGTGGTTTCACCGTTAACTTCGGGACACAAAGGTATCGCTGGGTTCCCTCAAATTTAATGGTGAAACTCGCCAAGTTGTGTCCGGTTGTGAAACCACACAACGCGACGGTTTCTTCTCTGCAGAATCTTCCACAAGAGATAAAGTGTCGTACGGCTCCGAGTGTCCACACACAAAAATAATACGTTTCCCAGAACGGAGTCCGGCCGCTGGCAAGAATGTTGTATTGTTTGAAGAAAATTTCAACTTTAGTGTGATGAGTATGGAGTTGGATTTTAGTTTTGGAGTGACAGCTCAATGGAACATATTTTCAAACATATTTTATTTGAAATATTTTATTTTTTATATTTTTTTATTTTATTATTTGCATTTTTATAGTGACATTCCAGTCAAGTTCTGCCGATTCTGTTTCCATTAGGCACGTTTCCATTTACTATTTATCAATATTACCCATATTATAAACAGGCTGATTGAAAAAAAAAAATACAATTGTTTACAAACTGCACCTTTTATTAAATGATCCTCCTTTCTCTCGGTTTTAAAGTCGGGGTTTTTTTGTACCATGTCAGTGCCAGATGGGATTCACGTGCCAGTCAGGATCAATCAAATAAAGGAGACTCAAACCAGTTCCTGATTGCAGCCTGTTAGAAATCAGTGAGGGATGAGCTGGAGGTGTCATACACGGACCGGATGATTAATGTGTTCTGTCAAAAACAAAAATGAAAAACAAAGACGCCAAAAAGCCTTCAACACAGTTTTTGGTCTTCGAGTCATTCTTTCAGAAATAGAAAAAACACTTCATCTGTGTCTGTGTGAGATACAAAGGTTACATCCACACTATGCTTTCATTTAAAAAAAAAAAACACATGAATTTTGCTCTGGACACACCTTCCATCCACACCGATCTTAAGTTTTTAAGCCCAAACATTGGAGGGAATTGAAATGCTGCTTGCTACGTTTTCTGGGCCGAATTGGGGAAAATTGATGCCTCAGTTATGCACATTCACATCAAGTCAAGTCAACTTCTGCTGTACATCCCCGTGGTGTAAAGCTTGAGAACAATGTGAACTACAGCGCATGAGAGCTAGTGGAGGAAATGCAGGGAGCAGCTAACGAGGTGCATTCAAAGAGCCTCGTAAACTTCTGCAAACACACATGAAGTCCACTAACCACAAATTAGGTCGGATAATACAATTATTTTATTATTATTTATTTTTAATATATTATAAATTTTTTATAATCAAGAATGTCAAATAGTCTTAATGAGCTGTGATAAAAAACATCTTCTTTCACCTCGTCTTTGGTCTCGACAGAAGCAACAGAAATCCTTGTTCTTGTCATTTCTTGTTAGCAGTACATTCTGAAACTAAGCAAACTACTGCAGAGGAGGAAGGGCAGCGAAATCCAATGATATCCCATAATATGACAGTTGAAAAAGCTTTAAAAAAAGAACAAAAAACAGCTGGGTCGCACATAGACCAGCCACATCTACTCTGAACAGGCATAAGTCACTTTAGGGGCAAAGTGGAGAGTCATTTTTTAGTGTTGTATTTTCATCACGGGTGAACATCTGGAGCAGTGGGAGTTTTCCCAGTGGGTCAGTTGTCTGAAATCCAGACATTTGATACAGAAACATACATTTTTTTTACTGTTCTGCAGACTCCGGATTTTATTCCCAGCTGAGCTGTGTTGAGTCCCAGAACATTAACAAGTTGCTGTTAATATTCTGGCATTCGGATTTTGGGGGGGCACACCTGAACGCCTGTGCACCAGTGTAGCTTTTAGCTTTTATTTACATTATTTTTGTGGTTGTTGCTGTTGTGTCAACACATAACTATAGCTAAGGAGACTCGTGGACTAGTCAAGTCAACACAGGAAAAAATCCAAATTAAATTGTATAAAATCTAATTCCTCAAAGTCAGTCTAACACACCCAGATAATGAATAATAATTGAATTACTAATGCATGCATACGCTCAGTGGGACCCAAACATGTTCCACTATTTCTTTTCCCAGACTTTGGAATAAAATAAAATAAAGACTAAAGAACAGGACGACACCTACAGGTCAATATGGGGTTTTCTATGGCCAAGAGCTATTTTTATAAATCGTTTTCGTGCGCCTATTTTCTTTTTTCCCCTCCAACTGATGAAATACTATTTAATTAGTGATAAGAAATAATGCAAAACAAATTGCTTAGCTTCAATAACTAGTTACAGAACAACGCTAATGGTTTGTTTCTCCAATCTTATTATATTATGTCTGTACTGCAGTGCAATTATACAGTACTTTCAGTAAAAAAAAATTATACATAATACAGGTTAAAAAGAGGTCATCAAAAAGTAAAACAAACTAAAAAAGTAATTTTTAACACAAATAGTAATTTGTAATAATTGGCCTTAACAAATAAATAATAATAATAATAATCGGCCAATGGTGATTATTCAAAGAACTTGCCCAATTATCCTCACGGTGGGAATCACAGGGAACCTCGCGATACCATACGCGATACATGGTCCACAATACCAACATTATCACAATACAACATGCCAATGTCAGCTGACATAGGTCAAACAACCATCCACTCTCACAGTCACAGAATCCCCAAATCTGCATGTTTTTGGACTGTGGGAGGACAAACCCACGCACACACGGAAACACTCTACCACGTCTTCCTGCTGCAAAGGCAAGAGTGTGAACCACGACTTGAGAGACTTCAATCAGACTCACATACATTTTAAAAAGGTACAGGTTTAATTGGACTAACTCAACAATTAGCTTTTTTCCAAAATGTCATGTAAAAGTACTGAATGTGACATGGAGGGATGTTGTCTGAGGGAGGAAGATTCATTCTGGACACACACACACACACACAAAGACAGAACGCCAAAGACAGTGTGAGAATGGGGGCGGATGGCTCATCTGCCTGCCTGCGCTCTCTGTTGAAGGAAAGAGGAGATAAAAGGAGGTGGCTCTTTGCTGGTGGGTTGTTAAACAAACCATTTTTGGCACCGACAGTCTCGCATTAATAAAAAAAAGGAATCGCACAAGACAGCAGAGAACTGCAGGAGAAATGGAGACTGATTCACGGCTAAATGGAAATACGGACTCCTACTTAATCTTTATATTTCACTGGCTTGTATTCAAAATGTATCACATTTAAATATAAATTTGTCTTTTTCTTTTCTGCCTCAGTCAATTGGTGCTTTTCCACTACACAGTACAAGTATAGCTCGACTTGCTTTTCCATCAGTGATAGTACCTGGTGTTTTTATTTAGCGCCTTATACTAAAAATGTGACGTCAACAGACTGCCGGCCTGTGATTGGTGAGCGAGTGTCGTCACTGGAAGAGTCATGAGCGCGACGTCAGACACAAGAATCAAAGTGAACAACGCCGAACTGTAGATCAGTTACAAAGACTTGAAAAACCTTGAAAACATGCCTTTCCATCTCCAACATTTAGCAAAGGAAAATGTCTAAAATCTGGTGTGTTTAGCGACAGCACTTCTGAAAGCCAGCGATCGCGAGCCCGAATCGTGACCCGTTCAGTGGTATTTCAGTTCAGTGACCGTGTCAGGAACGATTCTGTGAACAAATCTTTGTAAATCAACTGATTCTATCGATTCAGTTCCACTGAAAACAACTGCTTTACAAGTCACTAGGTTTGTGTGTTTGTGTCACGTGTAAAACAAAGTCACGGCAGTTCACGTGCAACCGTTCTACGATGACTCCGCCCTGTAGAGGAGGTTCTGCAGTAATGGAAAACCATACCAAACTATGCAGAGGCGAGCCGTGCTGGAACTGTATCGTGGAAAAGTGCCAAATGTTCTTGAATTTAATCATTTTATACAAAAGGTATAAATATATGGGTGTAGATAACAAATATTAGCTCAATTAGCTTTTAGTTATGGAACATTTCATGCACAACAAATATTTAAGAACATCAATATGAAGTTGAAATATGGAATCCATGACAAATTGTTATAAAAGCATAAAAGTATAGTATAAATAATCGTAATGGTGCTCATTAAAGACTTTTCTGAGTGCCAGTGGGGATGATTAAAGAACCACTGAAGCCCAGTCGGTGATTTTTCTTTTAATCACCTAACCTTCATTTCCTGTGTAAGTATAAAAGCGTCCGATTTGAAGGCAGCTCTCATCAAAAGGGCAGGATGCACTCTCGGTCACATGACACATGAATCTTTTAGCATTGTTATGCAACACTAATGTCACGTATGATCAATTAATGAGGATGCCATCAGGAGCATTCCATACATTATTGATGACTCCAACTTAAGCTGATGCTCTCATTTACATTATATTATATATATATTTATTTATTTTTATATATATATATATATATATATATATATATATATATATATATATATTTATTTATTTATTTATTTATATATAAATAAATAAAAAGACAATTCCAATAAATCCATCGTAATTGTGGCGCTTGTAGTAAGTACAGCCTGACTGTACTTAGTAACTACTCATGTGGCCAGTTAGTGTTTGTATGAAATGTTTAACGATAGATAGACAGATAAAGCTTAAGGCAAACTGTATATATTTAAAAGCAGTCCCATCAATGTGCAAACCAAATGCCCGTCCGCCTGGATTTCACTACTTCAGCTTCTTAATTACCCGTCCACACCTCTGCACCGACAGACAAGAGGGTCGCAGTCCTGGAACATCTGTCCAGACTGGTGTCGAGGCAGAGCAGGCAGAGCAGGCAGAGCAGCGGTCAGTTTAAATGAATGCTGATGTGGAGCAGCAGGACATTCACACACTCTCCTCCGCTCAGATTCAGATGTGTGTGAACTTAGGGGAGAAAGTTGAGTAAACTTAAGGCTTAAACACGAGGCGTGTCGCAATCTCGATTGAATATCGATCGAAGCGACGTCACGATCTCGACCTTCGAAAGCAAAAGTGGAATCGAGGATTTAACCACGCCCCCAGACATCATCTAACATCGTGTAAATCAATCTGCCTCAAGTCATCGCACATCCACTGTGGACGACACCGACCAGACCTGCTCTGGTCCAGTATTATGGCCCTGATGTATGCTGCTGACCCGAAGACAGATGACACCAGTGCAGTCCCATAAATCTCCAATCTCCAGGTTTTCCACTTATCCACCGCACCAGATGTTTTACTGCTTTACTCAGTTCACAGGATCTATTGCCTCAGTCTACAAAAATGACTGCGGCAAGTGATGCATAAATATTTCATTTGGCTAAAGACACCGAGTCCTGTCTGAGGCCTGACTATGAAAGTGCTCGGCAAGCTCGAGATGTTAGCGTTCTCAAATGGCTATTGATGGTTACGCGGCCTTTTCCCCCCCTCATGGAGACTATTGACATAAATGGTGCAAATGCACTGGAAGTGGGAGGAAGATTACACCAGTCCCACTACAAACTGCAGTTTGTGAGACTTTGCTGCCCCACTCCTCCCCCCCCCCGCATCCTCCTCCATCTCTAATACTTCCTCCATCAGCAGCTGTAACACGTTTACGCTGTTCACTTACATTAGTGGTATTGACTTTACGGACATCCGACTGACAGGAGCAGAGGGAGGACAACTGCGTCTGTAGGTAACAAAGACAAGTGTTGTGTGTATTTACACTTAGTGACAGCGAGGCTGCAAGAGTGTCCCCAACACTGGGTGACAACTATGATCAAATAAACACAAATGAGTGGACGCAACGAGGACGGCCATTGAAGCTGTGGAGAGCAAAAGACCACACTACAAAGAAACGCTCCACTCCCTTTCACTTCACGGCTGTAATGGTGCCGTCCATTTGTAGTCGGAACGCAGAATTACCCTGAACTCGGATTTCCAAACTCGGAAACACGGAGCAACCTCGCATACTCTTAACGTACGAGTTAGGATTCCAAAATACCAAGAAATGTGTTCTTTTTGTCAAGGTGGCAAGAACAAGAACAAAGTTAGTTCTGGACAGGAATTCTTTTGGCCGATCACACAACTCGGGATGACGTGAAGTGAAAACTATGAAATCCGATTCTGTAAAACATCTTTCGCTCAGATAGGAACAAAATCTTGGAACTTGCTAACTGACCTATTTTTTGTTGTTGTTCACAATCTACCTTTGTCAATACCTGTCATACAGTGTTTGCATCAGTTCCATTAAAGACTGACCAGCCACACTGTGGTGTTTAAGATTGGATCTGTTTATGTTAATAAAAGCATGACGTAACGAATGCAGAATTCACAGTAAATTATGTTTTACTGACAAAAACGCAAGTGCTTTTTAAATATTCACTAAAATACTTTTTTCACACAAAATTCCAGACTTTTCAAAATCTGGAAACAGCAATTCAAAATTCCAAAGTGACTTTCCAGACCAGTTACAGCACACAAGCCAGAGTTTGAAGCACTAAAATCTCCTAACACATGAAAATTATTGTTTGTAATAACAATAACATTCAGACCGCACCCTAAAATGGCGGCGTTGACGTCACACAGTTACACCTGTGGCATGACGTACCATCTTCTCCACTTCATGTTACACGAACAAACTCCACAATAACTAACCCCACTTACTCACAGTGTGAGATTTTAACATTTAATCAACTCAAATGCATATTTTCAGCATGTAAACAGAGAAACTACTGTGATAATTGGCCGTTTCACTCACCAAATCCTTGTTCAGAGTCAACAGAAAGGAAGAAAACAAACTCCAGCAGGTTTCACATGAAGTAACACAAACACTGAAAAAACGAAAAGTATTAAATCCACACAAAAAAGCTCCTTTTTCAGCTGTTTTTCTCTTTGCTCATTAACGATCATCTCTCTGTTTCAGTGCCCTCGCTCTAACTTTCATCTCTCTCCAGCACGTGGCGCTAGCACGCCCACAGGTGTACGTCTTAAAGGGGCAGTGCACAAATGATAATTAGTTAAAAAAAAAGTAATAATCTTTCGAGAATAAAGTCGTAATATTAAAAAAGTCATAACATTAAGGTAATTTTTTTGTATAATATTACGAGAAAAGGGTCATAATACTATGAGAATAAAGTCGTAATATTATGTGAATCTTTCTTCCAAAGTGCTGATGTTAATGGTAATGTGGTGCTGATGAGACCAAAAGATTTGTGAACCCCAAACTTCACGAAATAAATTTACCATCCAATTTATGCTCTGACCTACGGTCATGATCTGTGGGTAATGACTCAAAGACTGAGGTAGTGGATATGAGCAGCTCAAATTACTTTCCTGCTTAGGTTTATGGGCTCAACCTTAGAGAAAGGCTGAGGAGTTCTGAGATCTGGAGGAAGCTTGAAGTTAAGCCACTACCAACCTTGTTGCAGATCCAGAATCCTCTGAAGGAATTAGATAGAGCTGGAAAGTGTTGCTGATGAGAGAGATGTCAGGAACACACCATGACCCAACTTCAGGTCAATGAAAAACAACAGAATATCAGTGCTCATCAGTTAGTCAGTCCACCGCCTCCTGGAGTGACGTAGCTTACACTTGTTCATGGTGTCAAGAGGATGAACTCTTCTCAAAATCTCGCCAACTCTCTCACGCCAAAGTCCAGAGAGAAAGTCAGCGTTTTAAGCTCTCGAGAACATGAAAGCTGCTGATCTACTGCTGATGATCAGTAACTCCTGTAAGGTGGGACATAAAACTGCTGTTTTCCTGGAATTAACTTTGGTGTGGGAGAGATCGTGTTTTACAAAACGTAAGTAAATCATTTGGGCCTTTTGTTAATTGACTGAAATCATTTTTTTGCGGTGGGGTTTCTGCCGGCAGCCAACCAACGACCACTGATCATCACGCTCTTCAGGGTCTGGCGGCAGGTGTTCAGAGTAAAATCTGCTGTTACGCACTGACACTCAGCACATCTGCCCACACGGGACTCTGATACTTGATATGCAATCAGCAGAAGAGATGGCTAAAGTGCTGTTGCTGGACCATTAGCTTTGTACCACAGGCTTTTACACTCCCAACCACCCACACTGAATGGAAGCTCCCACGCCCTCCCTGTTCACCCTGCTGCCGCTTCCTCTTTCCCACCAACAGATAAGTGTCGGAATATTCAAGAAATGTATTAGAAGTATTGTTGTTTTATCTTCTAGTTTACTCAGACATGGAGATTTACCTGTCAACCGGAATAAACAGTCTGTAATTGGTCATCATTTTCAGCTTTCAGCTTTCAGCTTCATAATTGTGAATATTTCCTACTTTCTTTGCTCCATATAACAAAATAAAAACATACAAATTGATCAATTTTAGTTGTCGGACAAAATAAAACATTTGGGAACATTGTCATTTCAAGGTTTGGGAAACACTGATCAACATTTTTTTTAACATTTTGTGGAACCAAAAAAAATAGATGGTTCTTCCTCACGAACCGTGACATCATCAGTGGGCGTGTCATATTCTGGGCAGTGAAGAAGGAGCATGAAGTGGAGGTGCCTGTGTTGTGTTTACTTCCCCCTGAGTAACGCAGAGTAACGTCCTCCCACTTTTGGGAGGACGTCAGAATCCACCAAGGTTCTGGGACTCGGGAACCAGAGTCAGAACTGTGTCAGTCTTAAAGCACTAATAGAGAGCAGTCCAAGTTATGGCTATTGGTTGGATGTGAAATGTCAAATCACTGACAACAGGAGGATGTTCCAACAGCTGAAATAGAATTATTATTATTGTCAAGGAAAATGGCCCATGTAAATATTATTATTATTATTATTATATATTATTTGCCAGAAACACAAGTCTGATCTTAATTGAGTACAGCTCTCTTTTTATTTACCCACAGATCAGATAAGAACACGGACTGAGCACACAGGTACCGCTAAAGCCTGATCCACACTGGAGGATTTTCAAATCTGACTTGATTTCAAAAATCACAATGTTTTAATCCTGAGAGAGCAAAGACTGTACGATCCAGTCAATACACAGGAACACACACTTAACCAAAAGATGTCAGGGAGGAGATGCCACCAACATCTAGTGTCATTGAGGGGGAACTAGTGTATTGGAAGAAGATACCAAACCGAGTCGAGTCGAGCTGTGCCGAGTCGTGCTCCCTCTGCTAGATTAAACTTGAATAGATGTTAATGAGACACAGCATGCAATTACAGTTCAAAATAATATCAAAACATCAAAAGTGACATCACTGCTAACAAGACATCTGCTTCGACTGGATACAGGCGTGTAGAAGAAGATATTACCAACGCACAAATAAATCATAGGGGAAAAATGCATCTGCAAAAGGCCTTTAGAGTAAAAACACACGCTCTGCTTACCTCAGCTGACTGAAGAACCAGATGTCAGGTCAACACAATCAATAATGCAGGACAGTTGCTCTCAGCACGGACGCACTTCCTGTGTCAGTGCTCATGTTGCTTTCACACACTCACAAACACTCACAAACACTCACAAACCACAGTAAATTGACTTCACTGCCACACAAAGCTGGCATCACAGCGCGTTTTCAATCAAACAGAGTCTTTAACAAGACTCACGACATGACGCCGGAGAGTTAAAGACAGTATGTAACAGTGTCTCAGCGCCAGCGGTGGGACTTCTGCGCTCCACAAAACAACGTTCTACGTCACGTTTACATCGTGAAGATGAGGGAAAGGTTGAGGAAGATGCAGCGTGAAGCACAGACTGTACATCAGTGTTGACTCCTCCTCCTCCTCCTCCTCCTCCTCCCAGGAGAAAAGCCCTGCATTGTCATTCACTGACAGTGATGAGGAGGAGGCAGCTGTTGAAGAGCTGACAGCAGAAGGCAGGGATTACAGTCAACTCAACTGGCACAGTGTGCCGCTAACAAAGGAGGTTCAAGGATAAGTGACGAGAAGAGGAATTCCACGAGTCTCCTGCAAATAAATGAATATTTATGAAGTTTATTAACCATCAGGAACACAACTAAACACCAAGGTGAATGGCAGAAAAACGGGACTGTAAAGCAGCTTTAGACGAGCTTTAACCACCGTACCTTTCTCCGGCAACAGTTTTCTCTGCTTCTCTTTCGCCGGCTCTTCCATAACGAACGTGTAAAATAACGCCATCGCTGCCTTGATTTCATAGCCCGTACCTGGTTACCTGAGATGCTGTGAGACAAACACTAGGGGGCAGTGGAGACAAACCCCCCCCCCCCCCCCCCATCTACCTGGATTGTGAAACGGTTAAATTAACATGTTTCTTTAACCGTTAGTGCTCACGTGGCACAGATCAGTGCTGCAGGTGCACCCTTGGTAAATTGACGTGAGAATAATACTATAATAATATAGCCTGTGTTTATAGGCTACTATGTGTTGTTGAGCCAAAGTTAACCCTAACCCTAACCCATTGGGAGTAGTGACAATGGTGCAGAAGTCACAAAATAAATAGTTTTTTCTTTTATTTTTGTTAATAAAAACGAGCCAATTGTGTGAATTGTGTTTATAAAGTTGGAGAAAATAAAAAAAAGAAGTAATAATTTCATTAGACATCATTATAGCCTCTGTAAACAAGTTTTTACATATTAAAATAGTGGAAAAAGCATCTTAAATGCTCCATGTTCTAAGGGTTAATATAACACCTTCTTATATAATGTGTCTTTAAACACGACTCTAACTCTGACGGGTTTTTCTTTTTGCTGCAGCTTTGAAAAAACAGCAATTTAAAACAAACACACACGTCTCACATCCACTTAAACCGTTTGTTGTTGCAGTCGCACCGGCGTGTTTCACACACACACACACACACACACACACGTGTTTCACGTGACGGGCTGAAGGTGACCATAATGACCGCAGTAATGGAAACCATACGCCACATGAAGAGCTCGTCACAGGTCACACGTGAAAACACGCCACATTAAAACGCCCAACAGGACCGGCCCAATAAATCTCCAGCGATCGCGTTCCGGGCGAGGATTAATGGACGGCTGTTAGACGGCACGTCCAAGAGTTTGTGTTCACGTAGCGGCAAATTAATTTAACAGGAAACCCCCGCTGTGAGGAACTCAGAAGAGGTTTTAATGAAGCTGCTGTTGTTGTCCACCATTTAATCTGTGATGATGGATGCGTTTCACTCCCTCACACTCTACTGAAACACAGGAGCGCAGATTAAATCATCAAAGCACGTTCTCATTAGAGAGGTTATGGTTTACAACCATGACCGACATGTGTTGGAACAGGAGGACGACCGTCAAACAGCTGTGTTTCCAGGATTCACGCCGCTTTTCCACGGAGCTCCGAGTGCGTATGCGATTTGACCCCACGTGTATTCATTCCTACGGCGACCTCTGTGACCTCTGACATGTGTTGTGAAACTCCAGCATTTGCAGGCCAGACGTGCGCCTCATGTTTGATGAAAAACATTTTTACGTTGGTGGTGGATTTTGGACGGATTGGGTGCCACAGGAAGTTAGTTTTAAAAAAAAACAACTAGTCACTAAAACAAACTCACTGCAGTTGTATGCAGCCTTCGTTGAGGAGGTACCACTGTAATGGAAAACCATATCCATCCGTGTAGAGTCAAGTTGTGCCGTGCCATGCTGAGGCCAGGCGTGCCGGGTCTAAGTAGTGGAAAAGTGCCATATGTGTGTAGCAAGACACCGTGCGTCAAAGCTTCCAGCTTTCAGGATTTATCTTCTCAAGAAAACACGTTATTTAGCTAAAAAAGACTTCAGACAAGGACATTTCCACGATAAAGAGCTCTGTACGTAACATAACTCTCTCTCCTCGTGCACTGGTAAATAACGTGCTGCGCGTTGGACTTTTAAAAATGTCGTAAAGCATTTGTCTCCACACAGAGAAAGGTTGTGTGTAAAGGTGTACAGTGGCTTTGTCTCATTACAGGGCTTAAACATCTCGACTCTGTGACCGGTGACTCGGCGCTCGGTGTAAATCAGGCGCTGCTGCCTTCGCTCCCTCCAAGGTTTTATGGCGACCAGCAGCCAGACTACAAAGAAGCTGTTACATTTAGTGGAGACTTACGCCAGTCACTTTATCTAAGCCATATGTGTCTGAATCCCCAGCCTCCACACACACTGTCAATCAACACCCACTCCGCTCTGGATACTGTATATATGCTCCCCTTACACAATGTATGGATGATTGTTTGGTAACCAGGTGTAACCATAATTGTACGGTCCTGTTGCATTTGTGTGGATTGCAGTAGACATTCAGTACCCCCTTACCTTTTACCTTAACTAATCAAAACTAAGTGCTAAACCCTTAACATGACCCTAACGTAAACCTGATTCTAACCATAACCCTAAAACCAAGTCTCAGCCCTGGAAAAGCCTCTTAAAAGTGTGTCCAAATGTCATCACAGACAGGTCTGTATGTTTTTTGGACCTCACAAAGACAGAAATACAAGTACACACACACAAACATACATACAGTGTAGATAGATAGAATATAGATCTCAATGAGTTTTATTTTGTTACATAAAAATAAAGATAAATAGTTATAACATTGATAGATAGGTCAGGTAGGTACTAGTCAGCTAGCTAGCTAGATACTTCGCTAGTTAGCTAGATACTAAGTCAGCTAGTTAGCTAGATACTTCGTTAGCTAGCCAAATACTAAGTCAGCTAGTTAGCTAGATACTTCGGTAGCTAGCCAAATACTAAGTCAGCTAGTTAGCTAGATACTTTGTTAGCTAGTCAGATACTAAGTCAGCTAGTTAGCTAGATACTTCGTTAGCCAGCCAGATACTAAGTCAGCTAGTTAGCTAGATACTTAGTTAGCTAGATACTTCGTTAGCTAGCCAGATACTAAGTCAGCTAGTTAGCTAGATACTTCGCTAGCTAACAAGATAGATAGATAGATAGATAGATAGATAGATAGATGCTACATTTGTTTACTGATGCAAATAAACATTAAAATCTGAGTTGAAATTAGGTTCTGCCTCATTAGGACCAGGTTTTGGTCTCCATGAGGACTACTGGTCTAGACGAGGTCAGTGTTCATGACAGAAAAAGTTCCCGTAACGTTAAAAAGAATGCAAGTTCCCACACAAACACACACACACACACTCTCTCTCTCTGTCTCTCTCTTGCACACACAGTCAGAATTGCTCTATTAACAGTGAGCAGGTCTATAATGATGGTGTGACACTGAGGTCCACACCTCATCCCTCACTGATCACATCGCTCTCTGAGGACGACAGAGAGATAATGTGAGTAGAGAAGAACAGGTCAGAGGGAATGACACTCTGAGAATGACAGGGTGACATACATACAAAGAGTGAGACACACACCGCAGTCTCTGTGTTCAGACCATGATGTATTAACTGAGCTGCATATTTTGCTGCCGTTAAACCGTCTTCACATGTTTATACAACTACAGCAGTGTGTGTGTGTTACTGCCACTGCAGCAGTGGCTGTGGATATTTGTCTGAATATTTAGTAGATTGTATGTAAATCTATATAGAAATTATGTTTTATTATTTTTATGCTGTATGTCCTTTACGTTGAAATTGTTGTAAACCCGTCTGTATGTCCTGCAGCCTGTCTCAGTCAGGAGACTCTTTCAAAAGACATTTTTAATCTCAATGAGTTTTATTTTGTTACATAAAAATAAAGATAAATAGTTATAACATCGATAGATAGATCAGGTAGGTACTTAGTCAGCTAGCTAGCTAGATACTTTGCTAGTTAGCTAGATACTAAGTCAGCTAGTTAGCTAGATACTTCTCTAGCTAACTAGCTAGATACTTCGCTAGCTAACGAGATAGATAGATAGATAGATAGATAGATAGATAGATAGATAGATAGATAGATAGATAGATAGATTCACTTGAATAAGAGGTTCTTAAATACAGTTCATTTAAAGTTAAATAAATACATCAAATGGAGAAATAACTTTAATAACGTTCATTTGTGACCGTGAGTCCAGTATCCACAGAGACTCTTGTATCTAAAAATGAAACTGTGACACAGTTTTGGCTTTCAACGTCGTCCATGATTGAATACAACAACATCAGGTAACCAGCTGCTGCTTGATTTTACTGTTGACCTAATAGTGGTCATCGCTTGTGATTAATTCCAAGAACCATTTCCAGTTACGATCCATTTCCTGTTTGGCAAAAAACCCTGATCCTTTAATCTTTGAGGTTCTTTTTGAACTGTTTATGTCCCTTTGCTGTTTTTGTTAGACCACTAAAGTTTCCCGTTGAAATTATTTAAGCCGCACATTTCTCATTTTTAGCAAAAAGTAAAACAAGGTACACACACTAAGAAGAACTACAGAATAAAAACAACAAACAAACTGATAAAAGCACTGAAGAGCCAAGGTCAAGAAAACAGGAAGAACAACACGACAGGAAAAAGCCATCAGAAATCACCTGGAGTAACGTAGAAATGGCGACATGGAGGTTATCTTTTGTTCTGTTGGCTCTATGTATGAGGTGTGAAGGACACTGTGTGCAGCAGACCAGCACAGAGGAAACAGAAACATCCACAACAAACACCTGCTCTGTTTGCAAAATGGCTCTGTGGACTTTGTAGGGAGTCAGAAGGACAAATGTCCATTTAATATTTGGTCATTTACGTCCACACATGCAGCGTTCGTATAGAAAGATCGCATGTATGAGAGCAACTTTATAGTAGTTTCAGACTAAACTCACCATATGAGAGAGAGAGTTTAAAGAGCTCATTAGCTGCAGCTGGTGGAGGCAGTAAAGGTAGAGTGACTCAAGGCCACAGGGCCTGAGAATCCGACAGACCAGGACAACAGAACAATCCATCACACATGGAGAACTTTACACTGTTGGAAAAATGTGTAACGTTCTACCATCTGGACTCAAAGTCACAGAACTTTGAGATAACTTTTGGGTGCTACGACCCTTAACAGACAGGAACGTTCAACTTATTTAATATTTATGTTGTGATGCGTGGGGGGGCTGGGTATGGAATTAGATTCTCAAACAACACTTTATAAATTGATAAAACTAACATGAACAACAACATCAAAACACACAAATTGCAAATAAAATATCGATTTAATCGTTCGAATATTCCGTATATTATTTGTCTGAAAATACACGTTTTATTGAGCAATGGTCAGAAGTTTGGACCGCAAGCAGACACAGGCTTGGAATCGCTGTCTGTCTGGAACTCGTTCGAAATATCTCAAGGTCATTTGACAAATGTCAGATATTTACAATTATTAAAAGTACCTCGTCAGATGTGGGTTGGAAAAACTTCCAGACTAATCTTATATAGACTATCTTAATATCATATTTATCTAGTTGGCTGCAGCTCCCCTGCAACCTTCTCTAAAGCTCTAAAGTGCACGAACACTAAAGCATACCCGTCCCGAGCCCGCCAGGACCCAACAGGACTTCACAGGTCAGACTGGGTTTGAACAGAAATCCAGAAATGATTGTCAGGCTCCGGTCAGGTTCAGTCATGTCATCACTGAGGCTGTAGATGTAAATATTGCGCCTCCAGTTAAAAAGGTGCAGATAGGGTTCACACCACTCCAGAGTTCACTTGCAAGTTGTCCAAGACCACCTCTGCCAAGCAGACCAGAGTCCAGTTGTTTGGACTAAATCAAAGGTCTCGACTACGTTCACACCCGCTGACACAGCAGGTCCTCCACATGAGGAAAAACCCCGAAATAATCAATCTACTGCTGCTAATTTCATTTGTGAGCAGTGAAAGAGCTGGTGCACCGCTGAGGCCTGGTCTGGGCCCGCAGCTCTTTCACTAGCTGCTCCACAGCCTGCGGGTCACAACTGGTGAGAAGCGCTGCACGTTCTGCCTCATTTCACCGCAGCCCATTATTCCTCATGCCATCCTCATGTGTCAGGAGGGGAGTGGCAGCTTTGAGAGGTGCAGCTGTGAGAGGATCAGCTATGTTTATCTCGCAGCACTGAATGGAAACCTGTGGAGGAGGCTCAACATCTGGCTGCTGCTGCTGCCCAGTTAAAAACAGTCCTGACACTGACGACGTGCCAGTATCTCATACAAACACACTTTAAATAACCTGAACTATCACTTTACATGTTCTTATCAAGGCCACGTCTGCTTCGTCTACAGTGAATGAACGTGGAAACAGCTGTGGTTCTATTTCTTGGAGCATTCCCGCCGCACAATGATCACAATGATCATTTTCGGCAGTGATCAGAGTCGTTATTAGTATGTGAGGAAGGCAGTCACTGTACAGGGTCACGGAGGAGACACTGGCCCGGTGCCTGGCCACTGAAGTAGGACGTCTGGGACGATGAGACTCTGAGCTTGAGCCAGGCTTTGGTAAGGTCATTGATCTGATTAAATTTGTCCTGGAATTTCAATCAGTCATTAGTTGGGGTGTGAATTATTAGAGTGTGGATACCCAACCTGACTGACGATGAGCTGAGACTTTAAGAGCTTTTTGTTCACAGTAGACGGTTCAGTCGTGGCTCTGAAGAACCCAGCAGAAGACACATTGTTTTCACACTTTAGTGAAATAAACCGAACCTTTTGAATACCGATTCCCCTCCTCGCCTGAGGCGGCGCTACATCAAGAATTACAAAGACAAACAACGAACAAGAAAACTCGCTCATCTGTTGTTTTAATGCAGCGCGACTTCTGTTTCCTCCTCATCAGAGGAAAACATGGAGCTGCATCAAATCCTATTGTTTCATGTGAACATACGACACAAGACGTTCAGCTGGGCATTCACACCTCCCCAAACAAACCCGGCAAACTAACTCCATTTAGAGTTAAACCTCAGTCCCAGAGATTTCAGATCAGAACGGAGAAGCATCTTTAGAAAATGCTGGTTTAATGTGGATGGCTGGTATGTCCGGAGCAAAGGTGATAAAAATGTAGCCCAAGTCACGACAGAAACATACTGCATTCACAAAAACAATGAAAATTTCTCATTACAAAATAAATTTTCCCCTAAATAACAAGATATTTTTTTCATAAATTTTTTTATTTCTGCCTTTTTTCATAAATAATGATAATTTTTTCTTAAATTTTTTATATTTCTGCTCTATTTTTCTGAATGAAACAGAATTTACTTCATTTCAAAATACATTAAATAAAAAAATAAAAAATAAATGTACGCTCTTAAATCAAGGGGCTTCTATTCCCTTCTCAAGAAGAAGCTTGTTTCACTTGAGTTTAATCCAGTTGTGTTTTAGGTTTACGACTTCATATAAAGACTCAGTGGAGATATTCACAGATTTGACCGTTTGCGATCGATAATCCGTAAGAGAAAAGTCACCAAACATGTCTCACTCACACTGTACAACAACAAAAAAAGGATTCTCAATATTTTTACACACGGTTTCTGGCACAAAACAGGCCTCACAATGACAGAGGTGGTTCTCTGGACCCCTGCAAATATCCACACCTGCTCGCATCTCCAGTGACATGGACTTAGACGAGGCAGCTCTGCGATTTCATTGAACTCCTGATAGTTTTACCAGGTGTTTCCATGTGTTCTTGGCACAAAACATCTGTGGCTTCCTCATTATTTTGAGTGTACGTGTGTGTATTTTCTGCCTGAGCTGACACTCGACAAGCCCAGCACCTGTCTGCATTCTAATGCTGAGAGGATGTGTTGCACACACACACACGCACACACACACACACACACACACACGCACACACACACGTACACACACACTGCAGCTGCAGCCCACTCTGCACCTCTCCAGGAGGATCAGGACAAATGAGTCAGGAGAGAAAGTGTGGGTGGACTTTACATTCAACCCAGCCATTAGCAGTCTGTGTGTGTGTGTGTGTGTGTGTGTGTGTGTGTGTGTGTGTGTGTGTGTGTGTGTGTGTGTGTGTGTGTCACACGTATGTGTGTGTGTGTCCACGTGTGTGTGTACATGTGTGTGCAGAAGGGAATGGGGCACAGGTTTGTGAAAGAAAAGCTTTTAGCTCAGAGGCTTTGTCCGTACGACCACATTTAGTGTCAAACAACAACAGCGATCTGTGTCCAGACCAGAAATGATCTGCGTCCATATGAACTGTGGACTGTAAATAAATAGATACATAAATAAATAAATAAATAAATAAATAAATAAATAAATAAATAAATAAATAAATAAATAAATAAAAGAATGAATGAATAAAGGCATGGATGCATTTCTAAAGCAACACAATGTAGGTTTCCAACCTTTAATTAATGTCTCCAAGATTATGTTGATGATACATAGAAAAAGAAAATCATATACGTGTTAATAAATGAATGAATTTATTACTTCTTACTTGAAAACACTTTTACAAAACCTCGGTCACAAGTGTCCATGTTTAAGACACAGAAGTCAAGAAGTCATTGACATTTCCCATGTATTTAAATGACTGTGGCTTTGGTTCATTTGTTTCAGGATTTGTAAAAAAAAATGTTTTGGAAAATGTAATTTTTTTAGGAAAATGCATTTCATTGGGAAAATGTAAATTTTTGGGGGGAATATATTTTTCAGAATTTTTTTTCTTTGGAAATTTTTTTTTTGGAAAGTGTAACTTTTAAACAAATGTAAACTTGTTTTGGGAAATATATTTTTTTGAAAAATTTTAATTTTTGGGAAATTTTAATTTTTTGGGAAAATTTTATTTTTTGGAAAACTTAATTTTTTGGAAAATTTTATTTTTTGGAAAATTTTATTTTTTGGAAAATTTAATTTTCTTTTGGAAAATTTAATTTTCTTTTGGAAAATTTAATTTTCTTTTGGAAAATTTAATTTTCTTTTGGAAAATTTAATTTTTGGGGAAACATTTTATTTTTTCGGATACATTTGTCTCAAGCCTTTGTAAAAGAGTTTCACACTTATATACTGGTTTGCACTTCCAGGCCACCGTGTAACACGCCTGTGTCCATATACATGTGCATTCATGTAAAATGCTGGTGCAAACAGGAAGTGAAATCTTTTCTCCACTTTTCTGAACTCAAAACAGCAAGGATTTCTTCACCAGGGTGAAACAGGCCTTTTCACGCCAGGACGTCCATCAATAAACAGTCGTCTGCAGGGAAGAAGAAAAAGAAGACGACGAGTGAAAGCAGAGTCTTCTCCCTTCTGTCTGCTCTCCATCGTCAAAGCTTCAAAAACACACATTGCCTGCAGCTAAGAGGAGGAGAGACGGCGCTGAGAGGACAGCTGCACTGACTCTGATACATCACGTCTGAATCACCTGTGACAAAACACACAACTGTCTTTGTCTCCTCAAACTCACATCCAGCCCACGTTTTCAAAAAGCGAGGACAGTTTCAGAAAATTAAGACTTTTTTTAAAAAGCGAGGACATTTTCAAAAAGCGAGGACATTTTTAGAAAATGAAGACATTTTCAGAAAGTGAAGACATTTTCAGGACATTTTCAGAAAGTAAAGACATTTTCAGAAAGTGAAGACATTTTCAAAAAGCAAGGACATTTTCAGAAAGTGAAGACATTTTCAGGACATTTTCAGAAAGTGAAGACATTTTCAGAAAGTGAAGACATTTTCAAAAAGCAAGGATATTTTCAAAAAGCATGGAAATTTTCCAAAAGCAAAAGACATTTTCGGAAAGTGAGGACATTTTCAAAAAGTGAAGACATTTTCTGTAAGACATGTGTGAGGAGTTACTCAACAACCCTTCATTTCAGAAATCATGTCATGTAATGTCCACTTGTGCTTTCACACTGCTGAGAAAGTCTCGCTGCCTTTGCTGCATTCCACACACACACACACACACACACACACACTCGCACCTCCTGACTCTGCCGTGACTCCAAAAATATAGAGAGGAAATGCTTACTGAGTGATATCATATTGTGGAAAAAAAAAAAAGACAGAAAAGCCTTGAAAAGAAAAGCCCTGCGAGCTGAACTCTTCCATTCACTCCTCGTCTCACAGCATCTTCACAATGTTGCTGCCAAACCAACATTTTGCCGTGACATTGCCAAGATTTGATGAATTCGAGCGTTATTTATTCCCTCATCCTGCCGGATAAATCACTTTATTCTGGGATTCTGATTCAAAGCAACAAACGGTTCGTACCTGCCGTCACACGTCTGTGGGGAGGACACGTGGAGACACATTATTCACGGAAGAACCGCAGCAGACATGATATCACAGCACAGATTATTGATTGTATTTAAAAAGCTTGGGCTTTATCATTTACCTCAGTCAATCAATCATTGTTTATTTGTAGAGCTCTTTACTACATCAGCTCATAATTTAACTTTATTTTGTATATATATAACTATAACAGACTTGACGGGCAACTTATTAAGGGCACCAGTGTGTGCGGTGCCGACTTTGACGTTGTTTGGACGCTGTTTTGGCAGCAATGGGAAATATAGGCGCGCTGTGGTCACGCGGGGGGTTAAATCTGCCTGTGTGAATCGACCAGATTTTGGGGGTGGAGACCAAGAATGATTGCCAATCATAACAGGGCTGGTGACACCTTCAGTGTGATCACACCCACAAGGAACTTCTTGAATTTGATTGACAGCTGTTGTAGAGGCTAAGTCGCTGCTTTAAGCCCCTGAGATGTGATTTAAGTGTGTGAGTGAGTGTCCTGTTTGTTCATCGAAGTCAGAAGTCTGAAGCTGTTAAATGAGGGTAAAAATCCTGCTCTTTAATGGTGGACTCACAGTTTACCTGAGAGGGAAAAACATGAAAATAATATGATATTGTTGATCACAAAAATTCACTTTTCTTTTCTCCACCACTCATAGAAATGCTTGGTTTAGACTCCGGGGGTGGTTGTGTTATTTTTATTACACTTAGTCTCCTGAGAACAAAACATGTCCACTGACTGTTTCTGTTCCTTATTCCTCGACTTAATGCTGTAAGACAGCAACTCGGTTTCTGAGGGAGATGCTTGCTATTCTATATTTACTTCTGTCAGTAACCTCGCAGGCAGCACCAACATCATCCACTGTTACATAAAGAAAGGACTATCAAAAACACACACACAGGTTTGTGTAGCTATTCTTCAGACCTTCATCTGGACCGAGTGATGCTGAAGTCATACCGGACGCGGTGAGTGTACATGCAAAGATAGTGCACAGGTGCAAGGAGACGCACATTTCACACTTCAACTTGGGAAAATTTTACTTTGCGCCATTCAACGACACAAAAACCAAAAATAAATACTCTTATCATCTCTGTGTGTTCAAACCTGTGTGTTCACGACACTAGAAGTTTTATCTACAGAGACCGTGTCAATCTCAGCTGACATAGGGCGACAGATCGCTGATAGTTTTTGAATTTTTTGAATTTTCAGTCTAGGAATTACGGTAATGAGAGAGGCGCATGCCAAATCCCAAAGGTAACACAAGGGTTTACTTCACCAGTTCATCAGAACCTGACAAAAGCCTACTTCCACACCTCGCCTTCAAAGTAAAGGTACCCAGGTCTTTACCATTCCAAACTGTACCATAGTGTATCAAACGATGGAAACAAAGCAAAGGTCAGCATTTAGACCAGAAAATGCCCTAAAGAGGTAACAGAGAAACACATGCGCACACTTTCACATTTAAAGTAGGTTTTAGAAGTATATTGGTTCATATTCACCCATGTCTGTTCCTCTGTAAATCTGCTCCAGATTTTAAATATAACCGCTTACTCTCCTGCCCCAAAGTTTGGTGCAAAACAACACGTGTGAACTTGGTGGAGGCAGCAGTGGCTCAACAACTGTGTGCACTGATGTGAAACTGCTGCTTTTCTCTGTGGACTTTGTTGTGGGGAGTTAGCAGCGGTTCACAAACCTCATTAGTGGCTGAACTCTGTTTCAGTCTCGTGTCGTCAGTGGCAGCCATGTTCTCAGCGATGTGTGATGACACTGAGCTCTGACTTCAATGTTCACATCACGCATCAGAATGGAGGGAAAATGTGATCTCAGTGACTTTGACTGTGGCGGACCGTTGGTGCCAGACACCCTGGACTGAGTCAGGTTCCACTCCTGTCAGCCAAGACCAGAAACCTGAGGCTGCAGTGGGATCAGACTCACAAAAACCTGGATGGTGGAGGACGCTTTGGATAAAAGCGTCTGCTAAATGACATGTAATGTAATGTAATGACTGTGGAAAAGTCATGGTTTGGTCGATTGAATCTGGATTTCTGCTGAGTTGAACAATGTGAATCCACGGATCTGACTCGTTTCCTTCACTCACACGTCTCAAGAAACATCTCCAGAATCCTTTCACAACAGCAAACTGTAAAAACAACTTAAGAAACACAAGTGTACAACTAATGATGAATGTCGTAAAGAAAGTATCAGACTAAAAACCTTTAAACACCAATGGCACAACACTTAGAAACCCAGAGATTCAGCAGTGCAATATGTAACATCTGCCACTAGGGGTCTATCAGCCAGAACAATAACAAAGACCCAGTTGAACTGAACTCCTGTTTGAAACCTTGAGATCCGTGATTTTAGCGCCATGTTGACGTTTGACAAACAGAGTCTCTAAACCTTCGCTAAACTCTATCATTTGTCACTTAACACTTTTGGTAACTTCTGCAGACGCCGTGTGTAAAACATCTCCACACTGTTGTCACGCTGGTTTATTGAAAACCAGGAAATTACCGCACATACCATTTTTCAATTGTCCTGATTGATAAATATTACCTGAAAATCCGACACAGGGTTTCGTTCTAAAAACATGATTTAGGGGTAGATATGTTGTTGCATGCTGGATAGGGTTTTTATTCGAGTGGAGTCGAGTAGCGCTCGAACTGTGTTGGAAACATTTTTTGCACCCTAGTGCACGACTTAAATAAACGGGTAACATTAGACTCGTTGCTTTTCGATATTTTAAAAACAGAACGCCCTGAAATAAAAGCATGGTCGTATGAATGTGGCCTGAAAGTGATGGATGAGATGAAGCGGATGCCTGGAGGCAGTGTAAAACTGGATTATGCCCCATCCAGCTTAGATTACATGGAGGTTTTTTTGTATGTGAAGACTAGAAACTGCCAAACCAGAGAGTGAGCACCTTTGAAGACAGTCAGGAATAGAAACGCTGCTGCTCACTTCCTCCAGCGAGCACAAAGCCTTGATTGCACTCAGCGGTTTGTCCCTGGTTGCACTCGAAATCTCCTTCTTCTCCCACAAATGTGGCCCCGGCGAGGTTTTCAATCTGCATTTGTTTGTTTTTTAATTTGGGCTTTGATTTTGTTCCTGTTTTTTATTTTTATTCCTTCCATACATGTTCTCTACAGTCGCCACTGCTTATATCATGCATCTCAACACACACACACACACAGCTGGAGGGAACTGACACAAAGGAGAGGATTTTCCTACTCGGTTCATGAATGTGTAAAGCCCTGTGCTGCTCTCTGAGCCTGAGGGGGAGGCTCCACAACAACAGCAGCAGCAGCAGCAGCAGCAGCAGCAGCAGCAGCAGCAGCAGCGTGCATCACTTCACCCACTGTCTGATCAACATAAGAAATGGGTCAGTGGGGTGGGGGGAGTATAGTCGGGGGGCGGTGGGAGGTTTGGCTTTGTCACGGAAATGGTTTTCCCAGTTCAGAGGCAAATGTTTTACAGTAGGAACACTGTGGTGAGAGGGTGAATGGAGAAAGTGATTGAACGGGGAAGGAAAAGGGAGGGAGGAGGACATGGGGGGAGGGGGGGGGGGGGGGGGGGGCGGCAGGGTCAGCTGGTTCATCACCCAGGGTTCCCTGCTGACATGAAACATTTAAAAGATGCTGAAGATGGATAGATAGATAGATAGATAGATAGATAGATAGATAGATAGATAGATAGATAGATAGATAGATAGATTCCTTAGTTCCACTCTGATCATATATCCTGGTAGAACAGTATTTCTGTTGTTACCACCAGGGGAAGCTCATGTACCACTGGTGGCACACGTACCACAGTTTGAGAACCACTTGGCTCAGGTGACTGTACACAAAAAAACAAAGGTTATAATTTCTTTTCTTTTTAAACAATGGACCTCTAATAAAAAAGGCTCAATAAAATCAAGTCTACAGCCTTTAACAACAGGAAATGGACTTTTGTTTGACTCACTCTCCTGCACCAAGGTCCATAAAGAAAATCATCATTCGCTTACAATGGACACAGGGGACATTGTTCCAACGCATTGGTACGAATGTGGACGGCGGCGTTTGAAACACAGATGTGACAGTGACGTGTGCGGTGATCTTCTCTATGGAGAGCAAACTGTTACATAACTTCAGTGTTCAGAGTAGTGGATGAGTCTTTTGTACTATCTCTTTAACTTTTCCAGGCTCTTCTACTACGATGTTTTTCTTCTACGTTATCCATCTCACCTCCAGCTGCCAGAGACGTTACACATTCACCATCAGTAAGTAACTAAAGTGCTGCTGCTTGTTCTCACCAAGTCAAAGCATAACTGGTGCAAACTGAGTCACCAGGCCGCCGCTGTTCTGTACCTGTCTCACCCTGCTGCGGTCTTTAACTTGTCCTTACGACTCAGAATCAATATGAATGAAGCAGCTTAGAATAGAAAAGAATTGCTGAATGAAAAACATTAGTGCGGTCGATCGACCCCTGTGGAGGTGACAATTACTGCACCATCAAGCCAGAGCCAATCAAGAGGGCGGGCCTAAACACCGCCTGCCTTTCAGATGCGAGCAGTAGCTGAGATAATCATCTGCCAATCACTGACAGGAAGCGTGAATGGAAGCACGGGTGGGGGGTCCACACTCAAGGCAGCCATGCATTAACTCCTTGTTTGCCGTTTTTAAACCGATCAATCAACGTCACCTCTGTGTGTGTGTGTGTGTGTGTGTGTGTCTTCTCCTTTCCCACTGGTCAAATAACCCACTCACAACCACAAACATCTGGCTTTCGTGTGCAACAGGAATAGATACAATCAGCAGTCACTCCCAGGTCAAATGACTCTGCAGTTCGTCTTTTGCACTAAAATTAACGGGTAAACACAGGTTGTTGGGGTTTGTGTTTTTCACTCTAAATAAAGAGGAGATTTCCCATTGCTGTGGGTGCTGAGAGAGGAGTTTGCCTTCCTGTGGTTTGAGTCGCCTTCATTGTCACAAACATACTGTAAACAACCATCACAGTGGAGCACAAGCAACGACAACAACAACACTTCAGATGCAGATGATGGTGAAATGGAAGCATTCACGCGGATGTCGTGTTTACATTATTGCTGACCGGGGAGTTGAATGCAGATTGAAACCTGAGACCGAAGTGGGTTAACTGCTTCATTTTCAAACAAAGACGTCAGTACCGTCTTAGTCTACACAAAAGCACAAGGGTAGCGTTGATATTTGCTCACAAGTTTTCAAAAAACAGCAGTTCAATTCTCCCAAAACTCAATTTCTGTGTGGATAAAATGCCAATAAGAAAACTAAAAAAGACGTTTAGCAGATTCATTTCATATCTCAGCTTTTAGATCTGGTATCGCCAGATGACATTACCACACTGCACACAGGAAGTGATTGTATTTATGAAGTGTGACTGCAGTCAGAGCTGATAGTTTTGCTTGACAGAGCCTGTTTTCAGATTGCATAATATGACATCATTGCTGTTCACAAAGATGAAACTGAGGCAGAATAACAGAAATGGCCAGCATCAATTACACACACAGCAGCAAATGTACATGTTCTCCAGAGAGTTTGCTCTTTCACATATGACAAACACATCGGGAAATCATCTAAGACGTTTTCACAAGAGAATGTGAACAGCATCCAAGTGAGGGGTGATGCATGGAGGCGGCAGGACATGCTCCCATTCACTCACTGTAAATTATCCAGAGCTTCTCCTGCTGGGTTCTTAAATGAGCTCACTCGGACATTATCCAGGGAGCTGGCCAGAGAATCTCCAGAGAAGGTCTGGAGAAACTTCTGAGGACATTTGCCTTGTCACGTGAAAGCGTTTTCTGGGCAATCTCCGGAAAAATGCCCATACTTCAGCGCGTGAATGGAAGCAGCTCCAGAGAGCGCACACAAAGTGAGCATACACAATGATAATTACTGATCCAAAGACTTAGTACGCCTACTTAATTGTGCTCCCTACTTATAGAACCCAGGGCAAGAGGAAACAAAAGGAGTGCGTATGAAAAATGCATCAGGGAGACCCTCTCATCTCTCATTTGGATTGCTTTGTCTTGTTCTGTCAGCCGCCCCTGTTATTACATCTCCTCTCCTTCACACAGCCACACGCTAATGACTCATTCTGCTCTTTCATAAAGTATTCTGCTAAAACAACAGCCGAACATCTCACTCACATAATCACACGGAATCGGGAGACGATATCGCCGAGTGGTTGTCGGAGCTCATCACTGAGACAAAGAGATGTTTGCGATGGGAGGAAGCAGGCATGTGTTGGAGAGACACGGTGACCGAAGCCATTACAGTGAAAGCTGAGATGGAAAATAAACACTAACTCGCCACTTTATTAGATACACCCTTGCTTACACCAGGTTATGCTCTTATATACTCAGAACTGCCTGAGATGTGACACTCACGGTCCACCACACCCCAAAAAGGTGCTCTACTGGACTGAGATCTGGTGAGTGTGGAGTTCAGTGAACTCATCAACATGTTTAAGAGGATTCAGGCCTTGTGACATGCTGGAAGTAGCCATCAGAAGATGGACATAAAGGGACATGGTCAGCAACCATCTGACAACAACAACAACAACAACAACAACCATGCCACATTCAAAGCTCATCTGGACCATTCCTAGATGTCTCCATGTATGACAGGCTGATAGATGCATTTGTTTTTGAGCAGCTGAACAGAACAGGTGTTCCCTCAGTGTGGCCGGTGAGTTTATTCTACCACTGTGTGCAGCTGGCGTGAATGGAATGAAGCGGGCAACAGTTTAATAACGCAGGAGGAAAATCATTCAGAGCATTTTATGCCACGGAGAAGAATATGAGCACACGGTGGCCTCATGCTGCGTAGGTGTCATGATGCGATATGCACACGCTCTTCATTCATTCTCGGCTGTGAAGCCATATGGCTCAGTGATAACATTTTGCCCACTGAGATCTGGGTTGCATCTCTCAGCATGTTCTGGGGAATGAAAGGGAGGATGCGTCCTCCTCATGAGATATGCAGTGGGATTCATTCAGCTGCCACAGCCAATTTACCAACTAATCCGTCCCACTGTAGGCACTTTTCTGTCTTTGCGTGGGGGTAGAGAGAGGGCTTTGTCTGAAAAAAGCCTGATGTATTTAACCCTGAGAGCTGTTGCATTGGCTCCCTGTGAGGTTTTGCCAATAGCCATGTGTCCTCGGGCTGATGGAGAAATGAGAGGAATCTGCCTCTTTAGTGGATTCAAAAAAAAAAAGGGAAGAGACTGTCTGTGGCCTCATGCAAGAACATCGTCATTTTCTTTTTCTAATTTTTCCCTACAGTATTTTCATAATGGGTAGGGCTGAATGATAATGAATCTCTTTTCAGTTTAACATTCAGTGAAAAATACACCCCCTGGTCATTTTATTAGAAACACAGCGTGTCTACAGAAGTGGCAGAAAGCCATCCCTCGTCCCCATTCTGATGTTTTTAAATTCTGCAGGTTGCCATGTGATTGGCTGATTGGGTATTTGTGTTAACACCAAAAAACAACATACATTATCTCAAGACACTTTACATTATATGGCAGAGACCTTTTTATATTATCTGGTAAACTAGCAAACAGGAACTAGCAAATAGCAGCAAAACGTGCAAACTAGCATATAGCAGTTTAACAGGCAAACTAGCATATAGCAGCTAAACAGGAACTAGCAAATAGCAGATAAACAGGCAACCTAGCATAAAGCAGATAAACAGGAACTAGCAAACAGCAACAAAACAGGCAAACTAGCATATAGCAGCATAACAGGCAAACTAGCATATAGTAGATAAACAGGAACTAGCAAACAGCAACAAAACAGGCAAACCAGCATGTAGCAGCATAACAGGCAAACTAGCTTATAGCAGCTAAACAGGAACTAGCAAATAGTAGATAAACAGGCAAACTAGCATATAGCAGACAAACAGGAACTAGCAAACAGCAACAAAACAGGCAAACTAGCATATAGCAGCTAAACTACCAAATAGCAGCTTAACAGGTGAGCTAGCCAACACCAGCTAAACTGGCAAGCAGGTTAACTACCAATCAGCAGTTAAACTGGTAAACTAGCATATAGCAGCTAAACAGGTAAACTAGCAAATAGCAGCTAAACAGGTAAACTAGCAGTCAGGAGTTAAAGAGGGAAGCTAACTAGATGAACAAGTGTACCTGATAAAGTGGCTGGTGAGGGTGAGTGTGTGTCATCCTCTTCAGGCTTCATGTGTTCACAGCTCATGACTCAAAACCAGCAGAGACTGGAAATAACTACATTTCTTTCACTTCTTCATAATTTCATAAAACCTTCTGTAGTCAATCAAAGATGTGATCAAAGATGTGATCAAAGAGACCCACGACATCTTCTGATACTCCACTTGCTGACATGTGCTGTTATGTCATGGTACAGAACACACCTGTGGACCCGCCTGATCAGATGTCATGTGACCACCCCAGATCAAAAAACAACAACAACAACATGTCAACATAAACAATCGGGACAAACCGCTGAGTGCAATCAAGGCTTTTCATTATAATTATGAACATTTTGCCCTTGTTTAAAAATAACTTCTCTTTTTTTGTGGGTTGTATGCGTTTGTTTTGTTTAGATTTTTCCTCTCTTTTTTGTATGCTGTTGTATCTGTTCATTTAGATTCAATATAACAAAAAGAAAATACAGTGAAAGTCACCTACAACCACCAGTGTCCACATACATGAGATATGAGCCACACATTGTTATCTATTTACCTACAAATGTGAACATAAGTTACAAAATTGACATTATATTATGTTGAAGAAGACCAGAAACACACAGCACGTGCCAATGTTGCCACTTTAGTAGGCGGACCCACTAAAGTGTCCAGAGACGGTCACACATACAATATAAAAACAAATCAAATGTGGTTTTGTCATATTTTTTTACATGAACTGTGTGATTGTGTGTGTGTGTGTGTGTGTTTATGTTTTTTATTCACAGGGTAAAACCACAGTGTCCGACGTGAGGCTTAAACGGCCGGACACGTGGGCAAACAGGGAGGTGAGAGGTGAAGATGGCAGGGAGGTGGAGGTGGCTGCTGTGTGTGTGTGTGTGTGTGTGTGTGTGTGGAGGGGGGCAGGCAGAGACAGAGGGCAGACGTCGGTCTGTTATGTCTCTGCTGATGCACACTCTCCGTCTGGCATAATAAAGACCATGTGGAGTCGTACAAACTGTGACCGCTGTGCTCTGTGAAGGATAAGAATCCATTATGCACATAGATAGAGACACCCCCACCCCCCACACACACACACACACACACACACACACACACACGTACACCATGTACACTATATGAATATATAGAGGGAAAAGCAGAGGGAGGGAGACAGAGGAAGAGATGTTCATTTATAATGCATATACCAAGCTTGAGCTTTGAACAACAAACCCAGTGCCCTCCCTTCTCCTCCTCCTCCTCCTCCTCCTCCTCCTCCTCCTCCCTCAGTGGTACAGAGGGGAAAACCCACTGACTGCTCTGACTGGAGGAGAAACTCTAACCATTATTAAATCAACTCATATGAACCACACTGGCTGCCGAAACACCAGAATCTGAACAGGAGGATTAGACTGGAATAGACTGTCAATGCAAAATCATTTTTAACTGTTGCGTTCTCTTATTTCATATAGTCGCACTTTTGATTTTCTATGCTGCTAACTACACACACACCCCACCTTATATTTCTATGTTTTCTGATATTTTTGAGGGTGTTTTAAGGTGAATTTTTTTGGGATATTTTTTACATTTTATTCTTGTTGTCTTGTGTTTTTTGTGGTTGTAAACTGGCAAACAAGTAAACAGCAGTTTAACTGGTAAACTAGCAGACAGACGCTAAACAGGTTGACTAGCAAACAGCAGCTAAACAAGTCAACTAGCAAACAGCAGCTAAACGAGTCAACTAGCAAACAGCAGCTAAACGAGTCAACTAGCAAACAAGTAAAAAGACAAACAGCAGTTTAACTGGTAAACTAGCAGACAGACGCTAAACAGGTTGACTAGCAAACAAGTAAAAAGACAAACAGCAGTTTAACTAGTAAACTAGCAGACAGACGCTAAACAGGTTGACTAGCAAACAGCAGCTAAACAAGTCAACTAGCAAACAGCAGCTAAACGAGTCAACTAGCAAACAAGTAAAAAGACAAACAGCAGTTTAACTGGTAAACTAGCAAACAGACGCTAAACAGGTTGACTAGCAAACAAGTAAAAAGACAAACAGCAGTTTAACTAGTAAACTAGCAGACAGACGCTAAACAGGTTGACTAGCAAACAGCAGCTAAACAAGTCAACTAGCAAACAGCAGCTAAACGAGTCAACTAGCAAACAGCAGCTAAACGAGTCAACTAGCAAACAAGTAAAAAGACAAACAGCAGTTATACGAGTAAACTAGCAGACAGACGCTAAACAGGTCGACTAGCAAACAGCCGCTAAACAAGTCGAATAGCAAACAGCAGCTAAACGTGTCAACTAGCAAACAAGTAAACCGACAAACAGCAGTTTAACTGGTAAACTAGCAAACAGACGCTAAACAGGTCAACTAGCAAACAGCAGCTAAACAAGTCAACTAGCAAGTTTAGTTTAACTGGTAAACTAGCAAACAGACGCTAAACAAGTCAACTAGCAAACAGCTGCTAAACAAGTCAATTGGCCCCCTAGTGGAGCAGAATGAAAGTGAGTTTTCACCAGTGCTTGTATAGCAGGACGTGGACAGTTGTCGGCTGGACTTGACTGTGCATGGAAACACACTGAGAGACTTTAAATGGGTGAATGACATTAAGTGATGGCTGAACTGCAGAGTGGTGACAAGCAGAGAGCGCAGCATGAATCAACTATAGACACTGTGTGTGTGTGTGTCTGTGTGTGTGCGTGTGTGTGTGTGTGTGTGTCTGTGTGTGTGTGTGTGTCCATTAAATATATGAGATGTAGGTCAGAACGTGGGAGATGCCAGACATGCTCTGTTGTTTCTCTGCTCTCAGCACAGACTGGCACACACACACATGCACACACACACACACGCACGCACACACACACGCACACACACACACAAACTGCATTGAGTTTAAACAGCTGATGTTCCTGAGCTCGTCCTCTTTCTACGCTGCATGACGCCATTAAAGGTGAGAAATGTCTAACTTCTGAAATCTGTAAATAAATATCTTCTTGGCAGAGAATGTTATTTATTTATTTATTTTACAAAGGTTATTTTGTCTCAACTGGAATAACTGTGTTCAAATATCCACAGCCGGTTTCAAGTGCCTGCACACTGTTGTTATAAATGCAGTGACGATGTAACAATGACATTATTTGTTTTACTCTGACATTTGCTGCTTCTAATCATGTACAAAGTACATACTGTATGTATATATATATATATATATATACATATATATATATATATATATATATATATACAGTATATATACATATACATATATAGTAGGGGTTGAGGAGGTGTACCTAATAAAGTGGCAGGATAGTGTGTGCACAATCCTAACTCCTCACTTTTTAATACTTTTACTTCTAAACCTTAAGTACATTTTATATCAGAAAATGACATTTGATACTCACAGTGTAAAATGACTTAAGTCATATTAGTTAAAAAAAAAAAAAAAAGTGACTTAAACTTCTACTAAAGTAATTTTCTGGTAACATAACTTTATACCTTTACTTAAATGTCCCTTTTAGGTAGTTTATGCATACATGTATTCATGTATTCATGTATACATTATGTATACATGAATGATCGTGTGTGCCGGGAGACGCAGCGTCTCTGTGTCAGTGACTGTTCTCGCTGCAGCATGTGAAGTCCATGTGTTGCATCTGCATTTGGCTAAAAAACACTTGTCAGCTCTTTTTTTTTTCTGCTGTGGCAAAATTGCTTCCTAATAATATGGTTTGTGGGGCCAGTTTCTGTGAGCCTGAGCTGGATGTTTCCATGTGAAACTTATCATTAGGGCCCTGCTCGCAACACATTTACTATCTCCCAGCGAAGCGTGTGTTTAAACGTCAGTGTTTCCAACAGGGACCACATGACATGAGGCTGCAATTCAGCACCGTAGGAGGAGGAGGAGGAGGAGGAGGAGGAGGAGCGGCTGGTGTCACTTATGTAACACAGATTTGGACACTTTTAGAACGCAGGTATCTTAAAGCAGGGGTCTCAAATGACCTGAGGGCCACCACGCGTCCAGTCTGGCCAGCAGGGGCCACCAAGTTGCTCCTGAAGACAGTTTTGTTTTGTTTTATTGAACCTGTCAAGGACAACAGCACAACACAGAATCACACACAGTACAATACAGCAATAAAGGAAATGTGCAAAGTGAATAAACAAACTGTAAACGTGATGCCCGTGATCTCCAGTGATATAATCTACTGTGTGAAAGGGTGAACAGCAAGAGTGTAGTGTGTAAAGTGTTTATTTACCATTTAAACTCAAATCTGTGTCACTTTGAGAACCACTCACGCTCCCACACCAAAGTCCAGAGAGAAAATGGTCATTTTTCGGTCTCCTGGTCTACAACTGCCTCCGTTTGACAGCTTTGTGTTAACGTTGGTAAATCTGAACAAAGGTTTTCAAACGGCAAAGTCACAAAAAAGCCCATAAAACTGCTGATTTTCTCTCTGGGTTTTGGTGCGAGAGAACAAGTCAGTGACAAAGTGACATAAACTTGTGTTTTCACTGAGAGTGTGCACGGCTGCTGGGCTCTCGGCTCAGTGCTGACTCTGTCATTACCTCATGCGACTACACTTAGAGTGTCACTTCAAAGTGTAATAGTTTCCTGAGTGTGTGTGTGTGTGTGTGTGTGTGTGTGTGTGTGTGTGTGTGAGCCCTCTGTGCTTCCTAATGGACGGGTGGACACAGCCGGATTATCACCGTGACCTAATTATGGAGCGTGTGCCGTGCAGTCAGAACCTCAGCACTAATTAAAAGCACTGTGTGACCTCTTCTCCTCATCTTCCTCCTCCTCCTCCTCCTCCTCCTCTGCCGGCCTCTGGTTCAAACCCCATAATCTGCTCAGCTCCTCTGGACGAAACGCCGTGAAAACTGGACATCAGATCGCCGCAGTGTCAGTGATTAAATGTGTCTTTATGAAAAAGAACCACCAGAGTCATTAAAATGCTGTCTCTGTGTTGATTCATCAACAGACAGAAGACAAATGTGTTTAAATTGAATGTTTATCCTTCTGTATTTACAGATTTTTCAGAATAAAAGTTTTGGTTTGGTCAATCTGTTTGTATTTATCACGTATTAAAGATCATTTCTAATCATTAAAGATTCTCAGCTTTGTAAACTGGCTTTTTTTTGGAGAACAAGTGAAAAAAAGCACAAATCTGCAGTTTTTAGAACATTTACATGACATTTGTTTCCTTTTCTTCGCTAAAAACCTAGTTTCTGTTATCTCCAATTGTTCTGAACTTACCGTTTCTTCATCAAGTTTTATTTTATTCCTTTTTTTATATATCATTTTATGTTTTTATATTATATTCTAATTTGCCTTAATGCTGCATTACTCTGTTTTGTCAATAAACTCAGCAAAGAGCAGAATTGTATATTCTTAATGTTTTGAATCAGTTTTACATGCGTGTAAAGTGATCATATTTATATTTTTATTTATATAAACAGTTGAAAACTCCAGCAGGGACACAGGACATGAAAGAAGCAGACGCCTCATGAATAATGTACCATTTTCTTTTATTGGACTTATATAGAAATACTTAAAAAAAACATGAAGTAGCACCATTACTTAAGTTTTACCGTTTTTTTTGTAGTTTTTTATATCATGTATAACTTTAAATGTCAGAAAAATAAAACTCTTGATACATCTTCTTTGTTTTTTGTTTTTTTTGTTGTTTCTTCAAATCTTGTCTCAGCAAATATAATATTAGTATCTGACCATGAGGTTAAAGGCCCTTTATCATAAAATAAAATATACTTTGTTCTTAAACTTTGCTCAATAAAGTACATTTACGCTCAAGTAACTTTCACCTACATAATATACATAAACAAGTGGTAAACAAACGTATTAAAATAGAAATACTAAAACTATAGTGGTGCAACAGAAGCCTGTAAATCTCCACTGGAATCTAATTCATACAAATTCTTTAGAAAGCGTCGACAGTTTCCTTTGTGTTCAACTTACTAAGTTTTGTACATTTCTCAACATTTCATAATAATATAGAATAAAATATGCTTTATATTACTGAATAAAAAATATGCTGGGTGAAGCAGATTTTAAAACACTTTTTTTTCCGTTTTTTTTGCTGAACCTATAAAAACTCCATCCCAACAGAATACTGTCAAACACCCCGCCCCCCCGGCCCGCCCCTTCCCCGCCCCCCCACAGTCGTGTGATATTAAAACAATACAGTGATCAACGCCGCGAGGCCGTACTAAAAAATAAACAACATTTCAACCCAGCTACAAAAAAGTTCACTGAACTTAAATTAAAATATCTGTAAACATCTTTTTGCAATAAGGAAATATAATCTTTCAAGTCAAAAAAGAAAATAAAATACTTCAAATATCTGTATTAATGTTCATTTCAAACTTGTGTCAACTCGTGGAAATGTAATATATACATATATATGTAGGATATGTCGTCGTCGTCGTCGTCGTCGTCGTCTCTTTTGTTGTGATTTTGTTTTCCTGACCTCGAGCTGCAGTATCTTTGTTCTCGCTTCTCGACGCTCGCTTCACTACATTCATTCGGCAAAAACTGGAAAACTCGGGCTGCGTCCGCACTCGTCTGCGTTCTCCTTCCTTTTAAAACTCCCACTTAAAGGGCCAGTGTGTGAAAATTCAACATATGGACCTTTAGTACCACACGTTTAAGGATGGCTGTATGAATTAGTTGTTTCTAATCAACTCCAAAATTAACCTTTAATATTTATATCAGGAGCCGGCTCAGCTCCACAGAGGTGGCCATTTTGGATCATAGTAGCCCACAATGGACAAAACTAAATCACTATGTTTTGAATTTTGATGATTTCCCTGATGACTTTGCTTCATAATAACAAAAGAATCAGTAAAAGTGAATCATTTTGGTTTGTGGACAATATGAGACATTTGAGAAGATCATATTTTTTTTAAGTTTTAACCCCTTTAACCCTCTTATTATTTACCATTTAGTCTTCAAATAAACCTTTGATACCGACTTTAGGCAGAAGTTGTTGTGCCATTTTGAGCTGCCATGTTTTTACAGACGCTTTAACAGACAAACCAGCCAGTTTTATAAGTATAACACTTTAAAACGTCCTTTCTGGTTCACCATTAAATCTTACACACTGGACCTTTAAATGGAAACACTTAACGGCTCGGTTCACCTTTGAAAACCCAGTCTGGACGGACTTTTTAAAACCACACTCAGTGCACGTGGTCTGACTTTACTCGTTAGTCGTATATTGTGAGGAAAATGACTTCTCCGCTTTAAACGCCCCGACGCCGATTTGAAATGAAAACGCAGTGCTAAGGATGTAGCCACAGCCCGCTAACTGACCGCTGTGTCTCCTCGTTACATAAATATAGGGTACAATTTACTAGAACTATTGATTACTATGCTGTAATATTTAAAACATGCACTTAGATGTTGAAAATATTTCAAAGCTACAGTATATTATTCACAACTACGACCCCCAAAGAGGGCGTCGGCCCTTTCGTCTAGATACTGCAGCCTCTTACATACATATGTATATCTATGTACACGTTCCAAAGCAGGACCCGGGCGATCCCGTTAAAGCAGTACGAAGAGTCTGTTGTTGCTATTGTCGCCAGCCTCGCTGACAGGAACAGTCACAGAGATACACACTTCTTATGAAAATATACGTATAGCCTGAGTGACGCCGGCGTGGCAGACGGGGCATTTGGGCTCGCTCCTCTCGCAGATGCGATTGGCGCATTCCATACAGAACAGGTTGTGCCCACAGGGGACCAGAGCTGCGATGACCTCGCTCTCGAAGCACACCGAGCAGTCGCGGCTGCCCTTCCGGCTCGTGCCGGATGAGGTGGAGGAGGACGAAGAGGAGGAGGACGACGAGTTGGAGGAGTCGCACGGAACTCCGGGCAGGGAGGCGATAGTGCTGGAGTAACCGGGGAAACTGAGCGGACCTCCGCCGGGATCGCTGCGCACCCTTCGTGCTAGCGGGTGCTCAGCGGTGCCTCCGGTGTGGCTGTGAAGTGGAGGTGAGAGTCTGGGCTGCGGGGTACATCCATTAACCCTTCTCTGATTCACCGCTACCCCATTTGCATTGTTGGAGGTGTTGGTGGGGAACATGGCTGAGGTGGAGGTGGGGGAGCTGCCTCCGTTGGAGGAGGGGGTCATGCGACTGTCACACTGAGACCACAGGAAACCGGGCGGGGCTTGTGTTGTGTCGAACCCCGGCGAGGAGTCAAAAGTCATGTCAGTGCAGTCGGGCGAGATGACGTCACTCCCGTAAACGAAGCCGTTGCCGTTGGTGTTGACGTTGATGTTGTTGTTGTTGTTGTTGCCGTTGTTGTTGGTGGTGGTGGTGTAGCTGAGTGCGGGGCTGGGGGGGCTGTAGTCCGCCATGCGAGAGCTGTTGTTGCCAAAGTAGGAGTCTGTGGAGGCGCTGCCCAGGGAGGAGGACGAGTCGTTGCGGTAGTTGGAGAAGGGCTTGCGAGCCGAGGTGAGGTTCATCCCGGCGCTGGCCTTGGACCACAGGGTGGGGTGACCATGCAGGTCAAAACCCACATCAGTACCGTTGGCGTGGAAGTCATTTTCATCTTGGAGCTCAATGAGGCCCCCCGTCCTCATGGCGATGTGGGCTTCAATCTCCTCCCGCGCTCGGTCTACATTCTCGGGCATCCCCGTCACCTCAAACACCGGCTCCTTGTCTCGGCTGGGTGTCACGATGTAGGTGTGGGTTTGCTGCTGGATACGTTTGATGGTGGCTCCCTTGGGGCCCACAACCAGCCCCACCACACGGTAAGGCACCCGCACCTGGATGGTGGTCTGTCCGGGCAGGTTCGGGGGTCCGGGGACTGGGGTGCCGCTTCCGTTCAGGCTGGTGTTTTTGTTCCTGGAGGCTCGGATCATGGAGAAGTGCTCGGCAGCGGAGATGATCTCCCTCCTCGCCATGGCCACGTCCTCCCGCCGTCCCGTCACCACAAAAACAGGCTCCTCGCCTCGAACCGGGGTCTTGATGTAGGTGTTTGTCTTCGCCCGGAGCGCTTTGATCTTGCAACCTGAGGCGTGGAAGCAAAACGGACAAAAGTGAGGACAAGTCGGACAAAAACAACAACCTGATACGTGTCATGTGTTCAACCATTACTCTGAGACTCTATTTTAAACAGCTGCTGTATGTTTATTATTGTCTCACAAAAGGCCGAGCGGCCTCAGAAGCGAGTTAATTAAAACCACATGCTGCAGCACCTTGAACATACAGCAGGACGAAAATAACTCCACAAAGAAACCTGTTCAGTTACAATATCTGAGGAAACGGCAGGAGACGCATGACATAATTAGTGGAACGCGGCCAGAGGAGCGGGACAGTGTGATGCAGCAACATCAGCTCCAGTGTCCACTGTGGGTTTACAGCGGGCTGATGTAGGTTAAACGAGGATAAAACAATGCTTTAAAGCAATCCAGACATTAATCCACATCATTTTTTTTATATATATATTTTTATTTTTTTTAAGCTTAATGTGCATGTAAATAATCTACAAATGCCACATTCAAAAGTGGGCGGGAGACAATTCATGGTAAAACAATGATGTTCCTGAGCCCCCCCCCCCATTATGTTTGTTTATGACAAATCACAACAGTGACGTCGTTCACAAGTCAGTGAAATAGTGAGCAGACCACACGCGGCAGCGTCGCTGTTTCATCCCCATGCGTTTTTTATTTAGAGGAGATTTTTGTCTTTCTAGTCCTAACCACGTGCCTTTTGTGTTTCACCCCGACAACATTCATAACCAGGAAATGCTCAACACCTCCCCAATTTCCTTAATCATTAACACTTTAACTTTAACACGCGAGCCTGAAGACATGCAAGTAAACATTTGTCTGTTTGTCTGAATGTTCTGTGTTTCACACTCTCTTGGATCAACGATGACAACAACAGCAGCAGCAACAGCAGCAGCAGCAGCAGCGTTGCAGGGAGGAGAAAAGACTCCGCATATGTAACCAGGCACCAGAACCGCCCCGCAGCCGGGAGCCCAGTTCACTCCATGCAGCGATGGGCGTCTGCTGCTTGTGGCAAGGTAAGATCGTGACCGTTGTCCTAATCTGATCCTGTGCTGCTCGCCGCCACACATCACTCTGGAAGCCGCTTAATAACAAAGGCAGACAGTGGAGAGCCACTGCCCCCGATGAGCTCACTCAGTGACCTACATGTCCTACTTTAACCACGATAATGATTATAATGACAGGAAGTGTCGGGGGTTTGTTTCTGCTCTCTGTCTCTTCATTCAAATAGTCAAATTGACCTTTTCTTTTCCCTATACACTGAACCCCATTCATTTTTGCCCCAACTTAACATTCATTGACTGTTTTAAAAACAGGCAGACGTCAGAAAAATATAATAAAGTATGTAATCAGAGTTGGGTCCATATACTCTTTGATTCGGCACAGGCGGAATGAACCCAGCGGGCACTTATTCATCTTAAATGTCAACTTCTTGAATCGCCTCGCGCTCCTTGCAGCCGCCCACCTCGCTGTATTTATAGAGGAGGGAACAGCGTGTGACTAAGTGGCGAGACGGTAACAAAAGCACGCGTTTCAGCCAAATCCATTGATACCTGGTGGATTACAGAGGTGTTGAATTCACGACTGGTGCCCACACATTTACACCGAGGCATCACAAAGAAGTGAGAGTGCTCTTGTCGAGAGGCAGCACAGTGTAAAGTTCTTTAAATGCATTTTCTGAGAGTGTTTATTGACATTCTGTTCCAGACATGATGCCCTGTTCCCTGATCCTGACCAAAATAATCATGTTTAGATACTTGAAGTGAAATGGGGTGGGGCCTTTTGTCTGTGATCTACCTTCATAAGATTTCAGAAAATGTTTCAAAAACAAGGGGAAAAATTGTCAACGATAGAGAGGAAACTAATAAAATAGTATTTCAAAAATGTTGCCAAGCATTTTCTTTACAAAATAATATTCCACAAATATGTTATTAGTGTAAAATAAATCCTATGATATGTCGTAAATTTTACAAAAACATGTTATTGTTTAGATATTTTTACAGCTCACAGTCTCCCCCTTGTGGCACATCAAAATAAACCACTAAGACTGTATTTTGCTCAGCAAAACAGCATTTTACACAACCTCCCAGTAAATATTAGTAATTGTCTTCATTTACAATGATTCCAACAAAGGAATATGACTTATGTGGAGAAGTTTTTTTGGGTAAATGTGATGTGCAGTTACATCATAAATTGTCCCTTTGTCGTAGCTTGGAACTCGCTTCAACCTCATTTGTTTTGGTACTCTCACTCACACACACACACACAGTCAACGCACTACAACAACAACAACAACAACAAACACACATGTTTGTGCAGATGTTCTTGTCCGGACAATCCATGCATCCAAACTTTAACCTTAACCACAAATCACAGTCTGAATCTTAACTTAACTACAAGCTAAGACATGAGGTTCTACCATTGAAATGTTGAGGACTTCAGAGCAAGTCCACTTGCCTTCAGTTGAACTCCTGAAGATACAGTGACCTGGGGGACTGAGAACCTTCAAACATACCTAAGAAATGACTATTCTGTCTGAGGAAAACAGGTTCTACCTCCAAAATGTTCAGGAATGCTAAACAAGTCCAGTTGCCTACAGCTGAACTCCTGAAGATACAATGACCTGAATGACTGAGAACCTTCTTAGAAATTGGGGTTCTGTCTCAGAACACATGTTCAGAGGTAATGTTGGGCTAATGGGGATCTATCTCCAAGATGTACAAGACTTTAAAGCAAGTGCAGTTGCCTACAGTTGAACTCCTGAAGATACAAAGACCTGAGCGACAGAGAACGTTCACAGATGTTGTTCTTCAGAGGTGATGCTGGGGTTCTATCTCAGAAATGAGGTTCTGCCTCAGAGGTGATGTTCTAACTTAGAAACGGTGCTTCTCCCCCCCGACATGTGGTTCTGTTTGAGAGGAGAGAGTCTACCTCTGTCTAAGAAATGAGCTTCTGTCTCGTTCGGACCAGACGAGACACGAGAGCACGAGAACTGCTGGAACCTGGAAAAAGTCCGCGTTTCTAGCACGAAAGTCAACAAAAACAAGTACACAAACACACCTTGTCTGCCCACAATCTCTGCCACATGCTCGGAGCTGGGAACCGGGACGCATTCGGTCATGTTGACGCTCTTCTTCCGGGGCTCCTGGTTGTTGTCGAAGAGCGGGTCTTGGTCGTTGTCCAGGCCGAGCAGCGAGAGCTGGTCCAGGGCGATCTGCAGCGCTCTCTGCTCGTCCAGTGCGTCTCCCTGGACGTTGCTGTCGGCGAACAGCGAGCTGGGCATCTTCGCGGATCAAGAAGGCAGGAAAAAGAAGAAGAAGGAGGGTGAAAGAAGGAGTGACCGGGAGGGGAGGAAGAGAGGAGAGGAGGGGAGGAAGAGGAGGGGGAGAGCAAAGGAACCGGAGCCGGTTCTCACAGACAAACTGGTCCGTGGCAAATAAATCAGTGCGGCGGAGAGGAGAGGAAGGAGGAGGAAGAAAAGCAGTGCAAGGTGCCGCAAAATAACATCCACCCCTCTGTGTTTGCTTCTGCCCCCGACAGGAAGAGTTAGTCCCGGGCTGAGCCGAGCCGTGCTGGCCTGTGTTGTGTTGTGTCACGGAGAATAAAAAGCGTGTTTACTCCAGGTAGTGAGGAATATTCCTTCCTGACAAAGAGCCCCTCCCCGGCGGCTTCCTTCAGCTGCTCTGTTGCTTCTGTCTCACTCTCACTCGCACAGCCAGACAGAGAGATGTGCGGGTGACGTCACCGCCTGGGCAGGGACGATGCGGCGCTGGGGGATCATTTGCATCGGGCGAGCTGATTGGGCGGGCCTGCGGTGTGTGGGCGGTGCCAGCGAGCGAGGCACGCCCACTTCTTTGTTCTCAGTCTGTCTTTGTTTCTCGCTGCTCTGCTACTGTGTTTGTTACACTTACACACACACACACACACTTTTGTTTGTTTTTAAAAAATTTTGATAAAAGAAATATTGGTAAAATTTGCGCTTGAAAATGCTGCGTGAAAAAAAGCACTTGAAATAATGAGGTTGAATTTGGCATCTGAGGGAAAGTTGAAGGAAACTTATTGTTTCACAAATTTTAGCCAAATTTGCAAAAATAAACAAATAAATAAAAAAACTGATAAGTCAGTAAGTGCAATAGTAGATATCCTGAAATTAATTGTAAAATTTGCCATAAAATTGGTAAAAGAAAAACACGAGGAAACATATTAAAATTTGCCTGTATCAAAGAAAAGTTTTGTGTAAAAGTTGATGTATCAATAAAACCACTTCATGTTTCACAAATCACGAATTTTAGCCAAAGAAAGTTGGTAAAAAATGTATTTGGGTTTTCAACTATTAACATGATTAACTGATTAAGCAGATTTCCATTAAACTATATGAGAAAATTAAGTCAAATTTGCCATAAAACTGGTAAAAGAATCTCAGGAGGAAACTTAGACCGTGTCACATTACATTTGAGGAAGTCAATAAAAGTAAGTGCAATAATTGATATTCTTCTAGCCTTGTTTCTATTTAACTATATGGAAATTTTTTGTCAAATTTGCCATAAAATTGGTTAAAAAAAACAACCAAAAACCCACACATGAAATGATTTAACGTGAGCTGGAGGTGGAGACTTTGGAATATCAATAAAAGGTGAATTTGTGTCACGGAAACAGATTTATCGTTCTAGCCTTGTTTCCATTCAAATGTTTTTGACCACTGTAAAAAAAGTGACCACATTCACACGGGTGTCATGTTTACATGAATGCCGATCAGAGCTGGAGTCAATAAAAAGTCTACTGCAGAGTCATTTGACCCCGGGAGTAAATGTTGATTGAATCTTTTCCAATTGCAGACAAAAGCCAGATGTTAGTGGGGTTTTTTGACCAGTGGAGAAAAAGGCTTACGGTTGTTTTACTGGCACGGAACATGACATGTGGTCCAGTGTGTTCAGCCACAGCAGACACCAACAGTCAATAAATCAATACACTTATTGATCATTAATCTGCTTCTCCCTCCAGGTGCCAGGCTTCTTTACTCTGAAGGCTTTGAAAAACGTTTTATTTTGAAGGGCTTTAAGGGTATTTCCTGTCGTTTTACAGCACCAGACGATGACGTCACTGTGCCGTCACCTCAGATGAACCTCTGTGGTCACAGAAAACAATAAATAACTTAACGGGAAATTGTACAGACCGTAGTGTTTGGGGCCTTTGAGGACATCTTAAAGGGATAGTTACAGGGTTTTTTCAGGCCCTGTTCTGACGTGATCGCATGTTCATGTTCAATGAGTGAGTTCTTCTGCCCCCTTTTTTCCCCAAGATAACTTTCACTTTCCATATCTGGCAGTCATTGAGGGTCGCGGGGCAAATCTCAGCTGACATAGGGGCGAAAGGCGGGGGTCACACCCTGGACCGATCGAGCCAGTCCATAGTTTTTGAATTTTCTAGACATCAGAAATGGTCTACAGGAGTTACGGTAGTACACGTGTCAAATGCTACCCACCGATGTAAAACTGTCCAATTTGAGTGTCTGCACAACCGAATCAGAAATCTACTTGTGCTGCTGTGACATGAAAGAAGATTTAATGTGAATGTGTCAGCAAAATTTAAACATATTGTTGATAGTTAAAGTATTAATTAATTTGTTTTTTAAATAAAATGCAATTTGTTGAATTATGTGTTGAAATAATGTAAAATATGTTCTTTGTCTTTCAAACAAAAGTTTTAAGTTTAAGTGAATTAACAAAATACAGATTTTAGTGTTTCTTTATTTGTTTGCATCTGTAAATTTATGGTGACTCAGCTATTTTTAAAATGCTTTATCCACTAGTAAAAATGAAAATACTATTTTTAGACGTTATTACACGGTCTCAATAGTTTCACTTTATCTTTGTTTGGGAGCTTTATTCCAGTCTGTGTATAATAAAGTGTGAATAGGGTGTTTTTCATGCACCTCAGATCCAGCAGTGCACGGGACAATAGCTGCAGGCCGTTTGCATATTGTCTTCCTTGGCAGCGCAGTGTGGAAGTATGAGGCGTAAATGTGGAGAGTACTCGGGGTGAAGGGTTGGTCGCCTTTGTGGACGGCCACAGAGCGGGAGGACGAGGGGACGGAGGCGGACGTCACGGGGGCGTTTGGTTCGACACAAAGGGGATTTCAAGCTGATTCAAAACCGTTGAGACCAGAAGCACTTTGCTTTGTCACCTCACTCCTGCAGCACAATACCGATGCTAATGAGGCGGCACTCAGGGACCAGAGGAGCTGACGGGAAAAGACCTTCCTGTTAATATTTGACACCTCAGCTCCAGCCAAAAAAAATCCTCCTCCTCCTCTTCTTCATTCCTAGCAACGCAACATCTATTCACTCCTGTGTTCCCTCAACGTTCAGGTCTTAGAACTTAAAAACAGAACTTTTTTTCTTTTTTCGTTCCTAAAAATCTCTGTAATCTGTAAACTTTGTTTCAAGAAATGTCTTCATACGCACAAAAACCCGGCAAAATGACACTAAACCATGGTAGTTTGTGTGCCAGGCCTGTAAGTGGCGCTGTGACTCTGACACGGAACATGGAGAAAAAAAGACGTGGAGATGAACAAACTCCAAACACAAGAAGAAGAAGATTTGACCATTGTTTCACCAAAGCAGCGTATCGATTGTATGAAGTATAATAACACAAGATGGTGTTTTATCGAGTAATTTAAACAATTTAGAGCCAAGGAAGGTTTTTCTTTCACTCATGACAGCTTCAGATTTATCTGGTGACCTGCTGGTGGGGGCTCTTGACCTCCAAGTTGGGAACCACAGTCATATATCACATGTTCATTTATAATATAATAATATGTATATATTATTTTTTATTTTGTATATAACTTCTACAACAGCCTTCCAGTTGAAAGACAACTTGCTCAATCCTAACTACTTGTACTTTTACTTTACTAAAACTTTAGTACATTTTTATTTACATTTTTTTTGCTTATTTTAACCATAAACAGGCCAGAAAATGATCCTGTGAGTGAATAAGTGCTTTTTCCCATTCTTCCAGAATAACTTTCAATATATGGCAGTTATTTACAATTCACTGCATGTTAAAATGGTGTATTAACAACTTATACTGAAGAAAAACAAAACATTTTATTTAGAAAAACACTGTAGTTGTACACAAAAATCAAATTTTTGTTACCGTAATAACCACACGTTGGCTTTGACGTGCAACTTCTCCGCTTTTCAGAAACCGTTGTGTAATTACGGTAAATGCAAACGTGTCGCCTGCGGTACACTCTGTGTTAAAGGGTCAAGTAATATTATTAAAAAAGTGCATTCAACTTCTATCAAAGTCATTTTCTGGTGACATACTTGTATTTGTACTTAAGTATTACTTGCAGGTACTTTGTTCAAGACTGCTGTACTGAACCAAAGCGGAAACACGGCAAATCCAAGTTCAGCGGTGTCCCACATGCCCAGACGCTGTGACACTGCTCTTTCTTAAGCCCAGACGGACGCTGATCGCTGATCGCTGTTTGGCATTAGTCACCAGCAGCTACTTAGAGGCGATTAGCCGTTCGCCTTTTAATGAGAGGAAGGGAAGCCGAGCCCGCTCTAACCCACAGAGCAGCGGAGGCAGACGGGGCTTCAGTGAAGCTTCTGTCCGTCAGTAAACAGCTGCCGAGCTGCAGACACTGACTGGGTCACAGCAAACATCAGGTCACAGGATACTGAGCCGCCTGTCTGCTCTCCCTCACTGACCTCAGAAACACTCACGCGTGCGTTTCCCGCCGCGGCCACAGCTCGTGTTTACGTGTCGTATTTAAACAAAAGCTACAGGTCATCACGTCCACGCGTGACGTCCACAACTTTCCCCACAAACACAGAAATGTTTTCATACTAAAGAAACTCTGACTCCAAATGCTTTAGTTCCAACAAATGTTTGTTCAAGTCAGAATCCTGACTTCAATCTCAGAATTCTGTTTTTCTGACTTTAATCTCAGAATTCTGACTTTAATCTCAGAATCCTGACTTCAATCTCAGAATTCTGTTTTTCTGATTTTAATCTGAGAATTCTGATTTAATCTCAGAATCCTGACTTCAATCTCAGAATTCTGTTTTTCTGACTTTAATCTCAGAATCCTGACTTCAATCTGAGAATTCTGTTTTTCTGACTTCAATCTCAGAAGTCTGTTTTTCTGACTTTAATCTCAGAATTCTGACTTTAATCTCAGAATCCTGACTTCAATCTCAGAATTCTGTTTTTCTGACTTTAATCTCAGAATTCTGTTTTTCTGACTTTAATCTCAGAATTCTGGTTTTCAGACTTTAACCTCAGAATTCTGACTTCAATCTCAGAATTCTGGTTTTCTGACTTTAATCTCAGAATCCTGACTTTATTCTCAGAATTCTGTCTTTCCAATTTTAATCCCAGAATTCTTTCTTTCAGACTTTAATCTCAGAATTCTGGTTTTCAGACTTTAACCTCAGAATTCTGACTTCAATCTCTGAATTCTGTTTTTCAGACTTTAATCTCAGCATCCTGACTTTAATCTCAGAATTCTGTCCTTCCAACTTTAATCTCAGAATTCTTTCTTTCAGACTTTAATTTCAGAATTCTGAATTTAATCTCAGAATTCTTTCAGGCTTTAATCTCAGAATTGTTTAGTCGGACTAAGAGAAAACGGACCTCAGCCCGGCCGAGCACCGAGGAGATTTACATCATGGACGTGCAGCAGAAGCATCTGCAGAAATATGGAACAAAATCACTGAGAGTATTTCCAGCTCCTGGTTAGATTACAGCAGTTGTGAAGGCAACATTTTGAGCGAGCTGTGCTTCTCATAAAGTGGCTCATGTCTCTCTCTCTCTCACTTTATATACACACACACACACACATATATATGATTTCTTTAAAAGAATTCAATTATTTCCCTGGTAGTTTGATCAGAGCACAGAACGCCTGGAGCTCTGTTCCACAACAGGACATTAAGACAATGCAACGAAACCCAGGAGAGAAGGAGAAGCTCCATTATATCACAGTGAGGGAGGGAGGGGGGGAGGGAGGGGGGGAGGGAGAGAGAGAGAGAGCACACACAGATGGAGAGGGAAGGATGCAGTGACAGACCGGCTGGCACGTAGCACATGTATGCACACACACAGGTTCACATAACTATTCCTCTGAGGACACTGCATTGACTTCCATTCATTTCAAACAGCCTATTAACTTTAACTATAACCAGTTAATGACTAACACTAACCTTATGACCTAACCCACAAATTTAACCAGTTCCTTTACAAATGAGATTCTGCCTCCTCAGGACCAGGTTTTGGTCTCCATGAGGACTACTGGTCCTGACGAGGTGACTGTTTTTACCAGGTCCTGAGGAGGCGACGACTACAAGAACGCTCACATGATGCACACACTCGTTTTCATATCTTAGTGAGGACACGTCATAGTCATAATGCATTCCCCTTTAACCTTAACTTAACCATCACACACTACTTAAACCCTTACCTTAACCTAAACCAGGGTTAGGGTCAGGGTTACCTGGCATAAACACCGACCTTGTCAGGACCGCGAGTCCTCGTGGAGACCAAAACCTGATCAGGTCCTAATGAGGCAGAACCTCATCTCTGAAGGAACTGGTTAAGTTTAGGATTTGAAGATTTGAATGTGTGGTTATGGTTAAGCTCAGGGTTAGGGATTAACTGGTTATAGTTAAGTGAATGGAAGTCAACGCAGAGTCCTGAGAAGAATATCTGTACAAACGTGTGTGTGTGTGTGTGTGTGTGTGTGTGTGTGTGTGTGTGTGTGTGTGTGTAAGCCACAGATTGTAACCTGATCCAAACTCAAGGTTAGACAAAGGAAAATGGGACACTTTGGTTTTGGCTGTGGTTTGTTTTGCTTCTGAGCTTTTTTGCTTTTTCTTTGTTGTGATGAGAGGAATCATTGGGTGTCGGACTGGTTATTAATCTCACCAACGCTCGTCAACAAACAAACAGACAAACAAACAAACAACAGTGTGTGAAGGAGCTGTCGGTGTTTCAGTGAAGAACAAAAGAAAGGAGATTTGTGATTCATGGTCGTTGTTGTTGTTTGTCTCTTTCTTGTTGACATTAGCCGAACAGCATTAAAAGGGTAATATTGTGTTGTTGTCTTTGTTGTTGTTGTTGTTTTCCCGTGTTACTGCAGGAACCTCCCACTGTACATCACATGCATGAGCGGTGAAGCTATAGAAATGGTGCAGCCTGTGTAGGTATGGATGGATGCAGCACTGTCTGCCTCTCCCTCCCCTTTTCTCCTCCCACTCCTCCATCGCCTTCCATTCCTCCCCTCGTTGTCCTCACATCGCTCCGTCTCCTCCCTCCCTCCCTCACCCTCTTCGCTCTGACACACTGAACTGAAGTGGCACTGCCTCCCTGCGCTGTGATTGGCCGCCTGCCAGACGCTGGTGAGCCAAGCAGCACAGCGGCAGGGCAGCTGGAGCCGCTGGCCCACAATGCACCACAACACACTGATCACCCTCCTCCTCCTTCTTCTTCTTCTCCATGTTCATCCCACCCCCACCCCAGTCTTCCTCCTCCTCCTCCTCCTCCTCCTCAGCCACAGCCCAGCTCTTTGTCGTTGCTTTCTTTCTTTCCTCTCGTTCTCATATTCAGTCAATAACTACGTGAAAAACACACATTTACAAAATCGTGTTTTTTACAGTGTAGAATCTCTAACAAAGTGAAATGAGCACATGTTTCCATCACTATGTTAAAGCAGATGTTTAGAGTGTGTTCTATAGAGCGTCTTATATCCTTTGTTTCAGCACAACCTACAGACGATCTGATGAAAAAGGTTATTTTCTGAAAAAGAAAATACTCAAATCATTCAAATTGTATCGAATGTGTGAAATTTGGAAATACGTCAAAGGCGTCAAAATAGTTATGGAATTAGATTTGTGTCAATATTTTCAAAGCAAAAAAATATCGATTTCATCATTCAAAAATATTGTATTTTATTGTTTGAAAAATACACTTTCACAGTGATTTTTGTGTTTGTGGGCGGGCCTTTGGAAGCTGCCTGCTGATTGGCTACTGAGTTTTGGAGCGACAGGAAGTCTACTTTGTGACTTCTGCACAATTATTGCTTCTCCCGTTCTTACTTTTTCTTTGTTGTGATATAAAATCAATCCTAACTTTGTGTAAATTCTCTAAATATGCACATGGACATGAAAACAAACACTAACTATTATTGTCACTAACCTTAACTATAACCAGTCATAGTTTAAACAGTTGGTGAAAATGAAAAAACAAACTTTTCCGTCAGATTGTCTAAAGGTTGTGCTGAAAAACAGAATATAAGACGCTCTATGTAACAGATTCTTAAAGCCTCTGTATACATCTGTTTTAACATAAGTGAAATGAAACATTAAGTGATGATTGTCGGGTGTGTTTCAGTTTAAACATGGAGGAGGACAAAGCTGAAATCAATGCTGATGTGAGTTTCTCACTCAGTCAGGAACCAAACATTCCACAGAGAAACACTAATTTCCACTTCTTCTTCAGAGCCAACCCAGGCTCTTCCACCAGAGCCAGCAGCGCCCCCCCCCCACGTGCTTCCTCCCCCCTCAGACTGCTCGCCGGTCACCAGGCAGCTCAGCGGGAAACCCCTTCCCTCTTCCTCGCCAGTTCCTCTGGCAGATGAATATCCAGGGCCGGTGTGTAAACACTGACAGAAAAGGAAACTTTCCCTGGCTCAGCACAATCAGTGGAACATTGAAAATATACAGAGATACTTTCATACACTTTCACACTTTTCTGCACAACTGAGCCTTCAGCTGTGTTTTCTACCACGTCACATGGTCACAACTCTGGCCACTGACGGTGATTTGAACGCTGCGCACAGACCGACTCTTTAACACCCACTAACACGGGTCGTACCTGTCGGAAATACACTTGTTCTTTGCAGCGTGGTTTTTTTTTGTGGGTGGGGCTTAGGAAGCTGCCTGCTGATTGGCTACTGAGTTTCGGAGCGACAGCTCAATGTACTGGAAGTCGTCACAGGCTCGAGTCCCAAGGTTCTACCGTAATGACAAGTATATGGGTGCAAGGCTCTATTTCTCTGCTTTCCAGCATCCATCCATCCATCTTCTACTCATGAGAAGGGTTAAAAAAATAAAAAAATAATAAACAATGAATCCTCTCATTTATACGATTTTTCTATCCCTAGGTATTTTTCTTTTTTTTCATTGTTTAAGTTTCGTACAGTTTTATACGTCATTATATCACTTGCCCCCATGTGTGCGTGTATGTCTGTATGTGTGAGCTAAATAATAATAATAATAATAATAAAGTTCTGTTTTATGTCGATAAGGCCTTTAAAGATCAAAAGATAATGAAGTGGTTTCCTTATTGGCTTCAAATCTCTTCCGTCATGACATTTTTTGGCTGCACATGTTTTATGACACACATATAAAACACTTATCTCCTGCATGCGACGCAGCACGAGAAGTGGAAACATGTCCTGCAGACGTTTAAAACGTCAGTAATGAGGCATTACAGCTGACTCCATGTTATCTCTATGGCACACTAATGGAGGAAGCCTCCTCTCAGCACGTTACACAAGCCTCTGAGCTCCGCTGGATTTCGCCCACTGGTGCCATTCTCCAGTCCATTAGGATCTGATTTCCGCGGAAACATCACTCAGAGCCCATTCCCCCCCGTCTCCTCGCCTGTAATGTACCATCGCTGCCAGTTTGCCCCGAGCCATCATCCATCCTTTCATGCATCCGCCCCTCTGTGCCTCCATCTCCGTATGCAGCCGTGCAGGCGGGCAGGCAGTGGCGGCGGCGGCCCCACCCAAAGTCAGCCAGAAACCATGAGCTCATGTTTATACAGGAACGCCTGCAGCTCTCTGGCTCGGGAAGAGGGATTTAATCCTTCCAGTTATTTTAATTATTTACCTTTGAGAGCCAGTAAATGTATTTGTGTAGGATGTTTTTAAAGTCAGCGTAAAGGTCCTGGTAAACAAGGACCCATCGTGCACATGACGCGATTTGTGTCATTGCAAAGAGCACAAGCAAAGAGTTCCTCTAGTATTTTTCTCTGTGGAAACTTCCCAGGACCCGATCTAGAGACCGGCCTGCGAAGCCCCTGCAACCCACTACCACCCATTCCTCCGACACTCAGCCACTGGGTCAGCATACTTGGCCTTCATCCGTTCCTGAGCTTCCCAGGGGACATGTTAGCTCCAGTAGCCCCAGGAAACTCAACTGTCTCCCAAGGACAACCATGTCCCAAGTACCGTCGTGGAAAAGGCGCCATGAAACTCCAGTGAGCGTACAGAGGTGTCGGGAGGACGTCAGCATCGTTATCAACAGATCTGCTGCTCTGTTTATTTTTGTTGGGAAGTGAACGTGCGAAGAACTCCTCGAAAAGAGACGAGTCTCTGTTTGTATCATGTGTTCACGCCGTAATGACGGCGGACTGCAGCAGCTGCGACGAACGCGCAGAGCGTCCGGTGTGAACACGGGCGTCTGTGCGTCTGTGAGAGTCTGGACATCAGGACCAAACAACACTATCACAACCACGTTTCATCTCCGTCACCTGAAAACTCTGCTCCTGCTCAGACCAGAAGTGTCTTCTGTCTGTCCAGCTGTCCATGAAGAGGACAAACTGACAGACAGACACAGAGAGCTGCTCTGGAACAAGCTGCTAATTTACTGCTGCACTTTTTATGTCAAGCTGACTGAAGCAGGTTTGGCTCCATGAATCCAGTCTTTGTCCCAGTGACTGTGTGTGTGTGTGTGTGTGTGTGTGTGTGTGTGTGTGTGTACATACATCTTTGTGAGGACCAAAGAAAGTCACCAACCACAGGAAGTGAGGACATTTTACATATATATGTGTGTATACACATATATATATATGTATATGTATATGTATATGTATATATATATACATATACTAGGGGGTAAAAAACAGGGGAGTTCTGAAAACCAACATGTGGTGAAATGAGGGAAGAAAGTGAATAATGATGGTGGTGTAGTGAATCACTGCTGTGCACAGAGACAGGGAGAAGGATCTGGACTTGGCTCTTTGGCAGAGATCCAGGATCCTCTCACAGGAAAACACTGCAGCAGCGAGGCCGGACCGAGCTCAGTGCTGGTCCTGTTCTCTCCATGTGGGTCAGGACACCATGTGATGACCCTGGAGGTCTCGGCACTTTCACTTCTATATCACACTTTCACTCGTTGTTACCAAGATCTGCAAACCCGTTCACACCTGGGACTAAGATCTGAAACGTCCCAGTCTGTCCTGAATGTATCAAGTCATTCAGAGGTGGTTTGAGGACACATGTCCACATTCCTGAGTGTCCATTAACACAACTCATCATTGGATCAGAGTCCGTTTACTCAACTGACGCCCACTAATGCTTCCACAGTAATAAAACACTAATCAGAAGCCATACATGGATTTATCTGGAAAAAACATTTAGATTTGGAACAAAACCTTTGGATTCACAAACAAATCTTTTTAACTCATAACAAAAACGTTTAGATTCGCAACCAAAAGTTTTTAATCCGCAAACAAAAGCCATACATGGATTTATTTGGAAAAAACGTTGAATTTTTGGGATTTGTAATAAAAACATTTAGATTTGCAACAAAAACTTTTTCATTCTCAACCAAAACTTTTAGATTCGTAAAAAAAACCTTTGAAGTTTTCAAATCCCTTGTTTGATTAGAGAAAAGCTAAATTTGTCTCGGTGTATTTCCAGACGTTCTCCTGTGGACATCTGTGACAGAGACGTCTCCCACTGTCTTCATCCTGAGAACATCCAGACCAGTCTAGATCTCAGATCAGTCACTTCATTATTAATCAACAATCCTGCCTACTGTATCTTTAAATGAACGTGTTATTGTTGTTTTTATGAGGTAACATGAACATTTCCGCACTAAAGCTGCCAGCAGCTGAATGTTACTGTCCATCGTGTCTTTACAGCTTCAGTCGGTGGAATTTGAAACTTCCGTGACCCACTGAGTTTTCTAGTGGTTGTATTTCATTTCAGCTTTAGCCCAGACTACTTAATTGCCCCTTGGCCTTTACTCGACGCAGCAGACGCCGCCGTTATGAAGAGAAAACACAGTTATTTCAACTCCTGTTCAACACTGGCCACGGTGGACCAATTTACAGCGATGCCAACACATTTGCAGTTGTCAGTAAGCACAGGCTTCGTAACGAGCGAGGAACTAACCCGAGACTCTGCAAAGAGACAGAAACAGCTGAGGGGAAGCAGCGAGGACCATGTTTGGCGGCAGGACAGACGACGGACATCGGGTGTGAATGGACACGTGATGGACGCACGTATCTTTGTAATCAACTGATTCTAATGATTCAGTTACTCAACGGACACCTTTCAGCCGATGAGCCGCTCGGACCACACGTTTCCGAGGGAGCCGTAGTTTTGTTCTCGCCTTCTTTGGTAGGCGTCCGATTCCCTGCGTCCAGACTTGTACCGCCACCCGCTGGTGAGGTGAGATACTACAGGACCCTGACGCGCGAGTGCACCAGGGTCCAGCGATATGTGAGGGGTTTTACAAGTTTGTGCGTTTGTGTCACGTATAAAACCACATCAGGGCAGTTTCACGCGGCCGGGCTACGATGACTCCGCCCACATTGAGGAGATACGATCGCAATGGCAAACGATACCAAACCGAGCAGAACGGTGCCGAGCCGTCTTCAAAGCTTTGGCGTGAGATGAGCAAAATTCCAACTTCCATTTGCCGAACGGTGAAGTGGTAACTGCGAGCCATATTTCTTCACATACGAGCAAACGCTCAAAGCCCTGCTTCCCCAGCCTCCCACCCACTCTCTCTGTTCACTCACCACCTACTCACTCACCCACTCACCCACTCACACACCCACACCCAGCATGAGAGCCCGGGCTCCAGCGCTCGACAGCTTCCCCGAGGCTGGAGGCAGTTATCGTTCCCAGCAGCCGCTGAGCACCGACCGCGCGCTGGTGTATTGAACTTCCTGTGTCGGCTCAGAGCACAAGAACACTTGGAGCACAGTGTTATGATACCTTCACACTCAATGCAACACAAATCGTTGCTCATGCTCCTGGCATCAAAACTCCACGTCCATTTATACAACTGGAAGTTTAAAACATGTTCTGGGCTTTGTCATCTAGTTTTTTATTATTACAGAGCATCCATCTGTCCATCTTCTAAGGCTTTATCCTCCACATGAGGGTTAAATCTCAGCTGACATAGGTACAGCCTGGACACTCTCACACCTACGGTCCAATTTGCCTTAATCCCCATATTGCATGTTTTTGTCTGTGGGAGGAACCCGGAGAACCTGGAATAAACCCACACACACACACACACACACACACACGAGGAGAGAACATGCAAACTCCATGCAGATTTTCTCATCAGGTCCCTGGTCTTCAAAGTGGTCGCGCTGACAGTGAACGACAGTCATTTCAAAGTCATTTATAACCTCGTGGACGAAAACGATGACAAGATACTGGATTAAAAACAAACACGTGTGTGTGTGTGTGTGTGTGTGTGTGTGTGTAATCTCCACCTGGTTTGTGTTAAACGAGTGCTTCACTTCTCACAGAGCAGAACCAAACGTCTGGAAGCATCTGCGCGCTCAAATATTCATAAATATGCTGGAGCATCCCCGAAGGTGAAGACAGAAGAAGAGAAATCAGGCCAGAAGACTTCTGACAAGAACCCCCGACAGGAAGCCAGACTGGGCTGCGAGCGCCTCGGGCTGCTGATCTGAGGTCATCGTTATCTTCCCTGCTTGATATTCACCACCAAACACAACCTACGCAAAGAACTCACATTCACTGTCTTTAACCTCTGCATGGATTTTAAATACAATTATCATTTAAAGAGAGAGAGAGAGAGAGTCTTTGAATGAAAACTAGCAGCATCATTTCATAATGGGCACAGATGGTTCTGTAAATATTATTGTAACCACACTGACACGAGAGTCTGTGAGCATGTGCACAAACAACGGTGTGCAAACACGTCCACTGCAATCGTCCCGGGGACAGTGTGTCGAGCACTCGAGGGACAAACGTGGTTTCAGCGCGGGACGAGTCGGGAGCTCCAGGGCACCCCACCGTCGTTTCTGCAAACACGTCGCACACGGAGACAGAGACAGGGACAGGGACAGGGACAGAGACAGAGACAGAGACAGAGACAGAGACAGATCATATGAAACACAACGCGTTCTTTTCACGTGAATGTAGCTGTGTGTGTGTGGGTGGACAGAGACGGAGCTCGGGGAGAGATGAAGACATTTCAGGAGACAAATACTCGATGTTAAAACAGGATTTTGTGTCGATTTGTAAACTGACTCACTCGCCTGCACCAAAGTCCACAGAGAAAAACAGTGATTTTTTACACCACAGCGCACAGAGGACGTTAATAATCCACTGCTGAATCACTGCATCAAAACTCCAAGTTCACAGTCTGTGCTGGGCTTTGTCCTCTAGTTTTCTATTCCAGAGCATCCATCCATCCATCTTCTAGGGCTTTATCCTCCACATGAGGGTCACAGGAGACAAACAACCGTCCACTCTCACACCTACGGTCTATTCACCATGACTTTTTTTTTTAATATTACTTCAGTAAAAGTCTTCACCTAAAAATGTTACTGTAACACAATGTAACTGTGTAAACAGATTTAGGTCCACACAACATCAATAATTCCACACACACACACACACACACACACACACAGCAGACTCTATTGTTGGGCAGCTTTTACTAAAAGCACAGTTTCTTTTACAGTCCATTTCCTCCGAGTCCTGCAGCTCATCGTCGTTGCTCATTGATATAAAAACAGAAAGCGATCGCCATGACTCAGGTTTTATATTTGCTGCTTTATTTTCTGTGGGACCACGGACACAGAGGACACAGAGGACACAGAGGACACAGAGGACAGAGACGGTGTTTCAGTGGAAATGGATCCAGTTCACTACTGACAGAGAGAGTGGGCCGTGGAGTCAGTGCTGGTTCAGCCTCGACAGACAGGAAATAGGCTATACTCTGTATGTGTGTGTGTGTGTGTGTGTGTGTGTGTGTGTGTGTGTGTGTTCCCCACTGAGAATTAAACACACTCACACAAACACCTACACAGAATTGTACTGGGTGAATCTGCCAGATTTCCTCACAGAACCAGGAATTTCAGCACAAAAGAGCGAGTGATTTCATGCTCAGGAACAAAATGAAACATTGGATCTTATTTTCCAATAAAATGCACAACTCTTACAGTTATGATAAAACTATTATATGTTTTTATGCATTTGTCAGAACGTGGCTAAGTGGAAAAATTAGTACAGAATTCAATTTGTGTCAAAATCATCAAACACTTTGTTTGCTCTTCTTGGGGTTTTTGTTTTTCCATTCTGACGATGGGCGGGGCTTAGGAAGCTGCCTGCTGATTGGCTACTGAGTTTTGGAGTTACAGCTCAATGGACCGGAAGTCGTCACATGCTTTGAGTCGCTGTCCGTGTTGAACTTGTTCCCCCAAGTTTTCCCGTCTGTTTTTACGATTTTTTTTTCATGTAGGTTTTTACGAGATTTTTTTTTCGTATCTGTTTTTACGAGATTTTCTTTTCATGTATGTTTTTCCAATAGTTTTTTTTCATGTCTGTTTTTACGGGATTTTTTTCATGTATCTTTTTCCGATATTTTTTTTTCATGTCCATTTTTCCGATATTTTTTTTCATGTAGGCTTTTCCGATATTTTTTTTCATGTCTGTTTTTACGATTTTTTTTATGTAGGTTTTTACGAGATTTTTTTTTCGTATATGTTTTTATGAGATTTTCTTTTCATGTATGTTTTTCCAATATGTTTTTTTCCATGTATGTTTTTCCGATATTTTTTTTTCATGTCTGTTTTTACGAGATTTATTTTCATGTATTTTTTTCCGAGATTTTTTTTTCATGTCTGTTTTTCCGATATTTATTTTTCGTGTCTGTTTTTCCGATATTTTTTTTTTTCATGTATGATTTTCTGAGAATTTTTTTTTCGCGTCTGTTTTTACCAGATTTTTTTGTTTTTCTGCTCCTCAACTGAAGCTGGTTGAAATACGTGTCCGTACACTTTCACACATGCGCAGAACAAATCGGGTTTCCGGTCCAAAAAGGTTGGAGTTTGAACAAAAACAAATAGCAAAAAGTATGAGAAGTGAATTCTGCTGCTCAAAAACACCTGGTGGTTCAGCGGTTTGACGGGATCACGTTCTCACGCCGCTCAGCTGCTTCTACGACATCAGTGTTTACACATTTCAAACCCTGACACGTCTAATCTGTCATCCAGAGGTAAACAACGCACCAAATCTAAACCTGATACATGATGACATCAAACTCAAGGTATTTTCAAAAAAATTATTCAAACTCAGATAAGTTAATCATTCCCAGACGCGTTCGGCAGAGCAGCACATGGAAGAGATGACGAGAGGAGGGAAAACAAAAGATGAGAACGAGAGATAACTTTTCATTTGAAAACCACACGTCGACCAATTTGAAAGAATTTAAAACAAATGTATAGAAAAGTGTTGGCGCTTTTCTCTTTTGCTGCTTCTGAGACCAACCTTCAGACCTTCTGCGAGTCTCCGTCTCTCTGCCGCGTCTCAGGTTTCGGCCCCTGCAGCCGGGGGGAGGGAGGGAGGGAGGGGGGGGGGCGTGTGACCTCATACGCTCTGTTAAAGTGCACAGAGAAACAGTCTGTGTCAGCACATTAATCCCAGAGAGTACATATACACACACATTCATTTAAATCTTAATCCTTAAAGGACCATAAATTTACCTCACCGAGAAGCTGTCCTAAAAATATCTGCAGGACATTTAAAACCTCGGGATTTAAAGGGATAGTTCAGGTTATGCTCTGTGCGACGTCAGGGAACAATGTCTAAAAAGAAAATCTTTGCTGTTTTATTTTCTGACAGAAAACTGAAGTTTGTGTCCCACACAGAGAAAATCAGTGTTTTGAGCTCACGGGGGAAACGACTGCTGCATGGTTTGGTAAGTTTGAGTCGCCGGGATGAATTCTAACAGATTTCAAACACTGACGTCACTAAACAGCCCACTCCAACTTACCGATGGAGGCAGCGGTGCATCGACAACTCCTGCGTCCCTGTGACGTAAAATTGTTGATTTTCTCTATGGGATTTGGTGCAGGGAGATTTAAAACGCTGCACAACGTGACACAAAACTCTGAGGTGTTAATAGAGCTGAAGTCAACAAAGAAGCTGAAGTAGCCCCTGGAACAGTGACCACTGACCACTGACCTGGCTCAAGCTGCTGTGTCGGACTGAAGTGACTGAACAAACGCACAGAGGGTGAGTGAGTGAAGACCACATCACTGTCCTGCATCAGTGTCTGTGTGTGAACGTGTATTTGTTAATCATAAACACTGACCTTGTCAGGAGTCCTCATGGAGACCAAAACCTGGTCCTGATGAGGCAGAACCTCATTTCTGAAGGAATTGAATGTTACGTTTAGGGACCAAGATTTGGACTGTGGTTATAAAAAGGGTGAAGAATTGGTTTGAGGGTGAGGGTTAAAGGACGAGTTGATGTGTTATGTCTATGAGTGTCCTCACTGCTGCACATGAATGTGTGTGTGTGTGTGTGTGTGTGTGTGTGTGTGTGTGTGTGTGTGAGCAGACTTGGCAAATGGAGAGCTGAGTGTAAGGGATCTTGTGTTTTGTGTCTGCAGGGACTTGTCAGTGAACTCCACTCAGATCTGCAGAACACATCAGCACAGAGTGTGTGTGTGTGTGTGTGTGGAGAGACGTCATGTGTTACCTTTGACCGCTCCATTGATTTTCCCAGTGTTGACGTCTCACTGAAAACCTTGGCGTGGATGAGTTGCGTCTAAACTGTCTTTACTAACGATGCTTTTCCACTGTGCGGTTTCCACGTACCAGTTTTTATCGCGATATTTACGCTTTTGTGCGTGTCTCAGGATAATGGGGGAAAAACAACCAGTGTGAACAGTGTTATCACAAATTTCCATGGAATATCATGACACAATTGTAAGTTGATATCACCCACACCTCCCCCCTCCTCCCTCCTCCTCCCTCCTCCCCCCTCCACTTTCACAAATCTTTGACCAAATCAATTTCCCGGTTGTTGCTGAAACTGACCTGACGCCTGCTGAGACACACACACACACACACACACACACACACACACAGATGAATGAGGTAATGGCGATGGATCAGAGATGTTGGGCCTTGGTTCAGCCCGGTGTCTCCTCTCTGAGCAGACGACTCCGCTGCGTTCTCCACACGTAACAGCAGTAAATTATTCTTTACAGTGTGACATCAGGACTGAGACAGGAAGTGGTGTCACTTCTTTACCGTCTTCACGTGCTGAAGCACACTTTGTGTACATTTTGGCAATTTGCACCGGAAATGAGTGAACTCGTCCAAGTACCGACACATCAGAGGTGAATTGAAAGGTTGAATCAGATGTGAATTGAAAGGTTTTACAGATTCAAAACAGCATGGCCACGGCAGCCCTCGGCGTTTTGGCGAATTTCGACCAATCGCCAGGAAACAGGAAGTGCCCTATGACTTTGGCAGATATTGAGTTCCACCAAATTTCCCGAAAATTGGTGGGAAGATGTTATAGACCAAGACGAACAAAAAAGTCGACTGTAACCATGGCCTCAGCTCAACAAGAAGTCGGCCATTTTGAGTTTTGACGTCCGTTTTGGCAGCCAACGCGCACGCTTGTCGTTCCGTCTTAAAAAAAGGCGCCAATTTATTAAAACTGGAGACTGTTGAGTGAGGGAGACAGTGAGGTCAGGGGACTGAGGACGTGAGGGCCCTATCATCAAATCCACTCTGTTCTTTTAAAACAATGACTGGTGACAGCAGAGTGTTAGGAAGTGTATACTTGCAGCAGAAAACCTCAGAAACACACTTTCATGCCTCTGCTGGCTCCGAGCTTCCAGCTGCAGCGTGAACAGCCAGCAGGTCGTCACAATATCTGAGTCAATGAAAAGTGTGAGCTGTAAATTTGTTGGGGGCTTGGCAGCAAAACGGAGGAACGCCGTCCAAGAGCTAATCACACATTATGGCTCGGGACGACCCAGTCACTGCTCAGTTTGTAAATCACAAGGTGCCAAAAGCAGGAGGTGGTGAAGCAATGTTCCACTCAGGAGTGCATTCTCTCCGGGATTTTGACGCATTTAAACGAGTAACGATACAGTATTCAGTATCTGTATCTGTATCAGGTCAATGAGAAAACACAGCAACAACCAGCAGTAACCAGTCATGATGTGACCCTGAAATTTCACTTCTGAAGCCTCAAGAATCAAGATTTGGCAAACGCCATTTTAAAACACCGAGCGTATCGCTGACGATACACTCGGGCTAGCACTCTTTACATTAGCGTAACTACGTGACGGTTTGTGCTATCGGGACAATTTCAACAGTTTCTGAAAACTAAGAACTTGCACTTCAAAGCCAAGGTGGTTATTACGGTAATTTCACTGACATTGATGCAGGACGCATTTGTAGTTACGGTAATGTAAAGAGCGCTAGCCCAAGCATATCGCCGACGATAAGCTCGTGCAATCGCTCTTTACATTAGCGTAACTACGCAATGGTTTGTGCTATCGGAAGAATTTCAACACTTTCTGAAAGCTAAGAACTTGCACTTTAAAGCCAACGTGGTTATTACGGTAATTTCCCTGACACTGATGCAGGAAGCCTTTGTCCCCCCAAAAATGCCCTGGAGACGTGATAAAACCACTGGTGAGGTACAGTTTCCATCTTGTCGGCCCCTTTTTTGCACATAGGGAGACAAATGCTCCAAAAAAAACTACAACTGTACAACTACAGTGTTTTCATCTCAATAAAATCTCTAAAATCTAATTCCATTTTTTTTGTTTTTCTTGACTTTAAACTGTCAACACACTCTTGCACATGCAGTAAATCACTGCCAGATATTAAAAGTTGGGCCAAAGCACTTACTCAAAAAAAACTCCTGCTTCCCAATTTCCACCATATTATTGGCGGTTTATAAAAGAAACAAAAAACAAACAAACAAGAAAGCAGGGTGTGTGTGTGGGGGAGGGGGGCGGGGCTGTGGAATTAATCTGAGCCACTTATGATTGAAGCAAATCTGCCAGATTTTTAGCTCTTGAATTATGCACGACACAGTCAGTGACTCTGCGATGGAGACAAACTCGTCTCCACCCAGTGCATTAACCCACGTCTCACAGGAGGAGTTTTACCGACCATCAGATGCAGGGTGTGTGTGTGTGTGTGTGTGTGTTTGTGGGGGGGTGAGAGTTTTGTCCCTGTGAACAAAAACAAGTGGGGAATCGATTTATTGAATGAAAGTGTGTCCGACTCCGCTCCAGTCAGGGGGCGAGACAACCACGCCCTCTCAGCTCGGTACTATAATGTTTTCCCATCAGTGATCGTACCTGGTGTGTGTTTTAGTACCTGCTGCTCTGACGAGGTTCCATGTGTCGCAGGAAGCTGGCGAATCAGCGTCTTTGTCACCAGAGAGCAGAGTTGGACAAACACCTGTACATAGTTTCCATGTTTATGGCCTGTTTTTGGACATTGAGACAAAAACTCAAACAAATATTACTTTAAATATGTTTTATACTGTATACACATGTTTTTCGAAATAAAACTTCATTTCAAATTGTTAATACACCATTTTAACATGCAGTCAATAGTAAATAACTGCCAGATACTGAAAGATATCCTGGAAAAATGGGCAAAAGCACGTACTTACAGGACATTTTCTGAGCCTTTTATGGTTAAAATAATCGGTCCAGAGGCCTAAAGTCATAATAACCATCACCTGATGTTGTACGTAGTAGTACAACAGGATTTAACATAAACTTAAACACTGCATTACATGATTTCATCAACACGACTGCTACAGTAATGACACACTCAGTGCAACACTATAAAACCATGATATATCGGAGCTTGTTTTTCTATATCGATGTTGATGAAAATATAACCACGCGAATCAAATTGTGCGGCCAGTGAAGACGCACGGCTCTACTTACGTGGTGCGTTTACGTGGTGATGAAAAACATAAACAATCATGTTTGACATGTAGCAGGTCAGTCAGGCAAAGACACACATGGGTGTTATTATTAAACATTATACAGTTCTAGCTTTTCCACGACTTCATAGCTCCTCCTCAACGTGGGCGGAGCCGTCGTCGTACCACACAAACACACAGACGAGTGACTTGTAGAGCAGTTGTTTTGGGTGTAACTGAATCATTAGAATCAGTCGATTAAAGAAGATTTGTTCACAGAATCGTTCGATGACCGGAGACACAGTCGCTGAACTGAAATACAGCTGAACGTGGTCGTGGTTCTGGCTCACGATCTAACGCATGTTTTCAGGGATTTTTAACTCTTTTTAACTTTGATCTACAGTTCGACATTGTTCGCTTCGATTCTTGTCTTCCAGTGACGACACTCTGACCAATCAGTGGCACTTTAGTATCGGCTCAGGTCGCTTGGAACCTCGTCAGAACCGCGCGTCAGAGCAGGTACTAAAACAAACACACAGCTAGAACTGTATAATGGAAAAGTGCCAATTGATTCCCTTTAAAAATACCTGAGAACTTTGACACTTTATTAGATATCCTGACTTAATTTAACACACACGTGTAAAATGTCCATGATTTGCAGTGAAGTAAACGATCGCGTTGGTTTGTCGATCTTTGCCGTCTTTCTTCATTGTTCCTGCTACAGAAAACAAAGTTTCCCCATGATTTGCAGAAAAACCAAAAGAGTGACGTTTGTTCCTGAGAGCGCAGGCGTGTGGTCCTGCGAGGTCCTACGTGGTCCTGCGAGGTCCTGCGAGGTCCTGCGAGGTCCTGCGTGGTCCTGCGGGCGATTCCTCGGTTTCTACTTGTTCTTGCTGAGCGTCCTCTGCTTCTCCGCGTGCTCCACGATCTTCTCCTCCACGTAGAGGCCTTTGCGGCGGCGCACGGCGTTCATGTATTTCAGGGCCTGGTTGGCAGAGTCCGCCTTCTCGCCGAAGTGCAGGTATTCTTCCTCAGTGGTGGGAACCCAGCACGGATCACTGCTAATCACCTGCGACACAGAGAGCGGGAGACAAACAGACGCGCGGTGGTCAGCGATCGCAGAGCTGGACACAGAATGTTGTGTGAAATGTCAGATGTTCGTCTCACCGTGTCCCTCTCTGCGTTGGAGGTTGAAGACATGGGACAGAGGTTCTATGAGGTCATGACGTACACCGCGGATCAGCAAGTAAATGTGGTGGCATTTTATTTTGAAAGGAATTGAATATTTGGGCCAAAAAACATCTTCATCAGACAAAGTGCCTTCAAACGTCTTCAGGCAGAAAAACACGTTTGCTGCCTTAAGTTAACATTAATGTGATTTTAAGAATGACTGCTTCTTCTTTGAGTCAAACATTTACTCCCCAAACCTGGCTGTCTCCATGACAACAGCAAACCAAACATGTAGTTTAGGTTAACTGTCAGTTCTAGCAACAGAATCTATTTGAATGAGTTAAAAAAATTTCAGAATAAAAGCTCTGAAATCAGATAAATAAGCAAATAATGTAAGATCAGATTTGTTGAATCATCTGCCGGGCCAGAGACTGATGCTGGCGGGCCAGTTTTGGCCCACGGGCCACCAGTTTTGGACCACTGACGTGCACCACCATGCTCCAGTCAGAGCACTGTTCCACACATACAGAATCAGATTTGTGTCAAAAGGATCAATGTGAACAAAAATCGGAGAATTTGAGAATGAAAAAAAAAAAAACGTACTCAATCAAACGCACAACTCTCGGGTGGGCGGGGCTTTCAGGGGAGCGTGTCCGTCCCAAACCCCGCCCACCCGAGAGGTCTGTGTCACAAAATCAGGGAGCGGCAGTGAGAACGCAAAAAAGCTCGTACAGGACTTTAGGGCAATAGGGGTTGTTTTTAAATCGGGGAAAACTGTAAATGTAAATTTGTTTCAACTTTTATTAATTGTTAAGTGTTTCACATCATGTAATAAAAAAAGACTGATTTTCTCAATAGACTTTGGTGTGGGAGAGTTAAGTGTTTTGAATAAAGAGCTGCAAACAGATTCCGCCAAAGAACAGCCAAAGTTTGGAGTATATGCCGATGATGGACTGAAGTGACGAGGGGACGCACAAACGCACAAGCTCAGCTGCGTGAACTCAAACAAAGGCGGCGTCAAATGCTGTGAACCGATGTGTGACACACATTAGTAACGATTACAGTGGCAGCAGCGACAGGCAGCGCGGCTCTGCACCTGGCTTCAGTTACACTGGGACAGATGGTCGGGGAGCAAGCGACAACAACGGGTGGATTAGAGGGCGCACACGCGCACACACACAAACGCACACACGTGAGCGGCATATGCAGGAGAACAATGGGATCCAGTTGAGGAGGAGGAGGAGGAGGAGGAGGAGGAGGAGGAGGGATGTGGCATCCCTGCAACAGTCAAGTGCTTGACTGGCTCAGTGAATTAATGGCGACACCATCGAGGAGTTGTGCCGTGACGCCAAAAGTAAGCAGTTTGTGTCACAACCTGCTGCGCACAAACACGTGTGACGCGTGGCTACAGATTACAGATTACATTTCATCTCATTTACGTCAATTTACAACTTTCTGAAAAAAAATGGGGAAACACGTCACCTCAAAATCAATACTCTTCTTTAAACACATTTCTGACCATGACTCTTTCTATTCTATACCTCTAAAACCTTTAATTTACTATTTATTGTAATACTATATACCAGGGGTGTCAAATGTATGGCGTGAGGGCCAGAACCTGCCCACCAGAGGGTCCACACCGGCCCGCAGGATGAATTTGTGACAACTTCGCAGTATGATTAGAACCTAATCCCAAAGTGAAATATTTTCCAGTTCCAGATACCTGTGACATAATGTTCTGTGCTCTGTAGTTGTAATGTAATTCACATCGTAAACATATTTTTCTCAAGACATTTCAGGTTGTTAATACTGTGTTTTGTGAAAAGATACTTCATTAAATGTAAAACATCTATCTATCTATCTATCTATCTATCTATCTATCTATCTATCTATCTATCTATCTATCTATCTATCTATCTATCTTACCCCAAACGCACGTGTTCCTGGAACTTAAAGATCTTGGGCCTTTAGGTGAAAACCTGGTTCTATTCACACAAATCTCAAGTCTGCAACCGAACAAAAGCCCCATTCTGATGGAAATCTAATGTAAACGCCTCTATAGGATCCAGTAACCCTCCAGTTACACAACAATGCAACGCTCCAAATCTGCTCTCTCTGCCTGAGCGCTCATTCATATGTTAATCCAATATTCTGGCCATATCAAATCGCTGTCAGGAGGAACGCTGACAGCAGAGCTGAGCAGGAGTCGAGTCCTAAAGCCGAGAAGGCTGGGGTCTGTGGGAGGGGCCTCGCCGTGAACTCTTTGTGAGGAGACATCTGCACTCAAATGACATGAGACAGACACATTTTAATGAGCTAAAGACAATGACTTGAAGACAATGGCTGCAGCAGAGAGGGGATTTTGCGCTTGAGCTGGTGGTGTGTCATCAGGTGCTGAAAGACGCCGAGGGTTCAAATGATGACCCGAAGGTCACGGCACACAAACAAAAGGTCTGGCAGACGCTCTCGGCTACAAGAGTTCAGACCTCGGAAAACCTTTCAGAGGAATCACAAAAGTGTAGAATCTGTGACGGTGTGCACACATATTTACCAATATTTCTTAAAAACTTTTCCATAACTTTTCCTCATATGGCCCCGACACTGACCATATGTCACAGAAATCAGGCTCTAACTTCAAGTCTTTACGTTATTAAAAACCCACTTTCCTGGCATTTCTATAGATAAGCATCCGGGTAGTGACTATACTGCATACTATGTGTATCACGTGGTGGTGTGTGCATCATGTGACACTGGTGAGTGACGTTTATGCAGCTTGGAGTCTTAGATCTCATCCCTAAATTAAAAACCTTTCCTTTCACATAATTCCAAACCCTTTCCAGGCTTGGAGAACCTGTAGATTCTTGTATCCTTAGAGTAATGGGTTGCACAGGTACCGTAAGATCTTGTTTTCCTGACTTTTGTCCTCTTAGTTGCCGCCTTCTACAACCACAACAAGAGCGAAAGTGCTTCCCATGGAGCATGTGCACTCGCCGCAGACCGCGGTCAGCCTCTACTACTGTGTTCCCTAAAATAATCCAGAGATTTGACAAAGGGGTGTGGCAGTCGAAGTTCCCGGGGAACATCTGGACCAACTTCTGTGGACGTCGTCCTTCTTCCATCCAGTCTCTCTGTATCTCATAGTGGACTGTATGGTAACAGGAATCACGAGACGAGCAGAGACGTGGACGATGGTGAGACTTAATATGTCGCACGTCCAGAGTCAGGCTCTCTTTCTCACGTACACAAAGGCTGCATTGAAGGCGTCCACAACTGCAGAGTGTTACTCTGTGTCCCGTTGAAAGAATGCTCTGTAGTTACACGTTCACTTGTGTCTGGGTCACATTTCCCTTTCTCGCTCTTTGTCACTCTTTGCTGATGTTGTTGTTACAGTGTGGTGTTAAAAGTGCGCTTGCTTTGGCGACACAGACAAAACCTGTAATAAACACTCACACTTCTATTCTTATTCACTGTGAATGTGGTCAGACAATCAGACGGATTAGAAACAAGCTTAGAGACAAAGTCCTTGTTGACTTTGACCTACTGTCCTGGCAGTCGTCGTGCGAGTTCATTCCTCCTTAACCAACAATTGTTTGAGCTACTCTCAGTTTCAGTTTGGCCTCCAAACGCCGGAGAAAACTGCAGATAATCGGGTTCAACCGTTGGCTCGTTCATGACTCGTCATGTTTACGGAGTGTCATAATCCCCGACGGCACAACGGACAAAATAATTTGTATTGGAAAAAAAAAAAAAAAGAAGCAGTGTTTTCTCTAGGATTTGATTCCTGGATGATTTTGGGACAACTGTGGTTTGGAGAAGGATCATTTACATGACCATAAATGGAAATAAGGGCTAAATGTTGGGTTTCGACATCAAGATGAAATGTCTGCCTGGACCAGTGCTCGTCTTCCACTGCGGGCACTTGTGTTAAAAACCCACATGAGAGGTTTGACTCTGCCAGTCACAACAAGAGCAAGAGTGAAGGAGACTTTAAAAATCTGAAAGCAGTGAAAGGAAATATCATCACTGATCATAAAAAAGTACCAAAAAAAAGGGGGGATTTTGGGAATAGAAATAATCCTGATACACAAACCAAACATGTGACATACGATACGATAATCCATACGGCCAGGCTAAATATTCATATTTTAAATCGCTCTAAAGTAAACAGTTCCTGTTCCTGACTACTTCATGTCTCCTCGCGGTTGTATCGTGATATTATTGATATCGCGGACCAAATACATCGCAAGGTAACCCCGCGAAGTACATTCCTTTTAAAGATCCCAGTCAATGTAAAAGGTTTTTATTCCGTGTAGAATGTGAACAGTAAATCAAGTTACCTGGCTCGTGTTGCGAGTGTAATTGGAGCAGAATTACTCTCCACAGTGTTTGGATCTCCTCTCTTTGCTCAGCTGCAGCAGTTTGGCTTGTGCATGTGCTGCGCTCCACCACAGAGAAGATGCTCCTCATCAGGCCCACGCATCTCATCTCATCAGTCTCGGTTGAGCGTTCCACTCACATCGCCCTCGTTTCATTATTATTTCAGAGCTTGAGTTGTACATGTGAGAGTACTGGCAGCCTTCTTCATATAATCTCAAGCAAGTGTCCATGGTTACTGTCTTCTTCGTTAAAACAACAACAACAAAACAAACCCGGACGCATGTGCATTCAGAGACTGTATTTGTCGTGTCGGGTCGGGTCGGAAACTGCCGGATGACGCAATGAACCTCACGCGGACTCTGGCAGCCGTCTGCACACAGGTGGAAGTGGAAAGTATGACCCGGCCCTTAGGCTACATCCACACAAGCTCGGTTTTTCTTTTTAAAAGGAATAAATTTGCCTGCTGTCAACGTGACCTCAGCTCTTTTCTGGACCACAAATACAGAGAAGTTTCATTTCACTTATGGATTGTGAAAGACTTTAGAAAACGTTAGAAAGTCCTGGTCTCTGACTGGTGGCGGTGGAGACTTGGAACATGGAAAATGAGATTGTGGTCTGCATCAGTGAGTCTCCGCAGGTCACGTGACTGCTGAGGTCACGATGAGTTGTGACATTTTTCTGGATTATTGGGCAGAAAACTGTCAAGTGTGAACTCGGCTTAAACAAAATCTGACCCATTACCCCAGCTGACAGATGTCCGTCTGGTCCACAGTGTGTGTGTGTGTGTGTGTGTGTGTGTGTGTGTGTGTACACTGCAGCTTGAGCAGCAGGTATAACGGTCAAAGACACATGTTGTCTATTGCAGCTCTGACTCAACTCCCTTGAGGAAAGCGTCTCATTAACCAGACGGACTCACAACCCCATTTAACAAGATCTGTCACACAGAAGCTGTGTGTGTGCCTGTGTGTGTGCCTGTGTGTACTTGTATTCATATCTTTGTGATGACATTTTTAACCTTTGCCCCACAATTTAACAGGCCTTTTCAGGGTTAGGTTAAGGGTTAGGGTTAGGCATTTAGTGGTGATGGTTAAGGTCAGCATTATGTCTTTTACGTGTGCCCTCACTAAGATATAAATAATATTCTGTCTGTGAGGACAAATGTTATTTAATGCTAACTAAAGTTTTGTATCAAATCAACTTTTTATCCACTCAGAACGTGCGTCTTGGGAGACTTAAAAGACCTTAAAACACCCTGCTAATTTTATGCGTACGCTTTAAGTCTTCTTGTGTTTGTGGTGTATTTGAGTGGCAGCGTTTAGAGACGAAAAGATCGTAAATGAGTACGTTTCCGCGTGGATAACACACACAGACAATGACTTTCCTCATTCCTTTAACACCGAGTCATACGCAGCTGTTCACGCCAAAACACCAAAATTAAAAACATAAACAAACCGCACAGAAAGAACAATTCAAGACGAGTCGTTCTTGAACGAAGCCCACTCTTTTTAAGTTGACCGTGCTGAGATTATGCTGCAGAGCCATGCCGTGAAAAACCACTGAAAAAAGAATCCTGGCAACTTTGCACCACAAGCTCCTCGTTTGATATATTTATAACAGGCCTGGCAGTTTCATGTGTCCACTATTTCATGTAAGAAAGTGGGCAAATCTATGGGGGAGGAGGAGGAGGAGGAGGAGAGGGAGGAAGACATAACACTGAACAGATGTTGAGAATATTAAACACTTGAGGAGGGGAAAAAAAAAACGCTGACACAGCGAGACAAGTACTGTGGCTGCGCTACATAAAATCTCTGCAGGAAATTGATTGTTATGAGACATGGACGTCACTTCCATCTGGTTTTAACATACAGTCTGCATCTGGATTTGTTGTACTGCATTAAGATAAAAATAAAAAGATAAAAAAACACAGGTGTAAGTGAACACGGAGCACACTGCACTCACAGAACACTTCCTACAGTCTGGGCGTCATCCTTTCACTTTTATTCACTGGCTTACTTTGATGATTATTGACTGCGACTGTTTTACAATCAAAGCCCAAGTTTGAAACTTTCCGGCGACTTTGTTTCCATGTCTGAGAAGGTCAAAGGTTATATCAGTTTTATTACTGATCGTCCTGCAATATATGGACTATCACAGAATCGTTGTGTCGTGATATTATTGTGTATCGCACCGTGAGCTAACCCCTGTGATGGCGTCCTGTAGCGCCGTATAATTCACTTTTCACAGTTACCTCCCAGTGGCTGAAGACCAGCTGTGGACTGGCCAGTCCACTCGTCCTCTTGCGGATCTCGTCGGCAAACCCGAAACTCTCAGCCACGGGCAGAACAGCCTTGATGATGAACATCTCCGTCCCTTCCTTCATCTCTTCACTGAGGACGCGGCCCTCGCGCTTCCCCAGAACACCGTACACTCGGCCTAAGACAGGAAGAAACACACATGGTGAGCGACGTACAGTAGTGGACTGACGGACGTTGATCATGTTCTAAAACGGTGGTTTTCAAACTTTTTATACCACCTGAGAAAATATTGATCTCTCTCAGTAACGTGTAAATAGGCCGAGCAATGTCAGCTGAAGAGCTACGAGAGGAAGCTCACGTATTACCATTTTTTTTTCTTCAAAAAATTTTCCCGGGGGAACTCTGAAGCACAAAATTCAAACACCATCAATGAACAATGTGTGTTTAGGGCGATTTTCAAAAACTTCCAAGGACCTTGAATTTTCTTTTGTTATATTCATAAAATTTCAAGGACCTGGGGGAACCTTGAGGCACACAATTCAAGCACTTTCAATGAGCCATGTGTATTTAGGGCAATTTTCAAAAACTTTCAAGGTCCTTGAATATTATTTTCTTTTGTCATATTCACAAAATTTCAAGGACCTGGAGGAAGCTTTAAGCACTTTCAATGAGCCATGTGTATATTTTTGTTTTTTCAAATTCCAAAAAAATTTTTTCAAGGACCTGCTGCGTGATCCCTGTTTACACGACCAGTGGATTTTGCTAACTGTGTGCAGAGCAAGGCTATAATAGTTTTGGATTGTGCACTAGATTTAGTTTTTATTCCGTTTTCACTTTTGTTTTTAAAAATACTTAATTTTCATCCGTTTTTGGAGCAGGTTTGCTAGTTTTTATTTTTTGTAAATGCTTAATTTTAGTTTAGTTTTTATTAGTTTTAGTGTTAGTTCTTTTGTAATATGAAGTATTCGCCAGGTGCAAGATTCAAAAAGGTCAAAACACCTTACTGTTAGATATCGTTGTTTTTTTTTTATTTCAGTTAACAAAAATTGTATTTCCCAATTTTAGTTTTCATTATTTTGTTAGTTTTCGTTAACTATAATAACCTCGGGATAAGTTTGTGTTTACACGTGTTTGGAGAGAGAAGTTCTAATGGCATTATAATTAACAAAACAACACAGGGAACACCAACACCAACACTACCTACACTATCTCACACAGTTTGAGACACAGAGACTTCCCACATCTATCACACGTCTCTATTACCGCTTTAATTTAGCTTATTAGATGTGCTGAGGTGTGAAAACAAACCTAAAGTGTGTAGATGAGAGAGAGGGGTGACTGTTTGGAAATAAACAACAATAAAAAGAACCCAGTGATTCACTGAATCTATTCTAATGTAACCACTACAGTATAAACATCAGCAGACGAATACGTTATTAACAATAACCTGACCTCACCTTTGAAGTTGCAAAACCTTTCGAAAATGTCTCGCTTTTGATGCATCTAGCTAATTTTCGTAGGGACGCCAAGATTCCAAATGGCCCACTTCCTGTTGAGTTGAGGCCATGGTTACGGTCGACTTTTCTGTTTGTCTTGGTCTATAATATCTTCCCACCAAATTTCAGGAAATTCGGTGGAACTCAATTTTGCCCACGTTTTCACCTTAGGGGGCGCTATAGAGCCCTTGAGCAACACATATGTGATTTTCAAGGTCCTTGAATTTTCTTTTGTCATATTCACAAAATTCCAAGGACCCGGGGGAACCTTGGAGCACAAAATCCAAGCACTTTCAATGACCCATGTGTATTTTGGGAAATTTTCAAAAACTTTCAAGGTCCTTGAATTTCCTTTTGACAAAAATGAAGATTATGTATCGTGAGATTATTTCACTTTCAATCCTATGTTTGGCTGTGCCGTGAATTTTGCTTCAGTTTCTGCTTTGTCTTTTAAATTTGTTCTTGTTTGTGTTCTGTTTTTTTGAAAAATGAACACATGTATGTAAACACAATTGCATCAGCAATACAAACATTTCTACACCATTAACATTTCAGAATCAATATCTTTTTTGTCAAATATTAAGTATTAAACTATTTTTAGTCTGGTCTTTTCTCACAGTAACGACCCCCTCGTGGCACATTGTCCCAGACAGAGTTGCTTTTCTTAGTTGTTTCCTCCACTGAACCCAAACTAATGGCACAAATCTCCACAGCTCGAGACGAGAGTCAACATTAACGGCGACGCGGGTCAGACGGACGCAAAAGTCAGGAAAGTTTTGATATTTCTCCAGTGAATGCCTCACTTAGTCAGCCGGCTCTGATCTAACTGACAAAGCAGTTCTTTGTGTAACGAGCTGCCGGGGCTACTAACAAGCCTGGAGATATTGTTTACCCACATGTTAAATGGAATTTCAAGCCTCATTTTCATCCTAATGACTTTCAGAGGACAACAATTTAGGGAGAGTTGTGGGGCATTTGTAAATACTGAGCTCTGCAGATCCATCTTATACTTGTTTTTAGTCGTTAAAATTACTTAAATGCAACAGACTTCAGAAATAAATATAACCTGAGTTAATAGACTGCATGTTGCAGTGAAGCTAACAGTCGAGTTTGCACAGCACCGTCTGCTGGAGAACTCGCTAATGACTTTACAATGTCAAATGTGTTTCTAGGCTGTAAAGTTAGAGTTTGTAATATCAACTGCAGAGTTATTTTTATTTAAACATTAGGTGTGGGTCAAAATATTGATATTTATATTAACAATATCAATCAATACATAGACTTTATGCTTCTTCAGCCATGTTTTTCTTACCCAGCACCTCAGCGGTGGCCATGATCTCACAGGTGTACATGGCAGCCATGAGTCTCTGGGGCTGAGCCTGGAAGGCGTGACGGCAGGCGTCCTTCGTGGCAGCGATCAGCTGACCGGAAACCGGACCGTAGCAATCGGCCAAGGCAGCGTCTGCCCTCCGTCTGGCCTGGCTCAGACCTGCTGCTGCTGCTGCTGCTGCTGCTGGAGATGCCTCATGAACTTCTGCTAAACCCTCATTAGATATGTCCAGTGGCGAGTCCTGATTCTGAGATGGGGCTGAGGACTGGATGTCCCATTTCTCGATGGAGAAGCAAACCCCCATCAGTGGCTCTTCACACATGGGCCCCGACAGCGTTGCCAGCTGGAAGCCGCTGATGATGCTGCTGTCAAAGTCTCGCAGAACTGCAGCCTGAGCTCCGGCCTCGCCAACTTCACCACCACGGTTCAGACACTGCCAAACTGACGGTCTCTGGTAGCCCTCAACACTGTTCAGCAGAATGTTTGGACCATACCTGAAAATAAGTACAACATGAAGACTGAGCAGCGTCACTCGAAAAGCATCAGAACTGGGTATCACATACAGCCTAGAAGTGCACCTGATGTTTTATAACTATTTTTTATTAAGTTTCTGCTGCTGGATGCACCCTCTGAATCATAGACACTGAACCTTCAGTGTCAAGAATAAAGAAACATGATTTGGGTAACAATTATCACTATACAACATTGTTATTTTAAATTAATATATATATATTGAATATTATGACCTTGACGTAAGAATATCCATTACAGGACTGTGTCAGTCGGAGCTTGGCGTACCTAATACACTCTGTGTATAATCTAAAATGAATGTAAATACTTGAAAGCTTCATTAAAATGCTCATTAAATTCACAACACCTTAATTTTATGCTGTTTAATGAACCCGTTTGTCAGCCTGTTCCGAAAAGGAAACCAAACTAAAAATGCTGGTTTTCTCTATGGACGCCGGTGTGGGAGAGTAAGCGGTTTACAAAGGTCACATGACTCTGCACTCTGTTTTTCCTATCATCAGTCGACCATTTCTGTATGTTGCATGAGAACCATGTCCACGTCTCTGAGGTGAGTGTCATCAGACCTGCGAGGACCAAAAGCCCAGATTCGCTCCACAGCGCTCCTCCACCTCCTCCCCTGCAGCAGGTTCTCCAGCTGGGCCTTCAGTCCGGCGATGGCCTCCATGGTGCCGACACTGATGTCCAGATTCTTCCCCTCCCTCAGGGACAAGTTCATCTGCTCCAGGGTCCGAATCAGCTCTGACTTCCTCTCCAACAGAGTGGTCACCTCTGTCAGAACAAAACCAAATCATCAACGCAGATCCACTTAAGGATTCTGTCTCGAAATCTCAAGAACGCTGATTTTTAATAAACAGAATATAGAATTTCCCATCGCTCGACTGCTACTCAAAATAGAAAGTCTATTTTTGGATTGACGCGTTTCATTTTTGTGGTTTGTTATTGTTAATTGTTCATGATTAGAGATTTGACCCCAAGTGACAAACAACAGAGGAAGACACTTTAATTAGCTAAGACGGTTGAACACCACTTATGATATAATGATGAGTTAGGTCTTACCTTGTGGCAGCGGAATTGCCCGTACGCCGACAGTGGCCAGTCTGTTAGGGGTGGTGAGGGTCACCAGACCGTTGGGGTCCACATGTAGGTTGTCTGATAAACGGCTCTGTGAGGCCTCTTCTTTCACCTACGAGAGCGTACGCAAGATCACTCAGAGAGCACAGAAGGCTTAAATATTCATATTTAAGAAGCTTAAACAACTGAAAATCTTGTTTTAATCATGAGTAAAGCTTCAAGGTCTGATGCAGTCACACACATCTGTGAGTTTTGGGGAATGTTAAGGCCCTCAAAAATGCAAAATTTGAAAGAAAGAGAAGAAGAATTCCTTCAGTTTCAATAGAGTTCTCCACACCTTGTGCTGGAACCCTAATGAAATGATTTGATTGGCCTGTTTCTGGAATGAAACATTTCTCAGCGACTCACCTGGTGAATGATGGCTACCTTCTGCTGCCTGCCCAGCTCTTCGTTCACCATGTCCACTTTAGGAGGACGCACCACCGTCTCTCTGAATGGAATGATGGGCTCGGACGCGGCGATTTGAATTTTGGCAAACCTGTCAGAGGGCGAGCAAAACAAACTCTCGTTACTCACTGATGCTGGCGACAGTGACTTTTCAAGGACTTTCCAGGAACAATTTCCTCCAATTCAAGGACCGAATTTGCCGACACAGCTTGAGACGGGAAGGGCAACTGGATTTATTGTAGATACTAAACCTACAGTGGATTTTAGGTTTGTTTGTGATATGAATAAAATGACAAAACTTGATTAAAAACAAATCTTGCTTATTGCAGCTTTAATTGTTATTGTTCACTGTGACTGGCTTCAGTTGTCTGATCCCTAAGGACATCACCTCCATATTGATTAGTCTGAATTAAAGGCTTTGCTCCGCGACACAGAAGCTTCTCGTCTCTCGAGTGACCCAGTGACCCCGGGTTCACTGGGTCACTCCTAAAAAAAGAACGTCTGTGTTTACGTTTGTTTGTGTTTAAAGCGGCGACACGGGAGAGTGTGTGCGCGCTCGTCTGATCCGGCTCGAGGACAACAGGACAGAGAACTGTCTCCATCAGTGAATAATAGAGTGAAATCACACAGACACTTTACTACCTTCATAAAACCAACACAATTTTCTTTTTGTGAGATAGTAACGGCACAGTTAAGAGACACAGGGCACCGCAGACAAAAGTGCAAATTTGGTAACAGATGACCTGTAGGAAATACAGGTCATCTATTACCAAATTTTTTACATTTTTTTCAACCCAGTTTTTAACACGTAAAACCTATTGAAATTCAAACTCTTTCAAGGATTTGAAGCCTCTGTTAATTGCCCCACAGGGGTCTTTTTTCTTGCTCTGGTTGGCCTAAAAAAAAAAATATGAAACATAAGATATAATAATTCCACCGATCATGACTGCAAGAATCAAACTATTAAAACACATCGTGAAAGCGCAGCATGACGTCATACTGGAGTGTCAGTGCCAGGCCAAAGTAAGTCAAGCGCCACCTGCTGGCTTCTGTCAGGTCTAGAGGATATACAGATGTCTGGTTCTGTCTCACTTCACTTGATTTACATTATGCTGACAGGTTATATATGTTGCCGACATCAGCTTTAACACCCAATGCTGAGCGTATTTACTGGGCAGTGCTTTCATTTAAAGCTGCCAGACAGGCTGCTGTTTAACAAAAGTGTCCTGAATGAAGCCCCATTGATGTTGTTGTTGTGGAAAAAGCTGACAAAAAGGTCATCCATCTTCTGAGTCTCCACTTAATTTGTCAGGACGATGAAAACAAATTTGTCCTTGTGATAATTCTGTATCAATCGATGTCTGTCAGTGAGCTCATGTTGTGCTTCTGAGAAGGGCAACAGTTACACCGACAGAGCGAGACAGCAGTCAATATGTGATGAGAAGCCAGATAATGATGCCGCTGCAAACGCAAACAAATCACTTCACACGCAGGTCTGAGCCGCTCAATTTAGGAGCACACAATTTATGCAACAACACACACACACACACCTGTTCAACTGATCACAACGTCATCAGCCAATCACACAGCAGCACAATTCAGGCATGTAGACATTGTTATTTCAACCTGTAGACGAAGGAATGGTAAAACACACACACAGACGTCTCACACACACACTCACTGACCTCTCTCGGAGGTCGTCCAGGCAGCGCTGTAGATGAACCTCACCGGCAGTGACCAGGACGTGTTCTCCTGTTTCCTGGATCAGAACCTCGGCACAGGGGTCGGCCTGGTTCAACAAACGCATCCCACGCACCAGCTTTGGCATCTCACCTGGTCATGAAATGCAGAGTAGGTCATTCCTGCCACTAGGGGTCGATCTCTCCCTCTCTCTCGATCAAAACAAAAACAAAAAACCCTAGCTCAACGACACCGGGGAGCAGCGTGGGATAATGAGCTTCAGCTCACTTCCTGATTAAGTGACTGATCCTCTTGCGGCACTACTCGGGTCTACTCCACCGTTTTAGTTTTTTCTGGGGTTTGACATGTGCGCTCTGCTGCGCTCAGGGGTTTGAAATTTGGACCTTGTCGTTTTATTTTAATTACAGTGTAAATTTCAGTTTTGTTTCACTGATTTGTTGCTGTGAGTCACCGCTAACGGAGCCAAAAACAGACGAACATTACATACATTAGCAAAACAAAGGTTAAAATGACAAAAACATGTCACTGGTGCTACAAAAAAAACAAGACTTTCATTGTTTTAGTTGAGAAGCTTTGAGCAGAGGGACATCACATGGGGGTGGTTTGCATCGGTGGATCAATGGATTTGGACAAATCTAAAGACTTGGAGGGAATAAGTTCTACTCTGCAACAGTTGAGTAGCGGTTGTTAAAACATTAGCAGAACTTTACAGCATTAAAACCTGACGGGATGTAAAAACAACTCCTCGACCCACTTGGATGTTTGGGTTCTATGGCGACCCGTACGATGGGCGTGGCCTCAAAGTTGAGCGGAGCGAAGGACGGGCAGGCAGCGGACGTAGAGAGAGTGGCCGACTTCAACACAAAATCCTCCAGACCACCAAGACCTGCGGGAACACAAGAGAACCACAGATAATGAATTCCTCTGGGACCAGAGGAGTTTGAGTCTTTTCAATCAGAAATCTGATGATTGTTGGTAGATAGTGATATTATTCCCGTATACCACACCACACCAGCTGAGATCACACGGCATAGAAGCAGCGCCGGCTGGTTTCAAGACAGTTACAGCGACAGGTAGTCACACGAAACAAGCTGCAGCTCTAACTGCAACCAGGGACAGATTTTATCCACTTTACAAAAGGAAAATCTATATCGACCCAGTTCTACAATATCTTAACAACACGGCTGCCACTTTACTTCACTGTTATCTCACCTTTTCCCGACAGCGATGTGTCACTTTATTACATGCCCACTCTCCCACACCAAATTCCATGGAGAAAATCAGTGGTTTTACCTCCCAGGGACACAGGAGCTGCTGGTCCAACGCTGCCTTGTTTGGCAAGTTTGAGTCACTGAGGTGAATCCAGACAAAGGATTTCAAACACCGGGGTCACAAAATCAACCGTGTGAACTTATCGACTGAGGCAGAAGTGGATCAGCAAATCCTGTGTGCTGTGATTTTCTCCATGGACTTTGGTTTGGGAGAGTGAGTGGTTTATTAACTCACAGTAAAAGGATGGACACTAAAATACCAAACAAAGAATCTAATGAATCTAAATACATAGTTAAGTGAAATAATATTGACTAAGCAGTGACACAGACGGAGCTGAAGAGCTTGTTAGAGACTTCTTCAATTGGATTTTGAAGTTACTGATAAGACGAAGTTACTGGAGCTGTGGCTTTGACAGAGGGAGGTCTCACTGCCCAGAGGCAGAGCCATGAAAGAATACATTACATCTGTTACAATAGTCCTTGTGGATTTTTACAGAGTTTACAGAACCCGGGGTGTGTTTACATCCACACTGCAGTTATTGCACAATGCATCTACATGCCGTGGAACGTTCTCACAGGACAACGCGACGACATGTCGCAGAATTCAAAGCAAGTTCATAATGAAGGCAAGAAGAGTAGCAACATGTTCTCAAAGGTTTTATACAAACCACCTGAGCAAATACTGAGCTCTGGAAAACAAACATTTCACAGAAGGCAGATTTTTTCCTTATAAGATCATGTACTTTTTCTTTTTTTTACTGTTTTTCTCCACTGAAACTAGAACTGGCACTTTTAAGATTCTTAAACATAAAGGGGTGGAGCTTTCTTTTCCTGATTTACCTTCATTTGGTTTCACACTACGCAACTTTTTAAATCCAGCAACAGTGTACAGTTCACACCACACAACTTTCTAAGTCGTAACAACATTGTGTAGTTCACACTACATGACTTGTTAAGTTGTAGCAACACTGCAGTTCACACTACGTGACTTTCTAAATCATAGCGACACTACAGTTCACACTACATGACTTTCTAAATCATAGCGACACTACAGTTCACACTACATGACTTTCTAAATCATAGCAACACTGCAGTTCACACTACGTGACTTTCTAAATCGTAGCAAGACTTCAGTTCACACTATGTGACTTTCTTAATCGTAGCGACACTGTAGTTCACACTATGTGACTTTCTAAATCTTAGCAACACTGCAGTTCACACTACATGACTTTCTAAATCTTAGCAACACTGCAGTTCACACTACATGACTTTCTAAATCCAAGCAACACTGCAGTTCACACTACATGACTTTCTAAATCTTAGCAACACTGCAGTTCACCCTACATGACTTTCTAAATCATAGCGACACCACAGTTCACACTACGTGAATTTCTAAATCATAGCAACACTATAGATCACACTACATGACTTTCTAAATTGTAGCAACACTATAGATCACACTACATGACTTTCTAAATCGTAGCAACAATACAGTTCACACTACACAACTTTTTACATTGTATCAACACTACAGTTCACACTGAATAGTGAGTTTGGATGTGTGCTGGAGTAGGATGTGGGTTCAGTTGAGGGAGGCTGCATCGCTGATCTGCTTTAAAGTGTGTTTTCATGTATAGGGTGATGTTGCCCATGTTGAAATAGTATAACTGTGTTGGTTTTTGGAGGATTTCTTGTTACTGCATGTTTATTTTCCATTCCCGTGCTCTGCCTGTGGAACCACAACAGAGATGAGCCTCAGGCTTGTTTGTACCATCATGACTATGGTGAAACAATGACTCAACTGCAAGGACTGCTCTGTTTCTTGGGCCAGCTGAGTAAATGATAGGTACTGCAGCAAGTTTGCGGTTAGTCAGCAGTTTACATTTGCTGCCGAGAAGAAGCCATGCTGTTTGTCAGAGACCTACTGTGGGTTTAAAGGGATAGTTCAAGGTTTGTTTGTATGAGGTCATGTAACCACACACTGAAACCGCTCATTCCCCACACCAAAGTCCACAGGGTTAATTAACAATTCCACATCATAGCACACAGGAGTTGTTCACCCACCACTGCCTCCATCACAGAGTTAAAATATGTTACGTATTTGGATTTAACTCGGTGACACAAACTTACCAAATAAGGCAGTATTAGATCAACTGCTCCAGTGTCTTTGCGAGCGAAAACACAGACTTTCTCTCTGGAATTTGGTTTTCACCCTTTTCCAACAGAGAACATACATTTGAGTTGCTTAAAAGAAAAAACTAATGGCAGCACACAGGAGCTGTTGACCCACTGCTGCCTCCATCAGGGAGTCTGAATGTGTTATTTTGAGTCTTTGATGTGTGAAATACTTTGTTTGAATCTCCCTGAGTGATAAATATTTACCAGATGAGTCAGATGTGGAGCAGCAGCACCAGCGCCCCGTGAGCTAAAAACACCGAATTTCCTTTCAAACTTTAAAAGAGTGAGCACTTAGCAACCTTCACTTTTCAGGCATTTTGGTTGGTGGACAAATCAGGATCAAAAACAGGAGGAACATCATCGTTTTAAGGACCAAACGATTAGTCAATGCATCGAGAAAACAATCGACAGATTAATCAGTTGTGAAACTCCCTCTCACACCACCACTAATCACTCTATCCTTTCCTCTAACTTTGTCTCAAACATCAATTAGTTCTGATGTGATGAAAAGATTAAGTTGCTCAACACATAAGGGGCTGAAACGCTGATCTTTATTCAATCCCACTGGGCTTCTTCATCCTTTACAAACTCCACATTTCTCATGACAGAGTTGGAAAAGCAAATTTTCCCATCTTTGTTTGACTGATAGCACTTCATGTCGCGCACAGTTTGCAAACCGGGATCGCACAAACACACACGCGGGGGCTCAGGGCCCGGTCGACTGTCGGAGCAGATGCGTGTAACTCGACGCTGTAATTACTCGAAGGTGATTCGATCCCCAGAGGCCCTCGGATCCGACAAAGAGCGGTGAAACCCGAGGAAGGGAAACGTGAACTGGGAGGAACTGGAAGGAGCCCGCGAGTGCCGCACACAGACGCAGAACAGACTTCATCTGAACTCTCTGCAGACATTAACACACGCACACATGCTCTCATCCATGCCTGGCTAACCTGCAGGAAATCATGGCCAGAGGCAGACATGCAATGACTCCAGCACAAAAGGAATATTTGACTCAATTAGACGTCGTTCCTGATAGTTTTCGCAGATCATCTCAACTGTATTCACATCTGCTTCACTGTCTGGAGGCTAAATTACACCCGTCCAAAAAAAACCCAAGGAGCTACGTTCACATGTTTGATTTTTATATTAAATTTGGCCTGAAAACAAAGGCAAGAGTGAATTTGCAGGTTACTCTTCTATTCACTTCACTGCAAAACAACTTGCTGAACCATGGCCTCCTTGGTGGAGGGAACATCGGAGCAGGCATCTCACAACAAGGTTTCTCACTCTTAAGAAACCTTGGACAGAAAATATGAACCAGGGCGAAGTTACAGTCTAAGAATGTCCACTAATTAGCTGCAGAGAGAGTTTTCTAACACGTGTTAGACTGTGTTATCACAACCAACCCCGGTGGAATTTAAATTCAAGGGAAAAAGTTTAGAATAAAGAAAGAATCCTCACAAATTAACATGTTCTGCTGAATATAGAACTATAATGAGGGAGGCCAAGATGAAGGGCAGCGAGAAACTGACACAGGATGCAATGTATCGTATGACTCAATGTGTTAAAAAAAAAAAAACAAGAAAATGTGAACTAAGAAATGTATCGTGACGGAAAACAGCAGCGACTAAACGTCTTTAAAGTCTGCAGCTACTGAGCTACTAATAATTATTATTTTGTGATTAAGTGGAGCAAACAGAAGGAAGATAAGGAGACAGGTTTTGGTCTCCATGAGGACTGCTGGTCCTGAGAAGGTCAATAGTTATACTATAATACTTATAACACTGAAGAAGTAACAAATACAAGAACACACACACATACACACACCAGGGACCAAACCTGGTTATGTCCGACTGCAGAGCTAAGAAATGACTCAGGCCTGAAGACATTTCCTCCAACCACAAGTACAGTTGGCTGTGACTCTGGTTATATAAAGATTTTTTTTTTTTCTTCTTAATGCCCCCAGTCCCCTCTTCTTCCTGGGTTTGCACTTCTGCTGCTGCTGACAGACACACAGACACACAGACAAAGACTTGACCTCCTTGGTGGAGCGAACACTACAGCAGGTTCTCAACAAGGCCTTTCTCACTTTGTCACACGAGATTTTCACAGTTTTTTTGATTGGTTACTTTATTCTTGGCTAATGATTTTTGTTAAAATATTCACATTTAAGTATCGGGACAATCTGAAAACTTGTCCCAATTGTCAAAAAAAAGTCTGTGACTTTTGCACACCACACCTGAGAGAGTTGATCACAGACAGTTTGGGATTGCGCTGGCTATACCATTAACACCAGTGCTTCTTTAAAGGCCAAAATCACAATATCAAATGTGACAAGAGCAAATCTGTGTCTAACGTAGCGTTGAATTTACAGACACACTACACTTGTAACGCCTTCACCTTATGCATATATTTTAAACATGCATTTGAAAATAAAAGATCATGAAAATGTGTCAAATTTGTTTGGGGACTAGGGATGGGAATCAGTATCGGCTAGTATCGGTATCGGTATACGATCCAAAAATCCAATATAAATCGCAGGTGATTTCCACTGTCAAAATGCCAATAAAAATAATCGAAAACCATTTTAGCCGAGTCATGTTTGGGCTTTTCATTTGTTCTACTACTTAACAAATATTGTTTTTTTTTGTCTTTGAAATGACTCCGCACAGATGTGTCGTCAACAGCTTCATACGTTCATAAATCGGAATAATATCGATACTCCAGTGTTTGATATCTTCCCGCCCCTCTTCTGAATACACTGTCAGGTCGTCAGATGAGTCTTTTATGACTGAACTGAATGTTTGTTGTCCTGTGTTGTTTCAAAGCTCTGCGAACATACGGTAACCTGAGCAGGTGGCAGGTGAGTCTGAGACGGTAAAAGACCGGTCACTCATCGACCGTGATGAGATGATGGGGGACAGGTGGCAGCTTGTTGTGAGAGTGTGGACTTTAGCTGTTATTCCTCCTCCTCCTTCTTTTTTACTCCTGCTGAACTGACCTGCTTCTTCAGCATCAACTGTATAAAGTTTTCCAGCACCAAAAAGCAACGTCTGCTCTTTATGTGTGCATCATATCCATATTTTACTCGATATAACAAAACCTCTGCACCATAAACACAAACTGTGTGTGTGTGTGTGTGTGTGTGTGTGTCTATATATATATATATATATATATATATATATACATATATACATACACATATATACACACATACATACACATATATATATACACACATACATATATATATACATACATATATATACACACACACACATATATACACACACACACATATATATATATATATATATACACACACATATATATACATATATACTGTATGTAGAGAGAGAGAGAGAGATGCCATTAGAGGGTAGAGAAGAGATGTATCCTTCTAGCTTTGGGTACATTTTAAAGAAACATTTTAAATTAAATTTGAGCAACATTGAACTCTTTTGAAGCTGATGCCTGCAGAATGGCTAGATTTTTATTTAATTTGCATGTTATTAAAATACTAACATTTCGGGAGCTTTTGTAGCCCTCATTCCAGAGCTGCCGTTGTCTAAAATACATGGTTAGACACACTCACTTTATTTTTGTCTGCTTATTTCGCTTATTCCAGATAATCTTATCTTCCTTTAACGCTTCATTCTACTCTTTTAGTGTAATTTTAGCTACTTTTAGCCGACTCCAGTGTTTCCAGACAGTTTTGTCCCATTTAATGTAATTTTATGGCTCGATACGATACGATACGATACGATACGATACGATACATGGACCACGATACCAATCATATAGCAATATGTCTCCATATCTGTCGAACTAAAGAAAACAAAACTGTGTCTGTGAAAAGTTAAAAGTGCAGACTTTCCCTATATACTCACAACACAGAACAAAGAGCGTAAAGTCTATGTATTGAACGTGCATCTGCTAGCGTAGCTTTCTACACCATTATCACCGCTTCTTCAGCCGAGTAACTTCCACCAAAGTTTCCCTCATTAACTTGTCGCATGTGAGTGAAACTAAGTAGGAAGTGTTTACTTAAACACGCCTTCATCTGTTCATTAAAGTAAAATGATTTGCTCTGGCGTATCGGTTATCATATTGAATAAGGACGGATGACAACAATTCACCAATTGATTTGCCCCACCCCCCACACGTGTGTGTGAGTCTTTGTCTATGAGGGGAGTTGAATTAGTTGACGTTGTGCTGCAGTTTTCTGCATGAAAAGTGCTATTAAGTCTAATTAACACACGTTGTTCCCTCTCAAAGAACTTCAACTCTTTTGAAGAACTAGTATTGATCAGTCAAGCAAATAAAATCCTGTCTACTGTACCTTTAAGAATACATTTTGTGAGACACACAGTCGTCAGTCTTGCCAGGTCTGAAAGGAAATCTGTAGTCTGGCAATAAAATGGTAGACGTACGAGATCGCTGTGAAGTGTTTTTTTCCTCAAGTCTTAAAATAGCCCCAAATCCCATTGGTACAATAGCCAAGAGATCAACAAGAGGTGGATAGTGGAGCTGAAGTGGAAAATACAGGCATTTTAAAGCATTGAGATTAATTGCATTGGCTCTGTGTAGCTTTCATAAAGGAAAAACAGGAAGTTTCTCCTCTCAGCCTGATCATCTCTCCATCTCTCTCCCCTTTACCTTGCACAGAAACACACATGTTAAAGCAGTTAGCGTGTTTACTCCACAACGTGATGGAAAAACCTCTGGTCAGCGGTGATGTATCGACTCATCTCATCCAGGCGGCCGCCAATTTAGGTGTTTTGGACTTTGAAACCGGATTCTTTGAAACAAAATGTTCCTCGCGGTCGTTTATGTTGTCCACTCGCTGACATCTCACCACACTTTCTCGGCGAAGCGCCAAGATTGTTAGCATAGTAGCCACCAAGTTTTCTCAAGCCGCCACATTTTCAGTGGATACTGTAGGTTTCCACTACAACTGAGAACTGGATCAAGAACTTTTATTGTTAAATAGAATGATTTAAATTATGATTCATTTAGATTTGATGGCTGTAGAATTGTCAAAAAAATGTTCAGCGAGGGAGTTTCTCGTTGTGACGCTTTTTCCAAGATAACTTTCACTTTCAACCCCCATGATCGGAGGCCAACTCCACCCAAAACCTGATTCTGAGAAAATGTGCCTTCATTTTGCAACTGAAACGTTGTTTGACGTCAATGACTTTGCTCCTCCATTTTGAAATGTTTTTATATTACGGATGGGCGGAGGGGTCGACCAGAAGAAGACAGGTAACGATGAAAGAGCATACGAGTAACAAAAGGCCAGAGAGACAGTAAATACACATTTTTTTAACAAAATATGCGTGATTCAAATACTTAACATGGTCAAGATGTATAATGGATGTATAAACAACATCACGAGATTCCAATTTACACTGGTTTGCGCTTGAAAAAAGTGGTTTTGGGGTTTAGTTACCCTTTAAGAGAGCTTGTATTCAAACTGTGGGGAGATGCCTCTGCCGGTATGACATTTTGCTTACTTGCATTACTTCTTGGGAAATCTATTCTATGGTTGCATTCAAGTAAAACTTGCAAGCTTCCGGATGAGATCGCGCAGACACGTGAAGTGCAAATGTGGCCGTTTTGGCAAATATTTGGTTCTCTTTAGAATGTGCATCATAGGGATGAGACTTTAAAATGGGCCGTGTCATAAATAACAAATATGGCCCAAATATCTTCAAACAAACATGGGCCATCTTTGGTTAAGAAATGAGCCTAAAGAGGCAGATTTTTGGTGACTTTTGAAAAAATAAATTGGGGCACAATTGACACTGGCTAATGTGGATGTGAGCCTCAAGTTTTTTCAAGCTCACTTTTGACGGACGTGTGGTGATGCAGTGGCCAGCTTGAGGGCCGGATCTGGCAAACAGGAGCAGACCGCCCAAGTGCCATCATTCCATGTGGTATGTGTAGACCAGATGGGCCTCGATGTGGGCCACAAAAATGTTGCTATCTGGGCGTGAACAACATGGGGAGTCTTTGAGTTAATGGGTCGCGAATACATCGCGGAAGTGCTCCTCTCATTAACACGGTAAAGGACCACGTTTGATCGCAGCATATTCTTATAGCGGGTCAAGTGGTTCTGACGGTACTTTATACAAATGGCAGGCCGACTACAAGGGCCTATAAACTCGAGGATGTTTTAAGGTGAACCCGAATTTAGGAGTTTTGTATCACATCTGCTTTTGATCCACAAGGAACCGGCGTTTTGAGAGACATAAAACAATACTAACAAATCCCAGAGTGTGCACAACTAATACGCAATTTTGGGATGTCATAGTTTTATGCTAATGCTCCAAGTAGTCTTTTTTGGTGTATTTATGAGGCACATATCGTGTCATTCTGGCAGGTTTGGTGTGGATGTAACATTTTTTTGATGTTTACGGAAAACTTTTTAAGTCTGAAAAAGAAAAAAAAAAAGATCGCAGCGCTCACATGTGCCGTTTCCGTGTGAATACACAGTGAAGGACTGTGATGTAACCTCAGCACTCTAATGTATATTTACATTGGTAATATGCCTTTCCTGACAGTTTGCTCATCTGAGAGTTACATGTTCGACCTTTGATCTCTTAAAAGTGAATGGCAACCATTCAGTTATGGCAGCTGCAACCAGCGGCGTGTTTACATACGCGGCCCAACCCCGCGTATGAAAGGGAGTTCTGTTCTGAACGAGAAATCTGGTCATATTGTTCCCACTAAATCAGAGATTCAGGAAGCCGGGCTGACTTTGTGCCTCATTGGTGGATGTAATCGAGGATGTCTGACTGTCACATACAGGAAGCGTCGCCGAGCCAAATGTATGGCAAGAATTACCCTGTGCCTTCTGTCATTTTATCAAATTAATAAAATAAAACAAAAACGTGCTGCAGTGGTGGAAACAAAGCAGATTGAAAAGCAATAAATATAGTGCGGGGCTGGAAATTGTTAAATGTTCTTTTTTGGATGGTGTTTTATTAGGTACAAGGCCAGAGTCTTGGAAATCTGCTCCCTTTTAATGTCCTATGGAATTTCCCCAGCACTGGAAAGTCCCAGTTAAGCAGTTAAGCCTGAGAGAGCATTGTGTGTGTGTGAGTGTGTGTGTGTGTACATGCAGCCTAGATGTGAGCATACTGTGAATTGCACTGGTAAACCACATATACTATTACTGCTGGGGCGTTATTGGCGAAAACTACATCATAATCTATGAGACTGCATTATGTCACAGAGTGCAGTAATTTAGACACTTGTTACAAATGTTTAACACGTTTTGTTTTTTTTCCAGGTCCTACAAGGCTGTCGTAGATCTGCAGCAATAACCATCATGCAGTTAATATGAGCTGCACCGAGTTTCTGTTGACATGTCGCTGCATGCTCGCTGCTTCTTTCCCCTGATTACAGGTGTGTACACGAGTAAATGACTATTTAATACATAGATATAAGAAAAGGCCAGCCAACCCGACCCAAAACTGTTTATAAAGCTAAAAAAAATTGGCTATTTGCCATTCGTCTGTCATGAGCTGTTCTGGCTCAACACACCAGACTTAACACCTTCAGGGTGGTAGATGTTAAATATGTACAGTGGCCTTTAGTGTTTAAAAGTGTTTTTTATAAACATTTCATCTTTTTGGTTGATGTTTGTGTGTCAGCAGAAGTAGAAGCAGAGATTGAAAGTGAAGGTTTGTCTGCTTACAAGCAGCAGCGGGGAATAACCACGGATGTGACAATTAAGGACTGTAAAACTTTAAAAGTGAAAAAGCAAAAGGCAGAGAGACGACCTCAGGTAAAGCTCCCCGTTTACTTTAATATCTTGCTTATCTAATAAAGGACTATTATTACCACTACTAAGGTTGTAATGCGTAAGCATTCTTCTGAGGTGGAATACTGCAGCTCGGGAACGGCGGGAACGGCGGGTGTGGGAAAACCGTGGGATTTAAGGGTCAGATATATTCAGGTTTGTCGGGTTCTGCGATATATTCCTCAACAGTCTTGGATTTAAAGTACACGGGGAACTCTGCAATGGCAGCAGATTTTCCAGCCAACATGGCGGCACAAACAAACCGAGTCACCTGATGTCGAAAGCGCGACTTGCAGGACGCTCTCCGACCAGCACAACGAGCTGATGCTAGTTCGTCAGCACACAGAAGAACAAACATTCAATGTTATTGGACACTGGAGTACCTGGAGAGAACATGCACACCCCACATGGGTCAGAGCGGGATTCGGTGCTAGCCACTAATCCTCTGTGTGGCCCAACACAAGCTCACATTACAGATAAAACCAGAATTGTACTTTCTATCCTTTCTGGAAAGGATCACATCTTCAGTGGCATAAATGGGATAAATGACACTGTGGGAGAAGCTACCACGAGATTTGACTTTACCGGCTGGACACGAGTCAGTCGATATCATAAGTGAATGAATTCCACTGTCCTCCACTTGAACAGAAATGTCTCCTGTCCTCCTCGTGTGCCGTCTTTCCGTTGGCAACTGTGTCAAAGTGTTTATTGGAGGCAGTTTCATTATTTAACTACCACAGAATTCCCTGCTCTGTGTGACTGGAGTCTGTATCAGTTAGAGTCTCCCTACAGTTTCACTCCTTACTCACGCCATCTATTGGCTGCGAGAGGGCCGCCAGGCTGCCTGCACCACACGGCTCAGACAAAGAGCGGTGGCAGCCGGCCAGCAGTGCTCACACTCAACAGTAGAGAACAAAGAGGGAGAGGGTGCCATGAAGACGCTTATTATGGCCTGTCGCTCTGAGGAGTGTGATGCTGTGGGACGAGGAGGTCATGCACACCCTGAATCACTGCGAAAAGAGGAGGCGACCGCTGAACGCGGGGGTAAAACGGCGGCGGTGTGCTGGAAAAGTAGGTTGGCGGTCAAACGCTGAAGGACTTTGCCGCCACGCTCTATAAACACCTGCTGAGAGTCAACAGCAAGATGAAGATGTCCTCCCCTCTGCCCTTTTTCCTGTGCTCGCTCTCTCTCTCTTCAACGTCTATATAGGCCAGTGACTTTCTAACTTTACACAGCTCAGGGTTGACCCACCTACAGCTCTCTCCTGCAGTTTTCCTCCACTGTTTAGTGCAGCTCGTATCTTTTCTGCCTGAACCAGGGCCGCGCGATAAGTGGTTAAAGAAAAACTCGATTCACTACTACACGTGATCTCATTTCTAAACGAGAGTTTACGAGCAGTGGCAACGCCGAGTGAGTGCGGCACAGAACACGGGAGAAAGTGTGTGCTAAGGGGAAATAAATACAAAATGGATGGTGATGAAAACCCAGGTGGTAGTGACGAGAATCACACAACCACCCGTTCGGCTCACCGCTCGCTGGCTTTCAGCAGAGCTGTCACTAAATACACCAGAATCCTCTGTTAAATGATGAGATTATAGACATTTCCTTTGCTAAATGCTGGAGATTAACGCACGTTTTCAGGATTGTTAAGTCTTTTTAACAGATCTACACTTCGGTTGGTTTCTTGCGCCTCTTCCTGTGACGTCACTTGTCAAGCTAGTGGGAACACACCATAATAATAACAATAAGCCCATTATGCAGGGTCATGTTCAGGCACTTTACTTGAACACCTAATTGAATGTGTGCAATAAACTTTTCGATTTGTGAAAATATCGGGCCAGAGAATCATGATCTCAATTCTAAGCAAAAAAAAATAAAACTGTGATTCACATTTTTTTTCAGCCTTAGTCTGAACCCAACTGAGTCTGAGAGAATATCGACCGAAACCCAAGCCACGTCCTGGATTTTACATCAGATTATGATTACGGCAAAAAGGACAAAGGTTATCTGCACATTAACAATTCATGAACACACGGGCACCCACAGATATACAAGATGCAAAGATTTGCCTTTGCCACTTTTGCATAATAACTACTATTTTCCTTCTTTCAAGCCAGCTGTGCCAAACACACAACCAGCACTGTGTTTCCTGCCAGTGCCAAAGACCAAAGTCAACATTTCAGGAGACGAAGAGCAGATGCAGACAAATCTAGATCAGCGAGAGTAGATAGACCGAGTCAGAGAGAGAGAGTGAAGGAGGAGGGAAAAAAAAAAGAAAGAAAGAAGGGAAGCAAGAGCACGAGACACCAGGGAGGAGGTGGTCAATAAATTTCCGAGGGGAGAGCGGAGAACTGATGAGGTGGAGAATGCTTCATGGCTGTGGGATCCCAGTAGGGCTCGGCCAGGACTGGAAACTGTGTCAAGGACGACTGAGAAACAGACGGATGAGGCGCGAGCGTCAGAAAACTTACTGCTACACATGAACACACACACACACACACACACACACACAGGTCAGAATCCCATCAGACATAACCTCCAAAGGCTCGACTCAATTTCAGCTCTCAAAGTCACTTCATGACTGGTTTAGAAAAATCTATCTGTCAGTAGCAGCATTTTTACTCAACTAACACGAGTCAGTGTGTGAGACAACACATGCAACATGTCCTTCAGACAAGACTTAAAGCTGGGGTAGGCAATATATATATATATACATACATATGTGTATATATATATACACATACACACATATACATATAGCAACCTTTCATCACATTTTAAATCAAAAAATGTGGGAGAGAACATGACATCTGCTCCTCTCTGAGACTGTTTCCAACCTTGGGGAAATGTAGCCTGTGGTGGGAGACTTTGACAATTACAGGGCTGTTTAGAGGGAGAGGGCGCCTCCTATTGGCTGTTCTATTAGCAGCTGCATATACACATACCTACAGTGTAAAAAAAATCACCATGCCAGCATTAATAAAAACTGTAAAGCTAACCTAAAAAAAAACAACAAAGAAAAACAAAAGCCTTTAGAGGGCACGGACACTTTGCCTCTCCAACTATGAGTTTTGCACAATGAAGTTTTGTTTGTTTTTTTTATCTACATCTGCTGCAACATGAGTATGCAAAATGTCATGTTAATTTCATCATAGAAGAGCCTGAATGACCTCTGCAGTTGGACGCAGGTACTGGTATCAGACCCAAGCACGCCTGATATATCAGCATATCGAATATTGGCAGAAAGTCCAGTAAGTGCATCCCGAGTCGGATTCAATCAAATCATAATGAAGTTATCGTGCACAGACGTGACATCAGTGTGTTTTGAGGAAGAGGCCAAATCCAACCTCATGTGGTCACAGGACACGCATCTTTAAAGCTGTGGACGGTCGTCCTTGGCTCGATCCACATGCAGTAGGGTCACTAATGACGGCGTCTGAACAAGGGCTGCAAGTATCGATTATATTCATCATCGCAGATTAATCGCCGAGTCGTTTGGTCCATGAGACGTCAGAAAACGTTTGATCATCCTTTCCCAAACCTCGAAATAATGATGGTGATGTTCCCCAGTGTCTAATTTTTGTCCACAAACCAAAAAGATTCAGTCTCAGTGATTCATGTACACGGAGCAAAGAAACCTGAAAATATCCACATTTAAGAAGCTGATGAATGGATAACCATTTAGTCATCGATTGACAACGGATTCATCATTGCAGCACTCGTCTGAACGTGGCCTGGGATTCTCATGCAGCTCTACAGCACTGAGAGGAACGTGCCATCACTTGAAAATGAAATAAAAGTCAATTTTATCATCAATTGCCACAAAGCAAAACTCCAGGTTACAGAGTACAAGCTTAACAGAGCTGTTGTCGTGGTCTGATCTGCACTGAGATGAACCCAGCTCGCCTCTGCCGTCGCCCTGGTGTGGTTGACATGAGTGAAGTTATTCAGTTGGTGTGTTCTGCTAAAGATCTGGGTCGCTAGTCACCACTGGCATGCTGAGAGAGAAGCCTAATGCAAAACAAATGTTTTCATACAGTCGCCCAGTGTTGAATCAGCATCATTCGTTTCACTCAGACTCCTTTTTTTCAGTCTTCCCCCCCCTCGCCCATCCCCTGAGGACTGACTTGGATGACTCGAGCTGCGGCTGCGTCTCTTCACACAGCTGCTTCACATTAGATCCTGATGATGAGAGTTCGACGCTGCCCACATCTGTAACCCCTGTGACAAACTGCTGGCCTTACTAAGCTCACCATCAAACACCAACTGAGCTGCCTGTGTGTTTTCCCTGTGCTGCAATCACAGATAAATCCCCCGGCTGGGTGTATGGTACTAATCGAAAACAGTGAGCAGCATTAAACAAAGGACTTTTGTTAAGGTACTCAGAGTTTCCACAGCTCTGTGTTTGTGAGACTAAATATACACCAGTCTGCCTCTAATGGGGTAATATTACAGCAGCTGTTTAAAGATCTGCTCATCTACTGATGATTTTGCAAAGTTACAGTGTGTTAAATTTAATTGGTTGAAGTTGCATGCTGCAGCTGAATCCCCCTCACTCGCACGCTTTCCTTCCAAGCCTGTTGTTGAATCTACGTAGTCTTCAGTTAGCATCGGGACTCAAAAGATGGTCCTGGTACAGCTGATTATGGATACCTGATCCATACCAGAAACTCTATTGGATCTGGGTATGTGTGAAAGTGTGGCTGTGGCTTAAAAGGACGAAAACGACTTTATCTGACTTATACTGGTAGATACTCGAGTGTGTGATATTGGTACTGTAGTTACAAAGTCTGTTAGATTAGGACCGGATTAGGACTCTGTATATATATGCATATGTTTTAACATAGTGGGGGGGGGACAGCATAAATGCTCTGTGTTCTTAGGTTTAAAATCACATTTGTGCACATCAAGTCTCACATGCTTGTTTAACGTGACAAAATTGCACAAACTGACTAAAATGTGTTCAGAAATGTTCTTTGGCCAAAAATGCTAAGAATGTTTTTACAAGGAGAAATTGGAGAATTTGGTTGTACTGTTTCAGAACCATCGCCCACCTCTACGTAGGATCATATTTGATTTTACAATTTCCTTTTTTTCCCCCCGAATTTCCAATCCAGAGATTCCTATCCAGGATCGGACCAAAATACCGACACAGCGTAATCCCATCAGCCCACACACACTCCTATAGAAACGCCCAAGCTTTTCTACGGAGCGCTCCGCTCAGGATATCCAAGGGTTGTTTGAGGAGCGTTTGAGGGCGGGGCTTAGCCATATGTCAGTTGTCGTGGGTCCAGAGCTTGATGTGAGGCCTTCATTTCCTGAGGTGCTGTTTCCAGCAGCTGACAGGAAACAGAGGAGGGAAGACAGTACAGTGGATACAGTGCAACAGCTGCATTTCCTTTGTTCTTCTCTCTCTCTCTCTCTCTCTCTGTGTATGTGTGCATGTTTCTGTTATTCATAATGGGGGGGCGAGGGGGGGTCCACTTACACATGCACTGTCATCACACACTAACACACACACACAGCAAGACAAACATAGCACTTTTCCATGCAGTCCGTGCCTTGTGCTGTCATGTGGTTAACGAGAAGATTGTTTCCCACATCAAAATGTTGCCTTGTGTATACATCTGTGAGAGAACGGTGTGTGTGTGTGTGTGCGTGTGTGTGTAGCCCCCGTCCAATTACTTACTCCAACTGTCAGATATAATAATGGGGGTCTAATCAAGGCCAAGCCTGGTGGGGGTTTATTCGCTGGTGCTCTCCTGGCAACTTCCTCTCTGCCCGCAGTACTAACAGCGGAGGAATGATGGCTCCCACATGGCCCAGACACAGAGAAAGACCGAGTGTGATTTTGTGGGTCTGCGCTGAGTGGAAATTGTTTCCACACTGCCTGCCACTAGCTCAAGCTTTCTGCTTTGTCATCAAGCTTCTTAGTGGAATTCACTTAGAGTCCCGGGGAAACAAGCTGACGGTGGCATTTATGTAGCGACACTTTTTAAAATGTGTCAAGTGATATAAATGACGCTTTTTTGGGGCGGATAAAAATGCTGCGCGACACTTTCCTCTCAAGTCTTAGACACATAGAATTGTCTTCAACTCATACAGCTTCATCGTATTTTGTCGCGCAGTGTCGTCTCTGTTGTCCTATCCGTAAAAGCACAACTCAAAACCTCTGCCTTCAAATTTATACTGAATTATCACTAAGATAAAAGTATTTGAGACCATGAGACTGAAGAGACAAGAAAGAATGTGACGGTCTATGTAGTGTGGAAGTTTTCTAGTTGTGGGAAATGAAGAAGACGACCAAGAAGACGACCAAGAAGACGACCAAGAAGAAGACCAAGAAGAAGACCAAGAAGACGACCAAGAAGACGACCAAGAAGAAGACCAAGAAGAAGACCAAGAAGACGACCAAGAAACTCAGGCAGCGCCAACTTTGTCAGAACCTCATACAAGTAGCACATCACATCTGTATCTGTATAATCATGTGACCCCCAAACTCTGTCCAATGACACAGTGATTAAAAGCCACTCGAGGAGAAGAAAAACCAGCACATTTACCCAGGACGTTCCCTGCAGGCACCTCCTCCAGCTCCTCCAGCTCTCGACCCATCAGCAGATAGATGTTCTCCATGGAACAACGGGACAGATGAGGCACCTCAGTCGCACAGTCTGAAGCAGTGCAATTCTCCGGCAACTGGTAGAAGTGACACACACACACACAGACATACACACACACACACATACAGAGAGAGCTACATGTGAAAAAACAGACTTGATAAAAACACGGGAAACAAACATTTTGGGTTCAAACAAAAGGTGCAATCTTCTATGTATCAGATCCTATGGCAAAAATAAAGGAATTGGCCTCACGGTTCCAATACTATAGGAGTACACTGTATAACCTATACAGTGTAAAAAAATAATAAGAACAAGAAGTCACTTCATCATGATGTAATATTTAGTGTGAACACAGACAGGAAAGGGTTTTTGTGTGCGTCTAAAGTTAACGTTACAACACAGAGCGGGTCAGGGTCGTGATTCTTTGTGTGGCCGCTGTGAATCATGTCGCTCGTCTCACGAGTGGACTCGCTCTTCCTTAAATCCCCGCGCTGAACCACTTTGTGATCATTTAACCTTGAAATTGTTTATTTCCGCAGCTCCGGCATAAACTGCACACAACACTATGAAATGAGAGCCTCTGAAAGAACGAGTGGCTCTGATTACTTCGTCTTTTATTAGCTCGCCACAGAAAAGGGAAACCGACCATAAAAGTCTTTAGTGCCTCTCAAGTAGCAGACCTAAAATATCCCTGATAATTTATAGATTGTAATTTTCTGAATGGAGCCATTGTAGCAGACGAGTCTGTTAGGCGTGTAAAGCCTGATGTACACTCGTTTGCACAACAAGAGATGACTTCTTTTTACTTCACATTTAAGAAGCTGGAAAAGACCTAAAAACCACTAGTAATCGATTAATCGTATAATCGCTGCAGTCCGAGAGCTAATCCGTATATTATTTATTTTTACTGATGTTACAAATAAACATTAAACCTTTATTAGATGATTCCGTCCACTAGGTGGTGCCAAGAGAGCTGTTGCCTGAGTGTATCGCAATTTATGGTTTTGCAAATAACCAGTATATTTGCAATATCGTGATGATATCGTATCGTGACTTAAATATCAGGATGGTATCATATCGTGACTTAAATATCGTGATGATATCGTATTGTGACTTAAATATCAGGATGGTATCGTGACTTAAATATCAGGATGGTATCGTATCTTGACTTAAATATCAGGATGGTATCGTATCGTAACTTAAATATCACGATGGTATCGTATTGTGACTTAAATATCGTGATGATATCGTATCGTGACCTAAATATCAGGATGGTATCGTATCGTGACTTAAATATCACAATGGTATCGTATCGTGACTTAAATATCACAATGGTATCGTATCGTGACTTAAATATCACGATGGTATCATATCGTGACTTAAATATCACGATGGTATCATATCATGACTTAAATATCACGATGGTATCGTATTGTGACTTAAATATCAGGATGATATCGTATCTTGACTTAAATATCAGGATGGTATCGTATTGTGACTTAAATATCAGGATGGTATCATATCGTGACTTAAATATCACGATGGTATCGTATCGTGACTTAAATATCACGATGGTATTGTATCGTGACTTAAATATCACAATGGTATCGCATCGCAGTGTCATGGACTTACCGTGCTCAGGCCCTGGGCGGGGTCGTACTTTGGTCCCAGCACAAAGACCCGTTGTCCTTTCTTGACCACGCCGCTGTAGACGCGGGCAAACGCGACAAAGGTCTCCCTCTGCTCCTCTTCCTCCTCCGGCTTCGACTCCTTCAATGTCAGACTCTCCATTTTAGCTGATGGAGAGAATAGTTTTTCTCTTTCATTAAAAAGGTGGAATTCACAACAGTCTGCGTCACAGGACAGCACAACACAAACACAACCTGTGTTTGAATACGAGCAGAAGGTGACGTCACACCCATGGGATAACGTACCTGTGCCGAGTCCGGCAGGTTGGCCGTGGTCTTTGTTGCCCTCTGCTGCTGCCATCTGATCGGCTGCCAGCTTTTCAGCGTGTCTCTGTCGAGCGAGTTCTCTACGCTGACTGATCTCCTCCTGGGTTAACGGCCTAAACACACACACACACACACAGAGGTCAGAGTCTTTATAGCAAATGCAAGAATAATGTTCTTCCTCTTTCAGTTTTCTATCCAGGGTTTTGTCAGTGGGTTTTCTCAGTGTCTCCATGAAGGTTGAAGGTTAATTTAATTACTTTAGATCATTATCATTTTGGGGAATTCATGGGCAAACACGCAAATCCTTTTTAAAAATGGTCAGTCATTCGTTAAATTAAATTTGAGCATAATTGACTGCCCACAGGGCAAAACCATGGTTGGTGGTGGTGGTGGCTTGCATTGTTGTCTCACAGCAAGAAGATCTCCGGTTCAGATCCCGGTTGGACCAAAGGCCTTTCTGTGTGGGGTTTGCATGTTCTCCCCTGCACGGCTCCCCCCCCAAGTCCACAAAAACATGCAAGCAGAGGTTAATCAAACACCGACTTGAACAGTTGATTGCCCTGTGATGGACTGGTGACCTGTCCAGGGTGTGACCCCCGCCTTATGCCCTATCACGGCTAGGACTGGCTCCAGGTCCCCGCAACCTCCATGTGGAGGATAAAGTGGGAGACAATGAACGAATGAATGACTGTCCCCAAATTTCTTTCTCCTTCCTCTTTCAGCTCTTTAGGGGTCGCTAACAGCAGATGATCTGCCTCCATTGTGTCCTCCTCTGTGACACCAACAGTTCTCATGTCCTCCTCCACAACATTCATGAACCTTCTCTGTGGTCTCCCCTCTTTTCCTTCTGCCCGGCAGCTCCATCTTCAACATCCTTTGTCCAATATAACCACTGTCCCTCCTCTGTTCGAGACCAAACCACCTCAACCTCGACTCTCTTACCGTTCAACCTGAGCTGTCCCACAAATATGCTCATTCATCTAAAACGATTTCCATTGTCTGACTTAAACCCATGTCTCCGACACGTGGACTGTGATCAGTTAACACTCCTGAGCTCCTTTTAGATGTTAAATGAAGTCCAGATCTTATCTGAAGTTTGTTCTGAAGGGCCGTATTTGAGTATAGCTTAACTGTCTCGCAAATTTCTATTCAGAAGGTGCAGGTTACGTCAAGCAATCGAGCATAATTACTCTCCGTCTTATCTTATCTATCCTATCTCATGTTTATACCTCCTGTCTGATGATGGAGAACAGATTAAACCAGAACTGAGGTCAATCTCAACTCAACAACACAAGAATCTTCATGACCTGCTGAGAACACTTTAATTTAGCTTCTGGACAGGTCATCTCGACATTCACGTTTCAGTTCATCTTGGCAAACGAAACTTATCCTCCCGGCCTCTGCCAAACATTTCCAACATCTTCTCCTGACAGATCCAGATTATGTCCTAGTCATGTGAGAACAGAAGACAAATCCAGAGTGATAATCCTCTCTCACGTGGAGGCTCCATAGATTTGTCTGCTGGTGTTTTTTTATTTTCTGGATAATATTCAAAGTTCATGTATGAAAACAGCTCGAAACTCGCCATTTCCCTGATTGGTACCAGAGAGGCAAGCTGTAAAAAATAAAGCACAACTATCCATACAGGACTTTCACCACATGTTCTTTAAGATGATGTGAACCCGGTGTGGCCTGTTTATCCATGTGCAGTGTGGTCAGAGTGCGAGTGTGTGTACGTCTGTGTGCACAGCCTCTTCAAAAGAACCACAGTGACTTTAGCAACACAGCTGCTCCCTGCAGACCTGAGTGACAGCATTCAACGCAGAGTTCAGCTGCGCGATGACAAACCACTTAAAGCAGCCCATAATTTGCCCCCGACAACAGCAGCGGGCCCTGCAGACGCACATGGACTGACTGCACTTTTTCTTTTGCATAAATTGGATGTAATCGCAGTCACAGGCTGGATTCAGAACCTCGACAGGAAACCGCAGAAGAGCGAAACCAGCTGAATGACGACCTGGCCTTAAGAACAAATAACTCCTCACAGGCTCGCAGCTTCAAACTACACGAGTCAGCTCACACACTGAATCCCACTCTCCTCACATGAGGTCCTCCAAATCCAGCAAGACAAACAGAGTGAAAAACAGACTGATCTTTGAATCTCAGCAGGCAAGAATGGCAAGAAAACTAGTTCATTATCGAGTTTCATCTGGAGGTTGTTGAAATACTTGTGATCTGGGATTGTAGCTCTAATACTGGTCGAAGTCTCCGGTGATGGGGGGAATTAAGTGAAGGCTCTGACCAGAGCCTGGAGGAGGTGAAGAACTATCGTACATCATAAACTCAAGTATCTACCAATACCAATATCAGTCTGATAGTCATTTTACGCCACTTAAACTACTTTCTAAACGTTTGTACTTAGTTCTCCGACTGTGTAACACATATTCTTGGACAGTAAAGATTCGGAGTTTCCGAAATCTCAAAGAAACCAGAAAATACTCACGTTTCATTCACAAGAAGCTGATAAAAAAATCTGATAAGGTCGTCTATACCAGAAAGGTCTGCTTGACTTGCAGAGTATGTACTTGTAGAGCTGAAACGATTAATGGATTATTCATCGATTATTAATCGAATACTAAATTAATCAACTATTTTGATAAATCAATTACTTGGTTTGAAGCTTTTTTCATGATTAAAACAAGATTTCCGATTGTTTAAGCTTCTTAAATGTGAATACTTTCTTCATTTCTTTGCTCTGAATAACAAAGAAATCATTCAAAGTTAATCATTTTGGTTTGTGGACAAAACAAGACATTTGAGAACATTGGAAACATCATTTCCCGGTTGGACGAACACCGATCAACATTTTTTAAGGTTTTCTGTTATTTTATTATCGTTAGTTGCAGCTCTACATACTTGTATAATGTATTGTTCATGGAGAAAATGCACAACTAGAAATGAAACTTGAAACGAAGAAAAGAAATTAGTCATGTGGAATTTAAAAAAAAACATGATTTCCATATCAAGAGATGACCTGTTTCAACATTCCGCACGCCGCTTTCATATGCTTTGGTGACTCAACTGTCAGCTCAAGAGTTGGCGTCCTCAACCGTTACCGCAATACAACGAGAAATCACAGTTGTGTTTTTCTTCTGACGAGCAGGTCATGGTCATGACGAAGGTCACGATTGTTCAATAATACCAAAACAATCCTGCCCTCTGTGTTAAAGTGAGTTATTTATGTGACGTAAACTAAATAAACGCTCACATAAAAAAGGTTTCCTGAACTCCCATCAGACCACAATAAAGTCACGAGGGTGAACCATTCGCTCATTGGTAATAATGGGAATGCCAGGACTTGGTTTCTGGCCTCACCCACTGTGGTTATGAAGTAATGCCTTCCAAACACTGGAGCCGGACGATCGCGAACCACATTCTACATTCTACATTGTAAAAAGGAAGGAAAATAAAACGGTATTACACAGATATTAAAGCCATCTGAAGAATATACTTCACTTAATTAACTGCAAGAGTTTTGTGAAGGCTCTCAGTACTGAGGAGAGGTACAAAGATGTATACTAGGGATGCACGACCATCACTATCACACTAACTAGCTTTGTTACTCGTTACTACCAAATAAAAACCAAAGAAGAAGAGTTGGTATTATGGTCTGTATTTATACAGAGCTTTTCCAGTCTTGATGAGCTGCTTTACACGCCAGTTTCCATCATGAGGTTAAGTGTCTTTGTGCAAGGACACATATACTACACTAGCAGGGCCAGAAATTGAACCCACAACCTTCCAGTTGAAAGACAACTCGCCCTACCACTGAGCCACCATGACTCAATCCCAACTCCTTGCTTTTTTTTTTAATACTTTTGCTTCTAAAACTTGGGTGCATTTTATATCAGGAAATGACTGAGGTACAGTGAATGCCATGTACTTTAAGACTTTTAAGGCCAGACACCCTGAGGAGAAAACTCATTTTGGCTACTTATATCCACAATGTCACTCTTTCAGCCATTTACACAAAGCTCATGAGTCAGAACAGGATGTGATCTCTGAATATTTCACACTGGCCGCGCGCTGAAAATTGTATCGTGAGAAAAAAACATGGCTCAATGATAAATAGTCAAATAACGGGTAAAGAGATAACGTGTCCTGGAGATTGCAGGCTGAATGCAGTGATGACCCACTCCTCAGTAGGCAGCTGTAGCCATGGGCTGCCAGAGAAATGTCAGCAGTGGGAAAGTGAGCTTGCCTGCTGTGGGTGGAGGCCAAAAAGAATGGGAGCTCTTGCAGGCTCATTATCCAGATTTTGGACAGGCTTTTTCCTTCCTGGCTCAGTCAGAAATGACCTTTCTTTCTTTCTCTTTCACATCGCTGCATGTCCACCTCCCCATCTACTTACTCGGCCTTGACAGCCTGTCTATACTGGCCTCTCCTCGGCTCGACACTGCACTCCCTCTTAGTGCATCAGCAGAGACTGCAATTAGGATCCAGTTGTGTCACAAGAGGGGGAAGGAGAGCAGACACCGTGCCTCATGCAGGAACATTTGTGCTTACATCAGACTTCAGGAAAGTGTGTCAATGACACAAGTACACATGGTGAATGCCATCTGTGTGCATGTGTGTGTGTGTGTGCATGAGGAGGAGAATCTCGTCAGCATAATTAATACCCCAGTATTACCATACAGGGTTGCATATCCTTCCTAATACTCCTTCATGGAAATGGCATAAACGAGTAAAGCAGAGATGTTTTTGGCAGCGTCAGCAACAGAACATAATATGGACGCAAATATTGAGGATGAGATGATAATCTACACGATATGGACAAAGGTATTTGGACGCCTGACCATAGAGCATGGATGAGGTGAGGCACTGATGTTGGACGAGAAGGCCTTGCTCTGTTCCAGTTCATCCCAAAGGTGCTCGATGGGGTTGAGGGTCAGGGCTCTGTGTGGGCCGGTCAAGTTCTTCCACACCAAAGTCAAACCATGTCTTTATCGTCCTTGCTTTCTTTGTGCACTGGGACACACAGTCGTGTTGGAATAGGAAAAGGACATTCCGCAAACTGCATTGTCCAAAACGCCTTGGTATGCTAATACTGTCCTTCATTGGAGATAAGGGGCCTAGAGCCCAAAGCCTGATTGAAACACCTGAATTCAATATTTAAAAGGTGTAGCCAAATACTTTTGTCCATATAGCGTATGGACATAAGGACTGACTGGTAATCGCAGGTAATTGCATAAAACCCTGGCAGGTGACTTACTAACATGTATGCAGTGTTAATTTGCCAACATTGACATTGTTTGGATAAGAAATGCAAGAGTATCAGTAAAGGCAGTACATGAGTGCAATTTAAACCAATAAATGAGCCCAATTAGCACAGCGATGTTACTGTACCAGGCATAAAATGCTGCACACTGGTAGAGCCTGTAGCAAAGAACCAGCGGGAGGTAACTGGAACTGACACAATACAACATGTCTTTGCCAGTCTGATTGTTTTTCATAGTGATTCAGAGAAGAGGGAAAACACCATAATCACAGTAAAGCTGTCTTGAAGGAACAGGAAGCAGTCATCGCTGCCAATTCAAAAGTCTTTTTAACAAATGGTTTCAATGGAGTGGGAAGCACAGTTATACGTTAGCCTACCTAAAATCCAACAGGCTGCATGAATGCTTAAACAAACCTGAGTGCAGCTCACAGTCAAGTCTGCAGCTTTGTTTGTTATGTCATCTATGGTGTAAAACCAGAAGGTTTGGCGTCATGGCGGCAAGACACTTTAGCATGTTTGTGTCCTTCATATTCACAGCAAAACTACATAATATCACTGCAGGCCAAGCTGCGCTCACATCGCCCTCTAATTCCTTCTAAACAGTGTGATGTGCTTCTAGGCTGTATACTTCGACGTCAAACGGGTTCTAAAGGTTCAAGCTTGAATGCCCATTGTTTCTATGGGTGGCCAAGGATGACACAGTTCTTGACTGACTAAATAAATCAATACAAAAAACAATGTAGCCTAAATTACAGACGGCGGCGCTATAATTCAAAATTCAAAAATGCTATTTTAGCAAGGCTACGTCCCTCAAACCATTACTCCAATAGAGTTGAAATGCGTTAATCGATTCTATTTGTACGTACATCTTCTTTGTTTTCCAAGTTATTGACCAACACCAGATGGAGTCTAGCAACAAATAGGGCTACAACGTATAAACTACTTGCTCCATCATTATAAATCTTGGTCAGTATCTTCAGAACGTTTGGCAATAGGTCTACCAATGCAAATCTTCCACTAGGGGGCGCAAAGAATTGGTGATTCTTGATCAAAATAATTTAAAAGGGCAGCATAAAGTATAGCAAATTAAAATACTTATTCCAGTAATGGGTTTGAAACTGCAAATTGCCACTAGTTGTAATGTAAGTATCATTTCCACACTTTTCATGCCATGGCAGTTCATCTGTTGTCCCACATTAGAAGAGCAAAGGCGATGATGAGCTCTCTCTGACCCATCCACGGCTTGCACACATGCCTCACAGATCAGGCCATCAAAGCAAAACTGAAACCAACTCTGTGATGACTTCCCAACATCAATCTTAGTCTCCTGTACGCATCTGTTTCCAGTGAGAAATGGCAGCTGTCCTCTCTTTGCTGCAACATGTCATCCCCGCCTTTTTAATGTGAAGACGGCTTCGCTATCTCACCGGAATAAGTCGCAGCTCTCTGCTCTCGCAACTTCAAAAAGGGCCTTAAGACAGAGTCTGTCACACCCGACTTCGATTAATGGGCCAGATGCTGAGGCAGGGAGGTGTGTGTGTGTGTGTGTGTGTTATGTTTGAGTACAAACACATCCTGAAGCCAGACAAGCAGGTTGGGGCAGACGAGGCCAACTCCATCTGTCCCCTACTGTGGAGGAGTCGGGGACATGTGGTTTAACCTCCGTTAACCTCCCACAAGGACACAGCAACAGGAAAGTTCTAATAACTGTATCACACTAGAAAGAAAAAAGGTGCACCAGCGACACCGAGAAGTCTGCACTTTAAAAAGGTAAATGTTGTACTACCAAGGACGTGTCTGTGAAGGTTATCAATCCCCCAGTTCTGGAACTGATAAACTGAACTCTTGCAAGAGAAGGGAAACATCTCCAACTTTACTCTATCAGGTCCAATTGCCTACAGCTAAGAATACGACCAATCAACTCCTGTAATATTAGGGTACATGGACGCATCTGAACCCCCTCTTCCACCCATGGTCCGAGCTCGCCTCGCCTTAACAAGCCAAACTCAAATGACCTGAGGGCCAATGAGGGGGGCCGACAGAGAGAAAAAAAAGAATTATTTAGTAGCCGGTGCGCAATATAAGATATTCATTATGATATTAGACAGAATTGCAACGTAAGAGTGCTTGTTTTGATATAAATTGATTCACAATAAAAACATTTATGATGCACAAAAACGGAGAATTAAATTGAAAATTTAGCAAATAATGACGAGGATAATTGTGATTAAAACAGCTTAAATATATGTAATTTCATGTTGAGTGTAATACATTTAATAAAGCAATGATTACCGAATGTCTTATTACTATTATAAAAATATTACCGGCAAATACATTTAGGCTTGCCCTCGTGTTCCCAAGATATTTTTATTTTACAATGGTAAGATTTTCCAGGTCAATTTGAAACCAAACTTAAATCTGTTCGTCCTCAAATCAAAGTGAAAAGTCGCGCCGGATTTTAAAAGGATTCCCTCACACACAGAGACCTGAGACAGTTATTTTCGGGATCATCATGGAAGATGAGGGAAGAAGTGCACTAAACACACGGCGAGTTACCTCTGTCTGTTCTGAGGCAGGGCCTTGACGTCCACAGCAAACATCTTGGACACGAAGATGATGACGGGAGCGTTCTCCTCACTGGAACACTGAAGGAACGCTGCAGAGGAGACAGAGTCACAGGTAAAGTCGTGTTTTCCGACATCAAACACCTGCTTCCATTCAAGCCTGTATGATACAGAATAGTGGTATTTGCCATTTTTAATAATCAGCATTGACCAATTATTTTTTTATTAACTGGCAAATCTTTATAAATTACACATTTATATTTAAAATCGGCAAGTAAATTTGTTTTTTTTTCTCAGCAATTGAATAACTGGCCAAAACAACAACACGTCTGTTTTTCTTCTCATATAAACTATTCCATTTTGTCCAAAAATGGGAAATTTAAGTAAAGTAAAGTAAAGTAGCGTGAATTTGCCACAGACTGCTACTCGTGTCTTAAAACTGCTCTTTGACTCAGTTCATCTTTTTGATTTTTTCAGAATAAAAGCTCTGAATTCTGTATGAATCTGTTGTTTTGTGTAGAAATTAAAGATATTAATGCCAGTTGCTGACCACTTACATACGGGATACGTGCAAAAAAGGCCCTAATTTGCTGACTTGTGGGTGATTTTCTTTGCGATTAGAGAAGATCAGACACTTCCTTCCTCGTGTGAAGGCCTGACATTCTGGTGCTGGGAGATCTCTGATGTTTTGAGTCAGACAGATGAGAGCAGTCGGTGGGCGAGATCTGATCATCCTCTAATCACACGATTAGGGACTACATCAAGGATGGGAGGCCCACACCGTGTTTCCAGAACAAACTCCCCCTCTGGGGGTAGTGGTGGTTTAATTTCAGGGCCGTCTGTACCTGTGAAACCACTGTGGTCCACTCTCACAGGGCTGCCCCAGAGAAAAACACAGGCTTTGCTTTTAATAGAAATTGTCAAGCACTGATTTAGTGAGTCTACTACATTTACCATTTAATCAAAAAGAAAGCATTAGTATTGAGTATTTCAATAGTTTGTACTTTAAGTTATAGTAGGAATATAACGCTCAATATTTCCCTTCAAGAGACAGAGATTGACCGTTTGGGTCCAGAGTGTAAACATATAATGACAAAATTTAAAAACCACTAACTAAACATGTTTGTACTCTTATGAGTTTGTTACTACTTTAAAACGCTAAATCGTTTGGTTTTCATAGCCTTGGAATGAGCCTTTGTTATGTACTTCGATTCACAGAGGCCGCTAATCTTCCTCCGGCAACTTGAACGGACAATCTTAGATTGACGGGTTTAGCGGGAGACTCCCTAGTTTGTTGCAATCTACAATTTCACCACTAGATGTCCCTAAATCTTACTCGAGTACTGAACTAGTATGAGTGGAACTGTGTGTAAAATGTGCGTGTGAGCGTGAACACAGTACAGCGCCTGATAAATGTGCCAAACGCGGACTGCAGTAACACTTTTAAGCATTAAATGTTGCTGCCATACGACACCTTTAATGTATACGATTGGTCGATAAATCCAGTGTATATCTGTGTATTTGTTACCACTTTAGGAACTCTTCTCGTCAGGACCAGTAGACCTCATGTAGACCAAAAACTAGCCCCAATGTGGCAGAAGCTCATATCTGAGGAACTGGTTAAGTTTGGGGCTGAGATGTGAATTGTGCTTAGATCACTGTGTGTTTGGTATTTACTAAGTTAGGGTTAGGGATAACTCTGTGGTTAGGCCGTTTAAATAGATGGATAAATAAAATACAAAACATAAAAGCCATTGGGAGTCGGGACATTCTGGGAAAGTGGGGACATTTTGGTAAAGTGGGGACATTTTGGCTGGTCCTCAGAATTTCAAAGGGCTTTTTCAGAGTTAAACCACATAGGGTTAGTTTAGTTGTGATGGGTAAGGTTAGGGAATCATTATATCTATCGTTAAGAATGTGAGAGTGTGTGTGTGTGTGTGTGTGTGTGTGTGTGTGTGTGTACCTCTTTTAAGTTCCCGAGTCTTTTCGGGTAACGAATCAAATCGTCGAGCTCCAACACTCATCAGTTTCTCCACGCGCTCGGCTGCCATGTCCAAAGGACTGGGAAGCTTCTCGCACACCATCGCTAGAGTCTGCGTTAAAGAAAACTCTAATAAAAACTAAAAAAAACAAATGTACAAACAAAAACAAACAGACAGACAGACAGACAGACAGACAGATTAAGGATCTGTTCCAGGATACACAGGACAGCGTCTGAGACCGGTAACCACTGGCTGCAGATGGCAGATAGGAGGACTTTGGGGTCCGAGTGTCGCGAGTCCCTGGCCATCACCTTTACCCCGAGTGATGTCATCACCTTCTCCACCTTCTCCTTGTCTCTGGAAACAGGAACACAACAGACCTCTTCGAAACAGGCGGCACTGAAGTGATGTCGTGATCACTAATGACACACAGGACACGTGACAATGTGCCAACAGCAGGTAAAGCTCTTAAAAGGGACAGTTTTAGAAGCTAATTACACAGCTTTATCCTCACAGAATCAGAACTCTCCCTGTACGATCTTTTCCTCTTTGGTTCTTAAAAACGTTTTCCGTGAATAAAGCGTTCTTTCAAGAAATGTCTGAATACAAGATTCTGTTTGGTTCACTTGGAAACGAACTACATCTGAATGATCACTTTAATATTTTCACTCACCTCCTTGTAACAACGGCGTCATATAAACTCCAGATATTATCCAGCACAAGCTGCACAAACAGTGGCTTCTTTCCTTTGGCCTACAGCAAAGAGGGAGACGAAGAAAACACAGCAACAAACAAACGAATCAGATGAAAAAAGGAAAAGCAAGAACACACACTGAGATTAGAAGGATTATAAATAAATGATCACTTCACCTGAGCTCCTTTCATGATCCTTTTGGCTTTGGCGTTGAGGTAGAAATCTCCCCACAGGGTTTTGAGCAGCACCTCGGCTTTAATACCCATCCTCTGACTGTAGATGTGGACAAACTGCTGGATACTAGAAAAAGACAAAACCACACTCTATTAACATCCATCCTGACGGAGCCAGACACAGGATCAGACACAGGTGTCAACATTTCAACACTTAAAGTGGAAATAAAACCCTAAACCACTTTTCTCAAGTGTAAACCAGTGTATATTTGTATGTAGTTAATGTTATTTGCTGATCCCAGTATTGAAATGATCGTATCTGCCGCCCTCTGTGGTCAAACACCAGCTGCTGCATTCAAACGTCGACTTCCAGCGTAACTGCAATGCACAATTAAAAGCAAAACATGAAATCGGGTTAAATGAGACCGTGGACTCGTCTGAACCTCGGCTTCTTCCTCGTTTGCAGCGGCTGATAAAAGGAAGTCTCGGGTTCAGAGGAGGTGAAGGCTCTGAGCTCACCGCTGGAATTTAATTGGCTCATTTAATAGCAGATAATGATCACTGCAGCCCTCAGAACTAGACCCTGATGTTTTTAAATCACTGGCTGCACAGATTCATCGATTACTGAGTTAATTGCCAACCGTTTTGACTTTAATTAAACTCCAGTTCTATTGATTTTTCAGCGTCTTAAATGTGAATGATGTTCTGGTTCCGTCGCGCCGCAGAAAAACCGTTACGTGACATTTCACGGATCAAACAAACTAATCAGTTCATCCAGAAAAGAATCAACAAATTCATTAATTGTGAATGTAATTATTCGGTTGCAGGCCGACTGCTGTGGACCAAGAACTCTTGCATGTTGTGAACCGACTCATCTGTTAACTGACAAAAGTTTATTTTCAAGCTTCACTGGACAAAAGCACGAGTTGTGTTAAGGTAGTGGAGCAGAGGACGGCCTCGTGCTGAGGCTCATGTATCTGAGCAGACAGCACCATCTAGTGGACACATGAGGATTTAAGTCTCTGTTAGGGTCCCAGATCAGAAGTGAAGAGCTGTCCTATAAATATCATCATCATGGAGGAGAACATATTTGGCCCGAAAACATTTGCAGTAAATCGTGGTTTGGGCCACGATAGACTTTTTAAAACCGGGTCAATTTAGAGAGTCCAATTTGCCTCATCCCCAAATCTGCATGTTTAGGACTGTGGGAGGAAACAGAACCCAGAAAAAATTTAAAAAAATAAACTGTATCTGACCCGGCAGATGACTTTAAAAATAGGATCTTAAAATGATTTGCTTATCTTCAAAAAAAAAAAAGTGAAAAAAAAAAAAAAGAGTTCAGAGATTTTATTCTGAAAGAATAAATGTTGTCATGGAGACAGCCAGGTTTGGGGAGTAAACACACAAACATTTGTCTTTGTAACAAGCTGCTGATTAAAGACAACACCCACATTATTGCCAGCTAACGGCAGCAGACGTTAAAGGCACTTTGCCTGATGAAGATACAACGTTTTGGCCCAAATATTCAGACGCTTACACGACAAAATTGGCCCTCAGCCACATTGACTTGCTGATCCCTGCACCACACTGACCGTGTTGGGCCCCCTGTCCCATGTCCCCGTTTAAAATAAGAAATCTGTAAAACATACGAATGCCTGACGTCATCGCTGATGAGGTGAGGACAAGACCAGTCTCACCTGAAGCCCCATCCGTCGATGGCGCTGGCAAACACCACGTTCCCCTGGTCGGGAGAAAAGTAGAGGTGGGAGTCGTCGGCATCCTCCAGTCCGGCGCTCCAGTTGTAAACCTGGTCACCGTCTGCTGCCGTCTCACCCTCTTTCTCCTCCTCCTCCTCCTCCTTGTCTTTCTCCGCTCGCTCCTCAAGAACTTTAGATGTGAACAAACTTCCCGTCACTGCGTTCACCTACAGGGAAGAATATGTGATAGAGAAATGGCGGCTCAGCTGATTTTAATACAGTCACAGGCAGTGTTGTAATGTAACCAAGTACAAATACTTAAGTAGAATGTTCACATATCTGTACTTTTCTTTGTTATTTAGATTTCTGACAACTTTTACTCACTCCTAAATACATTTCCATTTCCGATACAATTCCCTTAACCATCTTGTTACACGTTTTTACAAAATACATTTTAGAGAGAATAAAGTCAGGCGAGCATTAATGTGTCAGTGCGTCGTTACAGAGGATTTGAACTGGGCCCCTCACCTGTCCCAGAATCTTCTGCAGGTGAGTGTAGGCCTCCTGTGAAGAGAGCTTCAGCTCCATGATGAGTCTGTCCATCTTATTGATGACGAGAACTGGCCGGATGTTTTCCAGCCACGCCTGACGCAACACAACCTGGGTCTACACAATACACACACAATACACACAATACACACAGTCAAACAATAAATACGTGGAAAAGAAGGTTAATTTCCTACATTTAATATATCAATATTTGTTTTTGTAGAACAGAAAATGTAGTGGAATCAAGTGTTCAGATCAGAAATAACATGTGCATATAGTGTTTTTTATCTCAAAAAGGCAACAGACAGACAGACAGACAGAGAGACAGACAGAGAGAGAGACAGAGAGAGAGGCGGTGAGATTTACCTGTGGACACACTCCCTCCACAGCATCTATGACGACAATGGCACCGTCACACAACCTGACGGCAGTGGAGACCTCGGAGGAGAAGTCCACGTGACCGGGAGAGTCGATCAGATTTAATAAATACTCCTGACCTCCTGAAGGGGACGAAAGACACACAGACACTTTACTTTAGTTTGGCAAAGCGAAAATGTACCACAATGAGCTTAGATTAGACTTTATTAGGTAGACAGTTATGACTATAATAATAAACTATAATATAATGTGCTGTTCTCAGTCAAGCCTGGCCCAGGGCTTCACCATTCCAAACCGTACCGTACCAAAACTGAACCGTGCCGTGAGGGAAACACGCCGCATCTGAAGCAGAGGCCTTACCGTGTGCGTAGTGCAGAGAGATGGCACTGGACTTCATGGTGATTCCTCTGACCTGTTCATCCTCTCTGCTGTCCAGATACCGCAGCTGAAAAATGAACGCCGTCACAAATGAGCAAAAGAGGGAAATCCAGCAAAACACGTGAAGGTCTTTGAGGTTAACGAGAGTCACGTACCTTTCCAGCCAGTCGACTGGATATGATGCCATTACTTGCCACTAAACAGTCAGCCAGGGTAGTTTTGCCTGCCAAAACACAGATGGTTCCAGGAGACTTTACTTGTAGCACACAGTTCCAGCATGACACAACACGGGACGGGATACCGAATCACAACGAATTTCGGTTCAGTGACTGTGTCAGACAGAGTGTGTGCTCCAGTCATACAGGAAGTACTGAACGATTCTGTCAACAAATCTTTTCTAATGATTCACTCACTAGTTTGTGTGTTTGTGTCGTATATAACATGACGTTGCAGCAGTTTCAAGGTTACTATAGTCATAGAAAATGATACCAAATTACGTAGAGTTGAGTTGTGCTGAAACTGTATAGTGGACATTGTTGCTACCGAAAACAGGCAAGGACCCATATATGATAACTTCATGGACCTTGATTTTCTACATGAAAATAACATAGTTCCATCGTCCAATAACACTTCAATGAGTGTTTGTGGACAAGACAAGACGTTTGATGTCTTCATGTCCAGGTTTGGGGAACACCAACTAATATTATTCAACATTCTGTGGACCAAACAACTAAAAAAGCGGGTGGAAACAATCAAAACGTTACCCATTTATGAAAATAATAATTAGTTGCAGCAGTTAATGAGTGTTATACCGTCTCAATGTGTGTTTCTGTGACATTAATTAGGAGGAAATTGCTCAGTCCCCAATTAACTGTTAAATTCAAAGACATGTCAAGTTAGAGCACGTGAACTCACCATGGTCGACATGTGCCAGAATGCACAGGTTTCTGATGTTTGCGGGGTTTCTCTGCAGCGCAATGATCTTCTCCAGGCTGCCGTGGACCATGACGACGGAGGGTGACCGAGGACTGCCACAGGTGCAGTCACGCCGGTACCGGGACAACCGTTAGCTAACGCCGCGCGCTCCGATGTCGCAGAAACGGTGTCAACTAAAGTGACGAGACAGTTTTTAAACTCCTTACTGGTTACTGGAACACGTCCGGAGCTAAAAGTCAGCCACGGCGTCCGTCCACGACTCCGCCGCGAAGCACGTCACTGCTGTGGCGGAGTTAAATGCGACGTGAGTGACAGAAAACACGAGCATCTGACGGAGATGCGACACACACGCGTTGTTTTCCCGGAAGTTCACGAGACACATTAGCCACGCCCGCTTGCTCACATTGGTGCTGCGTTCAGGGAGCGTGGTAAGAATAATAATAAAAAAAACAACAATAGAATCCAGCTGCAGCCCCGGAGAATAACACATTTATTTTAGATTTTATTTTTTTATTTTGTTTTACTTTATTTAGACAAATAAACTTACAACAGTAATTGCCGTTCAAACAATAAAAAATAAAAACCTTTATTGTACAATTATCACGTGTCAGAAACAATGTTTTAAGATGTTGAAGAATTGTAATAAAATATTATTTATTGTAATTAAACGCTTTTAAAGGTCGTAGGCCGGGCGTCACGAGTGCTGTACGCTACGGCTTATATACAGTATTCGAATTTTGCAATATCACATAAAATAAACTTGTAACATTTGGACTATTTTTCATATTGAGCCTAAACGTCCTTCCAATATGATGAATCAATGCAATAAAATGCTGTATGGCTTAAGAGTACTTTTAGTGTATATAGTTTAATTTAGTGTGGAGACAATTATTTAATGGAATTCAGTGTATTATACACTTTACTCATTAAGTAATTGTATAACTATGTCTAATAGAATCAAAGTGGATATAAATATACATTGAAGAATAACCACCAAAGTTTCTTCTCACAATTTATTTAACAAATAAATGTTGATGTTTTGAAAGTTCCTTCGTCCTTCCTTCATATAGGGTTAGCGAGTCTAAAGCAGCTCATCAAGACTAGAAAAGTGTTATGTAAATACAGACCATACCAACTCTTTCTTTTTCTGATTTTATTTGGTAGTAACAAGTAACAAAGATAGGGAAAATGTAGTGGAGTCTACATGAAGCAGTTTCCAAACCTCATATGGATGTATAGGAGGTTAATTTTGGTATGTGTACTACTACCACAGAACATGTATCGGCCAAGACACTCAAAAAGGCTGGATGGCCTCATCTCGCCATCACCACAAATCCCTAAAGCAGTTACGCTTTTAAACTTACACCAATGTCCTCGATGATGATGTAATCAATTCATCAAGTATGACATACCTACATGATGATGTCTCTATAACATCAAAGGACACATGGACTGGGTGTGCATCACTCTGTACTCTGCACAAATAAAGAAGAAGCAGAGGAAGAGTCAATAGCCTGCCGGACATCGTTATTATTATTATTGTTATTGTTATTATTATTATTAGTATTATTATAAGAAGAAGAAGAAACTGAAATAGACATCTGGAAATTATTGAATCCATATGAAGGCAGTAATGCAACATTACGGATTCCAACTGCTGTTCTTGGACTGTGAAACACCGAGGACATACAGACAAGCACGACGCTGAGCTTGAAATGTGGTGGTAAGGGAGAGGTTAAGTCTAAAGGAGGCAGTTTTGTTATTCTGACCAACGAGCTCATCCACAATGCAGGAGACTAAGCAGATGGAAAACTCTCTCCCCTACCTCAAATGGCAGCTTGACCAAGTAAAGTATCAGTATGAGTACAGTACAGAGGTCTGGGGAGATCGAGTCTCTGCTCAGGTCAAGACTATTAAGTGTAAAGACGAAAAGATTAAGACTCTGCTGAAAGAGGTGACCGAACTCAAGTCAAGCGAGGAGGGATTGAGTGAGAAATTAAATGAAAGCAAGCAGGAAATTCAAAGACTTGTACGGAAAGTAGCTGCTTGGGAGAGAAACGTTCTCAGACAAATGGAGGATAACAAGGGCTTCAAACAAGAGTTGGATGACACCCGTGTACAGAATAAAGCAATGTTAACAGAAAACGAAAAGCTCAAACATCTGGTCGAAAGCCTTGAAGTCGATGTGGATAAATTGAAAATTGAGGTTTCCAAGACACACAAGTCCTACATTGACATAAAAACTAAGAGGGAAACTGAAGTGTCATATGTCAAAGAAGAGAACACTATGCTGAAGGAGGCAATAAAGAAGACTGAAATTTTAAATAAGAACCTACAGCAAGAAATGCTCAAGAAACAGAAAAGTGTCCAGAAAGATAAAGGTGTGTGCACCACACTTGTGGAAAAAAACCTTTCCCTGCAAAAAAACATTGAGGACCAGGTGAAGATGATTAAAAGTATAAAAAAGGACTATAACAAGTTGTCGGAACAATACCTCTCTGTTGTAGAAAAGAACACAACTTTCCAAAACAAAAGTAAGGAGAATGTCCATTTAAAACAAACGGTGAGAAACCTGCAAGATCAAGTGCGCATCAAAACAGAGAATATGAATATCCTACGTGTGCAAATTAAAGAACTGCAAAATAAAGTTGCACGTTTGGAGAATGACAAACAGAACGAGTGCAAAATTAACAAAGTAAACGCTGAATTTAAGGGCAAAAATTTAAAACTGACGCGAGACGTTGAAAGCCTCAACACTAGATTGAGGGTGAGTGAGCAACATCGTATCAAGCAGAAGGATGAGATCAGAAAGCAGGACATGCACATAAGGCGTTTTGTGTCGGATATGGAGTCCTGCATGGTTGTTATTGAAGATCCCAGGAAATTAAGAAGCACAGTGATGAAGCTAAAGTCAAACTGCGCCGACAATCGTAAGAAAGTACAGCCCAGTGACAACGAGAACACCTCTTTGAAGAAGGTCCATCACAATGAAGTCATCCTGCAGAGTACCCGCGAGTGTGTGGAGCAGAGGCTGGAGAACCAGGCTCTTCAATTCAATCGGGAGATGAGCAATTTAAACAGAAAGGTCAACGAGCAGAACGAGGAGATCGCCGACTTGAAAATCCGACTCCAAAATGCAACCAAGCCCACGCACATAAGCAACGAGATAAGGAATACGGTCATTCAAAATCCACGCAATTACCCCGCGGAAGCACAGAAAACTATGCACACCTGCCAGAGTGACGCGACGTCATCGTCCAAGCAGCCAACTCATGAGGAGTACTGGGAGCTGTACAGAGACAACGACTTTTTACGTGGCGTCAACCACAATCTACTGCAGGAGAATAATTATATCAAGGAGAATGAAAGGCTGAAACATGAGATCTGTGATCTGAAGAAAGCAATCCAGTCTATTACCAAATCCAAAGGCCTGAACACCGCTATTGATGAAGCGATATCGTCGAAGCAGCCAACAAAGGAGTTCTGGGACAGAGACAATGACTTTTTACGTGGCATCAGCCAGAACATACTGCAGGACAAGAGTGAATACATAAAGGAAAATGAAAGGCTGAGACATGAGTTCTCACACCTGAAAGAGGCAACCCAGTCCTTCAACAAACCCAGAAGTGTGACCACTGTGATTGACGACACGCCGTCCACCAAGAACGGATCACAGAAGTACTATGAGTTGTACAAAAAATACAAGTCTTTATGTAGCATCAATCAAAATTTACTGCAGGAGAAGAATAATTACATCAATCTGGAGGAGAAAAAGACTTTGGAGAATGAAAGGCTGAAACATGAGATTGCAATTTTGAAAGAGGCAATCCAGTCCTTTAAAGGGGCTACATGTAAAATATGTAAAACTCGCATTAGCATCTAAAAAAAGTATACTGCAATCCTCATTGTCTACTGCTTTATCCTCCTCCACGTGAGGTCACCGGGTGCTGGAGCTAGTCCCAGCTGACAGGGCAAAAGTCGGGGTACACTCTGGACAGGTCGCCAGTCCATCGCAGAGATGAACAACCATTCACAGCCATAGAGTTTCCAATCAACCCAAACACTGCAGGTGCTGGTTGGCAGGAGGTTATTGACAAAGAAACAATGGCCCACACTTATATGACTTGGAGTCGATATATTTTTAGATTATATTATGGAGTTCATATATTCAGAATCAATAAAAAAAATCTAAACAATGTTGATTGTTGGAGCCACAATATATCTTTTATTTTCCTGATTTATTCTCAAAGCTGCTATACACTACAATCGCCCATTCACCATTCGGTTTTTCTATCACACTTCTTCTGTCATACTTGTTCAGCTATACTCAAGTTGTCAGGAGCAACTTGGGGTTAAATGTCTCGCCTATCTTCGACACATTGGCGTGCAGCCTAGTGCACAGGTAATCAAACCACGCCCTGGCGGTTGGTAGCGATTCAGGGTTCTTTGTCGCAGTTATTCCCATCCTCTCGTCTCCTCAGGCTCTTCGTTCTTTCGTCCTCTCAAAGCTGTGATTAAGAACTTTGGAGCTGTGTTGGGGATGTCATGTTTGTGGCATTGAGACGAGTCGTCGCCTTGCCATTCATGCAACTGGTCTATATGCAGCGACAGAAAGCGACAGAAATTTGTTGGAGGAAGAATGACTTTGATCTGCAATGGGAGACTTAGAACTTCTGAGGAACCACCATGAGGAAATGTGCAATGAACTTGGATCTGTGGAGGGGGCAGCATTGCACCTCCTAGTGTATCGGAGGAAGAATGAGAAGAAAAGCAAGTGGTAAACAACAACAACATTTGTTTATTGAACTGGCTGACACAGGGCTTTCATGTTTTCAATAGTGAGAAAAATCTCCTTGCCATTCAGGCGGCATTTCGTCATGCAACTGGTGTTTATGCAAACATATGGTGACAGAAACCTTTTTAAAAGAATGACTTTGATCTGCGATGGGGGGCTTTGAACTTCTGTGCCTGAAGAATTTATTAGAAAAACTGTGATTAAGAGCTTCGGATTGTATAAGGCAGCATAACACCTCTCAGTGCAGTGTCCAACCTGCTGGAAAAGGATTTCATAAAGAAGAAGAGCAGCATCCTGGATGAAAGCTGCCATTAAACCCCATAGAAGAGCAGTATAAAGACCAAGAACATGAGGAAGATTCTAAAAGTGGGAAAGAGGATAAAGGAGAATCAAGAGGGAAGAAGAATCTAGAAGAGGGCAATGCGACATTAATTCAACATTACAGATGCCAAAGCAACTATTCCATCGAGTCTGGAATGTGAAAAAAAGGGGAAAGGTAAAAAAGAGGGAACTACTCAGACATTACGAATGCCAACTGCCATAAAACACCACAGAAGAATTTAATTCTATTGTTTAAACAAGGAGAGTGGTCCAATCTATGGTCCACAATGCAGAATAAGAAGATGGAAAACTCTCTTCCCTACCTCAAGTGGCAGCTTGACCAAGTAAGGTATCAGTATGAGTACAGCACCGAGGTCTGGGGAAATAAAGTTTCTGCTCTGCGAAAAATTATAAAGAGTAAAGACGAGAAGATTAAGGCTCTGCAGAGAGAGGTGAAACAAAGCAATACAAGGGAGGATGTACTCAGAGAGGAACTGCACGAAAACAAACAGGAAATTCAAAGACTTGTTCGGAAAGTCGATGCTTGGGAGAGAAACGTTCTTAGACAAATGGAGGAGAACAAGGCCACAAAACAACAGTTACAGAACGCCTGTGACCAGCACAAAGTGGAGTTAACCGAAAAGGAAAAACTCAAACTTTTGGTTGATGGCCTTGAAAAAGATGTGGAAAAATGGAGAACAAAAGCATCCGCAACACAGAAATCTTACACTGAGATGAAAGAAAAGAAGGAAATTGAAGTGGCAAACCTTAAAGAACAGAACAGTATGCTGGGGGAGATGCTTAAGGAGACTGACCTCGAGAATGAGAAGTTCAAGCAAGAAATGATCAAGGCCGAAAAAGAGCTACAGAAGAAAAAGGCTGTTGTCGCCTCGCTTCTGGAAAAAAACATTGGCCGGCAAAAAAACATTAATGATAAGGCTGAGAAAATCAAAGTTTTACAAAAGGACTTGGCCACGCTGACTGACCTACATCACGCTCTGGTAGAGAAAAACATAGTTTTCGAAAACAAAAATATGAAATATACTCATTTACAACAAGCAGTGAGAAACCTGCAAGGTCAAGTGCACACCAAAATGGAGACCATTATTATTCTACGTGTGCAAGTCAAAGAACTGCAGAAGAAGATCGCACTTTTCGAGAATGAAAAGCAGGACAAGTTCAAAGTGGAGCAAGCAAATGTTGAACTCAAGGGTGACAACGACGAGCTGAACAGAGACATTGAAAGCCTCGGCACTAGATTGCAGGTTAGTGAGCAACAATATAACAAACAGAGGGTTGAGATGAGAAGGCTGGAGAAGCAACTGAGACGCATCATGTTTGATGTCGAGTCCTGCATGGTTGATATCGAAGATCCCAGGAAATTAAGAAAAGCAGTGATGAAGCTGAAGACAAACTGCAGTGTCAGTTATAACAAAGTACAACAGGACGAAAGTGCTGTCTTGATTCAGAAGGTTCATCAAAATGAATTGATTATTCAGAACTTCCGCAGAGCCAAAGAACGTGTGGAGCAGAGGCTGGAGTTCCAGGCAATAAAATTCAACAAGGAGATAAGCAACTTATTCAAAATAGTCAACAAACAGAACAATGAAATAACTGACCTGAAAAACAAACTCCAAAAAGCAGCCTTGCATAAGCACATTGGTTGCGGGATAAGGAAGATGTAGGGATGGGTGTTCTATACTTTTAGAGGTATTTGACTGAATTTCTTCAGCAGTGTTAAGCACCACGGTGCCAAAGTTTGGTAACAGAAGCCACAACTTGAGAGTCACATGAAGAAAGTCCTGTGACCTCAGAGCGTGATGATGTCAGAGCCAGGTGTGGACAATGGACAAAAACAGCCGTGTGCCAAAGCACCTCCAACCTGGGGAAATAGTCGACGCAACGCCAAATAGATCTGGAGGCTTAAGTGTGCAGCATGTTCCAGAGCCTGAAAGAAAAGTGCCAGTAGAAGAGAGTAGAAGATGAATCATCCTCAACTTGTTCAACATATTCAGGTAATTAACCAGCTAGTTGGATAAGTTATTGTTGAAGATACGTGGGTGTTTTTTTAGTGCTCAAAATACAGTGTAGAGCATTGTTACCAACTGATATTGCTAACAATGGCTAACTATAGCTAGCCTGTGATACTTTTGCCTCCATTTTTTTTTTTTTTAAAGTGTCACTCCCAGTTCCGACTTCTGAAGGAAACGCACCATTAGCCATTGCTAGCTGCATTTGAAAGAAATAACCGACATGCTGTTTTAGCGCGCTGAAACTTTTAACAGTTTGTGTGTATTCTGTGAAGCCAAGTATTACATAACACCATTAACATAAATGGTGTTATGGTACCAATACCATTAGCGCAAAATGCCTTCACTATGTTTTCACCGACAGGTGTAACTGCTCTCGGGTCACAGTGGGAGCAGCCCGGCATACAACCTTCACCCTGCCTGGCAAAGAACATGTCGCCACCTGGCTGAGGAGCTAGCAATGTCAATGTCGCAAGTTAGGGACTGCTTTGGTATGAGCTGGTGACAAAGTACGATACACTGGAGGTTGCAGGAGGAGCAGGAGGGTTATTAATACACACTGCTACCAAAGATAGATTCCCAGAAGAATCCACAGTCTTCTCACCAGTAGAGACAAGTTGGATTGGTGCATCTACACAAATACCTTTGGACAACAGATTGAGCTTCGATATTCATGTGGCCACTGTGTGCAAATGCTCATCAGCACATGTATCGTAGACATCAGAGTTCTAACCTTCTCCGTGGAGGAAAAGAGGAAGACTACAGAGAGGTTTCATGATGGAGGCAGATCATTTGCTGTGGTGACCCCTAAAGGGAGAAGCCAAAAGAAGAGGAAGTCACTTTTATGAAAATGTGTTTCAACAAGTAATTTGCTGTCAGCCTTTTAAATTACATACAGCATGTTGCTGTATTTTTTATTGTTTTGTATTGATCTCAATGTGTTGTTGACTAAACCCAAACCCTTGGGATTAATAAAGACATGTTGAACCTTGAACCATCTTTAACCTTCAAGGTACACATACCAAACAGGTTTAAATGTGAATAGTACCCCTCCCTAAGAAGAAGATACTTCAATTTCCCTGGAATTATCCTGCGGATAATTGACACCACATGATGGTCAGTCACGGTTGTTTTATAAATAAATGTGACTGTCACACAGGTGGTTGTTCTGGCAAACAACATAAGTTATTGGTTCCATCCAGGAGGGAGCAACTAAAACACTTAAAATATTTTCATGTATATCTGACACAAAATTATACGACATCATGGCAAAGATTTGCACTGCATTTGATGAGCGCGCCAAACACCAGTGCTAATAACTAGAAATAATAGAAGTCGTAAGAGAGTTGGTTGCAGAAGTGCACTTCACTGACGACACTGATGATAGCACGCACAAAAACGCAGTCCAATCTACTTAAAAGACTTTATTGTTGTACACATGCGAAAAAAAACAGTTCCAGGTTTGTGCAGAAAGCCAGTAAGCCAGTCACTGGCTGTGTATCAGTGTAAGTTCCAAGGCCAGATAAATGGTGGAAAATCTGTTGTGGCGACCACTAATCAGGATCAGCTGAAAGAAGAACACATTTTAGAACACATTAGTTTGTGATCGCAGAGTATGCTGACTAAACAGAAGAAGGCAGTAATGCAACATTATGAAACCCAACTGCAGTTTAACGCCATTGGCAGGATTACTTAAGCCTAACTGGTCTGGAGCAGGGTAAAGGCTTTCGTGAATCTGAGTCTAAGCCTAATGAAATTACCATCAACCCTCACATCTTTTATTTGCTGTTTATTTCTCGCTACAGAGGATACAATGTAAGCTACGGGTTTCTTTTTGACAGGTGTTTATTTTCTCATAATCACTGTTCACAGTTCAAATTCATTCTCATCCGACCAAAGGAATGTAAGAATGTGCTATAATAGATTTTGCCTATTTGTTTTCAATGATGCATCATTATTTTTAGAAAATTAATTGCATTGTCCTTTCTCTTTTGTTATTTGGCATTGGGTAATTTAAAAAGGGTGTTTATAAATCTAAATTGTTATCAACTTTATAAATCTAAAATATTATTAAGGTCCAGTGTAAGAATGAGTGAGTTCTCATGGTGAGACTGCTGACTGTAACAAATTTGAGGACTATGACGACCTTCACATACCAGAAAGTATGTTGTTCACCAACAATAGAAATCAAGATCTCTGTAAAGCAAGATTCTTGACTACAGTTCATGTAAAAGCCCCATTAAGTAACTCTGAGTAGTTCCGAAAAACAGTGCCTGCATCTCCGCAAAAACCAATGTCTGACCACTCCACTACTCAGCAGGAAGTGTTTATCCCATCAATCCGCTGACAGCCGTTTCTTTTTTTGCAGCAGAATGAACTTTCTGCTGCAAATGCTTCTTGGCATTTTCAGCCATTCACCAACCACTACGAACTCTATAGCTAGTACTAGTAGGAGCACATTGCAGCTATGGTGCTTCTGCTTTGACTTCGTCAGTCGTGATGTAAAAAGCATCTCTTCCTGTTTGCAGTGCAGGAATGTCGTTGGGAGACGTAGAAACACAACACCACTTTATCAAGAAAGACCGAGAGTCGCGTGGAGCTGCAGCTTACAATATATGCAATCTCTGCCAATAAACCCTCCAAAATGTTACACACTGGAACTCTAAACTTGTTAATTTATGCCACATCATGTTATGGTAATATAGTGCGTCAAGTTCTGGGCTATTCCGATTTAAACTACTTTGAGCCCTTGTTGTTTCTCACACTCAATCGCAGCTGATGGGCATTGAGTCCGTGAAGGTTCAGTGTTCGAGTCCTAATGGGGACCGGCTCTTATGATGCTTGCCTTGCCACTGAAATACTTCTTGGTCATAACATCCGTCCATCTATCATGTATGTGGAAAATCTTTTGAGTGTCATGGGAGAGGCTCGAGAGAGCTCGAGCCAACCTCAGCTAGAACAGGACGAGAGGCATGGACGGTGCACCACCAGTTAGAACCTTTCTAAGCAACTTTCAGACTATTCCACTGTAGCCTGTTGGGTTTGACGTTTTGGAAGATGGTAAACTTTTTCTTGGGCTAGATTCATTTTGTGATGGTTGCAGGGCACGTAAATGCTCCAGCATCACAGTGCAACTCTAGTTGCAAAGAGCTGAAACTCTGTTCTATCTTCAGGTTTCGCCACAGCTGCGGGTAATCGACGCACATTTCTTCGTCTTACTCCTCACTTTGTTCTTGGAGCGTTTCGGCTAATGTTTCACTACTGCCTTCTTTTGCCTCTTCATCCGTCTGTTCATTTGTTTCTTCTTGGCATGTTTCGGCACTTGGTAACTCTAATGTGGCACTACCGCCGTCCTCTACTGTTTCTTTTGGCTCTTCGTCCCCCTGTTTGTTTTTGTTTTCTTGTGTTTTGGCAGTTGGAATCACTAATTTTTCATTACTGGTTCCCGCTCCTATTTCATTTTCTACTTCCACTCCCTCACAGTCAGTAAGGGTTCCACATTTTGCCTCTCCATTTACCCACATCCCCACATACTGTTTGCCTTTTTCGGCAAAGTACAACTTTCCTTTGCCATGCTTCTCGTCATATTGCCATTCGCCTTCATACCAGTCGCCACCTATATATCGGATAATGCCCCTTCCGTGGCGCTTATCCAACAGCCACTCCCCCATAAACACGTCACCATTCTCATAGTGCATCTCTCCCCAGCCACTGCGGTGGCCCTTCCTCCACTCCCCATGGTAATATGCTAAATCACTGTAAGCATATTTACCATGCCCATGCTTCTTCCCATTTCTCCACTCCCCAATGTACAACTGATTCCCCTTGGTGTATGTGCCATATCCATCACATTTCCCATATTTCCAGTCTCCTATGTAGTTGGCACCAGACTTCCAAACCTGTTGTCCCATCCCGTGCTTCATGTCGTTCTTCCACTCTCCTTTGTATTGATCTCCATTGAGCTCGTAAATTGTGCTCCGCGGTCCATGTCTCTGTGACCTTCTTTCCACCACTTTTGATGGACATCGAAGGAAATTGTTTTTCCGTAAAGGCATGGCTACCAATGCCGTCTGATCTAATGTGGAGTATGTAACCTTTATGATATTTATGTTCAACACTTAAAAGGCAACATGACATCATCATACCAGCTGTCTTCATCTTCATGCCCTCGTCCAGGCCCGGGTCATCCAGGGGGCAGCACCATGTGTCTGTGCCAATTTTGGGCACCCACGCAGCACAACAACATGGCTGCAGATAGAACTTGAGGCTTGTTTGGTCTGGCACGAACAGCCTTCGAATTAGTTTGTTTTGGGTTGAGAGCTTGAGACCCACGCACTTTGGGCACCCGCCTTCTCCAGCGGAACCATTGGGAATGGAGACCTGCTGGTTCTGATAGTGTACAACTGACTTCATGTGAAACACATTTTCACGTTTTTACTACTTTTTACTACTAAACAAGTGGCAGCCTTTCCTTCCTTTCCTTACTTTGACTTTCCGAGTTGTTAATCCAACTAGGAACTCAGAAAGTCCGCCTTCCAACTACACCTGGAATGCGCCAATAGCAACTGTACCCTCAGAGTTGATCGTTTTCCACTTGAGAAGTTGGAAAAAACATGGATGCAAACGTATGCCTGGCTGCCCACTGTTAGCAATACCTGGCAATAACAACGGTCTAAATGGTATTTTGCATACAAACAGTGTATCAACATGTCTACTGATACAAATCTAACAGTACTACTGTACGTGTACGGCTGACTTAATGTGACGCAAACGAAAGCTGTCTTGGAATCCCATGTCAGGGTTGGTGAGGTTGCTGCGACTCTCTTCTTTCGGGCAGTTGAGAAGAAGAATTTCAGTTTCTCCCTTTAGGTGTCGCCCTCTTGCCCTCTTCCTGGTGTCCTCTTCTGTTACACCAACTGTCCTCATGTCTTCCATCACAACATCCATGGAAGAAATCAAACAGACACTGCCACAAGAAAACGTCCATGGTCTGGTCCTCGCTTCTCATACAACACGACGCAGAGTTCATAACACCGTTGGTAATGTTCGAGCAAGCTTTTGGATAAGTAGTGAGAGTTTCCAGTCAATTTGTATAGCAAAATTTGTGCGTAATAATGCCCAACTATTTAAGCTGTAATATCTGTGAAATAGTAGTACCAGCTAAATATGTAGCAATAGTATAGTACTACTATTAGCAGTAGCAGCAGCAGTAGGAGGAGTAATAGCAACAGAATCAGTAGTCAAAGTAGGCTAAGTATTGGAAGTAATAACAGTAGTACTAGTAGTAGTAGTAGGAACAATAGTAGTACTATTAGCAGAATTAGTAGAAGTAGTGGTGGTAGTAGTAGTAATAGCAGCAGAATTAGTAGTCATAGTATTAGAAGCTGTAACAGTAGTACTAGTAGTAGAAGCAATAGTAGTAGTCGTAGTTGAAGTACCAGCAGAATCGTAGTAGCGATAGCAGTAGCAGCAATAGTAAAAACAGCAGTAATAGTAGAAATCGTAGTAGTATAAGCAGCAGAATAAGTAATAGTAGTAGCGCTACAACTAATTCGTAAATACTCAATTAGTACAAAATAATATGTTATCCCTGCAATGAAATTCAGTAATAACATTTTAACACAGTACTTGTAGTAATCGTAAGAGCAATAGTAAAAAATAGTAGGTAATAGTAGTAGTAGTAAGAGTACTAGTAGTAGCAATAGTAGTAGCGCTACTCTGCTACTCTACTAATTCTGCTGCTATTATTACGAGTATGAGTATTAGAAGTATAGTAACAGCAGTAGAAGAATCAGTAATAGGAGCAATAGTAGTAGTCATAGTGGAAGTACCAGCAGAATTAGTAGTGATAGTAGTAGTAGTAGTAATAATAATGATTCTAAGGATTCAAAGCTTTGTTTTCAATATGTAAAAATAATGTTGTCCCTGCAATGAATTCAGTAATAACAGCAGTAGTAATAGCAGGCATAGTTGTATTCATTTGCCAAAACCTCTGCTTGACACCCAGTCCAGTAGGTGGCGGTAATGCGCCTGTAAGCCGGCTGCCGACCGCCAATAAGTTTATCAGAAGAAGGAGATATTGTTCTTGTGGCTCACGTGACGGTGACTCGGCTTCAGTCAGCTGATAAAGTCCTTCGTTCGTAGTTTCGTCCGCAACACGAAGAGCTCGGTCACCGTCGAGTTTAACAGTTGTGTTCTGGTTTGTGTTTTTGCTCCGGACACGATGACGAATCTCTGCCCACTGTTCGTGTTCGCGGTCTTAGCGCTGAACGTCGACGCGCTGGTTAGGTAAGGAGACAAACTCGTTAAGCTAGTAGTACACGATTAACTCTGTGTGTGTGTGAGTGTGTGTGTGTGCGCGCGGACAACTGTTTTTTTGTTTTGCAGCTCCAGCAGTCCTCTTTGAGACCAAAACCTGGTCCCATAACATATATGAGGAATTGGTTAAGATTTGAGACGTGGTTAAGTTAATGTTAGGAATTGGTCGGTTATGGTTAAGGTTGGGGATAAGGCTTTGTTTCGTGTGTGTGTGTGTGTGCGTGCGCGCGCGCGCGTGTTAGATATCTGTCTCCGTTGTCTGATCTTGTGACTTTGATTCGTCAATGTCGATCTCTGAATCTGCTCTGCTAGCACATAAGGACTTTATTATCATCATCGTTATTGTTATTATCAGTAATCAATGAAGTAGAACTGGGTCAGATGTTACCCCCAAAGCCCCCACAGTCACTGTTGGTTGTTTAGATATACTATGGCCAGTCTTTACATTAGGTATATGAACTTAATAAATAAATAATAAAACGGCAGAAGTGTGGTCTTCTGCTGCTGTAGCTCTTCTGTCTCTTCTGACATGTTGTGGGTTCACAGTTGGACTCTTGCACCCTTTGGTTTAAGTCTGGGCAAAATGGCCATAATGGTTCTGATTTAAAAAAAAAACAAAAAAAACAAAGCCAACAACTTTCAGACCAGTCAATATTTGATCGATTTTGACAGAAAACAATAAAAACGTGAAACACCCTGTTGTTTTTGCCTAAGGCTAAAATCTCTGCCATTTCCTTTAGTAGTTAAAGTATCTTCAGGGCATTTCACCTCAGAGAGCTGCCCTGACTGGATATTTTCTCTTTTCAGGACCATTCTCTAAACTCTAGAGCTGGTTGCTGTGAAAATCCCAGTAGATTAGTAGTTTCTGTGATACTTGGACCAGAACCTGTGGTAACAACAACCACACCATGTTCAAACCCATTTAAATCACAGTTTCTCCCTATTTGACCGTCAGCGGCTTGTCGTGACCATGTCCTCACGACTAAATACCTGGTCGGACTGGATTTTGAAATGCATGTCTATGATAATATTATTATTTTTAAAAACGCCTTACTAAATAGCTGTCATGGTTTTTGTTTTCCTGTCCAGAATTCCTCTAACGAAGTTCCGCTCCATCAGACGCGAGATGACAGACTCGGGGAAAAGTGTGTCGGAGCTTTTGGCCGACAAACACTCCTTGAAATACAACCTTGGCTTCCCTTCCAGTAATGGACCCACTCCAGAGACACTGAAGAACTACCTCGACGTGAGTCGTTGGCTGTGTTTCCTCCATGTTTGCAGGTTTCTTGTCTCCAGCCTGATACAATAACCCTTTCTCCCCTTTGTCATAACACAGAAGCATATTTTCAAATTATTCCAATATACGTTTACATGTTTTTCCCATTGAATTACTCTCAGCCTTTCCAAATCCTTTACAAACAGGAAGTGCGTACAGTATGACTTGACAGAAAATCTGACCAGAGTCACATGAAGCCAAAGTTCGCTTCAGGTTTTTAAACAGCTGATTTACTGCATGACTCGATGATCGTGGTGACCTGTGACCTAAAAACATCAGCCACAACTGAGCAGGTCATCATTTATCAAATCAAAACTGCAGTTTGATTGTTTTATTTTGGATTATTCAGTAGTTTTATGCCACTTACCATTAGCATACAGACATTAAATGTCTTAGAGTGAATATTGAACTGAAGCTTGAGTTTAAAAACGTCCCCGACCCATTTGCTAGGATGATAAGTGGCAGGAAAATCACAATTAGGCCTCGTCCACACCTCCCTTTATGGTCTCCTTTGTTGTTAAAAGGCTTTTCATAAATGAAGAAATGTCTTTACACATACAAACCCCCAAAAAAACGACGCGAAATGCTGTAGTTCACATGGAGAAGAGGAAGTCGTTGCTTCACTGTGCTTGCGTTAAGTGTGGCAGAGGTTGAGAAATGTCCCGCTTTCACAGCATTTTCCAGCATAGACGGCAGCCTGCACATGGGCAACATGTTCACCTCTAGTTGACTTCACTCAAATGATTATTTCTTAAACACTTTTTCTCCCTCTGTCTCACCATCCATCCACCTGTCATACCGTCTGTCTTACGTCCGTTTCTGTCTGTTTCAAATGTCCCGAGAGATTACAGTAAGTGTTTTGCTGAGGTCATCGTGAGATTAGCTGCAGTCATGCGTTTCCTCAGTTGGATTATTTACCGGCAAGTTCCAGTTAAACCTCTACAAGCTGTCCAGACACAGATGTTTGTTTGAGATCCTAATAAATCTGTGTGGTTTTTTGTTTTTTTTTAAACCAGGCTCAGTACTACGGTGACATTTCCCTGGGAACCCCTCCTCAGACCTTCAGCGTGGTGTTTGACACGGGCTCGTCCAACCTGTGGGTGCCGTCCATTCACTGCTCCCTTTTAGACATCGCGTGCTGTAAGTGCTGACGTTGTTTACACATCACCGTGGCGACGCAGTGTCTGAGCCGCTGTAAACACAACACACGTCTGTTTTCACAGTGCTTCACCACAAATATAACTCCGCCAAGTCCAGCACGTTCGTGAAGAACGGAACAGCCTTCGCCATCCAGTATGGATCTGGGAGCCTGTCGGGGTACCTCAGTCAGGACACGTGCATGGTATGCTCTCGCCTGACGCGGAATCCTCAAAGTGAACCGTGTGCCAACGCCGGCGCTGGTAAACTTTTATCATTCCCGTTTCCAGATCGGAGACCTGGCAGTGGAGAAACAGGTTTTCGGCGAAGCCACGAAGCAGCCCGGCATCGCGTTTATCGCGGCCAAGTTTGACGGGATCCTTGGAATGGCCTACCCTCGCATATCTGTGGACGGGGTGGCGCCGGTCTTTGACAACATCATGAAACAGAAGAAAGTGGAGAAGAACGTCTTCTCCTTCTATTTGAACAGGTGGGGGCACGTTTTTTGGCACCAAGTCAGTCAGGGTTCCAGAAACACTCTCAGGGTTCCCACGGGTCCTTGAAATCCTTGAAAGTTAGTGAATTTGTAAGTCTCCCTTGTTTGTTACGGCGCCACCTACTGTTTCATGCCCTGCATTGTTTGTTTGATGTGTCTTCATTTCCAGACAGCATCAGGTGACCTTCACAAACCAGAAACTATGATGTTCTAAATGTGGAACGCACACTCTGGCACAAAGTGGCTGCCTCTGTAAAAGAAAGGCTCTTTTGTCTTAAGTACGTTCTATGGCTACGGAAAAAAAACAAAAAAAATTCTATTTCAAAAATGATAATACACATATGTATGAGTAATATTTTCAGAGATGGTCGCTTTAACTGAAGTCCTTCAGTTCACTGTTTTTAACCTGCAGCAGTGAACAGACTCTGATAAAGCCGCTGTTCAAACAGGTCGACTGGTGAAGGCGGAGCATGTTTTCACAGCTGTACGTTTCTCAGAGTAAATGTTCATTTTGCTTCATTATCTGCGTCTTTCGTTTTATCTGCATTGAAAAACTGCCACAGTCGCTGCACTGAGATACGGCCGGAGTCTGTGCTCCGGTCACGCAGGAAGCACCAAACCATTCGCTCAACAAATCCTTTTTTTAATGAGCTGATTCTAATGATTCGGCTGCACAGAAAAACACCTGCTTTGCCCGTCGCTAGTTTAAAAACGACGTCACTACAGTTCCTCGCCGACGCTCCTGACCCTGTGTTCACTCTTTTCTGCCAGGAACCCAGACACGGCGCCCGGCGGCGAGCTGCTGCTGGGAGGGACCGACCCCAAATACTACACCGGTGACTTCAACTACGTCAACATCACCCGGCAGGCGTACTGGCAGATCCGCATGGACCAGTGAGTCGCCGTGTGAGCAGTCGGTTTGGTTTTTAGATTTTATTCATGTATTTAGTTTTCAAAAACATGTGTGTGCGTGTGCGACAGGTTGGTCGTGGGCAGTCAGCTGACTCTGTGCAAAGGCGGCTGCGAGGCCATCGTGGACACAGGGACGTCTCTGATCACCGGCCCCTCTGCCGAGGTCAAGGCTCTGCAGAAAGCCATCGGAGCGATTCCACTCATCCAGGGAGAGGTGAGTTAGAGGGGGCGGGGCCTGGTTGGGTTTAAGTCAGGTCAAAGGGGCGACATACTTTATATTTGTATTTAGTTATCAATAATCAGTTTAACCAGGTGATGAGACGACTTCCTGCAGACTCTGTGATGGGAGACTTGAACCAATCACAGGGCAGTTCTTGCATGTTGCTGCAATTATAGGGAGTTGTTGTTACCGATGCTTAAATGGCAAAGAACCTGTAAAAGTGTAAAATACTTGGACTGTAAATGCACTTAAAGACTTTTTATAGAACAAACTGTAAATTAATAGTAAAGAAGAAGAAAAGGCAAAGGCAAAGGCAAAAAATACTTTTAGTGTCCAATGAGACCAGAACCTGGAATTTAAGACAATTTTGTAGCTCGTTCCTGGAAGAAGTCACTTCATATTTAAATGTATTTTTATCTTTTTATCCCCTGAAATTAGTACAGACTCTTGGAACTGACCATAAGTCCTGGGATCGGCGACAACAACTCCCCTGAATAACTTGACTTTTAATGGATTGATGGACATCAGTAACTCAGTTTAGTCTCCGTGTTTATGAAAGGAGGAGTTTTTTTCTTGTTATAAATTATTTTCCTCCCACTAAAATTGTTTCTCGTACATGAAAAAAAACAACAACAACAGGAAGGTGGCCATTTTGGGTCAAACACGTTAATTAGGCCTGCAGCGATCATGCAATTCAGTTATTCATCAATTACTAAATGAATCAGACGTTTGCTGGTTCGAGTCCCCGCCTGGTCTCGATTGACCCTGGTGGGATTTGCATCAGGAAGAGTCCTGTGTTAAAAAAAGGCGGTGCCATTAACCATTGATGTGGTTTGTGTTTCAGTACATGGTGAACTGTGACAAGGTCCCGTCACTGCCCGTCATCACGTTCACTGTGGGAGGACAGAGCTACAGTCTGACCGGAGATCAGTACATCCTCAAGGTGAGTCTGTGTGCAGCACAGTTTGTCATCCAGCAGGGGGCGATCTACCTCTACTAGGAACTCAGAAATTCTGAAACAGAGCATTAAGACCCTCCCACCTTCAAAGCACTGGTGCGTCCACACACTGTACCTTTTTAGCAGCAGCAGCAGCATCATCTGTGTCTCTGTGTCTGTGTCCTCCAGGTGTCTCAGGCTGGAAAGACCATCTGTCTGAGTGGCTTCATGGGTCTGGACATCCCCGCCCCCGCCGGGCCCCTGTGGATTCTGGGAGACGTGTTCATCGGTCAGTACTACACCGTGTTTGACCGAGACAACAACCGCGTGGGCTTCGCCAAGTCCGCCTAAACCTAAACACTCGCCGCGCCGAATCGTCCCGTTCCGGCACAAAAAGGAAAACTACAGAAACATCCGAGCTGCACACGTTTTTTTTTTCTCCGTTGCTTTGCAATCACTCTGTATTTAGCAATAGACTGTGTGTGTCGAGCCTAAATGCACTGATCTACACTGGTGTGTGTGTGTGTGTGTTTGTGTGAAAGAGACTGATGATGGGTGATGATGGATGTTCAGATCTGATCAGGGATCAGCTGATCGTATCAATAGAACACTGCCTCGTGAAGTGATTTTTTTTTTTTTCTTCAGGGATTTGTTTTAAAACTGAAAAAGTGTAATTTGCATTTCAGAATGAACTTGGTTCTTGACGACTGAGTATTTTAATGTGATTGGCCTCAATAAACACCTTTTAAAACATGTTGTTTTCCTTATGTGATTTTATTAGAAACAGATCGTGTGTGTTTTCCTCGTTAAGTGTCACCACAGACCAAAACACACCCGCGATGTCATCACTGAAAAAGTGATGACAAAAAACAAGAGACACCTCTTCCACATACACACCCTTTTCAGTATGAAAGACAGACAGACAGACAGACAGACAGACATGTCACCTCTTGTTCCTGCAGTCAGAAACTCCAGGCTGGAGCTGGTCACACATGGTGACGTGTCTGTCTTTCTGTCTCTCTGTACATGTCTGAACACGCCTGGTGGGACAGAACGGTCGCCACCTGCTTTAAAGAGGAAGACATAAAAACACTTGTTTCAGTGTTTCCTCTGGAGACTGGAACACATTTAAAGTTCAACTCCAGAACTACTTTGTCACATATGTTGAGGACAGACTCAAGAACCCCGAGAGTCCCTGAGCACCGTCATTAAAAAGGTAACAAACATACAGCCACTGTCTCCTGCCATGGTTCTCGAACTGTGGTGCGTGTACCACCGGTGGTACGCAAGCTTTCACAGGTATGTGTGTATGTTTATGTATTCATTATTATATTTTTGTGTCAGTACAAATAAAGAAACTTTCACTTTCAATTCCAGTGTGTGTGTGTGTGTGTGTGTGTGTGTGTCTTTTACCTGCACGGAAGATGCACCTGTGTTTGCTCCTCCCCCTTTGTTTATGTGGCTCCCAGCCAATGAAGGTTCTCCAAAGAGGTTTTCTTGCATATACTTTTGAAAGTCCTGATACTTATGATACTTCTGTGATGCTGATGTGCCAAACGATGAAGTATCTCCTTGATTTTAAAACCTATTCTTAAGTACAATTCCACAAAATGCTCCACGGCCCTTGTTTTAACAGAGCCGTAAATTTACACCTTTATTCTTTAAACTTTCTTGAAAAATGTACAACTTCGAGAACAAAGTAGTACATTTACGAGAATAAAGTCATGGGAATGAATGGACAATTTACACAATATATATATATATATATATATATATATATATATATATATATATATATATATACATATATACACACACACATACACACATACACACACACAGTATATTTAAATTCAATGGCTTTCTTTAAACTTTAAACACAGTTTCTCTCCTAATTCTAACAAATTTGACACCAAAAAAGGCTTCTTGATGTTTTAAACACAAAATCACAGATCACAGTGGTGGGTGATCGATTCAAGATCGGACATGATGATGTGTTCAGAGCTGTGAGACAGACAGACAGACAGACAGAGAGAGAGACGGAGACACAGAGGGAGACGGAGACACAACCGGACACACGCGCCGGGTAACTTTTTAAAATGAAACTTTCCGCCTATAAGTGCGTCCATCGTGGCTCGGTTAGCCTGCGCACGTGAAGTAAACAAACAACGTTAACGGCGTTATTATTTTTTTTTTAACCCGTTAAATTATTTAAATGAATGGCCAAAATTAACGAGTTTGCCTGACAGATAGACAGTGAGACAGATAGACAGCGAGACAGATAGACAGCGAGACAGATAGACCAAAGATCAGCAGTTTCTGAAATACTTGGAGCAGCAACTGCGTCATGTTCAAAGTCCCATCAATAACCTTTCATTCTCAAACACTGGGTCGGGACCCACAGATGGGTCGCAAGACATTTTGTTTTGGGCCCCCACTCTAACCAATTTGATGAATTATCCCCAAACGTTTTAAATAACATTGATGCATTATACATACATTTGCAACAGTTATAAATATCGTGACTTGGGTCACAGTAGTTCTTTAAAAACCCTTGGATACAAAACAGAGAAAACAGATCACATCAGAACCCGAACAAACAGAAAGTCCTTTAACCCCCGTCTAACGTTACCGACCGCGTCAACAATGGAACGTCACGTCCTCCTCGGTCACGTGAGCTCAAAACTGTTGTGAATCAACAAGCAAAGTCTGAAATGAAGGAATAAAAATACATAGTGTGTTTGACAGACCCATTTATTATACATCCCCTGTAGAACCACCTCTGAAATTTGTACATCATGGAGAGACTTACTGTACACTTTACATACATTATAATGCATCTCTTCAGTCACGGTCACATTAGTTCATCACATAAAGCTTCATTTCCTTCTGCGTCTCCGGCTGCCGCCACAACTGTCGTCTTAACTATCATCTAACATGTGAATAACGTCACAATCGTCATTTCTACTGTACAGTGTCCTTCATGGTCAACGGGAGGTGCTGGCTAATCTGACGCTCCGTGTGCCGCCATGGCCGCACAGCACAACAATCTGCCAACGCAGAGATTCTTGAAAACTAAAAAAATTGCAGCTTTATATTCATCATAAATACATATTTTATTGTAGCCCTTTCCTTTCTGTGCTGTAAAAATAATGGGTTTAAGACAATGCTCCTTCAAACAATGCCCTGAGCTGGAGGCAGATCAATTACAAACTGTTGTGTGGGTGGAAGAGTTCAGTAAACAGACCTGAGAAGCTTTGAGCCGACGTCTTCACCGTGTTCAGCTCTCGTGCGTCAGCAGTGCGGACCCGGCTTTGAAAAGTCGGCCCACATGGCCATACGATCGGCGTCAGTAAACGTCGTTGTGGCGACTAGTTTGGAGAAAGTGCAGCGATTGTACGGAACAGCAAAGACATGAAAATAGTTCCAGTCTGGGGAGTCAGTGGGGTTGATGCCCAGGTGCTCCATGCACAAGCCCAAATACACGTCTTCAATGTAGACCGCTTTCACGTGTTTGGCTCCCTCCAGCAGCTTTTTTGGGAGGTCCAAAGTAAGGACGTAGCCAAGACCCAGAGCATAACGCGGGTAATATGACCTTGGGAAAACCTCGTGGGGAAGGAACCATTTTGAATTTGGATCTCTAAGAACTTGACCACCGTTTGCCACAAGTCCCGTCATGTAGTTTGATTTTGGAGCGTTTGACAACATCGTGACGAGTCTGGGAACATTCAGGAACATGTCTGAATCGATCTTCATGGCGTACGAGGCGTTGGAGCAGTAGGTGTCCAGCCACTCCATCATCACCATGGTCTTGATGGTCAGGTTCTTGTAGCAGTCCACGAAGTCGCTCTGGATCAGGTCCCGGTGCTCGTTGCTCTCCTGCAGCAGCTGTTCTCGGAGCTGCTCGCCTCCCTCTCCAGTGTACAGCCCCAGCTGGAAGATCACCGTCACCACTTTGTCCAGTACCACACTTTCACTTCCCCATGTTTTACGGACGATGTCTCGATCGGCCCTGTTTTTTGGCGCCACAGGGACCATCAGAACCACGAAAGGCTTCTGCTCTGCACATTTCTGCGGCTCATTCATGATGAAGTGATACTGGTAGGGATATTCCACCAAATATGGACCTGGAGACACATAGGGAGGCGGGGTTGTTGGCACCGAGTCATTGTTGGATTGGTTGGTCTCAGCGGGGACACTGACGCTGCTGCTGCTGCTGCTGCTGTTGCTGCTGTTGCTGCTGCTGCTGCTGCTGCTGTTGCTGCTGCTGCTGTTGCTGGTGGTTCTGATGCCGGTGCTTGTGGTAGCACTGGTTATGCTGGTGGTTGTGATACTGGAATTTACCATTTCGGCTAAAGCCTCGTCCATGTTCAGCGTCTCTGAAGGAACCAACCACCTGTGAGTGGTGGAGTTTGCCGGATGTTGCAGCCACCAATCAGGGTTCCAGTCCATTGCCATTCCCATGATGTTGGTGTAGTAAATAATGCCAAAAACGCCCAAAAACAGAACAAATAAAAAAATGCAACGTCGGGATCTGCAGCACCACCACCTCCTGCTGCTGCTGCTGCTGCTGCTGCTGTCGTCCACTGGCTTCAATGTGTCCGTCAGTCCTTGGCTGAAATCAGACATTAATTTCCTGGTTTGTTTTTTGCTTTTTTTTTTAAAAAACAAAAGAAAAAAAAAAGGATCAAGAATCTCACGCACACACACACACACACACACACACACACACACCTTTGTCCCCCTGTTGTCCTCACACTCTCCAGCATGTTGGAACTTCCCTGTCTGTCTGCTTTTCATCTGTAGTGAGAAAACAGCCTTAAGTGTCACTTGAATAAGAGGAAACACAAGTCACACGACGACAAGCAACAGACGTCGCACAATCATTTATCACAGAGTCAAAGTCCGTCACGTCACGTACCTAATCCCAGGGTGTGTGTGTGTGTTCTTCCAGACAGGTGTGCTGAAGAAGAAGAAGAAGAAGAGCAGACGTTACTCCTCTGAAAAATTCATGGCAGGATTCAGTTTCTCTCAGGTGTCAAAAAAGCAGCGCGAGGCATGAACATGTTTGTGTCCAAATGTCCCCGACGTCCCTGTGACATGTTCCAGCGCGACACTGAAGCAGTGGGACGAGTTCCTCACTCAGGTAACCATAGCACTGTGTGTGTGTGTGTGTGAGGTGGTTTTTTTTTTTTTTACCTGCAGGAAGACACACCTTTGTTTGCTCCTCCCCTTTGGATTATGTGGCTCCCAGCCAATGAAGGTTCTCCACAGAGGAGAGTGTGTGTGTGTGTGTGTGTGTGTGTGGGGGGGGGGGTTGTTTACACAGGAATTATGGTGTGGTGCCTTGAGAGGAGGTTTGATTTTGTTGTGCTTAAGGTTGTGGTGAAGTTAAAGAAGGCAGCACTTAGCTTTTAAATTGTGTTCACACTTTAAAAACCATACCCATCACAAACTCAATATCTCGTCTTGAGTGGAGTCTGGGGCATCTTTACTCCCTCGTCTTTCGTTAGTGCCTGAATCGGCCCCTGGCAAGAATTTGAGCGAGGAACCTGTCATTATCTGTAGGAGCCCCAGAGTTAAGTTGGTTTAAGGTTAGGCCGGTTGGTTGATGCAAGATTTGACACTTGTTACAATGTCATTTATTAACAGTTGAAGTAGTTAACTGTTGGCCTTCAGCCTTTGATTCAATGAAATCTTCTCACAAGGAAAGGAATGTGGTGTTGCCTCTCTGATCTCATGTTGTTCTTTAGATAAAAGCTACCAAGGACACATATTGACATATTTGACAGCTATGATACATAAAAAGGAATTGGAAAACATCCAGCAGTTGGATGGATGTGTCCGTTTTAGAAGCTGTACTTTAAGTTTCGGTGTAACAAGGTTACATTACCAAACTACATTATCCTTCAGATTATTTTTATTATAATAATATGCGTGGCTTTCCGGTTCTTTTTTAAAAGGGGTTAATGTGCATAAAAACTCTTGAAATTTGACATGGAGGTCTGGTAGGCAGAAAAACACATAGGGCACAAACCTGTTTATAGTCCCAGAGCTCTATAGCGCCCTCAGAAGTTGGGTCATGGTCAGACAAAAGTGTTCAGAGTGTTCAGAGTGACTTATAGCTAAAGGATTTCTTACTCACAAACCGGGAGCAGTCGGGAGTTCACGAGGAAATGTCATTCAAGTTTAACAGTAAACTGGAATATCTTAGTAGGACAAAGATAATTCAGAGTGCAAAAACTTTCTTAAAAAAATGTATGCACTACTTTTCGGTTATTTGTCATCTACTTTAAGTCGAGAGAAGCCTGGAGCACTTTGTCATTTCTATGACAACCTTCATAAAAAAAATGTCTTATCTTGATGTTTAACAGGAAGCCGACGTTAGATTTACGAGATCTAAGCACACACACACACACACACACACACACACACACAGGGAGAGCCATGTGGAGCTGATCACCTGATTCTGTGGATTATCGCGGCTTCTGTTCCGTTTTACAGCCTTTTAATGAATCTTTCACTACCCAGAGCAAAGCAAAACATCATTGTTTTATTTCCTCTGGACTCTGTTGGGAGTGGAAACAATGCAGCAAACAATACAACCACTTGTTACGTGGCTGCATTTGAAGATTTAGCAATGTTTAGTGTACGTACGTGCAAGTGTCACATATTTGAAGAACGGAGATTTGGGACGTGTGTGGGACGCTCTGCAGAACCTTTGGTGGATCTTTGATCCTCTTCCTCTTTGACCACGACGAAGAACCCAAAAATGTCAGTGAGAAAGAGTAAGTAAAGAACCACTATGTTTGATTTGAACCTCCACCTACTGTGTTGATCTTGTCCGTTATAGTTCATCCTAACTTTTTACTTGTTTTAACTTCTGTGTGTTTTACTGCACGTTCTTATAGCCTCTGTTTATGTTTTCATAGACAAACGTTGAAAGTGGGACTTGATAAAGAGCATGGCAGACCACAGACACAACGCCTCGAGGGTGAGGCAGGTACATGAGTGTCCTGTGCGAGATACGGTCATCTATTTGGTACAGAAAAAAATAAACCTGACAAACTTGTTTTAAAGGTCAGGAGAGAGTCTGCGTCTGTCCATCTGTTTGTTTCCTCAACACAAATGAAACTAAATCCACGTATCACTTGTCTTTTTTTGTGTTTGGTCATGAGATATTTTCTGGGTAGTTTTGTTTTGGAGTCAATTTTCTTAGTATTATTTTAAAATAACACACGCATAAGACAATCCAGTTTGATGAAAAATAATCTAAATTTGTTTTAACTAATAACAGCTTTCTTTCAGCTTTTATGACCAGTAACAATTACAAACAAAGGTGTGTGTTAAGGACATATGGTATGAATTAAATTATAGTCAGCTTCATCATAAGAAGGAAAAAGACACTTCAGATTTTAAGTCAAGGTTTCTTAGTAAAAATGTTCTCGCTGAAGCCGCAGAAAGTTGCATTTAAAAATCCACACACATGCAAACAAGAGCAGCAACACAACCTAATGAATCGTGAAAGCATGCATGGGCGTCGTCAACAGGATAAGTAAGGAGAACAAAAGCCTCCAACGAAAACCCTTGAGTTGTCGTTAGGTGTATATTTGTGTTTTGAGTTACCTGGGTCATGGGCGGCCTCTTCCTGCTTCAGGCAAAGTTGTGGCTGGAAGCTGAGGACACCTGAAATGCTGCAGCCAGATGACCGGGCTGAACCATGTGTCACCATCTCACGGGGTGGATTGTGTTTTATTTGGCTCGACTTAACCTTTATCCCCCCCCCCCCCGCTTCCCTGTGAGTTATTCCAGTTTGACCACATCAGTGTACACAAGTGCTCACAGGTGTGATTGTTGTCGCTCACCAAGTGCACCCTGTGTTAAATCTACGATTTAAAAAGCACTCTCTGAGAACTAAAAAGACATTTTGAAAATATATGAACCCTTTATCACCTAACTCTCAAAAGGTCTGCCTGGATTTTTGTACTTATTTTAACCACAAAAGGACCAGAAAACGTGTGCTTTGGCCCATAAAATGCTGTTTTAACAAGTTTAACAGTTTATTTAGAAAAACAACACTGCACTGTACGCCATCAACAACAATTTGAACAGTATAAAACATATTTACGGTAACATTTTTAGTCAAGTCTCTTAAAGGAATACTTCACCGATTAGCATTTAGCTTTGTATTACTAGCATAGGGGTAGTATTTTTGACAAATATCTTCCTTCTTTTCTTTGTTAGGTTCCCCGATGACACTTGGTCCTGTTAGCGCTAATGTTAGCAAAGATGGCGGACACTGTTTACATCCTGGAATGAGGTCTCGTCCCCCATACGAGGGGGTCTAAAAAGTAGGACCAAGTGACCACGTGTCACTGGTGGACACGTACATGAGTTAATATATTACATTAGGCCACTAATAAGGAACAAGGGAGAATGGTGAAATAAATCTCATACACGATAGCTGCTCTTTCACACAGGTTTCTGATCCTGGTCTGCTTTCCCATACGGACCAGACCCCAACACGGTGAACTGTGAACTTCTCCCACAAAGATGGACGACACATTTACTGTTGTTTTCTTCTGTAAACCAGCTTCTTCTTCTTCTATCATATCAGGTATTAACTGTGGAGCTCGACTCCTCATCGCAGTATCTGGCTGTTTTAGTCTGACTTTGCGAAATTTGATTGAGTATAATTTTTGTTGGACTTACATATATTTTACCTGTCCAGTTTTAGTCAGACTAACGCAAGCTTCACAACATCTAAGGGCGTCGGGTGTAGCTGTGACTATGAGAGGAAACAGTCTTGTACCACTGACTTTATTTATTTTGACTTGGTTCCAGGTTGGTCGTCTCAGGCTTGGAGTCGGAACTAATAAGGAACAATAGAGAAAGGTTAAATAAATATCATACACAATAGCTACTCAGGTTCACACAGGATTCTGATCCTGGTCTGCTTTCCCAAACGGACCACACTCCAACTTTAAAGAACATTTGGGCTGATTACAAACACGCCCTGGAAAGCTTAAATCAATCAATCAATCAATCAATCTGTCTGTCTGTCTATCTATGGCTTTCTCTCTATTTATCTATCCATCTATCAATCATCCATTTATCCCACCTTCCACTTCCCCCTCCCTCCAAAATTCCTTTAACTTCCTTTTCCGGTTGTACGTGATGACGCAGGAGGGCACGTTACGCGATAACGTCTGACGTCATATCTTCCAGCTCAGCCGCCGCTGTGTGGCCGAGTCCGAGCTCCCTCCCCCCGCTGCTCCGTGAGCCGCTACCCGCGGATGACTGTCATCCGCCGGCTGAAAAAACAGCTACACGGCTCCTGCCTGCGGTCGGAGTGCGGAGCTTTGGTGCCGTCATGGCGGAGTGAGTCGGTACGGAGGTCCCGGGACTGCTGCAGGTTGGTGTTCGTGTGACTTTTGTGGTGTTGTTATTGTACAGATTGTGAAATCATTTAACTAATTAGCTTTATCGCGTTCACATCCTCCGCACACACACATTTGTAACCAGTGTTTGCACGTGCTGTTGACTCAAGTCTCCACCTTAAATGAAGTGACATGTGGCTGCCTGACCCGCCTTCTATTGTCTCTCAGCTTCAACTTCCCGGCAGGACACACCTCGGGAGGTGGACCGGGGGGCAGAGCATTGTGTTTAGGGCCCCGTTTTCATTACAAGAGATTCAATCTTAGATTAAAACAAATGTGCTTAATAACACATACCACGTAAAAACAGGGATTTCTTCTTCCACTACATGGTACCGGCACGGCTCAACTCGGCACAGTTTTATTTTTGCTTTTCCATCAGTGATAGTACCTGGTACCTTGTGCTTTTTTTAGTACCTGCTCTGGCGAGGTTCCAAGTGAGCTGAGCTGATACTATATGTGACGTCAACAGACTGCTGGCCACTGATTGGTCAGAGAGTGTCGTCACTAGAAGAGTCATGAGTGCGACGCCCGACACAAGAATCAAAGCGATCAATGCTGAAGTGTCGATCAGTTAAAAAGACTTCATGTGTTAACGTGTTAATCTCCAACATGTTTGGAAGGAAATGTCTAAAATGAATAGTCTGGTGTATTTAGCGACAAATCAAACCGCGATGAGTCGAGACGTGCCGTACCAGGCGGTGTTTGTGTAATGCTGTAATTAATCGGAGAGTGATTGCCCTGATTTTCCTTCTCGGACACACAAGCATCTGTGGTGATGGTGCTGGACTCAGGTGAAGTCGCCATGGATCGGGTCGAGGGCGAACACATCGGCAGCTGCAGAGACCCGTTGGAGCCGGATGTCAGAGCAGATTCACTAAAACCCAGCAGCCCTTCTGCAACAACCAGAACACCGTCCAAAAAGAGCAATGCAGCGAAGAAAGAGAAGGTTTCCCACAACGGGCTCCCAGTCCAGACCCACCACAGTCCAGTGGAGAAGAGGGCATCGTTAAAAGTTGGCGCCACACCCAGACCCCCGCTTCGCCGTCCCCTCAGCCTGGAGATGACGCCCAGGAGCCTGCGAGGGTCTCAGGAGCAGATGGCGGACAGGCGGCCTCCTTGGCGCAGCGGCTCTGCTGCTCCCTCACCTCCAGCTCGCAGCCTGACCAGCCCCAGTCTGGGTGCAGGTGGATGGATGCGGCGCAGTGAGAGCACCTGCTCGGTAAACTACTCCCTGGGGCTCCGGGCAAGCAAGGGGCAAATGCGACCTGCCACCTCGCTCCCGCACATCGCTAAAGGGACGGGGGCTACGCCGCAGCCTGCACCCGCCAGATCCTGCCTGCTCGTCGCCCTGAGGCCTCTGAACCTGGAGCAGGAGAAGCAGGCTTTCTTTCAGTCGGATTTCAAGTACGAGCCCCAGTTTGAGTACACTCAACCTGAGCCGAGGTCTGTGCTGGAGAAGTACCGCGAGGGCTCAGGCCTGTTCCTCGAGCAGGTACGGTATGGCCTGTCAGGGTGAAGCCCTGTCACGGCTGATGAAGATGATGGTGATGGTGGTGTCTCTGTGTCTTCCCCCGCAGGCGGTTGGAATCATGGAGTGCGTCCTGAGGAAGTTTGGCTCATATGAGGACTTTGAGGTGGTGACCGGTGGAAACGTGCTCTCGAAAAGTCAGATCTGGGCTGCGGTTCGCAAATATCTGCAGAAAGAAGGCTGCGTGGGAGAGGTGAGCGGTCTCGGGTAAAAGTATCTCAGCAGAAAATGATTTTTATAAGTCGACTCTGTATAATATTGTATAATACTGTATAACGTATTACTTACGTAAAAGTCGTAAAGTATATGACATTTACTGTGAGTAAGTCCTTTTCTGATATAAAATGTGCTTAAGCTTTAGAAGTAAAAGTATTAAAAAAGAGGAGTTCGGATTGAGCCCATCAAGATTAATAAAGCTCTATATAAATACAGACCATAATACCAGCTCTGCCTGTGTGTGTGTTTGAAGGTGGTCGTGCGTCTGTCTGATGAGCTGCTGTCTCAGGCAGTGATGGTGGTGGAGAGCTGTCGTCCCACTCTGACCATTAACTTGGCTGGAGCTCGGCAGCACTGGCTGGAGGGGATGCTGAGGCATGAGATAGGTACGCTGCAGCTCACAGACGCCTCCATCCAGTAACTACAACCCTTCTCTCACCGTCCTGGCATGACTGACAGGGTTTGGCATGCGTACGTCTCATTACCGTAACTCCGTGACTGTTTGATATCTAGAAAATCCTCATGTAGGGGGAGGAGAGTGGAGAACCCAGAGTAAACCGACGCACACACGTGGAGAACATGCACACTGACAAGATTGTGTGGTCCTTGTATGTCTTCATGTTAATCACAAATATAGCTGTGGACGTTTGTCGTCTTTCAGGGACACATTATCTGCGAGGTGTCAACAACGGTCTGCAGCCGTGGGCCAGCGCGGACGGCAGGAAGCAGTTTGGCCTCAAACCGGCCAACCCTACAGAGGAAGGCCTGGCCAGCCTGCACAGCGTCCTGCTGAGGAAGCAGCCGTATCTGTGGCGAGCAGCTCTGCTCTACTACACCGTCTACCACGCTGCCAGCATGAGCTTCAGCCAGCTCTTCAGTCACATCGCACGCTTCGTCCAGAACCCCGACGTCCGCTGGGAGTACTGTCTGAGAGCCAAGAGAGGACAGACGGATACGTCGCAGCCCGGTGAACCAACACACACACACACACACAGGTCTTTATGGCCATAATAGTTTTACATGGGGAGTCATGTCTCCTCAGGACATCTGTAATATTAATGGCTAATTCGCACGGGTTAAGAAATCTCAGTAAAACTACCACAAATAGGAGCGGTCAATCGGGGTAAATCACTCCGGTGTTTTTAGGACAGACAGACGGCTGTTTTTAGGACAGATGGACAGCAGGAAGAGGAGAGACTAGAAGTGTGTCCCATGATTTAGGGACTGACTAAGTGTGTGTGTGTGTGTTGTCAGGCTGCTTCAGTAAAGATCAGGTTTACCTGGACGGAATCCTGCAGCTTCTCCGCCATCGAAGGTCCATCGACTTCAAGATATTGACGTCTCTAGGAAAAGTGAGTGGGACACTCCTCATTCATTCATTCATTCATTCATTCACTCACTCGTTCAGGAAACAGGTCTCTTCAGTGAATAATCAAATGAAAGAGTGAACACGTCACAAGGCTGTTGCTTAAAATTCATGAACAAAGTTTTAACAGATCAGAGGTAAAGGAGCTTCCTGAGCAGCTGCTGCCCCCTGCAGGGCAGACTCAGTAGTGACCACAGTTACTGACCAGGTGAGGGGATTTTCATTCAGTCAGAACATGTTGGTGATGGTGATGGTGTGTTAACCCACGGATCTATCACAGTATCAACAATATTATTCTCACACAGTGGAGGTATGTTTCTACTTTATTGACGATGTTGTGTTTTAAACAACGGAAGAAATTATAACAAAGGAATCAAACCTGAAGCCAAATCATCATGAGGTTTGGGAAACACTGATGGACATTTTCTGACAATTCCTAGACCAAAAAGAATTGATGACTCAAGAAAATATCAGCAAATTTATTGATTATGAAAATAAAAGTAATTTGCACCCTTCATTAAAATATACTTTCATAAATGACGTGATGCGATTATAGATTTTGTTGGTACGATTGTCTGTTTCAAATGTTTCCTGATGACGTCATTATGTTATGTTTACGTGGATTGTCCGTCCTTGTTTTGACGAGAGTTTAGTTTACGGTGTGTTCCCGTGTACATCGGAAGTCAAACCTGGGAGTGACGTCACATTTCGCGCACAAACGAGATTCAAAGTGGAACAAATTAGACAGAAGTGAATTTGAACAATATCGATATTTAGCCGATATCCTTTAAAAATGGGATTTTCATTGTCTGAGTTACAACTCATTGATTGTTGCTTACAGATTATAGAAATGGACACAATCTTTAAAGAAACGACTCCTATTTATTGTCCTGAAACTTAAGGATTCAAGCAAATTGCTCCATGCATGTTCTGCACAGACTTAAACGATCTAACTATTAAACTCTTTCAAAACAGCAGAGAAAGACTGTCTCGATACATTAGCGGCGTTTTTCTCAGCAGCATGAGTTTAGAGTTCAGAGTGGACATCCGCGAGTTTAACCGCCCTTTGTCGCACACAGGTGTCGTACAAGGACGTGGCGAGGCTGCGTCCTCTGGCGACGCACTCCAGGACCAGAATCCCGCACTTCATGCGAGACCCAGAACGGTACCTGCAGCACCTGGACCACATCGTCGCGGTGAACGAATTGGACGACTCGACGCTGCGGCGCCTGCTGCCGTGGCCGACTGAACCCGAGAGGACGGAGGCGGAGGACGCCGGCACGCCGTCGACGCCATGCGTGACGTAAAGAAAAAAAAACCACTCGGTGATACGAAGTTTGCTCCGAGCAGCGATTTCTGTAAAACTTGAACAACACGAACAAAAAGGGACATAAACACAAACACCTCTTAGCTTCACTGTTGTCTAATGCATGTCACAGAGGCCCCTCCCACTATACAGTTACCTCAACACTGCTACGCTAACATGTACCCGACGTTATAGCTGTAGACTAGTATTTCACACACATATTTAAACGTGTTCACAAAGCTTTATTTTGTTGTTTTTTTTACTTCAGACTGAATGTCACTGGTTTTAGCTTTATACCTTTTATTTAATTTTTTTTTTTACATCGTAGATTATTTGCATTATAAAAAAAAGGACACCAAGGACACATAAAAATAAAAAAAGAATGAAAACGGGATGAAACAACTCAGGCCTGAATCTGTAAAAAGTGCCACTGGACTTGGTCACATATTCACGTTTAAATCAGATCAACAGCCGTTTCTGTCTGAAAGGTGTCCTTGGTGTCTTTGGATCAGTTTGCTACTGTGATCATGTGACGTGTCCCCGACCTCCCACCTCCGTCCTAGTAAACCCAACTCTTTTTTGTTTTGCACCGTTTCAGGAACAGTTAAGCATTTTGGGAAGGCTGCGATTGTAAACTTCGTAAGACGGGGTTTGAGCCGCACAAAAAAGGGCCAGAAGAACTCACTAATTTAACAATTTGTGTGAAAAGAAATCCAGGCGGCCTGATGGGGGTTAAGAGCACTTTTTATCGCAATGTGCAATCATATCATATTCATTTTAGACGTCGTCGTTGAGGAAGAGGAAACGACCGTCTGACTGAGGGTCCACACACACTGGCTGAAAAACACAGCGTGGACCGGAAATGGCAGCGAGGATAGAGAAGTAGACAATGGACAGGTGGATGTTTACAGTGGCGTCGTAACAATAATGTACTGTAGGGGGAGCTCTCTGAAGGAAAAGGAAAAAAAAAAGTTCTACTTTCAGCTCCAGCAAAGAAAATGGAGTCGCCTATTTCCCAAAAATGTCTGACTGTTCCTTTAACCTGGCGCTGAAGTGCCAGAGTGGCATCAATTTTTTGTTGTTTGGTTTTTTGACAGAGGAGGAGGAGGCGGGGCTGTTGTTGTGCGTGCCTTCAAATTAATAGAGCATTATCAGCTGTAGCTCGCCATGTGTTTGTATGCTGCTTTTTACCGCGATTGACCTTTAACCTTCAGATTTCTAAAGTGATTCTGGGCCACGTCGTCCTCAGAGCAGAATAGAGGACGTGGTGGGCTTTATAAGAACCACAGTCCCGAGTTTTTAACCCGAGCACTTAAAACTAAATGTGAACACTTGTGTGATACAACGATCTGAAGGTTATCACATCATATATACACACACACACACACACCGACTTAGCACTGGGTTTAGGGAAATCCGTAAAGTTTTTATCCACATGGAATGGTGTGTTGATCCGTTTCCGTGTGGATAAGGTAATAAAGATCCACTTTCTTACAAATTAGCTTGAATGTGAAAAAGATTTTCAGAACTCTTGCTTGTCTGTCACGTCCCACCTTGTTTTCAGTGTCACTACTCTGTCAAGTGGTCGAGGTCTCCAGTAAAAAGGGAATAAAACCAAAACAAACTTGTCCATGATTGTTTAAAATATCTCATGGTAAATTAATTATGAGATTAAACAAGTACGACACGAGGTTCTCTTTTACTCTAGTGAACGGGCTTCCATATGCAAGACAGATGGGGTCACCGAGAGCAACATGGTTCATATTAAACTATCAATTTTGCCATTTTACCAATCAGTAGCAGATTTTAAACTAGGGCTGCAAGAATTTTCGATAACTTAATTAATCCTAATTATTTTTTAGATAATTAAAACAAGCTCTCAGATTTTTCAGCTTCTTAAATGTGAATATTTTCATCTGAGATGATCATTGGAACCAAACTACTAATTGATCAAGAAAATGTTAGTTGTAGCCCTATTTAAAACACATTTTCCCTGAAAACGCAGTCCTATTTTACAGTTTTAGGGATTTAAACTTTAGTTTTAACCGCGTGTGCGACAGGCCATCGTTCGCCGACCTCATCGGTGTCATCCCAGACTCGCCAAAACAAAAACGAATGCACCAACAGTGTTTGATCTCACGAATGTTGCACAAGTGTTTTATGTTCTGGAAAACACCTTCAATTCTCTGGTTTATTTATTAAATTGTGCACAAAGTAAACAACGTCTACGACTGGTTTATCGATTTAAAAAAAAAAAAAAAAAAAGTCAGATGCATGACTTTTAAATAAAAATGTTTATTCTCTTTCAATATAGCTTTTGTTCTATCAGAGCAGAAAAGAGCCTCCGCGCCACTCAGTGCTAAAACCTGGAACTGGAGCTGAGTCGCCATGGCGACCGACAAATGTCTTTACAGTAACATCAGCAGCCTGTCATGGAGCCAACAGTCGCTTTGCTCATTAGGTGGAGGGGGACGCTGGGATCTGACTTATTTGTGACTCGGACCAAAGTAGCGCAGATTCCCGCCTCTGTGTGTGTGTGTGTGTGAGTGTGAGTGTGTGAGTGTGGTAACGTCTCGCTCCAGTTTGGCTGCTGATGAAGTTTTCTGCCACGAAAAGGTCACAAGTTGAGGTAACAATGATTTTTCCTGAATGAACGGGAACGGGGAGGGAGGGAAAAAAAAAAGAAAAAAAGATTAATAACTCATTCTACCGCATGATGCTGCTGCTTCTCCATGATACAGTTCTAGCACTGCTCGGCTCTACTCGACTCGGTTTGGGTATCAGCCACGTCGGGTTACCACGGCTGTGTGAGACTGCTGTGACGTCATTTATACATGACGTCCGGCTCTCTCTGGATCATCTCGTCGTGTTTGCACCTTGATCACTGATCACGGTGTATTTTTTGCGGACAGCAGCCATGTCTGCTCGCTGTGATGCTTTTGCATTTAAAAAACTAATAATAGAGTAGAGATGAGCCGTGCTAGAACTGTATAATATAATTTTCCAGTGTAACTAAACCCCCTCATCTGCAGCTAAATCTGCCCAATGCCTGATTTTGAAGTGGAATGAGAGTTGAGGGAGGGAGGGAGGGAGGGGGAGGGTGGCGGGAGAGTGGGGGCGTGGTCTGGTAGTAACAGAGTGACAGACCAACAGGAGTCTAGGACAACAAGCCTTGTGATGAAAGATTAGACTAAAATAGTCACTGGCAAAATATGAATGCAGTAGTTGGTCTTTGACCAGAGGGCAGTACATAAACCTACTTTTATACAACATGTATAATTTCAATACTTGAGATCGACATTAACTAGACACATTTTTACACCTGAGAAAGTGGTCCGTATAAAATAAAAATAAAATATTAAAAAGGGGGTTACCTGCTCTGTGATCATCATGTTGCATTGGAGCTGCTTATTGCCTTTGTGCTGTCTGTGTTGGCGTTTGCTTGTTCCTTCACCACAGGATCTGAGGGACAAAGACACTTTAAAGTGTGTGTGTGTGTGTGAAGCAAAAATAACTGACTTGACAACCGTTTCTCTTCATTTTTTAGGCTCAATGACACACAGGAACCTTAGTTAAGAATATATCTCCTAAAAACACCGAAATACAACATACAAACCCAGTGAGTTTAACTATTCACTCGTTAATAACTGCCAACTCGCTGAGGCGAAAATATGTCTTTAAACGCGCAGACACTTTACTTAAAATTCCTAAAGATGAGGAAATGATGTAGAGAAGAACAGAAACAAGAAGAGGCTGCAGTACCATTGATAGAGACAGAGGGAGACAGAGAGCAGGACTGTAGCTAAACAGTGTCCACAGACAGACAGACAGACAGACAGAGAGAGAGAGATTTCTGAAGTAAACACTGGCTGATTCACATGCAGCTTTGCTGTGTCCACCTGCTCCACTTACAGAAGTACGGGTGCTGCATGGCCTCGGTGGCCGTCAGCCTCTGCTGGTGGTCGTAGCGCAGCAGCTTGTCCAGCAGGTCCAGAGCCTCTGGACTCACCAGGTGCTGGTTCTCCGACTGGATGAACTGCTCCCAGCGCTTCCGTGTTTGCCTGGACACACGAGATCGACTTGTGACGTGCGACGTAAGGCCGACTCTGCTCGACTTTGAATGAATCTCTTGATACTCACTGTCCCAGCAGGTCTTTGAAGCGAGTGTCCAGTTCTATGTGATACTTGTGCAAGTAACCAAAAAGCTCCTCAGTGCCGAGAACCTTAGCGATGCGAACCAGCTGGAGAGCAAAACACATGCAGGCTTGAACGCATTAGTTACAAGCTACATTATAACAGGGTTTTTTCTGAACCAGGTAACCTGGGCGCTGTTACTCTGCTTGTTTCCCCTTAAAAATATCAAATTGATGACAGTACACAATATTAAAGGAATACTTCAGCCATTAGCATTTAGCTTTGTATTACTAGAATAGGGGTAGTATTTTTGAAAAATTGCACTTCCCAACCTCAGTTTCACCTTAGTTGACACTTGGCCCTGTTAGCGTAACGTTGGCAAGGATGGCCGACACTGTTTACATTCTGGGAATGAGGTCTCCCCCCCCACCAGTGGGTCTTAAAAGTGTGGAATTAGCGCTGCAGTTTCAAGCCTCTGAGTGTCACTGGTGGGCACGTAACAAAAAAGATATTCCTCGACTCAAGGGAAACTGAGGTTGGGAAGCATAATTTTTCAAAAATACTAGCCCTATGTATTCTAGTAATACAAAGCTAAATGCAAATCGGTCAATTATTCCTTTAAGTAGTAACCATCACCTAAAGTCCCCAGTAAAACAACTCAAAGCTGAACAATGACTTCAGGATTAAACCGGGGACGTGGGTTTTACACTCACCTGATCGTAGTTGTCCTGGCCATGAAAGAACGGTTCCTTCAGGAAGATCATACTGGCCAACATGCAGCCTAGACTCCACATGTCCAAACTGTAATCGTACATCTACAAAAAGAGGGTAAAAAAAAGAAAGAAAAAGCGATGATTTCAGCTGAAGATGAGCTGAAACTAACGCGTGTGGTGCGAGTGAACGGTAACAGCAGATACCTGATAGTCCACTAGCAGCTCTGGGCCTTTGAAGTAACGCGAGGCCACCCTGACGTTGTATTCCTGAGCGGGATGATAAAACTCTGCCAAACCCCAGTCGATGAGACGCAGCTGCGAAAAAAACAGGATGGTAGAGACGATTTCAATGCATTAGAAATGGCTTCAACAAAGCGTGAGCCTGGTGCTTAAAATGGCCGCTGGTTGGATTCTGACAAAAGTAGAATAAACCTTTCTGAGCTGGTGGTCGATCATGACGTTGTGGGGCTTCACGTCTCTGTGCATGATGCCCATACTGTGACAGTAGTCCAGAGCCTTGAAGAAAAGACATAACTGTTAGTTACCATAGTCTTAATTATTATTATTCTACGAAAAACAAACAATTAATGATAAAAATCTTAACTGCTTTTCTTTTTTCTCTTTCTTATTATAGTGCTTTTTAACGGCGTGAATATCTTTGGTTTGTTTGAAAATAATCCTCATCTTGAGGTTTGGAAAACACCTTATGGACCAAACTCCTGATGGGTTTATTAAGAGAATAATCAATAACAGAAATACTTATAAGTTGCAGAACTAAAATGAAGTTAAGTAGCTTTTTCCTATTCTTTTTTATTTTTTTTTTTTTACCTTGAGCAGCTCATACATGTAGTAACGGATATCAAAGTCTGTCAGCTTCTGGTAAAGTTCCTGTCAAAGAGATCAGAGACGTCGATCAATACAAAGTCCAGGCATCGTTCACGTGTCCAACGTCAGCTGAGGGTTATGCACGTGATTATTTATGGTGTCAATGCGTTTGCATGGATGCTAGTTCTGCATGTCTGATGTTGGCCAAACTTAAAAGTACCTTAAAATCTGTGTTATTGATGCACTCAAAGACAAGCGCTGGTGTTCTGGACTGGGAAGAGAGGACAACACAAACGTAACTAAGCAGAGCAGCAGGAAGGTGGAGATCTTCATCATCATCATCATCATCATCATCACACACAGACACACTCACTCACAGGAGCACAGATGCACAAGCATGACTGGATTATCACTGTCGACGTGCTGATGTGCAGTGAAAAAGGTGGGTTTTGAACTCACCACAGGGTCTTTGACGGTGTCGACCAGGCGGATGATGTTGGTCCCTCCACGCAGGTTTTCAAGGATTTTGATTTCCCTTTTGATCTTCTTCTTTTTGACAGGCTGGGAACAAAATGATCCGCATTGAAGAGAAAGAAATTTAAACTGTGTGTAAAGCGGTTAAAAACAACTATTCTGACTTTTTCACCTTGTGAAAAAATGTGTTAATCACCACCTTGCCAAATTTGAATGATTAAAATCCAATTTATTGATTTATTTACAATTTTTTTTTGGATCGTATTGGATTTTACAATTTTATCTGTCGATCCTGTGATTTTGACCAGTATCGGACTGATAGAGATACCGAGCATCATATCGGCTCATCCCTAGTTTTATTATTCGGAAATGTGCAAATGATGTACAGCGCTTACCTTGAGGATCTTCACCACCACCTTCTCACTGTTGGTCACATTTATGGCCTCGAACACTTCACTGTACTTCCCTCGACCAAGTTTACGCACCAGCTGGTAGTTGTCTTGATTGCTGAAGAGAAACAGAAGGTAACATTTTGATAATGACTTGAATTTTATCAGAAGAGCAAGTGAGCAAAACAACAAGAATCCATTTATGTTGAGAAAACAACATGGATAACCATTTGTGATTTATGTTTCACTGAAGATTACTGTAAAGTGGTGGGAGAAGCATGTTTCTGAAACTCAAAAATAATGGCATTATCCAGTCCCTATAAAGTGCAATTCATGATATTATTGCTATATCGTGTTTAGTCACATGAGAAATCAAATGATCCAGCAGCACAAGTTGTGAATGTCCAGTGTTAAAATATGTTCAAAACAAAGGACACACTGAACTGTACCTCCAGTTTGGCACATGTGCATCATAGTCCCAGTATTCTCTATTCTTCTGTGTGTTGACATCGGTGTACACCCGAGCCTTGCTGCTGGCCGGCGTTGACCCAGGCATTGCTGACACTGACGCTTCACCTCCTGCTGAACACTTGATGGCTCGATACCGGAGGGCTGCGCAGCGACTCTCCAGAACACGCGGCTCTAAGATCGTTGTGCTGTGCTTATTAGCATTGGCTTTGGTCGATTGTGGCCTCTGGTGAATGGTGCCGAGCTGGTCCGATGCAGTCGTCGTGCAGACGGACAGAGCGATGAGGACTGAGCGTGTGAAGCCCCTGAGCAGGACGCGTGGCAGGATGGGACGAAGACCTGCCAGCTGCAGACGGACAAGAGCAGAGAGAGCGATGAATTGTCACTGAATAACCAAACTAAGTCATTCTCTCAGACTAAGTGGCAAACTGGCAACAAAGAACAATAAATAAAGTCTCAAACATTGCACCTTGTGCCACTTTCACATAGCATCAAAGCAACCGGTTGGAAGTTCAAAGGGAGCATGAGAATGAGGATGCAAGGTGGTTTAAAGGACTTTGAACATGATAAGCGAACCAACTGACAGGAAAGGATTAAGTAATGGGGGAGGAGTTCGAACTGTGATTTAGGACTTCAAAATATGATTGGATACTTCGGGCTATGGAGGGCAGAATTGGACATTCTGTCCGGAAGTTAAAGGAAGAAAAGAAGAAATAGGCAGTATTACATTATGAAAGAAGTGGGATCATTGTCGAGGAAACTCCTGTTCAGTTACTAAAAACTTTGATTCAGTCACCCAAGGCACCCATTCAGAAAGATGGCTGCCAATAAAAGGCTGACCAGTAATAAAGCGGGAGAAAGAGCTTATTCTTTGAGAAAACCTGGAGAGACTATGAGATCCTTTAAAGTGGGAAATCTGTTCATCATGAGAAGATAACTCAAGAGGAATTAGAAAACTTCAAGAAGGAGCAATGGGAAGATAAGCTACTGTCCAACTGTCATGGTGTACTGAAGGAGCCAGGGACTATCCCTGTGGACACAACCACTATATGAACTGGGACACAAGAGTATGAGAGGAGGATCTACAGCTGTCCTCTATGAAGGACACTCAGACGAAGGCCTGAGCTGATGAAAAACCCTTTGTTAGCAGAATAAGTGGAGCAGCTGAAGAAGACTGTACTTCCAGTTGCTCCTGCTGATGACTGCTATGCTGGAGCTGAAGATGACAATAACCAGGGCATTGTTGCAGCCTTCAAGCATTAGTAGTGGCTGCAGCTGCACAAGGGTGAACATTTGAAAATAAGATATGGAGTTCCTCAGGGTTCTATTTTGGGACAAAAATGTATAATTCTTTATTCTGTGTTTTATTCTGAGAATTCTTTAATGTATTTTTCTTTATAAAGAGAGGATGGACTTTTGATTCTGAACTCAATGAGATTCTCAACTTTGAAGAGAGCAAGAATCCAGAAGGATTAGGAACGAGGATGAGAATAAAAGATTGAGAATGTGAAGAACTGTGATAAAAGTACTTTAAACTGTGGAGGACAGCATTATACCTCTGTGTATACAGCCTGATCAGAACTGGATCGGATATGTATATTCTGTTAAAGATACTGTAAAATGACAATAAATTACATAATAATTAGAGCCATCTCATCTTTTGCTCCGTCTTAAACTAGTTTCTCGATACAAGCGCCAGGAGTTTATGTGAGGAAGAGGATGATGATGAGAGAGCACATTATCATATTGGGAATAAATTTCGAGTTGTACGTGAAATAAAAAGTTTGGGAACCATTGCCTTAGGTGTGCTTTGCACCTAATGGATAAAGTGGCCATTGGGTGCATTTTTATCATTCAGTAGAACATAAACGGGCAGTTTCACTACATTTGTTGATGCTTCTCTATTAACCCTTGAATGCTTTTAGTTTGCGTGCATTAAAATCGCTTGGGGATCATGAACGACTTGCAGGTGTCGTGTTGAATTGTGTTCCCTGTCACAAACAGCTGGGTCCCCTCACTAATGAATAATGAAGACCTGCAAACCATTTTATCACAGCACCCCCCCCCCCCCAAAACTGTGTGTGTAGCCCGTCACGACACACACACACGGGCCTTTACCAACAGCCACAAACCTATCGAAAGCATAAACAAGCTCGTTTAACCGTAATACTACTGGTTACAGGTAACAAGTCACCTCAACGTGTGTCCCAATCTGCGCGCATAAGCATCAATTACTGTAATTGCATAACTAGCTAGCACTTACGGTGACCTAGCTAACTTAGCTATACATTTTTTTTTTTAAACAAAACAGGAAAATTACAACCTCGCGTGCAGAAGGTTGATCAATATGAGCAGATATGTTGCATTAATCTGTACAATATGTATGGGTGAATTGTGTACGAGTTATTGAAATCAGCGGCATTGGTAAAAGTAGGAATCAATAAGAGGCTAAAGTTAGCCGGCTAACCTCTTCGTAGCTACACCGGAGCTCAACGGAAGTTAGCTCGTTAGCACCGGCGGGACGTCGTCCTCTCCGCGCAGTGACGAGGCACCATCGGCTCTGTAACGGCCGATAACCGGTGTAAAATCAGCAGGACCAGAAATGCGATGGTGGTACGTCCGGAGAGGTGGCGGTGGTCCCCGAAAAGGAGCTTGAGGACCTGCCCTTTCGCCGTAAACATCCCCCGGAAGTGAATCAACAGCCCTGTGACCCGGGGAACTAGGAGCGGTTAGCAATTACCGGCAGGTGGGTTCAACCGTGGAGGGACAATGTACATGTATATTATCGAAAATTGATATATTTTTATTAAACTAATCGTTAGTATTACACGCAAGTGACTTGAAAATGTTCAGTCCTAGTGATTTATCAAGTGCCACATGACCTCATGGTTTGTAACTAAGAATTGTTATCCTTACTGATTATTAAATAATAATTACAAAAATAATTTTATTCATATGTATATATATACACATATATATTTCTACTGCCCATGAGTATGTTTGTATAAGTGTATAATTTCTTTAAAATAATAAAGTTCTCACAACCCCAAGAGTTCCATTTACATTGGAAGTCAGAACTGGGAGTGACTCACCTGAGTTCACTACGTTCCAGAAAGAAGCCAGAAAAAAATAAACTACTATTAGTTTAATACCAGTTGATAACAATGTTCTACACGAACATATCCACAGATAAAACTCATACATTACTATGTGTATGAATGATTTCCTGTGAAACAGTAAACAAACAAATGAGACAGCAGTGTTTGTATAAAAACAGCCTTTCCATACTTACTTAAGCAAGGGCCTTGCTTTATGAAGGCTGCCGTCTTGCACCGCCATGTTTCTACGGGAGCTTGAAGGGACAAACCAGGCCGAGAGTGCGTTTTGAACCAGAAACGTACTAAGCAGACAATGCTTGAATAGAGGAGTGAGGGAAGGCGACTTGCACTTGTTCCAATCTTCATTTCCAGCAGTAGATGTCACTAATTATTACACACTGGACCTCTGAGGCATATTTTTGCAGCAGTCTCACTGGCATCATCGATTGTAATCCTTTGTAAAGGAATTAGTGACATCTAATGGTGAGACTGCAGATTGCAGAAATATTTTCTCTAAATATTTATGTCTTTTAGAACCCTGCACCCCATTGCAGTTTATGTAAAATAAATAATAAAATCTCATAGTCTGACATTAATCACTTTTATGTACTTTTGGGTTAACCCTGGCAATATGCTGCCTTTTCCCCTTACACTTTTCAGATATTTTGGACAAAATCTTAAATTAATAATGCAAATAATATGCAGATCTAGTGTAGTAAACAATGTACACCTTTTGTTTTCTTAAGGGTGGTTTATTTTAATTCTGTTTATAATATGAACAGGACTCTATAATCGATGATATCCATATGTGTAAACCCAACATCGCTACACCTGTTAAGTCATTCCCGCAATAGGCTGTTGAGGGAATGAGCCCCGTCACTCGCTGCCGATATTTCCTTTGACCATGATTTCTGAAGCCTTCTTTTAAATATACTGCAAGGATTGTACAGAATATAGAAAGTCACACGTTGAACTAAAGTACACACATTTATACTTTATCCCTGGTTTGAACCAACACATAAGTCGCAACTTTGAGGCTACGTATATTCATCTGCTGAACTTGTGGTCTGGACCAGGAAGAGGCTAGAATCCCGGGAGGATGTTACAAGGCCAATTCTTCTTCCAAAAAAATAAAAATAAAGCAGTAATAACTGGAGAAAAAAAACAATACTTTTGTTAGATCTATCACACAGTAACTAATGCAGCTAGTTTGTGGCAAGTAAGCAAGCCAACGCTCGTTTTGTCGGGTTGTGACAATCGATCGGGAACTGAAATTAAAGTGCTTGCCAAATACAGCAAGCTCATTCATAGTGAATACAAAAGCATGTAACATAAGCACTATACAGTTTTTCAATGTTTACATAAGCGTATACACACAAATCTATAATATAACAGAGTTGACTATGCCATGAATCAGTAGTCATAAATATTACATTGTGCATATTCTATTGCACATGTCAAGTGTATGTATGACATGATAGGTATGGGTTAGTTACCTAGATGTCATTGTTTTAATACAAAGATGCAACAACACAGATTTCATAGGACACAGGCTATACATGTTCACAAATCCACTGTTTTTTTTCTTCTTCTTCTTCTTCTTCTTACAATGATCTCCTAAATAAACCAAAACTATAATACAACAGTGATATCCAAGTGTGATAAATATTCATGCACAAACAGATGATAACTACCTAAGATCTAGTATGTGAAAATATACTGCTGCACAAGCCAGCCGCTGCATACTGACGGGAGGGTTTTTTTTTCGTCTACACGAGACATGAAATGAACAAAAACACAAGAGGAGTGATCGGTTAAAAACAAAACAAACACAAAAAAAAAGGCACGTGGATTTTTAAAAAGGAGCTTGACATGAGCACAACCGTTATCTGACGACTGCCTGAAACTTCATCTCCACTCACTCAACAACAGAATCAACAGCCACAAAACAGACGACCACATGCAACCACAGAATAAGGTCCCACACTCGGCACTGGACAAAATCAAGATCTTCCCACATGTGACGTTAAAAACCGTTTTCACACCCTGCACGTGTTCAGAAAGAAGAGGGATCCTGATCCACTTTGTTGAGTTACTGTGTTTTGCCTTTTACTCGGTGAGGGATGAGGATGAACAGAGTCTTACAAGTCTTACTAGAAATTATCAAAGATAATTAATGGGTGAACGTTTTTAACTACAAATGGGTGAGTGGAGGCTGGCACACGTTGCTTTGAGAGGAAAGAAGTCTACAATGTAGCGCGGGGACTGGAGAGTGTCACAACTCATGGAATGCACGGAGCTTCAGAAAAACTCTCCCCCTCTGCGGTGTGTTGAACCGTGTGCTCCTGCAAAGCTGTGAGGTCAACAAAACGCTCCCCACACCATACACACTTAAACTGCGTCTCCCGCGAGTGCACGCTCTGGTGCTTGGCCAGGTGCTCGCGCTGCTTGAAGCTCTTGTCGCAGCTGGCGCACTTGAAAGGCTTCTCCCCGGTGTGAACTCGGCGATGGCGCTGCAGCTCGGACGAGTACCTGAAGCGCTTTTCACAGTCGGGACATTTCAGTGGCTTCTCCCGGGTCGGGTCGCAACGGTGCTGGACGAACTCGGACGACGAAACAAAGCGCTTGTCGCACAGGGAGCATTTCAGCGGTTTCTCTGTGCAGTGAGAGTTCTGGTGGCGCTGCAGAGTCGAATTCTTTTTGTAGCCTTTGCCACACACGTCGCACTTGTAGGGCTTCTCCACTTCACCACCACACTTGTGCCTAAGCAGTTCTCCTGACTGGCTGAAAGACTTCTGGCAGGACGCACATTTGAAAAGACTCTCCATACCGTGAACCTGCTGGTGGTAAAGCAGGTGAGACGGCTGAAGGAATCCCTTATCGCAGAGGTTACACTTAAAAGGGCGATCAGCTGGATTTTTATGAGTGCGGCGGTGGCGTACGAGAGCGTACTGCTGCTTAAAGCTCATCTGGCACTCCTCACACTGGAAAGGTCGCTCCTCAGAGTGGGTGCGCTCATGTTGCCGGAGGTCGGAAGGCCGCTTGAAGCTCTTTCCACAGGAACCACAGCGGAACGGCCTCTCGCCCTCAGGCTGGCATTGATGGTGCAGGAGCTCGGACGACTCTTTAAAGTGCATCTCGCACAAATTGCACTTGAAAAGGTGCTCGCCCGAATGAGCGTACATGTGCCGCACGAGGTGAGAGCGGTGCTTAAAGCTCTTCTCGCAGACGGCACATTTGTACGGCCGCTCAGAGCTGTGAGTGCGCTGGTGGTGTGCCAGGTGTGAAGACTGGCTGAAGCTTTTATCGCACGTGTCACATTTGTATGGCTTTTCACCGGTGTGCACTCGTTCGTGGCGGGTCAGCTCTGACAGATGCCTGAATGCCTTGTGGCACACTGAGCATTTGTACGGCCTGTCCGGGGCAGAGGCTTCAAACGAAGGCGGTGACGAGGCACTGATGACGCCGCCGCCACCGGATGACTCTCCGGTGGAGGGTTGCTGAGGGTTGGCAGCTGACGAGGTTGGGGTGACGTTTCCAGACCCGGGCCGGTAGGTCTTCTCACAGATGGAGCACTTCATCGGGTTGTTTCCGTTGCCGTGCGAGTTGTGATGCTGAGCCAAGGACGTGAGCAGCGAGAAGCCCATTTTACACACACCGCACACAAAAGGCTTCTGCTCCACCTGCACACACTGATGCTCGAGCAGGTCCGTCGCCTGGCTGAAGATCTTCATGCACTGCGTACACTGGAAGGAGCGGTCCTGGGTCACCATGCACTGGTGCTCGTGAGGGTTGGCCAGGTGTGAGATGTCATGACCGCAGGCTCCACATTTGTGCCCTCTCTCGCCCCCTACCTGTAGGCCCGGCTGCTGGGCTTGAACCGCGTGCTGCTGGCCGTTATGCGGCTGCTGCAGGGTGGCATCCGGCTGCAGGACCACACCGTACACGGTGCAGCCCAGTGGGTTGTCGGCCGTCTGGGCCAGCGTGTGCACAACAGAGGGTGGAGCCACTGCGTGTTGCTGCTGCTGCCACGCCTCCGTCATCCTTCCACTTCGCATGCAGGGACTCAGTGCTCAGGAGATTCTGGAGGGTGGATGTGGTTGGAGAAATACAGGTGGCCCACCGAGAGAAGCCGAGTGCTATTTCTGCGTTTACACACCTCCTCTGAGATAAGTAAGAAAACCTGCAGGGAAAACCAAAGAACAATAATATGAACAGTATGACTACATAAAGGACATCGCCATCATTATTTTTCAAAGTTAATACAGGACGCTAATATAACAGTCCAGAAGGGCTGCAACTAAGGATTATTATCATAATTGATTATTCTGTTGCATATCATAACTTGTTTGGTCCGTAAAATGTTGAAAAACCATTACGTGGAAATGATGAATGTTCTCAGTGAGTCAGTGTTAATGATTTTTCCTTATATGCAGCGAAGAAACCAGCAAATATTCACATTTAAGAAGCTGAAAAATCAGAAAACTTGCCCTACAGTCCAGTACATTTCTGCATTACATAGATCAGTCTAATGTAATGAGAATTATAATACGTCATTTTAAGTCTCTCATATGTGAGAACTGGTGGCATTACACAATTATACATTCAATATTTCGCAGGCGTGGATGGAAACCTTACAATTTAAAGGTTTCACATTGTAAACTAGACTAGAGGTAGATAAATTAATAAGCCGGATATTGCCATTAGCCACTTATTATTTATGAATAGGGCAATTATAACAAATTATGCATTTTATGCTAACAATTTTTTTTACATCCAAAAGTTTATTTATGTTACAACTTGTTTTGTGCATTCAATAGTTTATACATAATTCTTTATTAAAAATACTGTGGATAATTGCACTGCAGTACAGGCATAAAATGTAGATGAGTGAGAGACCATTAGTGTCGTTCAATAAAAGGTTCCTGAATTTTTTTGGAATCTTTGTTAACATCATTATAATAACAGTTATATTTCATCGGATAAAAGAATCAGCCAAATATATGGAAAAAGCCATATTGACCCCTTAATGTTATTTACTGTGAAAATATACTTTGTACTTGGAAGCATCATTATCTCTTATTACGAATCAGTGCAGAAAAATCAAGAAAAACCCATCTCATCCATCAGTATTTGCCTCGTGCTCATACTAAGTTAAATACATGTTAATTTGAGGACTAAGACGACAACAGCACTAACAGAGTGGTAAATATTAAAATGTATGAATGATTTTTCCATCACAATCAGCCGGAGAGGCGCTGAGAAACAGCTGATTTCTGCAGTGCATCTCTATCTCCACAGTTGTACCACAGAGTAAGGGCTACCGCACTTAATGTGGATGCCCCCCTACCACCACCGCCACCGCTGGACTTAATGAGTTCTGTATGAAACAGACACACTTGTTCCACGTGATTTTATTTTTCAAAGAAAAACTATCACGCAAAGATGCTTTTTTATGCACGATTAAATCGTGGCCCTCTGGCTGCAACAATCTCTCTGATTTTCCAGCTTCCTAAATGTGAATATTTCCTTGTACATTTAATATGATAAAATGAAAAAAATACAGTAAGAAAGATTTAGGTTCAGGACAAAACAAGACACTTGAGAACACAATTTTCCAGACAAACCAACTTAGTCAAACATGAAATTAATCATTGAATCTATTTCATCGAATTATTGATACAAAACAAGATCATTTAATTTTGATAATCAACGCGTGTATAAGTGAGTATTTTCTGATTTCATTGCTCCATACAACAAAGAACCATAACATAGCATATTTTTTGTTTTGGGACAGACTGAGACATTAGAAAACATTATTATTCCAAATATTTGAGAACACCGAGCACCATTCTTTTACGTTTTCTGGTATTTTATGAACCAACCAACTTATTGATGAATCGAGAAAAAAAACAGCAATCGAACATGAAAATAATCAGTAGTCGCAGCCCTAATCTAAAGTCCAATTAATTTTTCTTAAAAGAATTAAAGTCATACAAAAAAGACAATTAAACTAGAAAATGTGGCTGCAATCGGTTATTAATCAACTACTGATTTCATCATCAACTACTTTGATCATCGACTTGAGTGTCTTTTAAAAATAGAACAAGTTCTCTGATTTTTAAGCATCTTCTAGTGAATATCTTCTGATTTCTTAGCTCCATACAACAAAGAACTCATTTTTGGCTAAAAAAATGATCATTCCGAGGATTGGAAAACGCTAACCACCATTTTTCTTGACATTTTATGGACCAACCAAGTTATCAATTAATCGAGAAACTAACCGAAAGACAATCAAACATTAAAACAATCATTAGTTGCAGCCAAAACCTAAATTCCAATGCATATTTATACTTCATGTAATACTAACATAATCACATTAAAAACAATTACTGTTAATAATAATTACAGCCCTTAATCATAAGCCGCCAATAATAGAGCAATCATTTGTGTCAATCCTGAAATAAAAACACCCCGGTTTAGCTACAAAGGCCGCAATCCGAGTCCTGCGTTAAGATTAAAACAAATCTAACTGCACTGCTATCGTTTAAATCACTCTGGTGTTAATAGAGCTGTTAACAGAGACATGTTTACTCCCGAGGGTTTGTTTAATTACAAGAAATCTACAAAACAAAATATAACAAGGGCAAATACCCAAAAACTGGGCTAGGTCTATTTCCTGAAAAGCTAAAAGGGGTACGTAGTGGTAAAAGAACGTCTCATTGAAACGCGGGCTTTTACGTTAAACCGTGTATTCGTCCTGCTCACAAACATTTTTTTTTATTTACCGTTTACTTTCACGCAGGTGTGGGTGATGTTTAACGTACAAAAAACGAACGGTTCGTCTGCTACCAGACGCTAGTTTGTCGGCTACAGTGGCGGAGCTAAAGGCTAACAGCTAAGGCGCTAACAGCTAATGCTAAGCAAACAGCTGGACCTCCGTTCACATTATCTCCATCGATCTCACATCACAAGCCACATTTACGGTATCAGTCTCTCCCCGCGACGAGCTGCACGACATGCTAACGGAAATACAGGGAGGCGTGAGTCGGCGGCTCTACCGGGAGCTCACAGGCGGAGTCGCCTCGGCTAAGAAGCGGTTTTGATGTAAAGCGAGGCTCCGCTGCAGACGGACCCCGAATCAAACTAGGCCTCCCCGGAGCTGCAGGGGGAAATCCGCCTCCCGATGCAGAGCTCCTCGTATATGTAAAAAACAACAACAACAATATTTACACAAAAATACGATTCACGCAAACATACCTGGCGTGATTATGGGCGGTTTTCGCTGCCGTCGCCAGCCTGAGGTCGATAGCTTTCGATTTGTCTGGGGCTCGGAGCACCGGCGGTGGAAGGGATGCGGTTGAAGCCGGACGCCATCCTCCTGCAGACGGACGGACACCGGAAACCGCCACGCAGCGATCTGCCGCCGCCGCTGCTGCTGCTACAGCCCCGACATGTACCACGTTGACCGAGAAGTCCGAAACAATCCGAGGAGGAAATAAAATCGCTCCAAGGGATCGACCGCAGAAGATTCCGTCAGATTTTTTTATAAAGGAGAATACGAGCCGATATCAGCATAGGCGTTTCTCCAGTGTGACACCAGGGGGCACTGTTTCACACATTCACCCACACACTGACCTACAAAACAGCCACTAGACAGTCTTGTATAAAGTATCTTATTAAAGGGATACTTGAGTAAAAAGTACAAGTATGTTACAAGAAATTATTGTCAGAAGTTGAAGTAACTTTTCATAATATTTTACTGTATCAAAAGTAATTTTCTGATTTAAAAATGTACTTAAGTTTTTGAGGTAAAAGGTATTGAAAAAATTAGAATTTAGGTTTGCGCCATGGTGGATCAGTGGTAGGGCGAGTTGTCTTTCAACTGGAAGGCTGTGGGTTTAATTTCTGGCTCTGCTAGTCTATATGTGTCCTTGAGCAAGACACTTAACCCCCATGTTCAAGCCTGTGAACGGGTGAATGACAAAACTGTAGTGTAAAGCAGCTCATCAAGACAGACCATAATACCAACTCTTCTTCTGATTTTATTTGGTAGTAACAAGTAACAAAGATAGTTATTGGAAATGTAGTGGCGTAAAAGTTGCTATGAATATAAATATAAATATTTTGGTTCTAAAATCATTTTGTGTCACAGTTCCATCACGATTTTGCTGCCATTTATGGTGAATGTGCCAGGCAGCAGAAGCATCATGTAATTCACTGCTTTATAAATAAAGGCCCCCAAAATCAAATTTTGGTTAGGGCCCCAATAAGGCTGGGGCTGGCCCTGCCATTATTTCACTGTCAGACCTCCTTCTACTTTGAAACTGAAGCTTGTTAACTACTCACTCTCACACTAAAGTCCATTGAAAAAGAAAATCAACAATTTTAGCTCATTTGACATTTGAAAACGTCACTTTGACTCTCGTCGCCTCCGAAATTCTTGCTGCAAACTTTTACTGCCAAATGGAAGTTGGAGACATTTCATCTTATTTTTTGTTCACCATCAAATTGTCATCAAATCAGCATCAATACTATGTTTTTAGAGAAACTGTCATCAGTGTATCAACATTGTTGTCTTCTTGGTCTTTGGCCCCAAAAGTCCTTTAAGTCATGAAAAACTTCATAATCCGTCCACGATGCTGTACTATTTCAAATTTTCTTTTTTTATTAACTTCACCTCGGGAGAGGTGTAATTAGCTGTAATAGGCAGCTTCACCACTAGATGTCACTATAATCCACTCACCCAACCTTCATAAAACAGCCCAGTTACTCCAACATTCACTGCTTTTATACAGTAAACCTCAGAAAAACCTCTGTAGGACCTTTTCTGGCTCAAACACTGAACAAGTAGTCCTCATGGAGACCAAAACCTGGTCCTAATGAGGCAGAACCTAATTTCTGAGGAACTGGATTAGGTGTTTTCCACAAATAATGGAAGGACTCGATAGATCTACAAAGTTATGTGGTTTATTTTAAGGTAGGCCAACACGCACTCCTTATTACATGATGTCGTCTTCATTTTATTGGTTCCAAATAAATTATATCTGGGTGGAGAGGGGTCAAAAATGGCTCTTCTGATTCTCGAGGTTGCAGACCCGTGCTCTAAATCGACCGTAGGTGTGAGCGCTTGTTTGTTTCTATGCAACCCTGGATTAGGATTAGGCATTTAGTGGTTATGGTTAAGGTTAGTGATAATGCTATGTTTAGACTGTACAAACGAATGGACGTAAATGCATCTTAAAGGTGAGTGCCGTGAAGTCCATGTCTATATTTCCTCGTGCATTTAAAGCTGCAGTATGCGACATTCTGCCTGGACGTTCTCTTAAATCCAAAAGCAGTTTAGGGTACTGAGCTTTTACAGGGGCCTCCTTCTACTTGGGGCCACCAGAGGTAGCTCGCATACGCACCACAGTTTTTTACTCACCTAAACAACTTTATTTGACAATGGCTATCCAGACATAAACATATATATATATATATATATATATATATATATATAGTTATATATATATGTTGTTTTATTACCTTTTTAATTGCCTTTTCTATTACCAACCAATCACTTTTTCTTGTGTTAGCCTCAAAATCCTATCGAACTCACCCACTGTTTTCATCAATCACCTGGAAAGCACTTTGAAAGGCGAGGACTTTTGCTTTCAATGCAAAAGAAAGAGATGGACTGAGCATTTTGTCCACACTTTGGGTTCGTTTCACTTGGTACTTGGCACGGCCCTCGAGAGGAAGTATCTCGTCTACATCCATACCGACACAAGAGATGCACAGTAGGTTAGTGACGAGATGACGTTTGGGATGGACGGATGTAAAACGGCAACGGGAGTATAAATGGGCCTTTATTGTTAATTCGGAAAAGATCTGAGTTCTATGACTACTGGCCATACAGTTTATCACACTACCCACATTTAGCTGTAGCAGTAGCATGGAAGTGGGCATAGTATTTCGTTTGCAAAAGGAACTTCCATTCTGAAGCCTGAAAATTCGCAAATTGACCGACGCCATGTCAGTTTTTGAAGCCAGAAATTGACATTCGTCACCTACAACCAGGCTCCATGCCAGCTGGTACTCTGGTTTTCAACAAGTTGCGCTTTATTTTCTTCTAAATAATTTACTAAATCAACATCACGTTCTATTGAAGAAGAGCTGAAACTAGTCATAGAGACCATTAACTCCTCATTAACTCCTGAGGAAAATGTTTACAGATGTTATAAATCAAGTGCAACGTAGAAGCTCATTTTCCCATAGACTTTCATTTAAATTGACTTCTCTGCAACCAACGGAGTCGCCTCCGGCCACACGGTTGGCACTCGCTCCTCTGTTGGTTAATGCAGAGCGACTTCTGTTTCCACCACATAAGAGCAAAACATGGAGCTGCATCAAATCCCATCACTCTTGTTTTTTTTTAATTTAATTTCTCTATGTTTTGGTTGTGTTTACCCACAATGCCCTGCATTGTAGTCCACTTTCTGCATTTGGGTCACTTGAAGCGAACCGAGACCTAGGTTTTTAGGCGGACCAGAGTTTGCTTCTTTGGTGCACATCAGAGTTCGGTTGCACGTTCACATCTCCTCAAACAAACTGGACTTTCCCAGCAAACAAACTAGGGTTCTGGTGTGAATGAACCCATATGTGTCCCTGTGATGGACTGGCTATCTGTCCAGAGTGTACCCCGCCTTTTGCCCTGTCAGCTGAGATTGGCACCACGACCCTAGAAATAGACAATGGATGGATGGATGGGTGGAGTCGCCCCCTGGTGGATGAGTGCTACTTCCATCCTACGTCCTGGGCTTTTAAACCTGAAGACTATGTCCATTTTTAATTAAAGTCAATGAGCAGTAGCAGCATTCGCAGTCGTAGAAGTGTCAGCTGCAGTTTTTGTTGATGTCGGAATAATTTGAGACAGCAGCAATAACCACACCAAAACGTCGTTAATTTCAAACATTTCATTATTTTCTCCACATTAACTTTGAAACAACCTCATAAACCAAAGAGTAAGAAAGAGCATGCTCGGGCATGCAATGATGTCACAACATGATGATGCCACTGGGTGCGAAGTATAAAACATACAGTAGCAGTAGAGTTTTTTGTTTTTTTTTCTTTTATATCATTCATAAACTCGGGACATTCTCGGTATCCACTGAGAGTTAGAAGCAAGCGTTTATTTTACACTGCTCTCCGCGTCTCGTGTAGCCTTGTGTTGCTGGATAAAAGAGACGAGAGGGAGAAACTCACAAACTGACACCAGGCTGAGCAGGCGAAACAAACATGCTGGAAAAAAATCTCATCTGGCCCGAAAAAACGTGTCTGGAAGTGACAGCGGAGACACCCCGGCGTTCCCTTTATGAAGGGGGGGGGACTGGGAGTGAGAGAGTGAGAGAGAGAGACAGAGAGAGAGAGACAGAGAGAGAGACAGAACAGTGCATGCCATTTCAGGGTTGAGAGGAAGTTTTGCATGTAGGAATGGCGGGCGTGGGGGGCGGGGTGAGTCCCTCGTTTCTCCAGCCTTATCCACACGGAAACTTTCCAGAAACAATTGTTTTTTTCTTTTGCATTTCTAAAAAAGGTCTGCCGTCCAAACCCGTTGTCGTACGTGTGAGCCTTTAGGCTACGCTCAGATTACCAGCCACTCTTCAAATGTCCAAATCCAATCAAATCCACTTCACCGCAGATCCGCGTTTACAGCGAGCACGTTTCTGCACTGTAAAAAACAGCACGCATGCGCACAAACACATTTTCACATGCAGAGAGTGCATATTTGTGAGTCCACTTGATGTCGAAGTGGGAGATATGTTTTACGATTATTTGTACCTTTATTGATCCCCCACAGGGGGAAGTTAGAAATAGTAGCTATCCCTACGAAATTTGTGGGCGGGATTCAGCTCTCGAGGTTCAACATTCTCCTCCACTGTTGTTTCATTTTGCTGTGTTGCAGGCACAGGGCAACTGCGCGGATTCTGATATGACTTTTCTCCCTCATGCACTATATAGACAAAAGTGTTTGGCCACACTTTAAGCTAAGTATTGATTTCATGTGTTTCAATCAGGCTTTGGTGTCTCCAATGAAGTACAATCTAAAGGCCCTGGTATACTTCTGCGCACATGCCGCAATGCGCTAAGCACACCCTGGTGTACTCGCGCGTCAGGGTCCTGAAGTATATCCCACTTCACCATTGGGTGGCGGTACAAGTCTGGACGCAAGAGGGAATAGGACGCATTCCTACCAACGAAGAAGAGAACGATGCTACAGCTCCCTCGGACACGTCTGGTTTCGAGCGGCTCATCGGCTGAAAGGTCCTAGGGCAGGGGAGTCGGGGTGTCAGTGGGTTTGAGGGTCACCAGCCCGAGGCTTGGGTGACTATCCTTGGCGACTACTTCTTCGGCCTTTAAACGCTTCAGCACACCAAGACATTTTGGACAATGCTATGCTAACAGTTTGGGGGAAGGTCCTTTACTATTACAACATGACTGTGCCCCAGTGCACAAAGCAAGGACTGTAAAGACGTGGCTTGACTTTGAGTTTGGTGTGGAAGAACTTGACCGGCCCACACAGAGCCTTGACCTCAACCTATCTTGGAAAGTCTTCCAAGAAGAGTGGAAGCTGTGCAAAAGGGGGACCCGACATATTTAAGGACTCGATACGTATTTGAATGAAGTTCAGGCGTCCCAATACTTTAATCCATATAGTGTACATTGGAAAAATATCTGATCTAGGACCCCATTCTGAAGTGACACCAATCTGTTGGTCGGATTTACGTGAAAAATATCAAATTCACCTGGTAATCCGAAAGTAGCCTTCGCCTGATCGCGCGGCGCTTTTCATCGAGGGTCTTAAATAAATCTGCAACGTTATAAAAAAAAAAAAAAAAAGGACTAAATACGAGGCACTCGGCATTCTCTCTGTCTTGCAAACTGCAAAAGTAACAAACTTGAATAATAATGACACATACACATATATAGTAGAATTAGTGGTTATAACATAACAGTCTCCAGGCTGTACAAAGGGGGCAAGGCTGAATCGTCAGTATGTCAGCGGTTACATGTGGTCTTCATGTGGAGGTTTGTTTCGTGTGCGGAGTGTTTCTGTGGGTCGGCGGAAAACCTCACTTCACGATGGATTCGGGGGGAAAAACGTTTTCCCCCCTCGAGTGTGAGTTGCGAGTTGCGGACGTTTGATTTGGAGGATCAAACGTGAATCTGGTCAGATTCTGGCGATGTGTGGTCGGGCGTGTGAGGTGGTGATGATCAGGATGGAGACAGAGCGGTGATGTTAAAGGGATAGAAAAACCCCACACAGCCTCATGCAATGGTTGCGTGTATATGTTCATAGTGGGGGTTAAAAAAACAACAAAAAACCAGAAGAAAAGAATCATGACGGAGCCCTTTTAAATGGATCTACTCTGCAGCATAGTTCTGTTTGTAGCATAGTGCGAAGAGGGTCAGTAAGAGACCGGTGGACTGGACTGAGAGGGCAAAGGGTTAAAAGGCAAAATGAGGGTTTTTGTGTGTGTGTGTATGTGAGTGGAGTTGAGGTTTGAGTGCAAGTGTGTGAGTGTGTGTGTGTGTGTGTGTCATGCTTTTGGTAAGCATGTCTCTCTCACACACAAACCAGGAAACAAGTGCCTGTGCCATCTCCAGCCCACTGGATACCCATGCATGTGGTCCTGGTTCACCACATTTAGTTTAACGCTGCACTCTCCTCACCGATCGCCTTTGTTGTTTTTCTCTCTTTTTTTTCTTTTGTCTGTGGTTGCAAGCTGAAAACAAGCACATGAAAAAGGAAACGCTGCTCAAACTGAAATGGGCTTTGTTGACAGAATAACCTGGAAACAGCAGCAGCAACAGTAGAAAGGCTCTGCTGTGTCCGTCACTCCGGCCGCGGGCTCCGGTCAGTAGGCAGAATGTCCGTCCCAGTTAAGTAATAATATAATATACCGTAGTTATCAATAAGTCTTCGTTAAGATCATACCTGTATAAGCTTAAATAAAGAAGTGAATGAAAAGAATGGCTACTCCAATATTGAGTAAAATGACCATAACCACCAGAATAGAGCTGGAGCCCTAAGAGACAAGAGGAGAGAAAGAACACCCTTAGTCCACAAACAGCAGCAACAGATATACATTACATCACAGTAATCAGCCTTGTATAAAGCACCTCACAGGGATACTTGAGTAAAAGTATCTTAGCAGGAAATGACTTTGGCAGAAGTTGAAGTCAACTTTTACAATATGACTTGAGTAAAAATCTAAGTATTTGACATTTACTGTACTTAAAAGTAGTAAAATGTTACCATCCTGTCGTCACTGACAGGGTTTGGCATGTATACGTCTCATTACCGTGACTCCTCGACCAATTGTGATGTCTAGAAAATTCAAAAAACTATGGACTGGTGATCTGTCCAGGGCCACGTGACCCCCACCCTTTCACTATACGTTAGCTGAGATTGGCCACCCGCGACCCTCATGTGGAGGATAAAGTGGTAAAAGATGGATGGATGGACACTGGAAAGCAGAGAAATAGAGCTTTAATTGCGCCCATATACTTGTCATTACGGTAGAACCTCGGGAAAGTTGGCAACACTGTGGCATTTCCGCTTTTTTCCACATTAACCACGCCCACTCCAAACGTCTGTTGGTCAGGTCTAGGTTCAGCAACATTATGTGCCCAAAGAATGAGGTCAGCTGACTACCTGAATATAATGAATGACCAGATTATTCCATCAATGCATTTTTGCTTCCCTGATGACATGGGCATATTCCAAGATGACAATGCCAGGATTCATCAGGCTCAAATTGTGAAAGAGTGGTTCAGAGAGCATGAGACATCATTTTCACACATGGATTTGCCACCACAGAGTCCAGACCTTAACCCCATTGAGAATCTTTGGGATGTGACTCTCCCATCATCAATACAAGACCTTGGTGAAAAATTAACGCAACACTGGACGGAAATACATCTTGTGACATTGCAGTAGCTTATGGAAACAATGCCACAGTGAATGAGTGGTGTAATTAAAGCTAAAGGCGGTCCAACGATGTGACCCTTTTTTTTAGGTGGCAACATTTTTTGGCCAGGCAGTGTATATATATATATATATATATATATATATATATATATATATATATATATATATACATATACATATAAACATTACTGTTTTCATGTCAACATAGTGATACAAAAATTCACTTTACCGTAATTATGCAACATTTCCGTTATCGGAAAAATTCCAACAGTGAGCTGAGAAGTTGCACATCAAAATTACGGTAATTTCACTCGCGCTGGTGAAGGAAGCCAGCGAATCAGCAAATCAGCGTCTTTGTCACCAGAGAGGAGATCTTTCATTATGTTTTTATCCTGGGAAGCACTTTGAGTTGCATTGCCTTGCATGAAAGTGCTATCTATATAAATATAGTTTGATTGAATAACAACAACAACAACAACAAAAATCAACAAACGTTGCACACTGCAGGAGTTGCAGGCTGGGCTATACGGGAAAATAATCTTTTTATATCATTGGATATTGATTCCCACAGGATGATTTTAAAAGACACTTCTGATTTTCTTATCTTATTTCTTATAAACATGGTCAAATATGAGGACTCACTGAGTTTGATTTGAGGGTGAGATGCTCTCCTTCCTGCTCCAGAGTGATGGGTTGGGACTTTAGGGGCGGGGAGAGGGTGAGGTCCCTGTGCAGCGGCCACTCCTCCAGCTCCGCCCCCACATTCAGGTTGTCCAGCATCTGTACAGAGTCCATGGATCCCTCTCGGACCGGCCGGAGGCCGCGGGATCGCAGCCTGTTGTTTTTCTGGGCCGGGGACTCTGGGCCCGGCCCCCCTCGGGGCGTTTGAGAGTCCGCACACTGAAGCCGCATGTCCACCGTGTAGTCGTTCATCCTCTCCTCGTCCTGCTCTGTGAGGCGCGAATGGGCGGGGCTCCACCTGAGGGCGCTGTCGGCAGTCCAGCCCACGGTGAGGCCGTCCAGCCTTTGGTCGATTACAGCATGCTTGGAAAGCTTGTGGTTGGACGGGTTGTGCTGCTTTGGATGGTGGTTGGAGTAGACATGCTCTCGAGGGTTATACGCGGAGGAAGAGACGTGGTCCTTTGCATTATGATTGGAGTAGATATAATCTTGGGACTTGTGATTGGAGGAAGCATGCTCAGAAGTCTTGTGATTGGACATGTTATGTTCCAAGGCCTTGTGATTGGATAAAATGTGCACCTGCGGCTTGTAGTTGGAAGAGGCGTGATCACAGGGCTTGTGATTGGTGGAGGAATGATCCCATGTTTTGTGATTGGAGGACGAGTACTCCCTTGACTTGTGATTGGACGAGACATGCTTGGAGGGCTTTTGGCTGGATGAGGAGTGCTCCCACGCTCGGTAGGAGGAGGCGTGGTCCCGGGTCTTGTGATTGGAGAAGGATTTCTCAGGCGGTTTGTGGTTGGACACTGGCGCCTGCTCGTGCCCGTTGACTTGGCCCTCCTGCTCCTCCAGGAGGGACGGCGTGGTGGAGCGGCTGCTGCCCCCTTGCTCCAAGTACTTTTCGTCATTCCAGTTGTTAGCCCCTCCCTTCGGCAGATCCAACCCCCGCCCCTCCACCAGCACCTGGATCTCAGCGCCACCCTGATCGTCCACGGCACTCTGGCGCATGAAGCAAGCATTTCTGGGGCGGTGGGCGTGCTTTGGTGGACTGTGGGGGGGCGACGTGAGTACACTCAGCACGGGGCTCAGGTCAGGCGTGATCACAGGCGGCGTGGTGTCAGGCGTGCACAGCTCCGGACTGTCCGTTTCCGTGGAGATGACCTCGTGGTCTTTGTCCTTGGCGTCCTGCTGCTTGGGCCGCTGACATTCAAGACCTGAAAACAGTGCGAGACAAGCACCGATGAAATGACTTGGCACCAGAGCGTGTGTGTGTGTGTGCTTGTATTTATATCTTTGTGAGGACATTTTCAAGGTTAAGACCTGGTTTTAGGGTTAGAGTTGGGTTATGGTTAGTATTTGGTGAAGGCACTTAGTAGAAGTGATGGTTAAGGTCTGTGTAAGGGGCTAAGGAATGCATTGTGTCTATGTCGTGTCCTCACTACGATATAAAATCAAGTTTGTGTGTGTGTGAGTTATTAGCATGTGGAGTCACACAGAGGAGAGGGAAGCTGCACACACTCTGAAACACTGCGGCTCAGAGCGGATTATGGAAGTGAATACACTTGATTTATTGTGAATTCTCGGGCTAATCCGGAGTAGTTTAGAGATTATTTTGACAACGCTGTTGTGATACACCTTCTGATCTCCACAACTGTGTTATGCAGTCTATTTAAATAGCATGCATAATGTCTGCGCTGGTTCTACTGTATAAGAAAAACAGAACTGAGAAACAGCTTTCCACGCACACGGAACCTGGTGATTATAACCCAGACCTTAAGTCAACTTTAATGCAAGAATTGTGGTTGTATGAGCTTCAACCCACCACTTGGGATATGGACATGCTTGCAAGAACACAAGGGGAAAATAAGGAAACTAAAATCTCTTAAAAATCTTTAAAAAAGTTTTAAAAGCTTGAAAAGTCAGAGAGCTTTTTAATCATTAAAAGAACCAGGGCTACAGTAACAAACTGATTATTCCACGACTAAATGATTTGCCAGCTAAATTAGCCATGAACTAATCAAGTTTGGGTGTTTTTCCAGCTTCTTAAATGTGAATTTTGGTTTGTGGAAGAAACAAGACATTTGCAATCTTCATCGTTTCTTGGTTTGGGAATTAGAGTTAAAACATTTTTCAACATTTCCTGACATTGTATGGACCAGAGAAATGCTTAATTAATCCAGAAAGAAACCGTTAATTGCAGCCCCCACACGCCCAAATCAGAACACTCAAAACTATCAAATGGATTATCGAAACAAGGCTTAAATGACAATAGTATTAGAAGTATTTAAGTAAGAAACAAATTAACAAACAAATGAAACTATGTAAAGACAAAGGAACGTTCTCTGTGTCGTCCGCTCTGAACTCTGACCCCTCGTGCGGTCTAGTGTTGACTCACCATTGCCGTAGATGTGAAAGGAGGGGGAGAGCTCTTTTGCAGCGATGCGGGCCAGTCGACACTCCTCCATGGCCTTCTGTGCCACTCCTTCAGCCGCCTCCGCCTTCCCACGAGCGTGGCTCATCCTGAACAGGAGATGGGGAGAAAGACTGCGGTCAAACAGGAGCCACATGTGGGTGAATTTCAACAGAACTTTTTCTGACGTACGGCTGCCTGATGCAGTGACTGCAAAACACCATCATGAGCTAAAACCACAGCTGTTGTGAAGTCATCAATAAAGTGGTGAGTACATGGAGGGTCTCTGTGGCTGTCCTTCTGACAGAAGAAAGGAAGTCAGCAACCTCACCTGGACATAGCGATCTCCGCCTTCTGTTTGGCGAAGTCTGTGGCCTTCTCCGCGGCTTCGACGGCTCGGTCCACCTTCTCTCTGATCTTACTGGCCCTCAGTGGAATCAGGTTCTTGCGTTTCCCGCTCACCAACACATTCTGTTTGTACTTTCCTTCCTCCTTGGTGCCGTCGGGGAAGGTGGTGCAGCCGTACCCATGCCTCTTGTTCGCTGCCCATTCACCTGCGTAATGAAGGCCGTCTGAGCGCCGACTCATGCCCCAGCCTGCCCTCTGGTCGCTGCGCCACTCCCCGGCGTACATTTCAGTGACAGTGGCATCCACAGGGGCGCCCTGCTCACTCTCACTTGCGTTGGAGTGGATGTCAGACGCAGCAGAGCTAACCGTGCTCATGCCGGCCTCACTGCAGAAGGAGCTCTGCTTGCTGAGCTGACTCGCCAGGGAGCTTTTAGACTCGGAGCGTCGCAGCTTCAGGCCGCTGAGGATGGACTGCCGGAAACGGCCTTTTCGCTTCCTCTGGCGTTCGGCTTCACTTGGAGCCGTCAGAGCGAACCCGCCCCTGCCCACCGGGCTCCCGGCCAGTCCGGCCACGACCCCGTCCGTCGGTGTTGTGGCAGCACTGTCCTGTAGCACAGCCGGAGGGCCGTGGCTGTGCTCGGAGCGCAGAGAGTTTATGGATGTTCGCAGGGGGAAGAGGATGACGGCCGCCATGCCGTACGGCACGCTCTGCCGTACACCATAGCCATGACGCATCCCGCCCAGCCACTGGCCTTGGTAGGTTCCTGGAGGACAGACAACAGACAAAACCCAAGTTAGAGCAGGAACCGCAAGGATGATTTACTGAACGCCCTGAAGCCCAAGCCTCTGCACTACTATACCGACATCCTCGCTATGTTACGCATCCCAATGGGGCCCTGAAGCCACGTAACACTGGTTATGTTATGTGTTAAGGTATTTAGTTATACTCTTATCATTACTATTTGTGCACAAGTGTGGAATGGCGTGTTTGCTTTGCTTGATACAGTGGCACTATTTCACCGACACGGCGATGATCGCGACACTCAACAACGAAACCAAAACAGAAGTAACGGCCTCACAGGGATTGGAATGACGTGATGCTTGGACGTCTGTTGCCACCATATCGTACGTCACCGTAACTGCGCACTAATGTCACATGTGCTCCAAACAAGAGCAATGAATGAGAGCCACACGGGTGCTGATGACGCTGAGCTGTTAAACATATTGCACGTAAAAGCATGATTCAGTTTACCCTTTGTCTTAAATATGTGTTTCAAGATGTCACTACTTTACAATGCAGTTGTAACTTTCCAGTTGAATGGATTAAACTCTTGTTTCTCATTACAAAGGCTTTAAAAAGTTTTCATGTTTCATATTGGACCTTTAAATGTTTTCACAACCCATTCACGGCAAAAGAAAACTCAGATGCAGGTTTTAATTTCTCAGTGTTTGCATCAATAAATAATAAACAATATATATTATTATAATAGACTATAATAGGCATCCATAGCGAGGTATGGATACCTTCGCTGGTGCAAAATAGCAAGATTATGCAAATTATGATAAAAAAATGAATACTTAAAAAATACCAAACAAAGAACAATATAAAAACATTTGTTTAGGTGCAACTGTCTTTATTTTTCATGTGACAAAATGGCAGAATATTTCTACTTTCACTTCTATATTGATTTGACTGTGGGACAGGAGCTGTCCGTGGTGCTGAAACTCAGCCTATGTGCAGGAGGCTTTGCGTGGCCTATAATTACTGTGTGTGTGTGTGAGACAACAGCACATTTATTGGGTTGGGGAAAATGTGTCAGCTCGTGCGTGCTATATTCATCTGTTGGCGATCCTCCACGTGAGCGGAAGAGTGGAGCGGAGCAGAGCTGTCGCGTGACGCACTCTTTTTTTATGTTTCTCTCTCTCTCCTTCTCCACCTTCAGTGCAGCACAAACATACATACAAACACACAAACATACAAACAAACACACACACACACACTCTGTATGTTCGCTCCCCCTGCATCACTTATTGACCTGCTCGCTGTCTCCATCATCCGGGCCCCACACACGCAGCTCGGGCGTCCGTGATCAAACGGCCTAGATAACAAACCCCCAAAGTCATTAAGGAGGAAAAAATGTAAAGTGACAGAAGCAGAGAGCCAATCAGAGAGCAGGAGAGGTCTCCAGTGACATGCTGACCTGCTGTCTCCTGTTACCATGGAGACCTGACAGCACAGAGGGATGCAGAAGTGGGGGGTGTGTGGCATTTTTTTATTAACTTGTGTGTGTGTGTGTGTGTGTACTTGTATTTGTTACCTCTTAAGGATCTATTTCTGGCAAAAACACTGACCTTGTCAGGACCAGTAGTCCTCATGGAGACAAAACCTGGTCCTAGTGAGGTAGATTTTTGAGGAACTGGTTTAGGCAAAGATTTGAACTGTCTTATGGTTATAAAGTTATGGTGATAGTTAAGGTTAGGCATCAAGAGCTTTCGATGCAGTGTCCTTAGTAAAGTAGCTGTGAAAACCTGTGTGTGTGTGTGTCTCCAAACAGCAGACGATGAGACAGCGGTTTAATTTCTAATTTTGGACACACATGCGTTCACCTTTGACATTCATGGCCTGATTCTGTAGTTTTCTAATCATCTAATTACGATGGAGGTCCCCACCACCACACTCCTCAGACAAGACATCAAGTGACCCTGTGACCCCTCTGCAACCCCAGTCCATGACTGTGGACCGCACAGTGCTTTTCACCTGACCTTAGAAACACAATTATTGAGTGACTCCAACTAAAATTGGACTTTTAGAAAGACATGTTAATATGTTAGTCCAACTGCAATGGTACTAAAGTGGGACACGTTCAGTCAGACAAGACTGCTGGCAAGCTGGCCTGGGCACATGTTTCACAGTTCCCACCAGCGACTCATACCTGGAAATAAAAGCCAATACACAGAAGAAGACAAAAGCGACAAGAAATTGTGAAATACTGGCCCAATTAATTTTTTAGATCAACAAGGAGACGTTTTTATGATCTGGATGGATGGTAGGAAGACACGGAATGGCACTCGACATGCAAAAAACTAATCTGGAAACCTACTTATGCTAACAAGCTGAAAAAGGGTGTATCGCCACCTGGTGTTCATTCAATAAATCGATTCCCTGCTACTGTTTGTATACTGGAACAAGGACAGTCGTCCAACTAAACAGCAACTGTGCATGGAAATATAGTCTTCCAGAAAGGTGGACAAAAGCAGCGGTGACCACACAGAACTTCAATTCTACCTCTTACTTGATTTATAACGTCAGAGAAACACTTTCCTGAGGAGTTAATGGTCTCATTCACGAGTTTCGGCTCTTCCTCGATAGAACATGATGTCAATTTCCCATTTAGAGGAAAATAGATCATAAAGTGTGACACATATAAGTGGACACCAGTGTGATTGACAGCGGGTGACGTCTACGAACTTAGTACAGATAGTACAGATCAAATCGCAACCCTTGAGTCTTCAGAGCAGGAGTCCCTTTTGCAAACATAAAACTGTGTTCATTCATTTTTATAAACTGTGGTGTGGAAGTGACCTACATGTCATTCAGGTCATGTGACAGAAGACATCGCTTCTTCTTCAGGCCTGAAATCAGTTTGCAAAGCAATTCAGGAAACCCTTAAGCCTGCCCTGAGCCAGAGGATTTTCAAATCTGACTTGATTTTAAAAAAGTGGGAGACCACAGACACAACAAACTTTGTAACTGATTTTCAATATTTTAATCCTGAGAAAGCACAGACTAGACGATCCAGACAGGACGCAGGAGCACACTCTTGGCGTTTAATCGATCTCAGGGAGGAGATTCCAGGGATTTGGGATCTCACAGACACTTGTGTGATTTAAAGTGACTTCAGAATACCTACAGAAATGGAGGCGGACTGTCTGCGTCGTCAGTTAATAGCCGTTGTGTGCGCGCAATATTTTGTGCTGAGAAACGCAGAAACCAGTGAATGAAGTCTTGGTTGAGAAGACCGAACTGACTTGGCTTGAAGAAGTTACGGCTCTAAACAAGTACGCGATATCCGTTTCCCGGTCAACTTGCTCTCATTGGTTATTGTAGGGTTCTGCTCACGCCCCCAATCATTAAAAATGATTGGTAAAGTAAATATCTAACATGTTTAATACTTGCGATAATACTTGTGTCTGTCAACTCCTCACACCAGGATAATTTGGCCAGATAATCTGTTCAAATCAGCCTAAAATCAGAAGGAACCCACCATTGACAGAAGGGTCACATTGGGAGCAAAATCTGGCCAATTACCCTCTAGATGGCTTAAAGCACTGACAGGGGGTGTGTTGGTGGTGCTAGTGAGATTTACCTCCATCAGAATAGGTTTCAGTGCCATATCCGTCCTGCAGCCCGTTGCTCCAGGTCCCCTCGTACCGGGCCCCACTGGCCGTGCTCTCCAGCTGCCCGTAGCGGCCTTTGAACCCCTGCGTCCACTCTCCTCTGTACTCCCAGCGGCCCTTGCTCTCCACTCCAATGCCGTGTCGCTTGCCCTGTGCCCAGGTGCCCTGGTAGCTGTTTCCGCTGGGCCACGTGTATACGCCCAGGACCTCGAAGCCGTGGCTCCAGGCCCCGGCATACTCGCCCTGACCCTGGGGCCCAGTGCAGACGCCCCGGCCGTGGGCTTTCCCCTGCTCCCACCCCCCGCAGTACGACCCCCCATCATCAAAGTCAAACCTGCCTCCAGTGGACATGCATGAAACAGGTTTAGGCAAATCCTTAGAATGTCAAGAAAAAGGGAAAAAAAACAAGGGCCTGGTTCAGTCAGAGGGAGGGAGGAGGGAGGAGGCCTCGCCTGAATCAGGCAGCATGGAGGAGGAGCGCGGCCTCGACTCTCCCTCTGCTGTTAGCTCAGGGTGTAAAACACTCGCTCCTCGCTGTGAAAACAAAGCGCATCACCTCGTGATGGAGAAGCAATCCCAGCCTCAGTGACGGCTCTGGAGTGACGGTGGCAGCAGCCGCGCTTGCTGCTCCCCATGGGCAGAGCGACTCTCGTCCTCCTCCGCCTTCCTGCCTCACTCTCAGCCGGGGAGCTGAGCTCAGACAAGCGAGGCCTAGGCTTTTCCAGCAGCAGTCCCAGAGGCCCTCAGAGCAGCAGCAGCAGCTCAGTCAGACATTACAGCATCTCCAACATCGCTACTGCACCTGCAACTCACAGAGGGAAGCGGCACACAGACACCGCCGTCACTGCTGCTGCTGCTGCTTCACCCCCCAACGCCATTAACAAAAATCAGAGGAGCAGAGAAGCATGGCCTGGAATCAGGCTAACGCTCAGAGACACACAAACACACACACCTCAGCAGACATAACACACTGTCAATCGCTCACTCTAAATCTCTCTGCAACCTGCGGACGAGTCAAGATGAAAAATAAATTATTCCTCTTTTTTTCTCTCTCTCTCTCTCTCCGTCTTCCCTTTCTGCGATCGCTGTAATGTGGATTGTTGTTGTATCCGGATTCCACCAAGTCATCTGCCCTCTCCTGTTTTTCTGCCTCTCTCTCTCTCTCTCTAAAATCTGCTCATTACAGGACTGTTCCACCCCAGCCAATACCCTTCCCCCACACGTACACACACACACACACACACGTACAGTGAACACACTCCTTCTGAGCTCTTAAAGAGATAGAGACTGAGGGATGCTGCATGCACAGAGCCCTCTCTCGCTCTCTCTCCAGAGATTCGACCTGCTCTTCCTCATTATCCAGCCTCGTTCCACTCCCTCACTCCTCCTCCTCGACTCAGCAGTCCCTTCTCTTGATAACTGGAGGTCTGAGGGGTTATTGATCCCCTGCCACTCTCTCCCTCTTCATCTTTTTCACACTTGTTTCATTTGTGGAAGAAAAAAAAGCTGAAAATCAGCAGCAGTCATCCGCATGGATTCATTTTGATTTCATGGCTGTAGAATTGTCCGAAAAAGTTCATTGAGTGAGTTCTTCTGCCCCTTTTTCCCAAGATAACTTTCACTTTTCATATCTGGCAGTTATTCAACCGTTTAGGAATGACAGTACTGAGAAGCTGGCGTCACAGACTTCGGACACGCTGGTGAATCTCGTCTGTGATTGGGCGGTCGTTCTCGCGGAAGTCCTGAGGGGCTACCGTAATGACAAGTACATAAAGCTCTAGTTCTCTGCTTTCTGGTATCCATTCATCCGCCTTCTACCACTTTATCCTCCACATGAGGGTCGCGCAGAGTGCTGTGCCAATCTCAGCCGACATTGGGCAAAAGGCGGGGTCACGCTCTGGTCCATAGATTCTGAATTTTCTAGATATCACAAATGGCGATGATCACCATGTCAGATTATCAATCACAGTAGCACAGATTCTTGACGTGTCTTGTTCGGGATGTGGCGACACTACAAGCATGACCCCGACCAGTCATCGTTCCCGACACTGCGCAAATTCATAGGTCATCTGGGAGGCGAGGCAAGGAGCTGTCAATCATGGCTACCGAAAGCGTTGTGGGTGACTTTGTTGTGGTTGTCCCTTGAGAAGCCGTCAAAGAGGCAGGGCTACTGTTGCCAAAGCACAACGAAACGTTCTTTGGTGTCACTGTTGCGCCTAACTGCAGCAACAGCACCGTGTTTATGTCTGTATGTTACGCTGTGTCAGAGAACTCTGTTCTCCTATTGGTGAATCTCCAGGAGCATGTCGTAGGAGTTGTCAGACTAGGCACGAAAATAGAAAACGATGACCAGAGCACAGACTCTGTCTGACACAGTAATTGAGCTGAAATACAGCAGTATGGGGGTGTGATCGCAGGCTTTCAGCAGTGCTGTTGCTAAATACACCAAGTTTTCAAGTGATCTGCAGTTCGCGATTGTGCTGGTACCATGTGTCATTAGGTAAGTAGGAACAAAGGATTTCAAACACTCAAGTCACAATTTATGTTGTGTCCTGTTTGTAGTCGGTACTGAGAATCTCCAATTTACACTCGGAGAAACGTCATCAACCCTGATTTGGGATTTCAAGATGGCTGCCTTCATCTAAACACCACTACTTTTACCATTAATAAAATATCAAGTAGTGCAGTTACTGACTGGTATTGATGACAATGGCTAACCCGAGTTACGTTTGCGTTTCCGGCTTCTCAACTGTAATGCAGGGGACGTCATTCCCAGTTGTTAACAGAAGCCTTCCAGTCTGTATTCAAAATAAATTTAAATTAAGAGAGGGAACTTGTGATTTAAGAGGGTAATTGATAATTGTGAGCTTCAGTGTTGGGAGTCAAACTTTGGAACGGGCTCAGAGATGAGTTGAAATTGTGTAGCTCTCAGTTATGTTTGGGAAAAGCCTTAAAATGTATGTTATGTTTGGGGAAAAGCCTAAAAATAATTAGGGAATATTATTTAAATTAACAGAATTTAAATGAAGTGTTATGTTTGTTTGTTTGTTGCTTTTTAACCTTTTTAATTTTGGTTTTGTTGCCAATATTCTCAGTTATTCAATTAATTGTACACAGAGGCGGACACTCATCATACTGTTAGCATAAATCCACAAGTTTGTCCTCTTTCTCTACCGAACACCGGGCCTGGGAGACGGTCTTCACATTCATCCTCGTGGCCATGTTTCAGTTCTAAAGTACACGACATCCGTTTCCAGGTTCAACTCGCTCTCATTGGTTATCAAGGGGCTCTGCTCCTGAATAAGTAAAACTTCCTCTTAACACTTTCTGACAGATACGCCCATATTTTTTTGTGACAAAATGATGACATTTTCATAAAATCCCTATCTCTTTTAAGGGGCATACTGCAAGTGTAAAAAAACAATCGTATATATCAAAACTCATCGAATGTGAACTCTATTTTGCATGCAGTACAGAGCACTAAATTCTGTCTAAAGTAAGATGAGCAGGTTAAGTTCTATAAGGGGCTCAAAACGTAAAAAAAAAGCTCTTGTTTACATATAGTTCTAATTATCAGAGATTCAATAAAACAAGAAAAATTAAACTTTTTACCAATTAAAAAGGAGGTGAATCGCTCTACCTGTACACAGCAGCATCACCGTCGGTCCGTTGCTCCAGCGCCATTTTGTTTATTTGAAAATGAGAAAGTCCACCTGCAATCAAACACCTGTTGGACAGTACCAGCTGTCAATCACAACTTAGCCGCACCCCCCTAAAGCATCTCTTACTTGATGTAGGTTTACTGGCGCTTCACATGAGTCAAGGCGGCGGCTCATCTTCTCAGATTTACCTTGAAAGCAGTGGCGTCGCCCCCTGTTGGACATTCGAGAACACAGGTTTCTTGCTCTCACTAAAAACAGCTGCCATCAGGAAACAGCTAATAAAATGCACAGCTCACCATTAGGCAGCATTTTCTGAACGAAAACTGAAATGTGTGTCTTTTTTTATTTTGATAAACCACAAATTTTTCTGCACTGAAGTCCATAGACAGCTGCTGGTCTCCTTGCCTTGTTTGGCAGGTTTGTGTCACTGAGGTAAATCCAAGCAAAGATTTCAAACACCTAACTCACAAAATAACACATTTGAACTCACCGATGGAGGTGGTTGTGGGTCAACAACTCCTGTAGCTGTGATGTAAAATCACTCATTTGCTCCATGGAGTTTGGTGCAGGGAAAGACAATGTTTATCACCTTCAGTTTGAAGTCAGAAAACGCTTTAGAACGTTGAAACAAATCTATTCTAAGTCATCTACTTGTCCATGTTTCCCTGCCGTCAACATTCAATGTGTCAGTACATCATCACAAGGGAGAATTCTGCTAATATAAAAAATAATAAATCTATAGACAAAAGGCAATAGCAGAACATCTACAGCACCTCTCAAAAGAAGTTAAATAATCACACATATTCAGTTATTAATTGGCACTGATGATAATTACGCATGAATGATGTTTTCAGTCCGTGTGGTGAGGATGTTGTTTATTTGTAAAATGTGTAATTTACAGGTTGCCACCACTGACAACAACAGAAGAACAAATATCCAGTAGCAGAAATAACAGAAAACAGAAATCTATAGCGGGGGTGGAGGCTCCTCCCCCCGGGGACCTGTACACCTGTTCAGGTGAGGATGTCGTGCGCCTGCTGCTCCACCAACATCGCCATGTTCTTGACGTCACCGCACCAGAAGTCCAGTCGCTCCTTCATACCTTTGATCTGAAAGCAGCACAGGTGAGAGTTGAAGTTAGAGCAGCAGGTGGACACTTTTTCACTGAGCGTTGGCACAAAATCTCTAAATTCACACAAAATCCAAGCCAACTTTTCAAAAATAAGGCCTGAACATGGGAGAACTATTAGTCGCTCATTGATTCAAACAGTAGAGGGCGTTACACATTCTATGAACAGTAGTGGCACCAACCTGCTGCAGGTCCAGGACTCGGGGCTGCACCCAGGTCATCTGCACCTTCTGATCCACCTCATCAATGTTGCCTTTGACCAGACCCACAGACAGAGCCTTCATCACCAGCAGCTCCACCTGCAGGACGCAAACAGTCACGGGTTATCGGAGTCCACAACACTCGTCACGACGTGTCACTGGGATTTATTGATGTTTTTTTTTTTTTTTATTACACTCCTCATTGAACTGACCTCATTGACGGGGATTTGTGTGCTCTGAGAGATCTCTGTGAATGTCAGCTGTCTGTGGTTCGCAGGGCGAGTGAAGGTCATCTGGAGGGAGGATAGATAACAGATAATGACACTGGGACACACAAAACATATTAGACCAGTGGTTCCCAACCAAGGGGGCACCAGAGATTACATGGGGGGGCGCCTGGTTTGTCCTGGACACAAGCAAGGGGGGCTTCAAGGAAAAAAGGTTGGGAACCACTGTATTAGTCTATCATTTTAAAATATGCTACTATTAGTCCTGCTTCTGTGGCAAAAAACAAAAATGAGCCGCACCATGTTCCTTAAAACTGTTTAAGTGAGAAAACGGGCGTCGTTCATGTAGACCAGTGGTTCCTTTTATGCCAAGTACCAGCTCGTAATATTGATCTTGAGCAAAGACAGCTACGGACTAGGCAGATTTAGTCTCTCATCATCCTCTTCCGCATGCACAGCGGGTGAAAACATGACTGTGGCGAAGTCTTTCAAACTTCACTTATAGAAAACAGATCTGTTCTTTCATTCTTTCCACCATATTCTTTCTGCATATTAGGGACCATCGAGAATATAATGGATAGATTCATCGATCATGATAGTGGCAGCTCTAATAACAGTGGGTCACTGGTCTCACCTCCATGACACACAGGAGCTGGATCTTCTGCATCAGTTTAGGTTCATGTGCTGCCAGGTCCGGCTAAAACCAAAGGGGACAAAAAAAGTGAGGTTAACTTGCTTAAACATAACATCCGACTGATCCTAAATAACCTCAGACAACACGACCTTAAATCGTTATTCAGAAACAGAAAAGGCCGTTGGTTGCCTAGTAACAAAGAAATCCGGTGAATGAAGACAGAGAGCAGAGACTTGTTTTGTGTGAGTAACGAGTCGACAAGGTGACATTGTTACAGACGGAAGGTGTTAGCGACGCTTTGATTCACAACGAGTCGTGACTTATAAGAAAACGAGGACGTCTTTGACAATTTAAGATTCTCAGTTTCTGTTTATCCACACAAAAGCCCAACCCTGTGACTTTCAAAGTAAAATTCTCAATTTCTGTTTATCCATACCAGAAGCCCAACCCTGTGACTTTCAAAGAAAATTTCACATCTTGAAACACAACCTCAATGTTTTCGGGCTTGATTCAGACCTTCTTTGGTTTACTCAAGCTTCTGCTTTAAGTGACACATTATTTAGAACTCACTTCTGTATTAAGTACTAGAGTATTTGAAAATGTTTGTTATTTACCTGTTGGCCCCAGGCAGACTTGAAGCTCTGGAATTTCTCCACGTTGCCACCATTGAAGGCATAAAGTGTATCAATGAGCCACTGTTTGTCTGTGTTTCTCAGCGTCTCCAGCACAGGATGCATCAGCTGCAAAGGAAATGGTCACTGTTATCACACTGAGCTGAACAAAAAGCTGTGGAGAGGAGTGTTTTTAGTGAAAACCCCACCAGCTCTCCAAAGTTGTAAACTCCTTCTCCTAAGAGTCCAGCCAGTCCGAGAGTGAACGCCCTCTCTTGCTTCTCTGTTTCTGTGAGGCGACAACAATGGAATTGTTCAGCTGTTGATAAGACACAACATTATGATACATCGAATTGGGGAAAAACTCATCTCTGCTCACCTGGAAGGTCTTTGATATCCACACAGCCGAGGTAGCGCAGAGCATCTTTGTAGTAGGAGGCGTGGTTTCCGATAATACGATAGTACTTACTGGAGAGGTCGTAAAAGCGACCGTGGACTGACGTCACACCGGGCAAGTTATTCAACATCTCCTCAACTTCTTCGATGAGTTTCTGTAGGGGGAAATGAACACGGTCATCCACTTCACTAGTGGGTCATGTTTGATGTCATAAACACATCAGAGACAGACGTGTCACAAAATCACAGCATTGGAAGCGGGAAACACAAGAAATAACAGTGGAACGCTCTGTTCCCAATATGTACAGTGACTTGCATTAGTATTCACCTCCCTGGAACTTTTCCACAATTTCTCACAGTACAACCACGCAATTTTAATGGGGTTTTATGTAGCAGACCCAACACAAAACAGTGCATAACAGCTTTGCACATCTTAAGACTGAACCTTTCGCCCATTCTTCTTTGCAAAACAGCTCAAACTGAGTCAGACTGGATGGAGACGGCAATTTGCGTCACATACGTACGAAGGGGGGGGGGAAACATGCTCTGACCTTTGTGGCAGGAAGATCATTGATCTCCAGCTTCAGACGTCCGATCGACGTCTTGCAGAGAATGACGGCTTCGTCGCTGCTTTTCACCTTGGATCAGATGCAAATGCATTACCATTAAACTGTTCCGAAAATACATCATTTATATTTCTTGACGGCCGAAGTGGAACGTGTCAACTTACCTTTTCTTTGGTCTTTTCAAGAAAAGTGATGGCATCTTTAGGATCTAGAAACAAAGGAGGAAAAAACACTTCACTGAAGGCCTTTACACAACAGATCGTATTTAATATTTCTAAAAACATGTATCCAATCTGGTTTCCATCCAAGGTCGCTTTTATCAATCCTTTTTTCCCCCCAGCTTTGCTTACAACAGGAACAAATCTAACTAAATCAGAATTTGTTTTTGATGACATGACATTAAACCCAATTAATCAATTATCCAAATAGTTGATGAACAATTGAGTCACCGATTAATCATTGCAGTCCTGGTTTACATTAGATTACGATTAATGGCAAGATTCAGGTCATCGCATCATGCAACATGAAAAATTAAGGGAGCACCAAAATTCCCATCCATGGTATTCACAATTCCGTGCCATTTTTTTTGCGAGTCCTTGATGTGCAAAGAAAAAAAAAAAGAAGAAGAAAAATACATAAATAAATGTAAAAATTGTCATTACCTGTCATCTGTCTGGCAACATACAGGATAATCTCCACAAGGGACAAGGGGTTGATTCTATTAAAGGAGCATTAAACAGGAAATTAGCATCAAACCAACAGAAAACACTGAATTACTGACATTTCTTAATGCGAGTTAAGTCATGTTACGTCACCGGTGTTCGAAGTCACAGAGGAAATTTTCATAGAGCTGTGAAAGGAAAACAAACAGTCAGATTACGCTAACAATGTTCAAACTATAACACATTTTTGTTATAAATATCTGATTTAGGAGATCATCCTTCTGACCAGTATTGGGCTTCATAAAACATTCTGACTAAATTAACCTTCAGTTTTACACAATTACAATATCTACCTATACAGCCAGATTAATCAACCTTTCTGCGTTCACATATTGTTACAAAATGCACAATCAGTTCTAAATTTATTCACATTTAGAACTGCAGGTCAGATTATTTGAAAGAGGTAGTGACACATACTGTAATACCAACCACACGCAGACATAAAACACAACTGCCAGCATGGGACATAAAAGGGACACACTTAATTAAATCCACAAACATATTCTTAAGATAGTTTACACAGACGGAGGCATTAACTTGAATAGGTGAGTGTTTTGTTATGTTGCTAAAATACTTTTTTTCCTAGTGTCCCATGCTGGCAGCCATGTTTTCTGGGCGATAATACGATAACAACGTATAACGCAATACATACTTCCACGATATCAATAGAAGAAACGTTTAGACAGGACCACAGTCAGACCAATGTTGTCCGCAAAATATGCAAGACGACTGTACCCACCAAGAGCGGAAATACAACAAACTAACACAGACCACCAAAAAAACCAAACCGATGTACAAATCTACAAAGATGTAGATGCTTTTCAGCCATGTCGCCCAGCCCTCGTTGCAAACTCAGGCCCCACATAAATAAACACAAACACTTACAAAAAACAAACAAACTAAACATTTTAAAGTACAATGAGACCACAGTGCATTTACCTGTATGAGGCCATCTCCTGTTTTGAAGCAAGGGTCTTTAACAAAGTCTGTCAGCTTCAGAGTCAGCTGATGCCACAGTCTGTTGGAAAAGACAAGTGTCAGTGATGATGTCTTCACTGCATCACCACAGTCATCACGTTTAGGGCTACAACTAACGGTTATTTTCCATAATTGATTAACCTGGCGATTATATTCTCGTTTCATCGAGTACTCGTTTGATCCGTAAAATGTCAGAAAATGTTGAAAAGTGTTGATCGGTGTTTCTCAAACACTTAACTTCATGTTGAAGCATGTGAATGGGTATGAAATATGTGTGAATGGCAAAACTGTAGTGTGACTATAAAAGCTCAATATAAATACAGACCATAATACCAACTCTTTTTCTTGTGATTGTATTTGACAGTAACGAGTAAGAAAGATCGTTTTGGTTAATGTAACCAACTATAATGTAATGAGTAAAATTAGCTAGAAAAACAAATAAAGTAAAGTACAGATACGTGAATGTAGTACTTGAGTACAGTATTTGTACTAAGTTACATTGAAACACTGATTAAAACAGAATTGAGCAGCAGTGTACAGTGTGTGAACTCCTGTAAAGAGGCTAACAAGGTGCTAAAGACTGATGTCAGGCAGATTAAGTTTGGCTTATTCTGTTGTAAATAGCTTGATTAAAAAAAATGCCTCCGAGCTTCCACATTAAATATCTAAAAACAAAAATATTTCTGAATAAGCTTTGGCTCCAGGTTTAGCTCCAGTGCTAGCTCCGCGGATGACTCAGCGAGCGTTGACAATGAATGAGGGAGCTACCGTTAGCTTAGCCTAGCACTAGCAGAGCACGTTAGCTCTGTGACTCGTACATTATTTATTTATTTTCTTTCTAAAATCTTTACCTTTTGTTGTACAATTCTTCCAGACCGTGCCACTCGGCCGCCATCTCCGGAGTGGAGCTGTTGCTCTGCTGCTGCTTGAGGTAACCGCTGACATCTTTCATGGCCGCGAAGGATAGTTTTTAATCAGGACTAGAAAAGTGATGTGATTTTAGCTAACCGAGTTGCTGCTGCTGCTGCTGACCGCGAAGAATGATGGGAAATGAAGGCGGGCAGTGCTGCGTTCACGTACCACCGTCGCTTTAGGAAAAACCAAAACACAACCAACACTTACTATTTTTCTTTCTCTAGGTTTAACGGCGGTTTTTATTCACAAAGCTGCACTGCTGCCGTTTTCTGTTGTCAGTTAATCCGTTCACATGCTCCCGGAAAGTTCGTAAATGCTTGTTATAATGTACAGACACGCTTCGTTCCTCTTCTTCCTGGACATACTGTTCCTTCCCAGAAGGTGACAGTAATGCGCACAAACGTTGTCAGCCAACCGTTATCAAAAAACAGAAGAAGAATACGTCTTTACGTTTTGGGGGTTGACGGGAAATGTAGGAGGCGCTAGCTAGACCTTTGCTGGGTACTGTTTAGTTTTAAGCCACTGTTGACTTTATTTAAACCAGTCAATTGTGTTTTAATGACCAACTAAATACGGGTAGTCTATAAAAGGATGTGCTATTGTAATTCGGCGAACGACCGGGTCGTTTAACGTAGCTGAAGTCAGGCTGTTTCGCTAGCAACACAGAGGTCGAAGAACTACAGCTACTACACTTGCGAGCGCATTTTCATTAAAAAATGAAGAAAACGTTTTAACAGCTCCAGACAGACGCGGCTCTAACAGACATAAAAGCGCGAGACTCATTATGACGTCATTATTGAGCTCATCGTTAATCTCAGTAACGAGCAGGAGGCTCTGTGCACACGGTCAGTACGCACACACACATACACACATACACACAGGTAACATTATTGACACTGCATTGACTTCTATTCATTTGGAAAGCACAAACAAACCATGATCTCTAACCTTAACCATAAACAGTTGATGCTGAACCCTTACCTTATCCTACTCACAATTCAAAGGTTACCCATAGACTTCAACAGAAATGAGGTTCTTCCTCACACACTCTCTCTGTGGTGTAATGTAATGTAATGAAGTACAAATAATTCACATATCTGTACTTTACTTTGTTATTGGTATTTCTAGAAACTTTTACTCCACTACATTTCCTCTAACTATTTTTGTTACTCGTTACTACCAAATGAAAGCAGAAGAAGATGAGTTGGTAATGGTCTGTATAAGCTGCTTTTGCCATTCACACATCTTTAATACCCATTCACACGCTGCAGCATGGGGTAAAGTGTCTTGCCCATGGACACATAATACTAGCAGATCTAGGAATTTAACCCACAACCTTCCAGATGAAAGACAATTTGCCCTACCACTCAGCCGCCATGGCTCGGTCCTAACTCTCCACTTTTTTAATAGTTTTACTTCTAAAACTTAGGTGCATTTTATATGAGAAAATTACTTTTGATACTCAAGTACAGTAAATGCCATATACTTTAAGGCTTTTAAGTAATATTAATTTTTAAAAAAGAAGTTATTTTCTGCTCTCTCTATCTGTTTGCAGGCTTCGGTCTGAGGCGTTTGTTTGCAGCTGACGGTGCAGCAGCTTCTTCAAGGTACTTTTGTTCTGTTCAGGTCCACATTCAGCATCGTCACAGTGATGGATATTAAAAACAAGGTGGGGTGAATGTAATGACATAAAATGTCAACCGTAGCCAGTTAAATCTCAGAAGGTTAGATTAAGATTAAAAAAACAAAACACTATCTGTTACTTTAGGGGTTTTGTACAAATCAGTGGATTACCACAATCCAGTGACAAGCTTTTACCGACCCCTGTGGACTTCTGAGTATTTAACTGAGAAAGATCTCCCCTACTGGTGTGCAAGACATAAGGTTTTTGTTTTTAATTGTACATGGATAGTAAGTTAGTAGCTTTACTCGTCCAGACTGCATCCAGGAAACTTGGAGGAACAGCAGCAGCTGTGACTGGCACATGCACCCAATTTTCGTAGTGTTGTGTAGAGTACGCATTTTTCAAACAAATGCGACCTCATGATAGCGCTAGAAGCCAAAAAATGGGTTCAACAAGGGCAAAGCGAGCCAGTCCGAACACACCATTAGCTTCTTCTAACTTAAACTTTTGCTCTTTCTGTTGGCCTCTTCCTAGAAAATCAGACTCTCCCTGGCGGGATGGAGCTCGAGGACTTTTCTCCCGTGGTGGCGGTTCAGAGGTCAAGCAGATGACCTTGGAAGACGTCGCCAAACACATTAGAGAGCGGCAGCACAAGAGGGTGGTGGTGATGGCCGGAGCTGGGATCAGTACACCGAGTGGCATTCCGGATTTCAGGTACAACGGAACGATATCATTTCCTGTTCCTACTTCGTTCCATAAGGCCCCGTCCCCAGAGTCCCTTCTAAAGAGCCACTTTCACTCTATGCAAAAGACCTAGACGAGTAATATTGAGTCAGCAGTCCAGTCAGTTAGGAAAAGGACAAAGAAGAGCCTATATACACGCTTTTAAAAATGGCGAGATGGTGCGGAAGTTTATTTATCTATATGATGTCACCTGTTTAGGGCACTGTGACAAACAAAGGATCTAGAATAGCTGGGAGGAAATTGGTGATATAAAAGTGGCCATAAAGAGCTCAAAATTGCCATTAGAGGGCGCTGACTTCCCATGAACATGCCTCAAAGTTGGTTGGACATTGGGAAATGGCCTCTGTCTTCTCTAAATATGACATTATTGGCTCTCAGGTCTCCTGGCAGCGGTCTCTATGACAACCTGCAGCAGTACAATCTCCCCTACGCTGAGGCCATATTTGAGATTGGCTTCTTCCATCAAAACCCAAAACCGTTCTTTACCCTTGCCAAAGAGCTGTACCCGGGAAACTACCGGCCCAACCTGGCCCACTACTTTGTACGTCTGCTTCACCAGAAGGGTCAACTCCTCCGCATGTACACGCAGAACATCGACGGGCTGGAAAGACGTATGTATGACGTCACTACACGTCGTTAATGCTGACTTTGAGCTCATCATTCATTTCCTCTGTGTGTGTGTGTGTGTGTGTAGTAGCAGGAATTCCTGCAGAGATGCTAGTCGAGGCCCACGGCACGTTTGCCACGGCCACCTGCACCGTCTGCCTCAGAAACTACAAGGACGATGACCTACGAGTGAGTGATAACTCAGATGTCACAAATTCACGGCCCCAATTGGTCTCTTGCGGCCCCGCCACTTAAAATCAAGTTCAAATGAGTTATTTCTGTCTGGTTTAGATATTTTTAGATCCATTTTGCATCATTAATCTGATTTCATTGTGCACTTTATATCATTCTATATCAAAACACATGCCTTATTCTGTGACATTTGGTTATAAAGGTCATTAGTTTGAGATCATAATGGAGTATTGTGATATAGTCTTCACCCCGACTGAACAGGACTTCTTTTCCCTTGACTGGTCAAGGCTGGCAGACATTTACAGTCTTGTGTGAACATTCCATATTAATATTTATTTATTTACTTGCAATGTTTTATATTTAAAAGTTGATAAATCTCGTGTTTCTCTCTTTGCTCAGGCAGACGTCATGAGTGGGACGGTCCCCAAATGTCCCGCCTGTAAGGGCGTGGTGAAGCCTGACATTGTGTTTTTCGGGGAGGAGCTTCCGCGGCATTTCATGAAGTACCTGACCGACCTCCCGCTCGCTGACCTGCTCATCGTCATGGGCACTTCACTGGAGGTGAGCGCCACCATGTCTGTAGATTCATTTATCCCTAAACTCTGCAAAAGGTACTGTTAAATCATTATTTAAAAGAAAATAACCTTTTCATTACAATATATATATAATATATATAATAATTGCAAGCCAGGAAGATGTAATTGCATTACATCTTTTGATTTATTTGAGTTGTTTTTGATGCATCTTATCACCTTGTGTGAGCTCCTATGCCTTTCATATACTCTGTCTTTTATTTAATATTCTGTACAGCACTGTGGTCCACTGTGGTTGTTTGTTTTAAATTGTTTTGCAAACAAAGTTGGATTGGATCGGATTTCAGCCGACCGGCCTCCTCGCACTCTGACTTTCTGAAGTGGTTGCTGTCCACTCTTTGCTCTGCAGGTGGAGCCGTTCGCCAGTCTGGCAGGGGCAGTGCGCAGCTCCGTTCCCCGTCTGCTCATCAACAGGGACTTGGTGGGGCCTTTTGCCCGGAGACGGCGGCGCCAGGACGTCGTGCAGCTGGGCGACGTGGTCAGCGGCGTGCGGGCCTTGGTCGACGCCCTCGGCTGGACGCAGGAGCTGGAAGCTCTGATGGCTGCAGCTGCTGCGGAGGAGGAAGTCAGTGTGTGATTTCCTTTTCACACAAAAATCCACTTTGTAGTGAACAAAATAAATGATTGGTCTTTCAGCCATCATCAGAGAGAAGATGAAATAAGATAAGATAGTCCTTTATTATTAATTTACATTGTCACAGCAGCAAAGACAGTAAAGATAAAGGTAATAAATTATAAACATGCATTTCCACATGTGGGAAAGTTCAACATATGTTAAAATAGCATGTACATTATAGTGCTGTGATGGTGTGGGACAGATTGTCAATCAGAGATCTGCAGTCATTCTCCTCGCTCCCACCACCTCCACTGGGTCACAAGGGGGCGTCCAAGGACAGAGCTGGCTTCAGCCTCTTCCTGTCCACAGCTGATGCTACTGCCCCAGCAGCAGACCACTCCAAACAAGACGGCTGATGCCACTCATAGAAGAAGTGAGTGCTCCCCGCACTCCAAATGACCTTATGTGAACGCCCAGGTACTGATGAGATGTCACCATCTCAGTGTCCATTTCCCTGGATGTTCACTGGTGCTGGAGGAGAGGGAAAAACATCCAGCACCACTTCTTTAGTTTGATCGGGAGGCGGTTTGAGATGAATTGTCAGATGTGAAAACCAACAGTCCTTTTCGATACTGAAATCTTCAGTTGACGAATTGATACAAAAGGATCATGAATAAAGTCGTGTAACGGTAGATTTTGTTTGATTTTCCTGCTGTCACTATTGTATGGCTCAGGATGATGTTTTTTGTCGGGGTGGGAATCACCAGAGACACCACGGTACGATATTATCACAATATTGTGCCAAACTGAGTATTTGTAAAATCATATTGCACTTTTCCATTCCAGTTCGTGCACCATTCGCCTCTTATCCGACCCGACTCTCGACTCGGTTCCGTGTCAGTCGTTTTCCATTACTATAGGACCTCCTCGGCGTTGGCGGGGTCAACATAGCACGTCTGCGCTGAGCTGCCGCGACGAGGTTTTCTACACGACACAAACACACATACGAGTGACTTTCCGGTGTAACTGAATCATTAGAATCAGTTCAAAAGATTTGTTCACAGTAATTCCTAGCTTTCGCTAAATACACCAGAGTCCACCTGACACCAGAAATTGGAGATTAATGCACGTTTTCAGGATTTTTCACTTATCTAGAGTTCGGCAATTGTTGGCAATTTGATTCTTGTGTCGGTCGTCGCTCTAATGACTCTTCCAGAGTTGAGTCGGGTAGTGCTAGAACTGCATAATGGAAAAGCACCAATATATTGCAATATACTCGCACAACAGCTGTAGTGAGAGGGAGCACTTCTGGCGCCATCTGGTGGACTGAAATGTCAGTAGCTCCACAAAAAAGGTTGTTCTGTAACATCCGTTAAGATACGATATTATGCTAAAAGAAGAAGATAGAAAAGCGATGTCATTTCCGCCACAACTGCCAGGTGATGTCGATGAATGGTTGTCATGGTTATGCTGAAAACCTCCGTGTTTTTTCTCTGTTTCTTTCTCTTACCTGCAGGCTGTGACAAAGACAGAGGAATGATGTCATCGCCCCGCATCAACATACACACTCTCTCACACAAACACACACGACCTGCACATTTGAGGATCCGGCAGAAACACAGGGGACGTCATTATGTGAAGGGAACTCGCTGACATGGCAAATAAGTGGAAAACAGGTGTGTACAGTTATGTATTCAGCACTGATGCACGTGACGGGGCCCTCGGTCAAATAATGAAGGTTACGTTGTGTAATATCAACCATATGCCTGATAAACACACATTTGGCTCGTGGAAGGTGGATAATCTGTGAGATTCTTTATATGAAGACCAAAATATTATTTATTTGCTGTACTGTTGTTGTGTGACCAATCAGTGGCCGGCACGTAGTATCGCCTCAGCTCGCTATAGTGGGAGCGCAACTTAACTGTGTCCAGCTGAGCCGGTATATAAATATAAAAGACCTTTGTGCTACTATGTGTTTTAATGTGGATTATATGAAGATGGTTAAGTCAAGAGTTTCTGGGTAATAACTCCCCCCGTGTCCCCACTATGATCCACAGCAGGATCATTAGGTGATTCACAGCTCACACAGAGTGTGACCTGTAGTCACCGTGACACTGAGCTCCTCTGAGCTCATCTGCCTCTGAGAGCTTGCAGTTTGCTGCTCCTCGTCATGTTGTAAATCTGATTGAATTCACAGCTTCAGAGCAGTTTGGGTTGTTTTTTTTTTTTGTTTTTTTTAAACCAGCTTCTGCACCTCGCTCCAATTTTCACCTCTTCATTTTATCTTCACTCCTGGCAGAAATGTGTTACATCTACTGCACGAGTGACGCTGGAGTCTCCGTAATAAGAAGAGACGGATTTAACAGACCTGCATCTGAAGCCTTGTTGTTGTCCTATTCACACAAATCATCCCACATTTTGACAGCTGTCAGTCCCAAAGTTTAACCCCTGATGCCTGAACCTGAAATCACTGCACTTATTATATTCTGACTGTTGTTTTTTTTTTTGCACATTTTAGACTGGACGACTCCGGTGGATGGACGACAGTAACTCAACAAAGGGGAAGATTTCACCAACAATAAACCGTGAGAGAAATAAACCTTTTTGTTCTAAATACATCTAGACAATCGGAGGGAAAAGAACAGTGTATTTTCCTGTTGTAGTGTCGATTTTTATCGTAGATCTTGTGTCTGTGTGAGATAATGTCCAAGTAGAAGAAGAGAAATATTAGGGTAAATATTTAAGGAAGACGACTTCATTTATTATAAATGTTTCCACATAAAACGTGGACGTATCATGGCACATGGTAGGCACAGGCAGTGACCGAACACACGCTGGTGACTGCCACTTAAGACTTAAAGGGATATGTCAGGTGGTTAAATGAGGTACTTTACACGGCTACATGTCGTAGCAGGAGGGTGCGAGGTCAGTAAAACACAGCTGCGAGTGGAAAACCCTTTTCTTTTAGACACCTAATTAAATACTTCAGGACACATTCAGTGTTCTATTTTGTTATGTTGTACGGAAGCCCTAAAGGGTCATAAATACATTTTATTTTCTCCGTTTTCCCGCAATAACGAGATAATTAATTTGAGGAAACATCATTCAGTGTCCTCATGGAAATCTCAGACCTATCACGTTTCATTTCATTCATTATCTCCCCATTTAATTATCTCGTTATGACGGGAAAACAGGGGAAATAAAATGTATGCAGGTATGTATGACTCTTTAAGGCTTCCGTACTGTTGCTAAAAATGTGTCTTTTCTCTGTTTCCTACCATCAGCCATGTTTCATGTGAGCTCACATCCACACATCCCAGCTGCGATGTAACACACCGACTATGTTCGATCACCTCATATAACCACTATTATGAATTATCATCACTTTAAAGGGCAGCGCTACTCAAATTTAAGCCATACTTGCACGTGAACAAAAAAAAATTCAACGTCATTCATGTTTAAAACAAATAGTATCTGATAATCAAAATGAAATCTTCTGTTTTACTGCTGTTGTAGCTTATTTGTGATTTGCAGCTTTTAGTAAAATCATGTACGGCCAATTGGTACAAGTTGTACATCAACCAGTGCTGGACAATTTGGACAATTTTTGGCTCGCCTTAAAAGTTATTCTCAAAGATTAACTTCACAACTGAGCTCCGTGTTTCCCCACAGATTTAATTCAGCCTATGTAGCAGTAGCGGTGGGGCTCATGACTGTCCATAAAACAAGGCTGATACAAACTGAAAGAGTCTGTAGTGGCCTCCTGCAGCTCTTTCTCTAAAGCATCATCCATTTTCCAGGAGGCAGTGATCCTCAGGAATCAGAAATGTTTGCCACCAAATGATAAAATCCAGACCAGGAAATTAAACCGATGTCATGAGTAAAACGTCAGCAAAGAACAGGGTTTGTGTTTCGTCACTCATCCACCTCCCTCATAGATTGGCCTGGAAGCTTGGATGCAAGAGGTAAAGAGGCTAAAGGGACAGTTCAGGTTTACACACGCTGAGAACAACCCCGAGACACTGGCAGCCATGTTGTTGTGCATGTCTCAGGCTGGGTCCCGCTCAGAAAAGCCAGAGCTGCCAACATGCGAGTGCCTCATACGACCTGAACCGTAAGTTTTTCCGGGTTAAACCTCCATCCTGTCCCTGGGGGGAAAAAAAGGTCTGTCTTCATCAGCAGCAGAAGCAGCGGCGAAAGCATTTCTTGAAGAACTTCTTGAACTCCGTGTTGAAGATGGTGTAGATGATGGGGTTGAGAGCGCTGTTGACATAGCCCAGCCAGGTGACGGTGCTCACCAGGCCGGCGGGGATGCTGCAGTTCAAACACATGGCTCGCGTCGTGTGGACGACGAAAAACGGCGTCCAGCAGAACAGGAAGCAGCCTGTGTGAAGACAGGAAGGGAGACGTTCAACTCTGACACCAACTCTGCCTAATGCCCAATTATGAAAAATGCCAAGAAACGGGCTAGCAGCTAAACCGAAGCTGAGTTTACTCCATGCTCATTAAGTCTATCATATAAAACTTTTTCACATTTGGATTCGAACAAAATGTCTGGACCCTAACCCTAATGTCTAACCCAGTCTTTTTTTAAAGAGAAAAATCAATCAAGTCAGTGCAAAACCTATAGATAAAAACAAAAAGTACATGGTGAAATGGTGAAACTTGACAGTGGATTCATGAATTGTCTCTTGCTGCTTCTTCATTGTGAAACAAAGTGCATCATGCATCACACACACCAAACTGTGAAGTAGCTGTTAATTAACTTTCCTAAAATAAAGTTCACCTGCAGTCTTTTACTCCTTCATCCCTCACAGGCTCACACGTTAACAGATTTATTTACACACAATTTTATACAGTATGTGCCACACACAAGCTTCTCAAAGAGTTAGAGTGAAGATACACTGTAAAATAAAAGATCTGTTGTTGCTTTTAAAATACACATATTATTACCTTTCATTTCAGATCCTACCTGCTTTATTTCTTTGGCTTCTTAACGTTAGTTGAAGGAAATTTTACACGTGTTAGAAACGACGAAATGGACTGGAAATATGGTCAAATTCAAAACACAATTTATTCCCATTATCCAAAGACCTAAAGATCCTAAGACCACATCTTGTATTCATATCACGATATAGACCAAGAGTGTCAAACTCAAATGATCTGGGGTCAATGAGCATCTAGTCTGATCAAGAGGGGGCCGGTCTAAAGAAAAAAACAACTGTTCAGTAGCAGGTGGGCAATATAAGATATTCATGATGATATTAGACAGAAGTAAAGTAAAAAATGCTTGTTTTGATATAAAATGAACACCAAAAATATTGCTAACAAATATATTTAGTCTTATATAGACTAGTGATATTGCCCAGCTCTATGTGAGGCAACAATTGTAGCCACTTCGACAGTGTGGCCTGAATGCTTAATCCATAATTACTCTTAAATGTGCAAATGTACACCATCATCGTTTCCATATGAGATAATGTCATTCAGAAAAAAGTGTCAAGGTGGAACTGAAGATACACCGTTTTTATGTTTTGCAATTTTTATTTTCTGCAACACAACAGCCCTAACCCTAACCCTTAGGCCCCTACCCTAACCTTAACCATCACAACTAAGTGCCTTACACTAACCTAAACCTAATTCTAACCCTAAAACCAGGTCTTAACTCTGAAAAATACATTTTTAGGGCTGTCAGAATGTGAGGACCAGCCAAAAATGTCCTCACTTCCTTAAGTAAACAAGTTTTTTTAGTGCATACAAGAACACACACACGCAACTTGATTTCACTGTGTTTTAGAGCCATTTTAAGAGTTCAAAGCAGATTTTTAAACACATGACTATTGGTCGTGACATTTTCATATAGTCCCATAACCTAGTCGCCGTAAGGACATCAGAGCAGAATTAAGTCTGTGAATGGGAGACAATGGGCGTGTCTGTAAGATCACGTGACGCTCAATAATTGGATTAAAGTTTTTAAGCTCTTGTTGAGAGGCAGCCGGTCAGCAGGGGTCAGCGGGGGTCAGCAGGGTGTCACAGCCTCCTGAGCTACAACAGGCAACTGCAGCAACTGTATGTGACGCGAGTGCGAAAACACCGTCACAGTGACGTCTGTACTACAACATTTTCTAATAGTTTGGGATTTTTGACTTTTTGTTTTTAAAATGAGTTTGTTTTAATTAGTTTTTAGAGCAGGTTTACTAGTTTTTATGTTTTGTAGATGCTTAGTTTAGGGTTAGTTTTAGTAAACTGTAATAAACTGAAGTGTACACATGTATAACATGTAACATTAGCAGGCAATGCAGTGGATTGTGTAATATGGAGTGAAGTTGATGACGGCAATCATGAAAGTAAAAAATCTGTTGAGGGTAAAATGTGAATCGTTTCTGGTTTCATTCATTGCTCCCTTCAACAAAGAAATCAATGAAACTGAAACATTTTGAGAACATCATCATTTCAAGCTTTTCTGGACATTTTATGAACCAAACAAGTACTGGATTAATCGAGAAAATAAGGTTGGAGTTGCTTCTGCTGTAGAAATCCTGAGCTGTGAAGAGAGGAAGGACTCACCTACGACGACAGGTAACACCCTCATAGCTTTCCTCTCCCTGTTGTTGATCTTGGCTCTCTTCCTCATCTGTGGCCGTTTACTGAACGTCACCGTGGGCACAGAGTTCTCTCTGTACTGCCGAGGGTACGGCATCTCCTGCCTCACGCAGTCGTCATCGTCGTCGTCATCGTTGTCCAGCCGAGACTGGGCCAAGTCCCTCTCGATGATCCTGGGCAGAGGCATGGGCAGAGGTCCGGGGATGGTGCCCGCCAGCGGGGGGAGAGCAGTGGCGACGGCGGCGTGCTGCAGCTTCCGGCAGGCCTCGATGCTGCTGCGTAGCTTGGCTCGCCGAGTCTCCTCCCAGCGCTTCAGGCCGCGGAAGACACCGAAGTACAGCAAGACCATGATGGGGCAGGGGATGAAGAAAGAGCAGACCGAGGAATAGACGACGTAGTTGTTGTCCTCCAGTTTGCACTCACTGGGGTCGCGGTGGGGCACGGCGTTGATGCCAAAAATAACCGGCGAGGCCACGGCGAGCGCCAGCAGCCAGGTCGCCGACAGCAGGACGAGCTGGCGACGGTCCACGTGCTTACGGTTATAATTGAGAGGAATGGAGACGGCAATAAATCTGCGAAAAACAAAAGTACGTCGAGTTAACATTGCACACCAGGGTTCTAGCTAGCGCATTTTAGCGTAACACACTCAATTTTGCGCGTCAGTGTCAATACCGTACTCGTGGCTACGGTGCTCTCATCATGCCAGTGTAACCAAGCCGCCAGGGGTCGCCTGAACTCTTCATAAAATCAATAACCACACATAAATAAATGGGACGAGACATGAGTTAGCCGCTTTAGGTAGCCACCTAAATAATATGTTAATTATATTAACATATTATCTTCAAACCCTAACCTTCAGTTAGCATGAAGCCAACCTAGTCTTAGGCCAAGTACGTACAGACGTAAACGGCATGAAACGTAAACAATCTTTTTCAAAAAAGTTCCCCGCAAAGACGACATCGTTTCAGGAAATATCTCCGTCCACACAGAACCCCTCAATATGTAGTTAGATATCTCAATAATGGTTTTACTGGACTGTTAGCCCATCAATAGTATAAAGTTGTCCAGTGAAAACATGGCTCGATTTTTGCCATGCCCAGCTACATTAATGGTACATTAATTGTTGATTTAATAACTGTAAGGCTAAGTAGGTTAACTCTATCCAGTACATACATTTACAAAAATTAAAGCATGACGAAAATTAAAGAATGTAACTGCGGGCCTAAACCTACAGCATGTGGGCCTGCAGTTACATTCTATTGCCCTCCGCGCGGCAACCGGGTACAAGAATTTTTTTTTTGCTGCTGTACTGGAACGAACACATACCTGTCTACACTGATGGCGCACAGGTTGAATATGGACGCAGTGCACAGCATCACGTCCATGGTCATCAGGCCGTCACATAGCAGCATGTTCAAGGACCAAATTCCTCCCTGAAACTGCACACACAAACACACACAAACACACTCAGAAACTTGTTATTTCATCTTAGTGAGGACACACCATTGGCGTAATGCATTCCCTAGCCCCTTACCTTAACCTTAACCATCACAACTAAGTGCCTAACCTTAACCTTTAACCTTACCCTGACCTAAACCCAAAGCCTTTTAAAGTTGTGGGGCCCAGACAAATTGTCCCCTCAAAGATAGGTTTGTATGTCCACACACACACACACACACGCGTTTCATCTTTGCATCTTTTGGTGGTTGTCTCTCATTGTGGTCCTGTGTATGGTGTAAGTTGTTCTGCCTTGCTTAATGGTTATTTTGTATCTTTCTGGTTGTTTTGTCACACACACACACACACACACACACACAGAAATACCTCATTAGCTGCCCCAAGTGTAAATATGTGTAATCCTCTTGTGTTTGCACCACTGCAACTGTTACAAAACATTCCTCCTAAAACCAAAGGAAACCCTCAATTCTCTCCTCTTTTCTTTAGGGGGTGTTAAGGTTTTTAACTCTCAGTTTTTTTAATCCAGTGAGCATACGAGGACAAACCACCCGTGTGACAGTCCCCAGATTAACTGGCTGCTGCTCCAGGTAACGAGGTCACAAACGCCGCTAATGAAGGAGGACGTGAGGGGAAGCCTCTGCGGGGCGTCTTTGAGCTCACAGAGAGCTCTTTAATAAGGCTGAGATTATAGCCTCTAAACCTTTTTTTATCATTATTATTGAATGGAACTATTGTCATCAAATGAGTCACGGGCCTCTCATCTTTAATTAATTCTGAATGAAGAGGTGGGGGAGATAGAGAGAGAGAGAGAGCGAGAGACGGCTCCAGCTCACTGCAGCACATCCGTCCTCTGTTTTTTGTCCATCTGAAGTGTCTCATGGATCTCATTTTAAAATGTGGATCCTATTTATGACAAAGAACCTAAATATATAAATATGTCACATCCGTTACTGAGTAACAAGAAATGTTGGTCTGAATTAAAAAAATAATAATTCACTGCACTGGAAACTTTGGCAGTGAATGATGAGGACAGCTGAGTTAATGATGAGGACAGGTGAGTTAATGATGAGGACAGGTGAATGACGAGGACAGGTGAATGATGACAGGTGAGTGAATGACAAGGACAGGTGAGTTAATGATGAGGACAGGTGAGTGAATGACAAGGACAGGTGAGTTAATGATGAGGACAGGTGAGTGAATGACAAGGACAGGTGAGTTAATGATGAGGACAGGTGAGTGAACGATGACGACAGGTGAGTTAATGATGATGACAGGTGAGTGAATGTGGAGGACAGGTGAAATGGCATTAATTAAGGTCCCTGAGTGAATGAGGAAGTTAAAGCATTTGTGACCTTTGACCCATGTGTTTACGTACATATTTTATTTTGTCAGAACTTTCATTTGTAAAGGTTTGCCTTTAATTAAAGACAATTATTTTATTTTTATTATCATCATTGAACAGAACTATTGTCATCAAACGAGTCACAGCCCTCTCATATTTAATTTATTCTGAATGAAGAGGTGGGAGAGAAAGAGAGAGAGACAGCCAGCTCACTGCAGCACATCTGTCCTCAGTTTTGTGTCCGTCTGAGGTGTCTCACGTGGATTTCATTTTAAAATGTGGATCCTATCTATGACAAAGAACCCGTGTCTGTGTGACTCTCGAGAATATGGGATATCGATCAAACTATTCTGATGATCAATAAATCGCAGTACAGAAGTTTTCGGATTTTTCAGCTTCTTAACTGTGAATAATTTCTGGTTTCTTTGCTCCGCGTAACAAATAAAATCGTTTTGGTTAGTTGACCAAAATGAGACATTTGAGAACGTCAGCATTTCCAGGCTTGACAAACACCGATCTCACATTTTATGGAGCAGACTTAATGTAATTGATCGATATAATAATCGATAGACTCATGTATGAAATAATCGGTAGTTGCAGCCCTTGTTGCATGTAGTTTTATCTTTGCATCTTTTGGTGGTTGTCTCTCATTGTGGTCCTGTGTATGGTGTAAGTTGTTCTGCCTTGCTTAATGGTTATTTTGTCTCTTTCTGGTTGTTTTGTCTCTTATTCGCTGTTGTTTTTTGTCCCTTTCCGCTTCTGCATTGTTTTGCAGTTCATTTTGTAGCTGTTTTGTGTCTCTTGTGGATTTTTTTGTCTCCCTCACACAACATCCTGCTGCATATTCAGTGTGAAGATGAGATCAGACAGCTCCACACTGACACACGCTGACATCACACTAAACCATACTGTGCAAACAAACATGAACCCAGCCATGACCTCTGACCCCTCGGACATCTTGTTTACCTCTGCGTAAACGAAGAGCGGCAGCACCAGCAGCGCCAGCAGCAGGTCTGCAAACGCCAGGCTGACTATGAAGTAGTTGGTGGTGGTTTTTAAAGCCTTCTCCAGGTACACGCTCACACACACCAGCACGTTCCCGCCGATCACGACCACAATCAGCAGAATCCCGAACACGAGCGCGGAGAAATTATAGTGAGTGACCACAGCGGCCGGTGCGACGGCGGTCGGATGAGTGAAGTTGTCCGGCATGGTCTCCGGAGACTGGCGGGCAGAGAACGACCGTGCCCGCTGTGCTTTTCATCTACGAGCCGCGGGCTCAGCGGCGTCGGTGTCCGCGCTGCGCGCCGTGCGCTCCGCGCTCCAAACGCACAGCCGCGCCGCTCGCTGTGACCCGATCCCGCTTCACCCGTGTCATCCTGTCCAGCACGCGCCTGCAGACCCAGTCTGTGGAGCGAGTCTGAGTCAGGTGCGGCGATGACGGAGGAGGAAGAAGTTCGGAAAGTGCACGAATCAGAGAGCAACGGCTTAAATCCATCCGCTGAAATCTGCTTAACAGAGACTGAGTGTGAACAGACTCCGCGGGGAGGAAGGAACTCACTGAGCTCTTAACTCAGCTCTATGACAACCTTTGACAAGGTGTAAGTGATCAAATGAATGAAGGCTGAGTTCCATTTAGCTTCCTAAGCAGTTCCGGCCCATGCCTTTATGGGGCCCTAAACTGAATGCAATTTAGGGCCCCCCATTCCACCACCTGGAAGTAACTGGTGCTTGACTATTATTGATACAAATGTAACTATAAAGTACCGGTCTCTTGTGCGAGGTGCTGGTATGCAAATGAGAGTGCCAGTATTTAAAATAGTCAAATCAAGAGGTGTCAGTTACTGCCAATGTCTTACAGGTGTGACTTTCACGAAGTGAACAGAGTCATCGTTAATGTGATCTGTCATGCTGTGGAACTGTGAGTGACGTCACCCCCGAGTTCACCCTGTAACCAGTATCTAGCCGCTCTGAGCCCTCGTTAGCGTTAGCAGTAGATAACGATGCTCTCCATGTTAAAGAGCTTGGCAACGTGACGTCACCGCAGCCGTCCCAAATGCCCAAGAAGCTGCGCAGAGAGCGACCTCACGATAATAACACACCAGATAGTTTTAGTCATGGGAAGAACCTTTTGCTTGGTCGGCTGCGATGCCCCTTCACGGAAATAACTCGGTAACGGACTATCGTTTTGTGGTTTTCACAAAGATGGAGAGCTGGCAAAAGGCAGAAGATTCACATGAACCAGCAGCAAACAGATTGTCTGAACTATGGGCGTTCTGTTGAAACGTCCTAACTGGGATATTCAGAGGTGACAACTGGAATGCACAATCAGACTCATTTCTTGGCATGGATGAGCCGCAGGGGGCAGTACTTCATGAACCTTGAACGATCCCTTGATCCACGCTAATGACGTATTCATTTGTTGTGATTTTTGGGTTCAAACCCACTCACTCTGCAGCCCCAGGGGGACAAAAATGTCCCCACTGCTAGTTGCATGTTGACAAAACAAATGAAATCTTTTGACTCTCAGATTCTCAGCAGTCTGAGACTGGATTAATACAATTATTTTTGTATAAAGCGATTAGAATCCAGTGATAATGACGTTAGATTCTCTTTACAGAAGCTAATCTTAGCCCGCGCTGTCTCTCTCACTCTCAGCTGAGGTCTTGTGATCTTCACAGATTTGACGGCAAAGTTTTCCTGCGAAACTCACTTTTGGACTCAGGCTGTGAAAGTGTTTGTGCTCTGGTGGCATAAGTGGCATGAATATCATTATAGTAAACTTAGCAGCAATTAGCTTCTCACACCTTCTCTCGAGGTGGAAAGAGAACTTAACATGTGAGTTAAGAAGAGAACAAGCCCACCCCCCCAACATTATACATATATATAACTTTATTATTCTACCTTCAAACTTATTTTATGATTGTAAATACTTCAGAAAATCCACATTTTTGCACAAGCAGGCCACACAGGAATGCCACTGAGTCGGTCGCTAATGAGATTAGCTTCTCTGCTAAACCCCCACCAACCCCCGAGCCACTTATATCAGCAGCACTTCATGTATGATTACGTGAAGAGGGTCAGCGAGAAGTCTACGCCAAACTCACTGAGGCGAGACGAGAAGCAGGCGAGGCGGACGCCGGACTGTTTAGATGTTGGCGTCAGTGCTGCAGCTGTGTGTGTGTGTGTGTGTGTGTGTGTGTGACACGTCAACACAGTGTGTGTAAACATGTTCTAACATGTTAACGTTAAAGCTCCGGTCAGTAATCTGTCTCTGAGACAATAATCTCGCTCTCTCTAGGACACTGTATCTCATCATGTATCTCATTTGTTGACATTTAAAACATGCAACTATTATTAGTTATCCTTCAGATTATTATTATTACATCCGTGGCTTTGGGGTCATTTTTGAGGCGGTTAACGTGCATAAAAACTCTTGAGACTTTGAATGGAGGTCAGGTCTGGCAAAAAAATGTGATATTGGCATAGTTCCCGGACCCGTGCGTTGCTCAAGGGCTCTACAGCACTCCCCAAGGTTAAAACAGAGGCAACATTCAGTTCCACAGCATTTCCTAGAACCTGGTGGGAAGATGCTATAGACCAAGATGAAAGTAAGCATGGCCACAACTCAACAGGAAGTCGGCCATTTGAATTTTGGCAGCCATTTTTGCAGATTTGCGCCATACGTAAGTTGTCCGAGCGCGTTTGTCGTACAGACATAAAAGAAACGTGCCCATTTGTACTAGACACATCAAAGGTGAAAAGGTGTCTAAAGGTTTTGTGGATTCAAAACGGTGTGGCCACGGCAACATTACTGGTACATTACTGAATGGACTGAACCATCATCTGTGTATTATGTACCCATATTTATATCTTTGGGAAGTCCACAAAAACCCATACAAATGTGTCTTTGTGAGGACATTTGGACCTTGTAGTGGGCCCCACAATTTTAAAGGGCCTTTTCAGGGTTAAGATCTGGTTTTAGGGTTCGGATTAGAATGGGGTTTAGGGTTAGGGACTTAGTTGAGATGTTAGGGTAAGGGGCTTGGGAATGCATCATGTCTATAGTGTGTCCTGATTAAATATAACAACATGTTTGTGTGTGTGTGTTCAGTGACAGTGGAAACATAATGTATTAGCTTCACCACGACACTGTGAGCTTGTTGTTCCCACACAGAGGAGATGGGGGAGGGAAGGGGGTGCTGTGTGTGTGTGTGTGTGTGTGTGTGTGTATGACTGCCTGGTGTGTGTGCACAGTGGTGCCTTGTCCACATGTGAAGACATGATGTGGCTCTGTTTGTGTCCATCGTCACCACTCAATGAATCTTTCCGACTGGACTGAGACCAGTGGTCATCGACATTTACAATCAGAGGAGCCATTTTGTTTCATCTCTTACTGAATAGAATTTGTCTAGTGCCACAAATATATATTTAACCTTTGTTTTGTTTTAAAAATGGATGGATATTTAGAGAAGCAACAGCTATCTATCTATCGGTCTGTCTGTCTATCTATCTATCTATCTATCTATCTATCTATCTATCTATCTATCTATCTATCTATCTATCTATCTATCTATCTGTTAGCTTAAAGCTATCTATCTATCTATCTATTAGCTTAAAGCTATCTATCTATCTATTAGCGTAAAGCTATCTATCTATCTATCTATCTATCTATTAGCTTAAAGCTATCTATCTATTTATCTATCTATTAGCTTAAAGCTATCTATCTATCTATCTATCTATTAGCTTAAAGCTATCTATCTATTAGCTTAAAGCTATCTATCTATCTATCTATCTATCTATCTATCTATCTATCTATCTATCTATCTATCTATCTATCCATTAGCTTAAAGCTATCTATCTATCTATCTATCTATCTATCTATCTATCTATCTATCTATTAGCTTAAAGCTATCTATCTATCTATCTATCTATCTATCTATCTATTAGCTTAAAGCTATCTATCTATCTATCTATCTATCTATCTATCTATCTATCTATCTATTAGCTTAAAGCTATCTATCTATCTATCTATCTATCTATCTATCTATCTATCTATCTATTAGCTTAAAGCTATCTATCTATCTATTAGCTTAAAGCTATCTATCTATCTATCTATCTATCTATCTATCTATCTATCTATCTATCTATTAGCTTAAAGCTATCTATCTATTAGCTTAAAGCTATCTATCTATCTATCTATCTATCTATCTATCTATCTATCTATCTATCTATCTATCTATCTATCTATCCATTAGCTTAAAGCTATCTATCTATCTATCTATCTATCTATCTATCTATTAGCTTAAAGCTATCTATCTATCTATCTATTAGCTTAAAGCTATCTATCTATCTATCTATCTATCTATCTATCTATCTATCTATCTATCTATCTATCTATTAGCTTAAAGCTATCTATCTATCTATCTATCTATCTATCTATCTATCTATCTATCTATCTATCTATTAGCTTAAAGCTATCTATCTATCTATCTATCTATCTATCTATCTATCTATCTATTAGCTTAAAGCTATCTATCTATCTATCTATCTATCTTCAGATGCAGTATGTGAGAAATGATTTCTCCCAGAATGCATCAGGGCCACCAATACAGAATGACCCATCCTGCTCAAACAGATGCAAGTATTTTCCGTGGGCGTCTGCGAGTCCTCTGCTGCCCGGCGCTTCATGCAATATGTGACTGTGAGATGAAATCACAAACATTGCAACTGTAGTCGACTCCCACTGCCCGGGCAGCACAGACGGGGCATTATGTGGTGGAGTACCAGCTGGTACCAGGGGCTCCTCATCCTCCGCGGGACTTCATGTGTTGGTGCCTCTGAGATTAGGACATGGAACTGATGCTGAGGAGCAAACCTGTGAGCGGTTTCTTTGGATGCGTCGTCGTCATCATCGGTTACTTTTTTGCAATTAGTGCGGCTCAAAGACGTGAGTAGAGCTCTGACATCTGTGTGACGGTGAGGGGGCCTGATGTGTTCTAGATGTACCGTGGCCCCCCCTCAACCTTTTCACCTCATGGCCTCTTCAACTGAGGTTCTATCTAACATTCACAATTTCACAGGCGAGATATGAGACGTGTGATGTCATGTTGTCCATGATCGGTGTGATTGATCGGCCGTCTCTCGTCTGTCTCAGTTTGCTCGGTGCCTCCTGGTCCAGTGACGGTTTCTGAAAACAGCACAGCCGACGTGCAGCTGGTGCAGATCAACTCTGGCAGTGATGTGACGCTCAAAGTCACGGTGAACCCTGAGGGTCTGTTCTACCTGAGAGGAAACCTCCTGATGGCGAAGAAGGGACTCGATTATGAGGTGAGTTACATTTATCAGACGTGACACAAAGACTCTTCACTTTAACCAGTAAACTACAAGATGGATGGATAAGTAGGTTGGTTGGTGGATGGATATGTTGGATTATGGGTTGGTTGTTTGGTTGGTACGTAGGTTAGTAGATAGGTAAGTTGGTTAGTCGGTAGGGTGGCAGGTAGGTAAGTTTTCAGTACTTTTCTCAATGAAATAAAATCATGGATGGTAATAAACATCCTTAGTCTTAATGAGAAGAAGACTGAGTCCTTTGAACAACCTAGGGCCCCTTGAGCCATACCTTTGGTCTAGATTAGTGCAATGCAGTAATTAACTGCCTCCAGCTCTTTTATTAGCCTTTAAATGGCTTCATAATCTTGCCCCTCCCTGATTTGTATTGTGGTCCACCCTGTGGTTTACAAATGTGCTTTATAAGTAAAATTGGATTGGATTGGAAATACAAAATATACAGAAAAATAAAAACGTAGTTTCATAATTGGATTGTGGAAACTTGATTGCCCTCCGAGGATTAACATATCCTTCATGTATATTTTCATAATTAGATTAACAATTCATTGTCAAGTCAATCCCAACAACTGGGGATGGCTCAGTACTCAGTACTTTGGCCCAATAGCAGTGTTGGTACTAGAGTTATTTTAGTTCAGCTACAACTGTAAGAAGAAGAACTTTGAGATTTCAAGGACTTTTTGGTGAAATGTGTGAAACAGTGTGATATACAGAAGTGTCATTATATGCAGAAGGGTGTTTATCAGACAGCATTTACCTGCTGACGTCGCTGACTCGCTCCTCTTTGATTTGTAGTCGTTGCCCAGTGCAGCTCTGGTGGTGTGGGTGCAATGCAGCAGAACTGGTTCCAGATCTGTGAGTAGATTATGTCACATGTTTTCTTCTGTACTTTACCTTGGTATTTATATTTCGCAACTTTTACTTTCACTCCACTGCATTTCTTCGAGCTATCTTTGTTACCCGTTACTACCAAATAAAATCGGAAGAATATTATGGTCTGTATTTACGATTCTGTTTCTAGTCTTGATGAGCTGCTTTATGCTACAGTTTTGCCATTCACACATTTTTCACATCCATTCACAACGCTGCAACATGGGGTCAAGTGGCTTTGCTCGAGGACACGTAAAGACTAGCAGAGGCAGGAATTGAACCCACACCCTTCCAGTTGAATGACAACTCGCCCTACAACTGAGCCACCATGGCTCAATCCTTACAGATACATTTTGAATACTTCTAAGTACATTTTATATCAGAAACTTACTTTTGATACTTGCGTACAGTAAATGTAATTTCTTGAGACTTTTACTGAAGTAATATTATATAAAAAGAGACTTTAACTTCTACCAAAGTCATTTTCTGATAAGAAAGTATCCCTTTAAGGTACTTTATACAAGACTGGAAACACAACGGTGGTGAAAGAGCCTCAGTAATTCAAGACATTTCCCCAAAGTACATATACAAGTCTTATTCTTAAGCTACACTTATACTTGTGAGAATTGTAATAAATAAACCCGACAAAATGTTCCACACTTGACCTTTAATTCCTGATGAAGACAGATCCATAACTGATACTGTTCACAGATCAGGAAGTACCATGCATAGTAACTACTGCCTTTGTCCCAATAAGCACAAGCAGGCAATTGATTTATTGACTGAAATGAGTCTGCCTCCACTCCACTAGGTGGCGATACGCGCCCTTTCAGCTTGTTAATATAAGGCAGTTTCCAGTTTCACTTGTAGTTAGTTTTGAGCGTGTTCTGAGTATTTCTTCCATCTGGTAACTTAAAAAGTTCACCATGTTTTTGTGCCTGTCTTCTTCTACTTCTTCTTCTTCTTCTTCTTCTTCTTCTTGCTGCTGACTCCATGCTTGCCATTTCAGTCAAACTAACCAGTTTCCATGTATTTTAAAAGTCTAGGTTTAGTTAGTGTTAGTTAGTAATGACACGTAAACCTCTTCCTCAGGTGAACGAGTCTGTTGAAGTCCTGGTTGAAAATGTGAACGACAACCCTCCAAACTTCGCACAAAACCACTACGTGCTGGAGGTGAACGAGGTGAGCGCTCCGTTTGTCTTTGTCGACGCACTCTTCTGTTGTCGGACACGGATCCTGACTGAGGTTTTTCTCCCGCAGCTCACGGCGATCAACACCAGCGTCGGGCTGATCGAAGCGACAGACGTGGACTCAGCGCCTCTGTTCTATCGTTTAGAGTCGGCGACGGTAAGAACATGTGATGATGCAGTGACTCGACTCAGTGTTTACGATCAACAAAATATGCTTAAAATAATATTTTTCTCCCTGTTTCCTGTCGATTCAGGATAAGTTTTTCCGTCTGGAGAACATCAACATGCCAAAGATCCTTGTAAAGAGCCTCCTGGACTACGACGTCGTACAAAAGATCTCGCTGGTTTTACACGTGCAGGTACGACGGCGATGAAACAACTGAACATCCAGACGGGCTCTGCGCCACTTTGACCTTACACCTGTCACATGTGCTTCCAGGACACGTTCAACGGCTCGGCCTCCAACGAGCCGTTCTTCACGTCGGTGGCCACCATCACGGTCAACGTGAAGGACGTCGATAACCGGCCGCCGTGGTTTCAGCCGTGTCTGAGGACAAATTTAGGAATCGCCAAACTGTGTGTGAGCAGCGGCTACAGAGGCAAGGTCAACCTGACGGAGAAAGAGGTGAGAGACGACACTATTTATATATATATCTAAAGATATTTATATCCCTTTAATATGTTAAGCTCATAAAATATTCCCCTTCTTAAGTCCATGATATCTTAAGACTGTGTTTGTGACTTTGTTTGATCATCAGACAGCCCTTTGTGAAGTTTTGTAAACAGCTCATTCTCCCGCACCAAAGCCCACTGAGAAAATCCTTGATTTTAGTTCACAGGGTTAAAGTAAATCGCTTTTTCAAACACAAAAGTCACAAAATAAAACATTTAAACTTACTGATGGAGGCGTAAATGGATCAACATCCATAAAATCGCTGATTTTGTTTATAGAGTTTGTTTCAGGGACACACACTCCAGCATGGCTTCTATAGAGTGAGCCTAAAGTGGCTAAAATCTGTTTTGTATGTGTCCTAAATGACAATGACATTCCGCATTAACATGAATTTCTCAGAAGATAACGTCTGTGGGGTTTTTGTTAGGAATGACATGTGTGATGATTTTAAAATCTTCACAGGAAGGACCATTAGTGCTGGAGCCCGGGCCGGTGTTCGCTAAGGACGGAGACAAGAACAGGAGTGAGCAGATCAGCTACAGAATACTGCGAGGTTGGACCTGGAACACACCTTTTACTTTACTGTGCAGCACATTCACTTCAGACTCCAGGTGTAGCAGCAGCAGCAGCAGCAGCAACATCAGCAGCAGCAGCAGCAGCATCAGTCGTCAAAGCAGTTGCAACATTCTCAGAGGAAAAAAAAGAGTTAATCTGTCTAAAAACAAGTGGACATATTTTTAAAATGTGTAAGAGTGTGTTTATTGAGGCTAAAACCTGTGTACCTACGCACATCCAGTGCTAAGTATAAAGTAAGTATTAAAAAAACCTGAATTATCACTTTAACATTCCATGCACATTATAATTACTGTTGTATGTAACTATATTAGAATTGATTGCAGGGTTGCTGTTTTGATTTATGGCTTAGCGTTTAGAATCAGTAAACCTTCCAAAATCGAATACATACTTTTAACTCTGTATTTAGTCTTTTATGCTTGTTTTTGCATGTGTTTCTGCATGTGCTTATATATCAGTGTCAATTATTCTGAGTCTTCAGGAAACGAAGGAAACATTTTCCACATTGATGAAGAAACAGGAAACATCACCATGGCAAAAGCTGCTGATATTATCGGCCCGATAACGCTCACCGTTCTGGTAAAAGACATTTTTATTCTGATGCCAAGTGGAAGTCCAGCCTGACACACTGTGTGTGTGAGGACTCACACGTCTTTCCATCTATCATCAGGCATCTCAGGTGACCAACAGGGACCAGTTTGCAGTGACTCAGGTGACCATTGAGGTGATGAAGAGGAGCAGGAATCCTCCACGGTTTGAGAAGGAGCGATACGAAGGGTTCATCTACAGCAACTCCGTCCCTGAAAGCATGATCCTCCGAGACCGGAGCACAAACCGGCCCTTCAGGGTGCGAGCGCGGGACGAGGACTTTGCTAGTGTGAGTTTCCCACGTGTGGACGTGTTATTTCTGCAAAGACATTTTTAGCAGAACTTTGGTGAATTCAATGTCCTTTTTTTCATTATTTTGAGCTAAATGCTTACATCTGCGGTGTTTCCATCACAGCCCGTTGAAAGAGGAGCCTTTTGTCTGTACTTTGCGTTCATTTCCCTGTGTCAGCTGAGATTGGCACAGCAACCTCTCTGCGACCCTCATGTGGAGGAGAATAAAGTGGTACAAAAAAGTGGTATAAGACAGATGGATGGATATCGGAAAGCAGAGAAATAGAGCCTTGCGCCCATATACTTGTCATTACGGTAGCTCCCCACGTTTGTGTGACCGTAATTCCTAAACAGCTAAATAAATAACTGCCAGATATGGAAAGTGAAAGTTACTTTGGAAAAAAGGGGGGCAGAAAAACTGCCTCATTGAAAGTGTGTTTGACAATTCCACAGCCATGAAATCAAAAATAAATCCAGGAGGGTTAAAGGCTGCTATTTTTTATTTGATGCATTGGGCGCTGCCCTCTAGAGGGCGTAAACGTCCATACCGACGCAAAAGACGAATGGCGGTATGTACAGTAGGCACAAAGATAAGGTTTGAGACGGATACAAAATGGAGTATAAATGGGCCTTTTTAATGCTAATACTGTATCAACAGCAAATGGCGCTCTTTGTTTACGTCCTTAAATCGTACTTTTTTGACATTTTTTGGCTTATCGTTTGTGTGTCAGGGTGTGAACCCAGATGTGAAGTACGAGGTCCAGTACAGCAGCTACGTCAACGTGACCTCGGACGGTTTCATGGTCCTGAAGAGAGTTGTGAAGACGGAGTCCTTCGCGCTGCAGGTGCACGACCGCTCCGCTCACTGTTACCAATGCTTCCGCTTCCTGTTTGTGACGTGGTGAAACTGTTTCCTGTCTGCAGCTCCGGGCGGTGGACTCAACGACGGGGGAGTTTGGCACAGCAGCCGTCTCTGTCCAGGTCATACCGGGTAAGACGCTTCAGACAGTCTTGGGTGACTCAAAAATAAAAAAATGATTGAGGATGTTGTGTGGCTATGATAACGACAACAAAACCTGTTAGACAAACAGTTCTTTGTGCTTTAAACAAAAGAAACAGGACTGGGCCTTAATCTGTGCTCACTGTTGTGTCTTCTTTGCAGCCATGGCCATTCCGTCTCCCTCCAACATCGGCTACCGTCCAGGAGACATGGCTCTCCTGGGTCTGGTCATGGCGGCTCTGCTCGTGCTCTGCCTCATTGTGATCGGCTTTTTGATTTCCCGCTTGTGGAAGGGAAACGGCAGCATGGACAAACTGTGTGGGGTCAGTGGTTCTCCTTGTTTTTCCTGTCGCACATTTTCACTTAAAACACAAAACAAAAACAGATTAAGACTGTGTACAACACTGATGATGTGTTTTAGTCCAGAAAGTGACGAGAACATGGTCGTGTATCCCACTGGTTTGTACATAAATTACTTATTACTTTTTCCTTGAAAGTTTGTGAATTACATTTTTTTCCAAGGCCCTTCAAAGTTTTTGAAAATGGCCTTAAATAGACCTGGGTCATTGAAAGTGCTTGAATTTTGTGTTGATATTTAGGTAAATGTCTCCCTCGTTAGTTACGACGCCACCTACTGTTTCACGCCCTACATTGCTCGATGTACATAGACTAAGCCTACACAGAACAAACCACGTGACGTTCGTTTCACTTATTACATATTTATTTGTGTCGTAATTTAAACATGAAATAAACCAACCACCATAATAGAAACGTTTTATATCTGCCGACATACAAATAGATAAATTATTAAAACAATTAAAATAAACTTAAACATTGGGTATAGATGACAATTGGTGGCTTAAATAATTTAAACATTTCCCCTGGGGGATTAATAAATAGTCCTATATAATAGTGGTGATTTTTATTTTATTCCAGTGGGATTATCGTCATTTTTCTTGTACTTTTTGGTAACTTTACTTTGTTGCTACATTATTTTGTTATGTTGGCATCAAAAGATATAAATAATTTAAACATTAAGAGCTATAAGCAGTGTGATGTGAGTTTACACATTCATAGTGTTGTGAAATCAATGAACGCATAATAATCGTGATAATCGTAACGTCTGTAGTGACGTGACATCCCTGCTGTCCACCGTCTCTCGCCGCCGTTGACGTGAGATTTCATGCAGAACAATGAGCGAGTAAAGTTAAAGCAAGAGAGAGAAAATGACGTGATGCTTGGGAAATGAAAATTACAAAGATACAAAGAGGGCTGAGGAGCAGGTGTGAACACAGGTGAGCTGAGTGAGGTGGGCGTGGCTGTGGTTAACAGTAACTTTGACACACAGTGCAAATATGTACACAGTGCCGCGGCTCTGTGACACACCTTAAGTGTGTCTCCGGTAAAACCTTTGGCATTTTAGAAATAGTTGGCACGTCAAACAACATACCAGATAAATTCTGTATGAACTAAAGGGCAAGGCAATTTAATGTGGTGTTCAGAAATGTTGGAAATTAGAATTCCAACATTACATTAATGTTACATTAATCCAGTGTTAACAATGAGGGGCCCCCTCTTCTGCCTCCAGTGCCTGGGCCCCTGTCTGAAGTTGGACCGGCCCCGGACCGGGCACAGGGACTCGCTGCAGTACACCAACAACGGCTTCCAGAACGAGGGCGACCAAAGCCGTGTGGGCGTCAGGCGCTGGAACAACCCTCTCCCAAGGCGGAGCACTTTCCCCCAGCCACGGGGCCGGGTCATCCCCCTGGAGAGGCGGAGCCACCACTGCTCCTCCTGTGGCGTCTACACCAACCACGTCCCCAAGGGGAGCCCCTCAACGAGGAGGGCCTGGAGGGACAGAGGAGACGGGGACGAGTACGGCACAAGGTCCATCCTGACCAGGCAGAGGAGAAAGGAGGGCCAGAAGACAGTGTGGTTCAAAGAGAGCGAGGACTCCTCAGACATCGAGGTGGAGATAATCCCGGACACTGTAGGCCAGGTGTTGGAGGAGACAGAGGAGGAGCTGGAGGGGGAGGCGGAGATGGAGGGGGTTGTCAGAGACCCGGCTGCCCCGCTGAGAGAGGAGGAGGTCCAGAACGCCGAGCCCAGTGAGGAGGAGGAGGACTGTGGAAGAACAAGCTCAGATAAGGAGAAGGAGAAGCAGGAGGGCTGACCACAAGGGTCAGAGTTCGAACTCAAGTCAGAACGCTGTTTGTTTTGTTGTCACAGTCCAGGACGACACTTAGAGCCTCGTTTCCACCAAGCGGTACAGTGCAGTTCAGCTCGTGGCGGTAAACCCTGATCTGCAGACTGTGTTTGTCTGACGGGCCATAAGTGTAGCGTGAGCCGCGCCAATCAATTCCACGCCACGCCGTAAAAAAGAACCACAATGAACGACCGTGGCTGTTTTATCGCAAGAAGACAAGCTCTGTTTGAGAGGCTGGACAGAAAAACACAAAACATTTTTATTCCCAGACTTCAGTCATGACTTTCAGTTGACCAATCAGCACACTGCAGTGGTTTTTGCTCCACCCACCCTGTAGGAACTGGGACTGATTACGAGCCAGTGGACCTCTGGGCACAGACAGGAAAATTCATTGTTTTTTGTTTTTTTTTCAAATGAATGCAACGCGCTTCAGTACAAAATCACCATAGAAACACTTGAAAATCTTGAGCAAAGAAGATGGAAGATGTTATAGCTGCAAAAGTGACCGACTCCATATTAAAGTCCTGTATTTAAATACATCATTACGTCCAAATACTTTTTGTCCATATAGTGTATATCACGTAGCATAACAGCTGAAATATTGGGATGAATAACATAGTAGTGAAGATATTGGGATTGTAGCGCAGAGGCTTGGGCTTCAGGGCCCCCCTGAGCCCTTGGGCCCCTGGGCCCGTTCTTGTGTAGGAACCGGACCAATGTGCTCGTACGCCAACAGATTTGGCAGAAACTGGGACGGAACAAAACAAAAAAAACAAATAGTTGCGTGACTTACCACACTGGACGGACTTGTACTGCTTGGTGGAAACAGGGCTAAAGAGCGTGGTCAAGAATCCTAACGACGTTCTGCTTTGCTATTGCGAGTGTCGCGGATTCTGAGGCGGCGACACAACTGAACTTGGGTTTGAACAAGGACCGTAAATAAGAATTGAACGTCGCCTTCTGGTTTGAAAGGTGACGCCTATAAGATGTACGGGGCACAAGTCTCCACGCGACTCTGTGGGAAAATTAGCTTCTCACTTGGTTTATTATGTTACGTCAATATTTTTAATCACTACTTTCAGCTCAGAACATGTTATTTTTTGTAAATGACGTTTCCATCTCGAGGAAAACAATAAGTCTCAGCACATGTGAGTGGATGCCAGTGTGATTGACAGCTGGTGTCTTCCATTAGTCACCTGGTTGCAGGTGACGTCTGTGAATTTGCATATTTGTGTGTCGTCGTTGCGAATCTGTCTCACCCTCAGCTTTTTACTAAACTCCACATTTCCTGAATACTAAACAGCTGACATGACTTTTTTTATTTGGACTATTTTATTCAGTGTGTGTGTGTGTGTGTGTGTGTGTGTGTGTGTGTGTGTGTGTGTGTGTGTGTGTGTGTCGTTTGTTGTTGAATTTAACAGAGACATTTTGCCACATTCAATTTCAAACTGTAAATGTGTAAATATAAATGTTTATATTTAAACATTTAGTTTTAACAGATTTTAACATTTAAATTGTAAATGTTGCTGTAAATTTATTTACTGACATTTATTTAAAGTTAAAGGCTGCTGTTAAATTCACAAGGAGCAACTTTGCAAACCAGTACATTATCAGCGAAATAACTGCTTTTACGGTTAAATCTGTGGTTATTGTAATGTATAGATATGTTGTTGTTGTTTTTTTGTACATTGAAGTGACTGATGTGCTTAGGGGAAGAATTTGAAAAATAAAAATAAAAAGTTTGGGGCACACTTTTTCAACCTACGTTTTATTTTATTCAGGCTAGCTCCTGTTTGCGTCGTCACAGCCCCCACTAATGCCAGACCCGCCCATGTGGCCGGGTCTGACTTCCACACACACACCTACTAAGTCCACAGTGATTTTAGCTCACAGAACCAAAGCACTGCTGCACTGCTGCGGCACTGTTAGCCAAGTTTAGGCTATTTGGTTATGTACAGAGCAACTCTGGTGACCTTTAATTAAAAACACCAAACTGTGCTTAGTTCTTGCTCTACTCGTCTCTACTCGGTTTGGTATCAGACACGTCGTCTTCCATGACTTCATAGTACCTCCTCACGTGGGCGGGGTCGCCATAGCGTGGCTGCCGTGACGTCGTTTATACGCGACACAAACTTGTGAAACAGTTGTTTTTCGGTGTAACAGAATCATTAGAATCAGTTCATTACAAAGATTTGTTCACAGAATCGTTCAGTACTTCCTGCGATGAACTGAAATACCACTGAACGTGGTCGTGATTCGGGCTCACGGTTGCCAGCTTTCAGCAGGGCTGTCGCTAAATACAACAGACTCCTCTGTTAAATATTGACATTTTAGACATTTCCTGCTAAATGTTGGAGATTTCTCCAACATTTTTAAGTCTTTTTAACTGATCTACAGTTCGTCATGAACACGCTTTGATTCTTGTGTCAGACGTCGCGCTCATGACTCTTCCAGTGATAACACTCTCTGACCGGCAGTCTGTCGACGTCACGTTTCAGTAACGGCTCAGCTCGTGTAGAACGTCATTTCCAACTTTCTTTTCTCTCCCTCCCCTAGTTTGTGCTCTTCCTCTCTCCCTCTCTTTGTGCTTATTTCACAGGTATCCCTGATTCCAGAGCTTCAGCACCACAGCCCATCATACAGCTACTCATCACTGCTAACGTTAATATTATCCTCATCCATCCTTCATCTGTGGCTTGTCCTTTTCCGAGGGTCACAGGACGAGCTGGAACTAATCCCAGAGGCATCGTGTCACGCCCTGGACGAGATGATGATGAGGATGAAAAGTTTGAGTTTCTTTGGCGGTATCTCAGCATATTTATAATAAAAAACATAGAGCTCCCATTTCCTGGTTTAGAAACTATAGAAAACTGACAGAAATAATAGAAAGGGCTTCAGAGCGAAGAAGAAGCAATAAGGGCGAGTACACAGAGACGCCGTGCTGAGGTCCAAGTAGTGATCCCAACAGAAACACCACACATCTCTCAGTCGTCACTATCAGGAGAGCGGTGATCGACATATAGATCTCAGATTACGTGTTTGGAAACATGCTCGCATGCTCTTCTTCACTGTGTCCTGCACACAGTCACACACAGATCACAATCTAATCTAATCTGTTTTTGTACACAAAAAAAACATCCTTGTTGGCTGTGTCATCCTCAGCACTTCCTGCTTTACAAGTATTTTTTGGCAGACGACAGATTACAGGATCATCTGCCACTCCCAGCTCGCCTCGGCACATCACGCGACACGAAAGGGCGACTGGTGACTCGTAAAGCACTTACTTCAGTGTAACTGAATCACTAGAATCAGTTCATTAAAACTGTTGGTTCAGCACTTCCTCCATGACCCGATGATCCTCTTTCTCACAGGACGTCACCTTTCGTACCCACTCACCCGCGGCCGGCACAGCCAGGAGGAGCAAACGCGGGGTTAAGTGTCTCGGCCAAGGTCACCTCGGCACGTAGACTAGTGGAGCCGGGAATCGGACCCACAACAGTCAGTTGAATTTTAGTTTTCATTCACGTCGTCGCTACTGCTTTCTCTGAGCACAACAGCGCCCCCCACAGGCCCGGAGCACTTCCGCTATTGAACATGCAGGTGTTTTCTCTTGGCTCTTTCTTGTTTCTGCAGCAGGTCTCTGTCGCCGTGTGTGTTGTGGCTTTTCTGCAGATCGCTCCACCGCTTCATGTTGCATTTGGTTTTATTTTCATTTGTGCTTTTGAATCGGCTGCTACGTGTGTTTTTAGGTCGCCGCCGTGCGTTCGGCCCCCGTCGGACCACCATACTAGTGAAACTGGAGATGAGCCGAGCTACAACTCGCTCGCCTTCTATTGCTTTATCCTCCAATTTCATCTTCATCTCTGTCTACTAATCATCGTTTTACAGGCTAACTGCTAAAACTTCATAAAGACACTCGTGTTGTTCTGGTTGCCCTTTCCAGAGAGGAGTTTGGTAAAAGTCTGGACAATGGTGAACGTGCATTTGTCAAAGCCAATTCCTCACCAAAGTCTGAACAACACGACATTATGTGTAGAACTTTCCGGCAGGCAAAACTATTACTCTATTTATTGTTTACAACGTAACAGTGTATGTGTCTTCATAAAGACACTCGCGTTGTCCTTTCCACAGGGCTTTATTGAGCTGGAAGGATCAGTTTAGTAAAAACTGTAAGATGTGACAGGTGTTTCTTCCCTGCAGGTACAAAAAAAGAGACCCACCCACACACACACACACACACACACACAGTTCTCGTCACACTGCTTCAGTGTCGCACTGGAACATGTCACAGGGACGTCGAGGACATTTGGACACAAACATGTTCATGCCTCGCGCTGCTTTTTTGACACCTGAGAGAAACTGAACCCTAACATAAATTTTTCAGAGGAGTAACGTCTGCTCTTCTTCTTCTTCTTCTTCTGCAGCACACCTGTCTGGAAGAACACACACACACACACACCCTGGGATAAGGTACGTGGCAGACTTTGACTCTGTGATAAATGATTGTGCGACGTCTGTTGCTTGTTGTCATGTGACTTGTGTTTCCTCTTATTCAAATGACACTTAAGGCTGTTTTCTCACTACAGATGAAAAGCATCAAACCTCCATTTGACAGACAGGGAAGTTCCAACATGCTGGAGAGTGTGAGGACGACGGGGGGACAAAGGTGTGTGTGTGTGTGTGTGTAATTCTTTCCATTTCCTTTAATGATAAGGACGAAAATAAACCAAAACCTTTGACATCTGATTTCAGCCAAAGACTGACGGACACAGTGAAGCCAGTGGACGACAGCAGCAGCAGCAGGAGCAGCAGGAGGTGGTGCTGCTGCAGATCCCGACGTTGCATTTTTTTATTTGTTCTGTTTTCGGGCGTTTTTGTCATCATTTGCTACACCAACATCATGGGAATGGCGATGGACTGGAACCCTGATTGGTGGCTGCAACATCCGGCAAACTCCACGACTCACAGGTGGTTGGTTCCTTCAGAGACACTGAACATGGACAAGGCTTTAGCCGAAATACTAAATTCCAGCATCAGAACCACCAGCAACAGCAGCAGCAACAGCAGCAGCAGCAGCAGCAGCAGCAGCAGCAGCGTCAGTGTCCCCGCTGAGACCAACCAATCCAACAATGACTCAGTGCCAACAACCCCGCCTCCCTATGTGTCTCCAGGTCCATATTTGGTGGAATATCCCTACCAGTATCACTTCATCATGAATGAGCCGCAGAAATGTGCAGAGCAGAAGCCTTTCGTGGTTCTGATGGTCCCTGTGGCGCCAAAAAACAGGGCTCATCGTGACATCATCCGTAAAACATGGGGAAGTGAAAGTGTGGTACTGGACAAAGTGGTGACGGTGATCTTCCAGCTGGGGCTGTACACTGGAGAGGGAGGCGAGCAGCTCCGAGAACAGCTGCTGCAGGAGAGCAACGAGCACCGGGACCTGATCCAGAGCGACTTCGTGGACTGCTACAAGAACCTGACCATCAAGACCATGGTGATGATGGAGTGGCTGGACGCCTACTGCTCCAACGCCTCGTACGCCATGAAGATCGATTCAGACATGTTCCTGAATGTTCCCAGACTCGTCACGATGTTGTCAAACGCTCCAAAATCAAACTACATGACGGGATATGTAGAGAGAGGAGCTATAGTTCAAAGAAGTCCAAGGTCCAAATGGTTCCTTCCCCGTGAGGTTTTCCCAAGGTCACATTACCCACGTTATGCTCTGGGTCTTGCCTACATCCTCACTTTGGACCTCCCGAAAAAGCTGCTGGAGGGAGCCAAACACGTCAAAGCGGTCTACATTGAAGACGTGTATTTGGGCTTGTGCATGGAGCACCTGGGCATCAACCCCACTGACTCCCCAGACTGGAACTATTTTCACTATGTTCCTGTGCCGTACAAGCGCTGCACTTTCTCCAAATTAATAGCAACAACGACTTTTACTCAAGCTGATCGCATGGCGATGTGGGCCGACTTTACAAAACCAGGTCCGTACTGCTGACATGTGAGAGCTGGACACACAACAGCGAAGACGTTGGCTCAAAGCCGAGTTCAACAACAGCGGTTATTTATTTAACAGTAGTACGTAACTGATAAATACAAACAAATGTCTGTTCATACAACACTGATTCAGTCTATCAGCTCCACATGACTCCCTCTGTGTTTCTCATAGCCATTTTTAGATCTTGTGTTGCTGCACACACGAAGTGAACTGTTCTCATGAAACGTACCACAAGTTAATGCTTCTTGTCTCCGCCCACCCCCGCTCTGCTGCTGTATACACACAAACGCCTCCCCTAAGGTCAGGTCTGAGAGTTTTGCTCAACAGAGCCTGTTCTCATATGAAGGACACAGCAATTATAAAGTAGCTATGTTTTCGTGTGCAAAATTTCATTTCATTTTATTTCTCTCATTGGAGATTGGATACTTTTATCCAACCTCAGGGTTTCATCATTGATGAAAGTGTTTCCTGACAGTTTAGTCTCGTCTCTGTTGCCTCCGTGTTTGTGACTCATGGTGAGGCCGCTTTTAGTTGACAGACCCTGTCTGATTAATTGTAATATTCACTTAAACAGTATAAAAAGTTGATCAATTTCACTTAGTTGCAGAACTTGAAGCAAAAGAAAATGTGCTAAGGATGTGCTAAGGAACTACTTTCATGAAATGTTACTTAAGTACAAGTTAAACTACTGGTCTAAACATTTGCTCAAGTTAAAGTAAAAAAGTAGCTTGTTTAAAATGTAAAAGTTACTTAGTTACTTTTTTTAACAAGGTTCTTTCTTGTGTCGTGCAAAAGGGACAAGGGGACAGTTGTCCCCTTGGGGAAGTGCTGATAAAACAAAATATGTGAACACAATGTATCAGTCAAAATGGGTCAAAGGTCACAAATGTTTTAACTTTCTCAGTCACTCAGGGACCTTAATTACCGTCAATTCACCTGTCCTCATCATTCATTCACCGGTCCTCATTATTCACCTGTCCTCATCATTCACCTGTCATCATACATCTGTCCTCATCGTTCACCTGTCCTCATCATTCATTCACATTCATTTGAGCCCGTTTTTTTTTTTTTTAATTATAGTAACTTGAGTAAATGTAATTCATGCTTTTCACCTCTGGGCATGAAATGAATGAGGGTAATTAAGGTCATGTTGAGGGTGTGTTGAAGAAATAAGACCCTCCTCAAAGAAGTAAGGCCCTAATGTGTGACATTCCGTGTCAGTGGGATAACATAAATGAACAAACTCAACAATCCAATCCAATCCAATCCACTTTATTTATATAGCACAAGTTTAAACAAACACAAGGTTTCCAAAGTGCTGTACAAAGAATAAAACCGGGATAAAATAAATATAAAATATGCATGTGTACACATAAAACAAATACAGTCACATAAAATCAACACTACGTGGTGTTAAAAGCCAAAGAAAAGAGGTGAGTTTTAAGAAGAGTTTTAAAATGAGCCAGAGAGGAAGCCTGTACACACAACAACAGGACAACAGGCTTGGTGGAGAAAACAGATATAATAGACAAAACTCACAATAAATTAAAGGCACAGAAGCTTAAGATCTAAAACAACTAAAATAATAAAAAAAAAAAACATGGATAAAAATGTGGATATAAACCACAATAAAAGCAGATCAATGCAGCATTAGAAAGTTTTTGGTGGCGGCCCGTCCATAGAGGGCGCTACAGCGCCGCCCCACCAGTCTCACATGAAGAAGAAATGAATCATCTAAAGTAATTTATTAAAACATTGGACATTTAGATAAATGCGCTACACGTTGGACAGTCCGTGACTACCGCGTGTGATCTGCATTCAAATGTAGTTTAAAAACGTTAACTTCTCTCTCGCCGAGCGGACTTAATGCCGGCGGCGGACATCTATGGCCGGCGGAAACGGAAATGCCTCAGCTCGCTTCTACGTAAGTTGTGCTAACTTCACCAGCGCTTAATTGCCGGTTTCATTATGGAAAAAGAAGCAGCGAACACCTTTCTCTCGCTGCAAAATAAGCCGTTTCATAGAAGACAAGCTTCGGCTTATAGAACTCTGATCCGACCAGCCGAAGAACGTCGCCATAAAGCAGTCAACGAAAGACAAGATGGAGGGAGGAACTACAGTCGTTCTTTTGCTAGGAGCTGGTATGAAGAAGGACTGGCTAACTGGTTGCTCTCAGAGACCAGTGTCATGTTTCCCTGCCTCCTGCTCCAGATGCCGGACACCGAACAACAAAGGTATTACAGACAAGAAAACACGGACAAATACTTTGTTGTGTATTTTTAATGATGGTATCAGGCATGAGAATGGTGCTTTGGCGTGTCCTAGTGGTGACCACTGGGATATATATACCACTAACATTATTATTCTTTAATGTTATGTTAACAACCACTGACGTGTAAAAGAAAGAGGAAACAAATAATAAGAATAAAACAGAATGAAACAAATGAACAGACAAACGCCTCCAAAAGATTGAAGAGGCTGCACATGAACACAAAGTGGGAAACGGTCAGAAACAAACCGCATTAAAGGAATTTAAAAAGGTTAAACAAAGTAAGAATTATTTTTAATTTTTAGATTAAAGCAAATACAGAGAAGAGAGAAAATGCAGTTCGCTTTACATAACAATGATTAAAATAAACAATTAACTTATTGTCAGTACTAATGAAAAAAAAACGAAATTCTCAGGTTAAAGTGTCAAAAATCAGCAGACTGTTCATCAAACTATGGCGGAAATAAGATTAAAAAAGAAAAAGATTCTTCAAACTTCTCACACACAGTGCAACAGTTCTTTGATTCTGCTTCTGCTCCGCTGTTGTTGTGGCTGTGGCGCCCCCTGCTGGCTGCACTAAAACACTTCACTGTGAGGGAAAATCATCCAACTTTGACACAAACTGACGAGAAAAAAGTTTCAGTAAAAATGAAACTAAAACACAGGTGAAGTGCTGAAAATCCGCATGAATGCAGATTAAAGTGTGCTGAATATTTGAGTTCAGATTACAGTTCAGTTAAAGGACCAGTGCGTGACATTTAGGAGGCATTATTATTATTATAATTTATTAATCCATAAATGACTTTCATTACTCTGGTCTGTGACAGCACTAGTTTGTGTCTAAGTTTGTGTCTAAGTTGGGTGATTTTCCCTCACAGTGAAGTGTTTTAGTGCGGCCAGCAGGGGGCGCCACAGCCACAGTAACAGTGGTGCAGAAGCAGAATCAAAGAACTGTTGCACTGTGTGTGAGAAGTTTGACACTTTAACCTGAGAATTTTATTTTATTTTTTAAATTTATAATTCACATTTTTAAGTATTCACACTAAGTTAATTGTTCATTTTAATCATTAATACGTAAAAGCTAACCATTAGCTAACCAAACTGCTGCAAAAAAAAAGGTCTGATGAACTAACCTCATCCTATATCTTCGTTTTTACTTTAAGACTTTAATCTTTCTACTTCTTTATCATCTTTTTATCTCGTTAGAATAATATCAGAGATTGTCCAATGAAAGAGAAAGAGAAAGAGAAACACCCCAGGTACCAAACATCATAAAATATAGAATAAACAAGTAAAATAAAATATAGAATAAAATAAAGTATAAGATAAAAATGAACTATGCTATCTATATATGTATACATATATAAACATATATACACATGCATATATTCACATATATATACATACATACACATACATAAGTACACACATATACATATACATGTATACACACACACCTACAGTTACCCCATATTGCCCAAGGTTTTATTGCATATATACAGTATGTATTATTTCATCTTAAATTTCTACCAAATGAAAACCGTTTCACCTCATTTTTACACACTGGACCTTTTAAAAAAACTGGTTCTGAAAGTCACACACAGACATTGCAGAGACTTTAGAGACGAGATGGAGACGAACTGAAGCGATGGCAGGAAACAAAAAACCGAGCAGGGAAAACAAATGGAGCAGAACGATGGTGACAGATGGAGAAGACAGATTTAGCATCATCATCATCGTCAGATCTCTCTGCAGGTGGTGAAGCAAAACAATTATTTGCAGGATTTATCTCCGTCTGTGTGTGTGTGTGTGTGTGTGTGTGTGTGAGTGTGTGGTCAATTATCACAGAATCTATTCTATTTTCTCTCTGCATTCATCTGAGAACGTCCAGCGTCTTCATTTCAGACATGGGCCATTGAAAGTTTGTGAATTTGAAAAAACATTTTTTTCCAGGCCCTTGAAAGTTTTTGAAAAGTGAAGTAAATAGACATGGGTCATTAAAGTTTGTGAATTTGTAACTTTATTTCAAGGTCCTTGAAAGTTTTGGAAAATTGTCCTAAATAGACATGGATCATTAAAGTTTGTGAATTTGTAACTTTATTTCAAGGTCCTTGAAAGTTTTGGAAAATTGTCTTAAATAGACATGGGTCATTAAAGTTTGTGAATTTGTAATTTTGTTTCAAGGTCCATACATTTTTTGAAAACCGCCATAAATAGACATGGACCATTTAAGTTTTTGCATTTGAAAAAAAAATCTTTCCAGGCCCTTGAAAGTTTTTGAAAGCGGCCGTAAATAAACATGAATTAAACTCGTAATACCAATGTTGGCGTTGTCAGTCCACAAGTGTCTGAGTGTTTTTGTGTGTTTGTGAGTGAGTAAGTCCCTGTGTGAGTGTGTGTGGGTCTGTGTGAGTGTGTGAGTGAGTGAGTTCTCAATCAACTGGAAGGTTGTGCATTCAATTCCTGGCTCTTCTCGTCTATATGTGTCCTTGAGCAAGACACTTGACCCCATGTTGCAGCGTGTGAATGGGAGAGAACTCTAGTGTCAAGACTAGAAAAGCTCTTTATGAATACAGACCTACTTCTACATAAGTACAGTAAACTTGGTTTAGATTTAGAAGAAAAGATAATGATTTAATTATTTAGAGAAATATTTGGCCCGAGGCCACGTTGACTTGAGAGGATCATTGTCTGCTCTCTGCTCTGAATCACTCAGCAACGTCTCGCTGCCTCAGTAGCAGCAGGAAAAATAGCTGTCGTGTTTTCTGTCTGCTGCCCTCAGGTCACAAGTACAGGAGCGTCGTTCAAATACAACCCTGAACTCTCTCTGTGATCGTGTTCCTGTCGGTGTCACTCTGCCTTATTGTTTTCTTTTCAAGTACCTGACGACTACAGTACTCAGGGTTCCCATGGGTCCTTGAATCCTTGAACGTTTGTGAATTTGAAAAAAACGAAAGACCTTAATCATGCTCGCGTGTGCGAGAACAGAAACCTGTACGACCAAGAGAGTCATTTTACAAGAAGTAATTTGACAGAAATGTTGGAGCTGATAAACAGCACCTTCACTTTCTGGAAGTTGTATTCAGGTGTCAAATAACACGAGAAGAGCTTAAGATCGTTGAAGAGCAATTAGGTCAGTGAAAGAGCTGATGCTGCCGCTCACTGAAGCCTTTGTGATCCACAAACTAAATAATGTGCTTGTTCAGCAATGAAAAGGTAGGTAGGAAGATGGATAGGTGGGACGGTAGTTGGGTACTTTTTTACACAGATAAATAGTAAAGCGCAGATAACTGAATAAATATTGAGCCAGGTCAATTTTAGACACTGAACCTTTTTTTATTTTCAGCAATGGTCTTAATATTTATTTAATTTTTACATTTTTGTCAAATATACATTCATATAGTGCAGTTTGTAACTGTATAGCAACACTGTAACCAACTTCAACGTGTTATAGAGTGGCATATTTGTTGAGTCAACAGTGTTTTTCAGTTGGAAAAACTGTGTGTGTGTGGATGATTTGTTTTGTGGGAGAGCTTTCCTTTGTGCTTTATCAAGAACACAGTACAAACAAGGTTATTTGATCTCCTCAGGGGAGGGAGAGAGAGCGAGAGAGGGAAAGAGAGAGAGAGGGAGAGAAAGGGAGAGAGAGAGAGAGAAGTAGTTGTGACAAACCATTTTACTTCCTGGAGGGTAAAAAAAAACAACCTTTTCCAGGTAATTGAGGCTGGAATGGGTGTGACTGTGAAGAATGTCAAACAAAGAGAGGTTGGCTGGTCTCGCCTGTCATCGTCGTGGAAGAGAGGGTTTTCCCATCCACCTTCATTTTCCGTAACACACACGCACACACGCACACACACACACAGCTGTGAGTGAGTCTGTGTTGGAACAATTGCGTGTACCTGCTCTACCTGGCTGCACTCACAGTGAAAAGGTAAGACTGAAGCTTTTTCCTGTGACCTTGCACTGAGATTAATGAGTCCTCTGCTTGTTTTCACTTGCTTTAGAGTTAATTTCACTCCCTAAAGCTTTTCATTGGTAAAAAATCACCTGCTGTCTTCCTGCACTTATTGTGCCGCTTTGTTCTGAGGTTGGAAAACTTTGCTCTGAGGCTTTAAAAAAAAGAAAAAGAGTCTGCATTGGGAATAATAACGTCTCTGTTCTCAGAAGATTAACGCCAAAGTATCCCGAGCTTGTTTTCCTCTGCCCACTTGAGACGTAAAAGTTTGAGTTTGGGATTAGTTGTGAGGCTCCAGGATGTTTGACTCGACTGTTGCTATCAGTCTCAGAATCTGCCGGGTTCTGCAGATTCAGCAGCTGTCGCTGCTTTTGTTGACGTGGAATGACAAGTACGTAAACTTGAGGAACGGCTGTCGCTCCAAGCATAAAAAAAACAAAACAAACAACCAGGGAAACGAGTCTTTGACCTTTTTACAGAGGTGACTCACAGGTCACTCATCCAGTAACCTTCAACTTTAACATCATACTGCTTGGTTTAGTTTTGAGTGATTTTCTTTTTATTATATGTTGTTATTGTGCTTCTGTTTGGTTTTCATGAACAGATGTAACAGATGTACAATGTAACATTATTCGTTTGCTGCGTTTTGGTTTTTTTTTGTTGGGTTTTTTGCATTGTCGTGTCTCACGCTGGTTTCATTTACATCGGAAGTCAGAACTGGGAGCGACGTCATCGCAGAGTTCGGAAACACAAATGTATTTCCGGCTAGCCAGCATTAGCAATTCCACTTAGGGCTGCAACGATTATTGAATATTAATCAGTTACTAAATTAACTGGCAAATATTTTGGTAATCAATGAATCGGTTTAAGTTTCTCTGATTTTTTAACTAATTAAATGTGAATATTTCCTGGTTTCTTTGCTCCATATAACAAAAAAAATCATTTTGGTTTGTGGACAAAAACAAGACATTGAGAACATCATAATTTCCAGGTTTGAGAGACATGATCAACATTTTTTTTTTGACGTTTTACGGACCAATCATTAAAATAATCGATAGTTGCAGCCCTAATTCAGGTCAATAACTATGCTTTACAATTTTGCGCACACAAATGGCGTAGCAACATGTCTATGATGAAAAATTAAACCGCATGAGTTGTACGACTGATTTATTGACAAATAAATGCAGCAAAAGTGCGATTAACGGTAAAAACTAGCTGGCAGCCATCTTGGAATCCCATGTCGGATTCAGACCTCGGACATTCCGAGCTCCGACTACTAATGGAACGAGCTATAAGTGTCAACCGAGCATGAAGCGTGATGTCATAAATAAAATTCATAGCCCAATTACTCCTGCATCTATACACTTCCAATTGAGTCCGATTGCCCGTCTTAGTCAGACTAAGGCCATAGCTCGATTTAAACTGTGCATGTAAAGTGATTATATTTGTTCATATTCTGTGTTTTTAGTTTAAAACATGCTAATAAAACTTACATTTAAAACTGCTATGCTGACAGCTTTGCAACGTCTTAAATTACGTAGGAATGCCAAAAATTAAGACGACAAAGAAGAAATTAACGTCAAATTAAAACTGAATATTGTGTGTATAATGCAGCAACGTACGTGAGGGCGGGGACAATAAAGGTTTTTATCTCAAACTGCTGTACGAACAAGAGAATCCACCAATGAAACTTTCCTTCCTCGCGAGATGACTGTAAACTCCAACGTGTTTACAGTCATCTCACTTTACTTCCTCGATGTTGCTGTTGCCTCCAACTCTGTTTTTGACATTAAATAAACAATTTCCTGTGTGTAGCGCGGGTGGGAATGTCACGTGATTTAAACACCAAGCAAGAGTCACGTGGAGCTGACAGACCGTCTGTGAACTCGTGTGACGACAGTTTAACAGCCGTTCGTTTACATCTAAAAAAGTTGCGTACTACAGCTTTAAGCAGCACTACCGTTAACGTTTGTATCACAGCTGCTTGTTCAAACCGCTCACTGTCGATTTTTTGAGTGAAAGTTAACGGAGTTTTGAGCACGGCCTGCAGGCTCGACATGTTTTGTCAAAGCATGGCTGAATGAGCCCCCAGAGGGTTAAAAAAAAAAAAAAATCTTGTATTGTGATAACAAAAGAGGGACACACCTTCACTGAAACACCCACACACTCACTGGGAACATGGGCAATCACTTACTCACTTGAATGTGTTTAAAGCTGCAGTCAGCAGAATCACTGGAAACATTTTTTTAAATTCACGACTGTCAGCATTAACACATTTAAACACGGCTGATCATCGTCATGTGACATTTGCAGCGACAACAAAAAACAAAAAAGGGACTGTGGATCTGTCATTTCATTAGGAAGTGAAATAAGTAAATAAAGCAAGTGAAGCTGCAGCTGCTGTCAGTTTAGAACATTTACATATCAGATTTACGGTGGCTGCAAAGTGCCAAAAGTCTTCTACAAACACTTTTACAAAGCCCGCGACAAGTTTACATTTTGAAAACAAATTTACAAAAGTTTAAACAGTTTTACAAAATGCCAAAAACTTTTCCAAATCTCGGAAGAAAAGCGAGAAGACCCGGGTTCGAGCCCCGGTTGTAACAAGGGCCTTTCTGCATGGAGTTTGCATGTTCTCCCCGTGTGTGCGTGGGTTCTCTCCGGGTTCTCCGGCTTCCTCCCTCAGTCCAAAAACATGCAATGTGGGGATTAGGTAAATTGGACACCCTAAATTGACCATAGGAGTGAGTGTGAGAGTGAATGGTTGTTTGTCTCTATCTGTGTGTGGCCCTGCGATGGACTGGCGAACTGTCCAGGGTGTACCCCGCCTATCGCCCGATGTAGCTGAGATTGGCACAGCACCCCCCGCGACCCTCTGGTGGAGGATAAAGCGGTAGATGATGACTGACTGACAAAATGTGAAACAAATCCTGAACATCCACAACAAAAGGGAAAACTAATATATATATTTGCCAACCACGTTTACAAACCCTGAAACACTACACAAAAGTCCCGTTTTACAAATCTACAAAAATTTAAATAACGTTACAATTCAGAAAACAAATTCAAAAGATGTGAAACACTTACAAAATTGAAACAAAGTTAAAACAATTTAAAATCCTCAGTTCTGACATAAATCAAATGTAACAAACTTGAAGTGATACAATCTCAAGTTTTGCCCATTTGATAGAAAACCCTTCACAGCGTTTTAAGATAAGATAAGATAGCTTTTATTTATCTCACAGTGGAGAGAAAACGGCGTTACAGCAGCTCAACAATAGATAATCAACAAACAAATAAACAATATACAAGTAATACAAGTAGGAAAGAAATTATTTACATATATAAATATAAATATACATATGTAATAAGGTGCAGTTTCTCTCGGTAGTAGTGTAGTGTAGCGCAACGTTAGCGATCTGAAACTATGTAAATAAAAGTGAAAGTTTGCCGTCCGTCACTGAGCAGCTGCCAACTTTCTGTTTTCAGAAGGGAATTCTGTTCATTCCTGCAGAACAAGCGTGACCAGCGACATTTCCTTTAATACAGAAGCTCACAGTCGAAAGAACAACAACAAGTTTTCAACTCAACTCAAGTGTCAAGGTTGAAATGTCCTTCTTTTGACTTTGAGTTTGTTGTTGTTGTATTTTTACACTTCTTTAGATTTGAAATAATCAAATCAATGTAAAAAGTTACTTTCTTTCCAGTCAAGATACATATGGAATTACTTATGTATCATCACTTTTGAGGAATCAAACAAAGATGTTTCTTTGTTTGTGGGCGGGCCTTAGGAAGCTGAGTTTTGGAGTGACAGCTCAATGGAATGACTTCCAAACGGACAGCGACTCCAAGCCTGTGACGACTTCCAGTCCATTGAACTGTTGCTCCAAAAAGTAGCCAATTAGCAGGCAGCTTCCTAAGGCCCGCCCCCAAACAAAAAACCACGGCGCAAAGAACAAGTGTAATTTCAAACAATAAAATACAATATTTAAATCGATATCTTATTTGCTTCATGAAAAGTGTTTGAAAATATTGACACAAATCTAATTCCATAGACTCACTGGTAAATGTATGTTTTACATTAACATGGAGTTAAAAAAAACATGTTGTGAATAAAATGGTATTTATCACAAGCAAATATTGAACTTCTCGATTATGAAGCAGAAAACTTAAAGTCTGTCAATCGCTGCATCACTTTATAATCTGCTCATTCTGTGCACCAAAGTCCATAGAGAAAATCAGGGATTTGACTTCACAGCACTCAGGAGTTGCTGATCCACCGCTGCCTCCATAACTAAGTTCACTTGTGTTATTGTGTGACGTCTGTGTTCGGAATCCTGAGTTCAGATTTATTTAAAAGGACCCAAACTCATAAAATGAGGCAGCAGTAGACCAGCAGCTCCTGTGTCCCCACGAGCTAAAATCGCTGATTTTCTGAATGGACTTTGGTGTAGCGGCGCGTAAGCACAGTTTTCTTCAGTTTTTCAGTCACAAACATTGACCCGAAACCCCAACACTTACAAAACCAAAACGTTTCCTCCCACTAATTTCATCAATAACATTTGTGCACGTTTGTGATTATCCCTGTGACAACTGAGGTCCAAGGGAACCTGCTGCTGGTTGTATGATTTGTTGTCATGGCGGTGAAAGTAGAGCTGCTGCTGCTGGTAGACACAGACGCAATGTGTGGACGTGTAGGACACACAAACACACACACACACACAGGTTTAACCAGTTCACGCCTAGCCACAATTAACCTCTTAGCCCTAACCTTTAACCAGGGCCTGAGAGAAATGAGGTTCTGCCTCCTTAGGACCAGGTTGTGGTCTCCATGAGGACACAGATTCGACTTCACACAGCTCTTCTTCTTATAAGGACTCATTGACCTCCATTCAGTTTGACAGCATGATACATATAAGTGCCTTAACCTTAACCAGTTAATTTTTAACCCTAACCTAAACCTTAACTTAAATAGTTTGTGAGAAAAATTAGGTTCTGGACTCATTAGGAGCAGGTTTCGGTCTCCGGTCCTGACAAGGTCAGTGTTTATGTCAAGTCCTTAAGAAGCAACAAATATAACAACACACACACACATTCTTGTACAGAGGCTTAGTAAGGACACTCATAGACATGATACAGTCCTGGTCTAACCCTTAACCTTAACCTAACCCAAAATAAACTATTCTTAACCACGAAAAGCACATTTAAATATGTGAGGACCAGAAAAAATGTCCTCACTTTCATAAAATGTCCTGTTTTTTTTGGTCCTCACAAAGATATACATGCAAGTAAATGCACACAATCACATAAATTCAACATTAACTTACTTTACACTATAATGTTTGGCTGCAACCCTGCTTTTCATTTTGTCTTTTCCCTTTCTCTCTTTGTCTCTGTCTGTTTCTCTGAGAAACAGACAGACAAAGAGAGAGAGAGAGAGAGACGGGGGGATGTTATTAAATAAGGCGTGGGCGCTGATCTTCAAAATAAGGGAGGGATCGCTGGGTCAATATTTGCTGTACAGCTCATTGTGAAGAGCACAGTATGTGTGACACGTGTGACTCGGCTGAATCATAGAAGTTCACGAGTGAACTTTGGACCTGTCGCTGCACAGACCTAATAATTACTCTATATGTCACCGCCTAATTATTTATCATTAACTTGGAGGGGAATTGGAACTGGATGAGTCATGTGCACTCCCTAAAGATTAAAAAACAAAAGGTTTCACAACATAAACTGTCTGTGAGGGCATGAAAAGATTAAGGCCTTTGTTTAAAGTGTGGATTTTACTCTCATACAGAAGAGTATTAGTGCCCTTAAGGTCAGAATTCTGAGAATTCAAGATTAAAGTCAGAGTTCTGAGGGGAAAAAAAACAGAATTCTGAAATTAGAGTCAGAATTGAAGATTAAAGTCAGAATTCTGAGGCAAAGTCAGAATTTTGAGATTAAAGTCAGAATTCAAGATTAAAGTCAAAGTTCTGAGAAAAAAGTCCGAATTTTGAGGGAAATTTTTTTTGAGATTAGAATCAAAATTCTAAATTGGAAGTCTGAGATTAAAGGGAGAATCCTGACTTTCAGAATTTATGCAGTTTTATTTTATCCATGTTTTTACTTTCTTTAAAATGAATAAAAAAGCTGTTTACACGTGGCCCTAACACTCCTATTCTTAATGTAAACATAAACAATCCATGCCATACTGTACACCACGTGAACCACGTCTTAACTTGTCCGTCGCTGTGTGCCCAGGACCTGGTTGACCGTGTCCAGGTGCAGTGATGTTTCACACACTGTACGAGTGGTTCTGGTGGGACAGAATCTGGCTGCCAGTCAACCTGACCTGGGCCGACCTGGTGGACAAAGACGGCCGGGTCTACGCCAAAGCCTCGGATCTCTACGTCACCGTCCCGTACGCGTTCGCCTTCTTGTTCGTCAGATTCCTGTTTGAAAGGTAAGATCCACACTTGGTGCTCGTGCGCCCCCATGTGGTTATACAGTATATGACACAGTGAAAAACTGCAGTAAAATCCAGAGTGATGATCGTGTGAGACGTTTATCTATGAACACACACACACTCACACACACACACACTGTGGTTTGTTGTGACATCGATTTACTGACTTGATCTGTTTGACTTTGTTAAAGCGACGCCCAGTTTGTATAACGATATGTTTACATTTCCCACTTAATTACTAAACAGCAAATATGGTATTATGACTTGTATAATAAAAGGATTACTCTTCTTTTTCCACTTTACAGTTCCAGACCAAGGTTATAATAGTTATGGATTTTCCGTTAGTGTTAGTTTTTATTTCATGAAGACTTTTTGTTTTTAAAATGAGTTTGTTTTAATTTGTTTTTAGAGAGGGCTTGCTAGTTTTGATTAGTTTAAGTTTTTTGTAAATGTTTAGTTTTGTATTCGTTAGATTTTTGTGATATGAGTATAGGAGTATAGATAGGAGTATTTGCCAGGTGCAAGATTCAAAAAGGTCATAATAAGGTTTGTGTCTTAAAAACCCAACAACCCAAAGATTTTCTCTATGGAGTTTGGTGCATAAAGTCAACTTTGAAACTTCTCTGTTGTAACTACATGCTGCTACACTTTCTTCTTGATTTCCACTGAATTGTGAGATTGGAGTCACAATTCTGATAAAAAAAAGGGTCAGAATTCTAAATTACAATTCTGAGATTAGAGTTAGAATTCAAGATTAAAGTCATATTTTCTGAGGAATAAGTTAGAATTATGAAAAAAAGTCAGAATTCTGAGGTTAAAGTCAGAATTCAGAGATTAAAGTTAGAATTCAAGATTACAGTCAGAGTTCAGAGAAAGAAGTCAGAATTCTGAGAAAAAGTCAGAATTCTGAGATTAGAGTCAGAATTATAATCAGAATTCTGAGATAAAGAAGTCCGAATTCTAACCCTAACTCTCAGAGGGTTTGATAGTTTTTATCAGTTTTAGTTTTTTGTAAATGCTTAGTTTTATTTTCGTTTTAATTAGTTTCAGTCCTAGTTTTTTGTATTGTGGAGTTTTTGCCAGGTGCAACATTCAAAAAGGTGATGTCGTAGTAAGTCTTAAACCGTGTGCGTATCCACTGTGTTGCAGCTGGATAGCAACGCCGCTCGCTCACTGTGCTGGAATCAGGCAGAAGGTTCACCTGAAAGCACAGGACAACCACATCCTGGAGCTGCATTACACCACTCAGAGTAGAAATCCTGCTCAGGTAAAACCTTTTGTGTTTTTGTGATGGAACAGTTTATCAATGGAAACATTAATAAAATGGCTACGGAGACATTTTTCAGTATTTTGACATATATAAATAAACTTAAAAAGAGAAAAATAACAGACATTTACTCCTTGTTAATTTTACTTCTTGTACATTTGTGTTGTTCACGCACCTCCAGCCAGACATTGATGGACTTTCTAAGAAGAGCAGTTTGTCGGTGAGACAAGTCGAGCGCTGGTTCAGGAGAAGACGCACTCAGGACCTTCCTGGAGTCCTGAAGAAGTTCAGAGAGGCCTGGTCAGTACTTTCACTGTTTATTATTATAATAAAAATAAAAGCTTTACATCAACGAGTCACCATGAGTCACCATGTGTTCATGTCACTCCTCTGCGTCCTACAGTTGGAGGTGTGTCTTCTATCTGTTTGCGTTCATCGGGGGAATAGTAGCTCTCTATGATGTGAGTATCTGCGTCAGTCCATCCGAATGTAAAACATTCACCAATAAATCAACTCAGTGGTTGTAGAACTACTTTATAACTTATATAAAAGCTTTATCGTTCCATATTTACATGTTATAAACCAAATTTGCCTCCATGTTTCTACAGAAAGAATGGTTTTATGACACTCAGGAAGTATGGACGGGCTTCCCAAAGCAGGTTTGTTACACCTCTTTTCATCACAATTGTTGTATTTTGAGCTCCTGTGTTCCCCTGTGGAAAATTCAGAAGACAAATGTAAAAAATAATAATTAATAAATAGTATAATACATGTATACATGGTATAAATAGGAGGTTAAAAGGTACTACTTGAGTATTAAAACTACTCAAATGTTTTGATGCTTCATATGTTGCCATGTGAATGGAATTTCATGTTCAAGTTCTTGTGTTACCTGATTCTTTAATATTTAGATTATTATGCTGGTAATTATTGTGAGTGTGAAAGAGATTCACATTTATGTTTGTTTATTTTCTGAGCCAATGAGTAGCGAGTTGGAGGTCATGTGTCAGACAGAGGAAGCGATCGAGGGAGATAGGGAGAACTTCGACGTGACACAGCTAACGGGAGCTAGCTGCGGTGTTAGTTTACTTCAATCTGTTCGTGGAAATACGTAACCCACATTATTTCCTTAAGTTGTCTACTACATTATCTTAGCGCACAAAATGTGAACTCTACATGTTCAACGGAGGGACTGTTGTGAACAATTTCATCCGACTGTTAGCCACCTGCGTTAGCCTAGCTCTACGTGAGCAAGAAGCTAGCACTCTGGGACCCTATGGAAAGTGTGTGAGCCGACACGGGGATTGCGACTTATGGCACGGCACGGTTTAGGTTGGTTTTCCACTACATGCTACTTAATGCTGCATAAAACTGCCGTTTTACATGCGACACACACACACTCTAACTAGTAACTTGTAAAGCAGTTGTTTTCAGTGTAAATAAATAATTAGAATCAGTTAATTACAAATATTTGTTCAGTACTTCCTCCATGACCGGAGCACAGACCGTCTGACAAAGTCAACTGAAGTGAACTGAAATACAGCGGCAGGGTTCGCCGGTTGCGATCAGCAGTGATGTTGCTAAATACACCAGACTCCTCTGTTAAATATTGAGATTTTTTAGACATTTCCCTGGTAATCGTTGGAGGTTAACCCACGTTTTTAGGATTGTAATGTTTTTTTAACTGATTTAAAGTTCGGCGTTGTTCGGCTTGATTATTGTGTTTGACGCGAGTTGCCAACAGTCTGAACTTGGTATTTATTAATATATTGCCGGCTATAGGGCTTAGGTTTTATTTTAATTGAATGTGTTTTAAAGGAACCGTTATTTGAGTTGGAATTCAACACTTGAAGTGTGTTTTTTATTTGTTGTTGGTTAATCCAATAAGATGTTTGGAACCCAAGTGAACAACATTGATTTTCTTTTGACCATTTACAACTGAAGAACACTGATTTGATTATTTCACTGTCTGCGGTTTACAAAGCAATATGTTTGACTTCTAATGTCTGTCAAAAGGTGGATTTATTTTTTTCTGGGAGCCTTTTGTTAAGTTGAACTTTTCTTGTTTCCCCACTGGCAGCCATGTCTTCAGCCAAGGCAAGCTTCTGGTTCCAGTACACTTCAGAAAACCTGAACTATTCCTTTAAAATTTAATTGGTTAAGGGTTAAAATCATTTATCAAGTCTTGTCTAAATACATACACTATATTATAACTACAATATATTGCTTGAATTGACCCAGAAGCAGGCAGGAATACAAATGTAGTCCATGTTTTTGCTGGAGTTCTGTGAGAAATGGGTCTTCAGTGCAAACACTATGATGTCATTCAGCCTGAGAACATCTGAGCTTCATTATCAGGTTTTAGGTGGCTTTGAAAAATGAAGTGAGGGTGAACAACAGAGTCTTCTGCAGTTCCTTCCTTCAAGCTAATGGGTTCAGGGACAAAGATCACCGCCCTGAGGGACAGACCGTCTCGCTTTGGGACCGAGCTTCACTGTAGCCTCATGTTTCACATTGTCCATGTCTTTCTGTCTCTCTGTCTGCAGTCCATGCTGGAGTCTCAGTACTGGTATTATATCCTGGAGATGAGCTTCTACGCCTCCCTTCTCTTCAGTATTACCTTTGATGTCAAGAGAAAGGTGAGTCGCTGTGGTTTTGACGCCGGAACTTTGACTAGTTTTTTGGCTTGATGAAAAATTTGAATCAAGTGACAGACGTCACTTCAGACGGCCGTCCAACTTCCTGCCTTCACACCAAATAACAAAGTGTTTTTTTCAAATCATGTTACTCTGCGGCGATGGCAGCTGGATCTTTTGTGTTAACACACTTGTGTCTGATGCGCAACGTACAAAAATCGTCCTCCGTTTTGTACAACAGCAGGGCGTGGAAAGAATCACGACTTTGCCACGGGCGACTTTCTCAAATCTAGCAACTAAAGCATGTATATCGTCTGGCACCACTGACGCAATCATCGTGGCATTGTGCTAAACATCTCCATCCTGTGGTGCACTCACACTAAACACACAAAAATGTTAAGTCACATGAAGATTATTGAGTGAGCACAGCTGGTAAATACTCACCTGGGGCTAAAGAACACACTAGTGCCTGCTCTACGCCCAAGCCCAATCCTGGCAATAGGTGGTGGAGCCCAAGCCCGGCCCAGCCCCACAGGTTTTCAGAATTCAAACCTCCCATCACAACATGGAGGCTGTTAATGTTGGGGGTAAATTAGGGGGTTTTAGCGTGGTATTAAGTTGTATTCATTATATGTTTGTTTAAAGGATTGAGTTAAATTGCTATATCTGCTCCTGGTCATGTGACAATTCCTGCATAAGATACGTTTATAAAAGTCTTTTAAAGTGAAACTGTGGCCTCTAAGTGGACCTGCCGAGTCTTCTCCATGTTTGACGACAACTGTGATTTAATTTTTTTCAGGACTTTAAGGAGCAAATCGTCCACCACTTAGCGACGCTGGTCCTCTTGTCGTTTTCCTGGTGTGTGAACTACATACGGATCGGAACGCTGGTCATGCTCGTCCACGACGCCTCTGATATTTTACTGGAGGTCAGTTATAAAACACGCACACACGGTCACCTGATACTGAAACATGTAAACCTCAGATTCAATGCTGTGTCAAATCCATAGAACCACTATTTACCTCTGTTAAAAGACAGTAGATGTGGTAGCAGTAGGCATACTTAAAGGGATAGTTCACGTTTTTTAAGTATGCAGTACTGGCACACAGTCAGCACTGTCTGCAACCAGCAAAAGTGAGGCGTGGGCGGGAAAACTGATTATAACCACATAAGCAAAAGTCTCACCTATTAAAATCTATACCTGCTGAAGTCTAGGATATCTTAAGAATATGTTCACTGCTTTATCTTACTGTTAGATGGCCCTTTTCAACTGTACAGTGAAGTTTGTGTCACTTTATAAACCGTTCACTCCCCCCACACCAAAGTCCATAGAGAAAATCATTGATTTTACATCACAGCACACAGGAGTTGTTGATCCACTGCTGCCTCTATCAGTGAGTTCAAATGCATTATCTTTGAACTTCAGCGTTGGAAAACCTTTGTTCACATTTACCTCAGTGACACAGACTGACCATCGTAGACCAGCGGACGCTGTGTCTCTGTGAGCTAAAAACTCAATGGTTTTTTCAATGGGATTTGGTGCGGGAGAGGGAACAGTTTACAAACTCAATTTCCCAGCAGGACAAGGCTGTTAAACAGAGAGATAGTGATTTACTGGTGTCAGCTCAAACCGTTAAAACGTTGCCTTTTCTCTTTTTATTTCAGTCTGCCAAATTATTCAACTACGCCAAGTGGGAGAAAACAAGCCACTGTATTTTTGTTGTGTTTGCCATAGTGTTTATGGTGACTCGACTGATCATCTTTCCATTCTGGTAAGCTCATAAATGCTTAGTGAATGTAGAAATGTTTTGTAGAATAGATTGTAAATTCCATTTGTCAACACACACACACACACAAACAGTTTATTGCCTAGCCCAGCTTTAATTGTGGTTTTAAACATCTTTATGGACATAAATCTACAAAAAGCAGAAGTAAACAGGTCAAATATGTCAAATTTAACATGAATATAATATAATATATATGCAAAGACATATGAGCCTTTAATGATGGAATCGTATACGATCTTTCCTGGAGTCACTTATATCAGTGGCTGACGTGGTCGTCAGTATTGTAGATTATTGTGGTAAAAAACAACCCGGGAAAACAATGCAGCTTTGACTGAAATGTTGCCGAGCACAGCAGGATTCTTCTGGGACTCACTGCCACTGAGGTTTTATTACTCCAACACTGGTGGCATTTAGGAGAGAGAGAGAGAAAAAACCATTATCATTCATTAGGCTAAAGTCAGTCGACTCTTAATCCAATAATAACATTCATGCACAGTTTGCAGCCTGTAATTTGTGTTGACAGTGAACTTATTGTTTGTGTTATGTTCCTCCTGATTCATGCGAGGATGAACGAGTCTGCGAGGGTTAAGAGGGAGACACTCTGTCGTTACGGCGACAAAGCAGGGGCGTCGCAGGGGATTGTGAGGGTAGAAGGGACCCGCAGGGGCTTACCTCTCATCGTGAAAGAACATCATAAGAGGATACAACATCATTTACACTCATAAAGCAAACATCCTGATGTACTGTGTTTTCTTGTGTTTCAGGCTCATCCACTGTACCTGGGTTTACCCTGTTCTCCACTACCCCGCCTTCTTTGGTTACTACTTCTTCAACGTGATGCTGGTGATCCTCCTGTGTCTGCACTCGTTCTGGGCCTACCTCATCCTCCGCATGATCAGGAAGTTCCTGTTTGGCAACGTAAGTCTGCACAGAACTGATCACCTAATAAATAAATACATAAATAAATATGGATAAACCCTGTCTCACAAAAATGATGTGACCTTATTCACTCAAAGTTAAGAAGAAATTAGAATTTATTTAATTGCATCTCTTATGTCACAGCTGATCCGAGATGAAAGAAGTGAGAACGAAGAGGAGGAAGACGAGGACAACAGCAGCACGACGGACGACGAAGGTCAGCACAAGCTCAGCAACGGACACGCGGTCGACAAGAAGAAGGAGGAGAAGAACGGCTGCTTCGGCCGCCTGTCTCCACCAGAGGACATCAGCCGCTCCAAGACTGTGTACTGACCACTTTGATCAGTGGAGGACGTGAGAAACGGAACAATGTTCAGTGAGTTTTTATGCAACACAGGCGGAAAAATAAACAAAACATGTGACCCATTCCCTCAGATACTCACAGACACGGCCCAACTCGAGTAATCCTGCTGACTTTGAGCTGTGCACACGCACTTTTAAACGTTTCCGGCTGCAAGTCAGTGGCAGCACTTCACTCGGCTGCCCCGCAAGTCAAAAGAAAACCAGTGAACCAAACAAGCAAACCAAACACAGGCCCCAGTGTGTGCTCATCCTCCTCCTCACACCTCATTTGCTCCACTTTGTTTGTGAAGTGCAGAGTCTTTGCCTCCAGCTGCTTCACCTCACCCTTTCATCCGGCTTTTATGTCCTCCCTCTGAAGGATTGTACCACTTATTCATGGTCGCAGGGAGACGAATGGCACAGAGGACCCGTCTCCATGCAGGTCTTTCACCACTTCCATTAAAAGTATTGCTAATGGAGTTTTTCCACTTGGGAGTTCTAGCACGACTCGACTAGACTCTACTCCGTTTGGTATCAGTCACGTACATGTTTGTGGTTTTATGCACCGCAGAAAACGGCAGTCAGTTGTTTTCCATGTAACTGAATCCACAGTCACTGAACTAAAATACAGCTGAACGGGTCTCACGATCGCCTGTCGCTAAATACACCAGACTCCTCTGTTAAATATTGAGATTTTAGACATTTCCTTTGCTAATTGTTGGAGATTAACGCATGTTTTCACGGTTTTTAAATCTTTTTAACTGATTGTAGCGACCTCCAGTCTCATATGAAGTACCTAAAAGGTGATACTTAAGTAAATGTGCAAGTATCTTACCAGAAAATGACTTTGGTAGAAGTTAAACGCAAGTGACACTACATGCCTGGGGCTAATACTAGCTAGCTAGCTAACGTTGTAGTAACTAGCTAACCGACAGTGCCCCCAATGTTTTCTATTTACTTTAAAAAGCCCAGGTTTAGTGTATATTTGTACGGCAGGAATGTGCTGAATCAGCATTCAGTCAAATGACTCGGCATTAATGTGTGTGAACATGCTAGTTTCTTCTTTTCTGTTAGCGTAGCCATTAGCCGTAAATGTTTTAAGGTGACCTGACTTTTTATAACTTGGGGCAGTGCTCAGGTTTTTTTTTATCTTTAATAATTATTTTCATTAATCAGATCGAATTGAAGGATCGATTGAGGGACTGAAGTAAAATATTATCACTGAGCTGCATGTTGTTGTTTTATTATTAAAATTAACACACAGGTGACGTCGAGAATGGCTCTTTTTTTTTTAGTGGGTTCACAAATCACGGGTATAAATGTTAATTTTAGAGTGAAAGAGTTTTTATTTTCAGAGATTTTCAGGAAGTATGACTTCCTCACTCACTTCAATCCTCCATTTTTGGCGCAACATCCGTGCGTTGGAAGAATCCCGGCTCCAGTTAGCTTTCGCAAACATTGCAAACAAAATGTGTATTGGCATCTGTGAGTTATCTGAAGCCATGGTTCTAAAACTGTGGTACATGAGCTTCCTCTGGTGGTACTTGGAGGACCAGAGTGTGTAGAAAATGAAACAAATAGCCCCAATTTCACTAGTCCAGTGTGTGAAGTATATGTGAGGTAACTGGCTGAAGAAGACAGTTTACAGCGGGATGATGGTGGAGAAAGCTATGCTAACAGATGCTCCATCTACGTTCAATACAGAGACTTCATGACCTTTGTTCTCTGTGTTGTGAATAAACAGAGATGTTCTACACTTTTAACTTTTCATGTTAACTTTTTTTTGTTTTTCTTCACTTGGACGGATAACGTTTGACGATTTTGATCATTTCATTGATTTTGTAAATGAGTCGCGCCACAAATTTGAATCTTGTTTGATGTGAATCTCGACGTTTCCTGTCTCTTTCTCAGTCCTTTCATCGAACAGTTTTGCACCTGCAGTATTTCGTCAGCTCTGCGTCTTATCGTGTCATCTTGGACAACGATAAGGCCAGAATGTAGCAATGCTGCTAAATAGATTTGTTTCGAGGAAGTGATGAGATGTGACGTTGCACTGGTCTATGTGGCCATTTGATGTAATTTAAAGGTCTAACATGCAATATTTGAACACCACTACTTGTTTACAGTGGAGCACAAAAGCAATAGTGACCTCTACTGGCTTGTCACTTTTTGTCAGTGAACAGCCTAAAAGTGCACCAGACGGTCTGAAGTTACTACATTGTGGTCCAACAGAGGGCGCTGTGAGCACAGCATGGCTGTAGTTCCTCTTGCCCTCTGGCTTCCAGCGCAGAGCCACTCGAGGTCCATTTGCAGGAAATGACTGATCCATCTCCAAACTTCTCCTTGTCGTCTCCTTGTCGTCCCAGTGACACTGTTGTAGAAGGTCGCTGTTGGAGATCTTCTGCAGTGTCTCAAGTGACGTATCCTACTTTAATGGCTTAAAGATATTTAAGCCATTAATATTTTGGCCTCTGGTTTGTGATTTTGGGGTCTTGAACACCTTTTGTGTGTTTGTTAATCCATGTTTTAGTCCACTGGTCCAGGGTGTGTTTCGCTGGGATTATGCGGCTGGAAGCATGGAAACATTTGAGGTAAGTAGTGATGAAGTATTTACTGCGGTGTTTTAAGTTATTATTCAAAGTACACAAGTAGACACATTATTTCCTGGTGTTCAAACTGACGCCGTCTTTCACCGCTCTTGTGTTGTTGAGTCTGTTTCATCTGAATGAATGAATGAATTTTATTTTGGTTTGTTTTGTCCTTGAAAGAGAAATAGTTTAACACATTTGTCACAATCAGTGAACAGAAAAAAGGAATAGACGGAAGTTTAAGGCTTATTTTTGGACTGACCTAAAAAATGAATCATATAACCAAAAATTATCAACAACACAATAATCCTTCATTTACATAGTAAATATTTTCTGAATCTTCATAGAGAGCTCCATAATTTTACTTATTTATTTTCTACTAAATCTCCTGTTCCATAGTTTGAGTTTTTCAAAAGTGAACAAACCTTAAGCCATGATTTCCTTCTCTTGATTTGAATTTATTTTGCATGTAGACACGAAGGCTTTTCTGTTTCTAACACAAATGGAAATAGATGCAAAATAGCTGAATTTTTGTTTGGGTTTTTTAAAAAAAAGAACCTGATTTGTAGGTTTAAGTTAAGTCTGGAATCTAACGTGCCTTGTGTTTTATTTTCATCTAAAAATAAAGTAATTTCAGTTTGTACTTTTTGGAAAATGTTTAGGATATAGAGAGAGATCCAATCCAACTTTATTTATAAAGCTTTTAAAAGTGCTGTACATGCAGGGATAAAGAAAATATAGAAACATGAGACTGAAAAGCAAACAATTAGACGATAATATCGCTCTCATAAAATTGGGTTTTAAGGCTTTTAGGTTTTAAAGTAATTTTAAAACTTCCAAACTCACTCCTGAAGGGTTCAGCCCAATTTAATGTAGTTTATTAGATTATTTTTGTTTTTATATTGACTTTAATGTCAAAATGATTAAATATTACTGTGTTTTTTTCTCTTCAGTCATGGCCTAAAAATATAGATTTTACTTGTTGAACGTGAAGAATCTCATTTTAGTGAGAATGAGGACGCCTCTATGGCGATATCGTTACGATTTGTGCGCTCGTGAATCAACATGGCGATATTCCAAATTCCAGATGTTTATTTGCCAAATGTTTTATTATTTGCCCAAATAGATTCAGTTCATTAAAAACAGTCAAGGGCAAATGGAATAAAGAAATACAACGCTATACAAAATAATATAAAAGCGGTTCAAAAATATTAAAAATTGCACTTGTTGACACGCCCCTGATTCACGTCTCCATTTTTCTGATATACAAACAAATGTTGCTGTGTGTGAGAAATACTACCACGTATTCCCTGTATTTCTACTTTTATCCACAAGATGGTGCTGTACACTCTGCAGTTCTCTGCCAAAAACCCTGAAGCAGAATCAGGCGAGGAGCACATGTGCAACAGAAAAATGGAAACAATCTGTGACCTGATTAACTGATGATATCTTCCTTTTCGATCGGGAATAAATAAATGTCAGTATTGCACAGATATTGCGTTAATATCAATTTGAAGAAGTCTTTGACCTCGTAATATATGTTAAAAAAAAGAGTAGGCACCTCTATGTCAAAATTGGACGTGTATGCCTTTAAACGCTTTTCTTATATAAATGCAACAATTATAAAAAGAGACGTCAGCTGCTTTTCATCCACAGACAGATGTCAGAGACACACTCGGTTGGTTTTTATGTCTTATAAACACCCCGAGCCTTTTCTAATCACCATCATACGCTGAACTGTGCGTGTAGTAATGGTCTATGAAAACAACTGAAACCATGCCGAACAAAGCCAAAGCAGAAAGTGCTCACGCAGTCCACAGGTAATTAGAGTTTAGACGGTGAATATTGACAAATTAGTGCTGCGCCTAATTTCACTTTATGAGACTTTCCGACCCTCGTGTAGGTTAAAATAAGACGTGACGTGTTTTATTTGCATGAGAACACGACAAAAGTCACTCAACAAAAGGTTTGCAACCTAAAATTGACTTCATATTTAAGTGTATGCTACCTTAAAAGCATTGTTGTCACTTAATCTCAGCGTTAGTCGGACTTTTCCAACAAGAAACTGGAGTTTTGTGTCACTTCTTAAACGACGTTGTGACTTCTGCTATTTAAATATTTAGTTTCAGTTCATTTCAGTGACACAAACTGACCACACGAGGCAGCAGAAGACCAGCAAAAAAACGCTGATTTTCTCTATGGAGTTTGGTGCAGGAGAAGGAGCTTCAGTTTCCAGCCTCTAAAGTCTTGGATTTTATTGAAGGGACTTTTCTTAAGTGGCTAAAATAATTTTTTTTCCCTTGCGTCCCCGCTGGCGTGACATGTTTTCAGTGACGTGAACGTCCGTGTCTCAGGCTGCTGTGGATTCTCTCTTTCCCCCAAAATGCATCCAATAGTCTTCCCTTTGTCAGTCTTGTCCTGACAAGTTAAGACTCAAACTTCACTCTTTCACTTTTGTGGCACAAGTTTTCTGTTCTGAAGCGAAGCCCCGAACGTCCAAACTCCTCCAGAGCCACAGGGGGAAAATTATACAAGTGTTTTCACAGGCTGTGATGAATAAACCGATGTCTGCGAACAACGTGTTCCCATTAACAGACGGATTTAAGTGCTCAGGCCTCCTACACATGAAAGGCAGAGCGAGGCAGAGCGAGGCAGAGCGAGGCAGAGCGAGGCAGCTCAGGGGCTGCAATAACGTATGTTTTACGTCCACAGAACATTAGCATTTCTTTTTTGGTGTCTTATAAACATTCTGCGCCGTCACAAGTGATTTTAATTGACATTATATCTTCTCTTCCTCTCTTTTATTTGTTCCACTTGATGCTCACATGTTTCCCAGTTGCGGTTTTTGTGTGTGACTTCTTTTTGGTAGCCTTTTTTTTAGCCTTTAGAAGCACTGTGACATAAAATTAATAATACACAATTATTATTATTATTATTATTATGTTACCAGACACGCATTTGTTCCTTTTATGCAGAAAAAACAACATGTCGTCAACAGCTGCTGCAGAGATACATGAGATCTGATCCTGGAATGGTTTGTCCAGACGGAGTTCGGACACTTGTAATGATGTGTAAGGTGGGTGTAACGTTTTTCTTCTACGTGTTGTTGTACTGTGTGACACACAGCGCCCCCTGTGCCCTGAAACCACACAAAATGACCGTGAAGAAGTGATTCCAGCCACTTCATGAAAGACTCGCCCTAATAAAATGTGCCCCAGCTTAAGTCTGTGATGTCCCGGGAACATGTTTGCCACGTTAACTTGCTGTGAGACACACTTTCTCCCCCAACAGGAAACTCAAGTTTATGTCACTCTGCCCACACCAAAGTCCATGGAGAAAACCAGTGATTTTTACATCACAGCAAACAGGACTTATCGATCCACCGCTGCCTCCATCAGTACGTTCACGTTTGTTGTTTTGTGCCTTCGGCAGCTGTAATCCTTTGTTCAGATTTCCCTCAGTGACACAAACTCACCAAACAAGCTCAGCTCCTGTGTCTCTCTGAGCTTAAATTGTTGACTTTCTCCACAGAGTTTGGTGCAGGGAGAAGAGTAAGAAAAGGCCGTTTAACAGTGAGATGTCAGAGACTTAAGCTGATGTGGACGATATAAAGTGGGCTATCCCTTTACGTTACGTCACTGCGGTGGAAATATATGCATTTTTAACTTTTAATTTCACCTGAACAGTGAAATGCCTGCCTCACACTCACCTGTGTGTGAGCAGCAAGAATATAAAACACAAATGTCATCAGGGGGTTTGATGAGTTCTCCTGCTGGAGGTCGACACCACACGGTGAGCGAGTGGCTGCCTGAAGAGACCAGCTGCTGTTAGGGGGTCGAGGTTCAGCTGGGTCTTTCAAGACCAAGCAAACACTGAGTTTTGAGGCAAAACATGAGATTTAATCAGAGGCGTTGACGTGAATTTAAAAATAGTGATCAAACAACCAAACAGTGAGGTTTTCACCTCTGCTGCTGCTGCTGCTGCTGCCGCTGCTGCTGCCGCTGCTGCTGATGCTGCTGCTGCTGCCGCTGCTGCTGCTGCTGCTGCTGGTTATAAAAGTAGATCACATGTCTGTGTTATATCAGCTCAGAAAGACATCACTTCCCTCTGAGCTCCATAAAGAACCATCTGTGGTCAGCGCAGCAGATCAACACTCTCAGAGTCTGCTCTCAAAGACATGTTGGATTTGAACATTCTGTCCTGGACCCCCCCCCCCCCCCAAAAAAAAAGGGTTTAAATGACATTGTTTCAGATGTCATACATTTATAAAACAATTCTGCTGTGTTTTAATGCTGTGAGGTAAATTCAGTTCAGAGTTGTGTCATTTTGTGACTCCGGTGTTTGAAAACCTTTGTTCTGATTCACCTCAGTGACACAAAGTGACCACACGAGGCAGCAGTGGACCAGCGGCTCCTGTGTCCCTGTGAGCTTAAAAACGTGGATTTTCTCTCTGGGCTTTGGTGTGGGAGAGTGACACTTCAGTGACTGTGACATATTCTTTGTACGTGTGCTGATGTGTATACATATCTGTGTATCTGATACCTGAATTATCCCTTTAAGAGGGGGGTCACGTTGGCAAGTATGGACAAGAGAAACAATTACCGTTAACAAACAAAAAAATCTCTCTATGTTCATACGAGCATGTGACTACTTACTTTATTTAATAAACATGGGGAGAAAAAATATAGTGCAACTATAATTTAACCTAAGCTGAACAAGCTCCACAGACAAATCCAGAGCAGATGTCACAAGTTAAAGCAGGCAGCGGCATTTTTCTTCTGTTTCTATGTATGCACAGTACATGTGAGAGTGTAAATCAGAGGCGCATGTGGTAACTTCAACCTTTTATACAGTTTGTACTGTGGACATTTGCTGCCTTCACTGTCTTTATATTATATTGTATTGATTTGCCTTGTTCTATTTGCTAATAGACTATTTTTGTTATTATTTATCCGCCTTTTTTTTTTTTTTTGCTGTCTTAATTCTGTTGGATTCTTTGCCCAGAATGTCTGTTTGTGCACAAATGGCAAATAAACATTTTGAATTGTGAATATAAACACCGCTTTTTCTTCCTCTGTCCTTCAGGTAGACGCCATGCTGCTGAAGAAAGTCTTAATGTGGACTTAAGTATTAGTTTTTGTTTGATTTGATTTGATTTTCTAACCCTAAATATCACATGCAGACCCTTTAGAGCTTGAATGAATGAATGAATGAATGAATAAATATTGTCCCTCAAAGCTCGCTGTCAGTGAAAACATAGTGACCACACGAGGCAGCAGTAGCTCACGTGAGCTTAAATCACTGATTTTCTCTAAAAATTTAATTAAAATATAAACAAAAATTAAATTAATCTCTCATGAGTGAACTTTAACTCAATCTGATTATAAATCTGTGTATATAATCCCTGTGGTGCCCCTGCCCTCGACAGACCCCCCCCCCAAAAAAAAATCTTTATAAACGCCCCTGTCTTGTTTGTGTGGACGCGCCAAAATGAACTTACACACACACACACACACACACACGTAAAAGCCTCTGAACTTTTTTTTCTTCTCTCTCCTACACTCGAAACCACGTGTAGGGTTTCAACCCCCCGACAGTGACTGACAGCTCCAGGGACCAATCACAGCGCGGGGGCTTTCGCAGCCAGCGTGTCACGGGGCCAATGCGACACGGGCAGAGGCGGGGCCACGCGCGGGGGAGGCGTGTCCTGCCGCTGTGCTACAAAGTCGCTCCAGCCTCAATTACTCCAACTTCTCCCACTTTAGGAAGAATAGTGCGGACGGTGGAGTGTAAAGACTCCAGTCCACGCACTATCTCGCTCCCGCACACGCGCACACGCACACGTACACGCGCACACACCTCTGCAGCTGCTCTACCATGCACCACAGACATGTCACCCATCTGCTGCTCTGTCTGCTGAGCGTCGGCTTCTCTGGTGAGTTTTCACATTTCTTTACCTCTGACACTCAGTAAACTGTGACCTTGTCAGGACCAGGAGTCCTCGTGGGAGACCAAAAACCTGGTCCTAATGAGGCAGAACCCTCACTCCTCTGAGGAGCGGATTACGTTTAGGTTAAGAAAGAGTAGTAAAGTGGTTATAGTTAAGGCTTTGTTGAGTGTGTTTAAATGAATGGGAGTGAGTGAAGGGTCCTGAGAAGAATATCTGTGTGTGTGTGTGTGTGTGTGTGTGTGTTAGATATAGGTCAACTAAACTTCAGCTGATCAGTGTTTGTGCTGCTGTGACTCATCACTGCTCTGTTATAATAATAATAATAATAATAACAACTCCTCACTCTCTCCTGGCTGCACTTTTCTTTACTTTTCTGTCTTTTCTCCTCTCTCTGTGTGTGTGAACCTGAGGTTGAGCCGTGGAGTTGAACGTGGCTGCAGGAGTCACGGCGCATTAGCGCGCACAGTTCAGCCGGTTCACTGAGGCAGTAGAGCAGGACAGGAGTCTATTTCTTTTTCATTTTTTTTTTCTTTCTGTTTGATGGAAAGTGACCCTCCTCTCCTCCCCCTCTCTCCTCTCCTCTCCTCCCCCTCTCCCCCCCTCACAGCAGCAGCGCAGTCTGAGCTGGAGACAGATGAAGTGATTCCCAGGCTGCTGTCCGCTCAGGACGCGCACCTGTCCGCGCGGCGCCGCGGTCCCCGCTCCCTGGACGCGCCCGGGGCAGGACACGCTGACCCGGGCAGCAGTAACGGCATCATCCTCCTGACGCTGCCCGCTTTTGGCACGGAGCTGCATTTGAACCTGACGCGGGATAATACGTTCCTGTCGCGGGACTTCGTGGTGGAGGAGAGGCGCGCGGAGCAGAGCGCGGCGGTCACGCGCGTGCCCCCGGAGCAGCTGTGCTTTTACTCCGGCTCCATCATCAACCACACGGACTCTGTGGTGTCAGTGAACACCTGTGGTGGCCTGGTAAATACATCTTTATTATCACAGTGCCTGATGTGACTTTTCTAAGGGTTTCGAGGTCTCAACCCAGCCCACTTTGGAGCCTCACAGTGTCGTCAGACTCAAACGTAGAGACGTGGTTGGGACTTTAAACGGGTCACAAGACGTCAGACAAGACGTGTGTCACCTATATCCTAGTTTTGATACCTACTACGGTTTTTAAACAATTGCAGTTTGTGTTAGACGTTCTTTTGGGACGTTTTCAGATGTTATAATGAGTGTGTATTGCGGTCCATGAAAATAATAACAAAAATCTCCAAACAAACCTAGAATTTCCAACCCACACAGATTTATTTTACATAAACACGTTGCTATGGTGTTGTCTAACCTTGTGTTGTTGTTTCGACTTGCGTTTTTTCTTCAAATCACCTAAAAGCGCATAAATGAAGACAGACAGATTCTAAAACTGTAATTTATGTCAATTTACAACAGTTTTTTTCCACAAATGTAAATGTGGGAGTTCCTGAAAGCCCCCCGACACTCACAAACCAAAGATATCATCTCTATCATGAACCTTTCTGGAAATAGGACAACTTTGAAAAAGGTTGCTTTCTCTGTTTTTCACTAGTTTTGGACAGAAACAGGTGTTTGGAGGGGGAGGGGGAGTCAGAGTCTCTCTCTCTCTTTAAGTTTTAAAGGTTGATTCCACCCAAACGTCACTCCACTGAGACTGGCACCAAGAATAGAACAGGCATTTTTGTATTCCTTATTATTGTTCATATGTTTCTTCTGCTGCTGATCAACACTAATACAGTTACAAGGGTAACTGAGCTTGGGGCCCCAAAGGAAAAAAAAAATTCACCCATTACATCCAAACTCCCTTAATGGGGCTTCTTACATGAGTAGTGATGTGCGTTGCCACTTATGGAGCCCCAAAAAACTTCATATAGAAGGCATGGAACCGCTCACTCTCCCATACCAAAGCCCACAGAGAAAACCATAGATTTTACATCAGAGCACACAGGAGCTGTTGATCCTCTGCTGTCTCCATTCCTTAGTTCAAATGTGTTATTGTGTGATTTCTGTGTATAATAACTTATGTTTGGATTTACCAATATTGCTCAAACTTACCAAATGAGGCAGCACTAGAGCAGCAGCTCCTGTGTCTGCATGAGCTAAAAACGTCAATTTTCTCTATGGAGTTTGGTGTGGGAGAGCGAGCACTTTACAAATGTCTGTTTCCAGATGGAAAAGGCTGTCACACATGTGATAAAGTGATTTTTTTCCCTTAATGTAGTGATATTACTGAGAAGGCAGGTTGGATTACAGCAGCCTGGTGTGCAGAGAATGGACTTTTTAGCTGCTGTCTCGCACAGGTCGCTGCAGTTAATCTCTTAAAGCCCACAGACCCACCGGTGGGTCAGTCAGTTCAAAGTCACACCGTCAAGCCAAATCCTCAGAACCCGATTTCAAAAGCTTGTGGAGATCCTGTTTCCAAAGATAAATGTGTCTGGCAGAAATCTGGACAAATGTGTTAAAATGAAGCACAAGACATGCACTGTGTTTTTCCAGTTTGATGGAATGCAGCCGCACGAAAACAGAAAATAAACTTGAAGAGGAAACAAAAGGGGGCGACCACTTTCTTTGACTGACTTTGCACAGTGCGCTCTGTCTAATCGGGGGTGGGGGGGGGGGGACTGTGACATGTGGTTGTAAGTTCTGGAAAAATGGAGTTAATGTGAGTTAAGAGTAAATTCAGTCAAAATTTATGCTTCTGAGGTGAAGAATAAACTTTTATGCTGAAAGTTCTACTGGAAGAATCTGAATGTGTCCACCGTGAGAGGTTACACATTAGCTGAGGTGTTTGATGATAGTGCTCTTATGTGAAGTGAGTGTGGAGGGACGAGGTCCAGCCTTGGTCCTGGACTCGATCTAAACTCTGCTCCTTTATTTACTCCATATATCCTCCGTGACACTTGGCGCTTTCAGCGAACCCCTCGCTGAGTGACAAGGTTATTGTCCTGCTGTGTACAGACAGTGTGAGTCACACGGGGGGTTCAGTTACAAAGAAACACTGTCGCGGTTCAGACTCAGAATCTGTCGGGGAACTGAGGGACATCCAGTGTCTCCTCAGTAAAATGAACGGTGTCTCACTTTAAAGCTATTGTTTGAAGGTTTAGCTCAGGTAAAGCACGGCCAGATACCACCTTTTCATGTCTGATATCACAACCATACACCGATATCAGTGAACTTTGGGCGTAAAGTTGAGACTTAAAGAAGAAGAAATCAAATTTTAGTTCAAAATATCCAGCCTAGACATGCATCAGACTGTCTAAAATTAAAAAAAACCCCACATGGTTCAGCAGCAACCATGCTCACTCTCCCGCACCAAAGTCCATAGAGAATTTTAAATCATAGATGATTTGAAATCACAGCTCACAGGAGTTGCTGATCCACTCTTGTCACTTGAATGATAATAAAGTGCTATAAGCGTTCAGTGGGAGATGATTTCCTCACATATTATGTTTTAAATATAGTCAAATTAATCAAAGGTTGACATTCCCTGCCAAAGTGTGTGTCTATGTTAGCGAAAATGGGAAAAAAAGGAGTGAAATCGAAGTAATTTAGAAGACGTGTATGTCCATGTCAGCGTTTGTCCACCAGAGGGCACTGACAAGTTTACTTTGGCACAGAAGCGTTTGTTTTGTGTGGAACGTCATGTATCATTATCAACATCAGAATCCTCATATTATTTCAAGGCTGTGCTCAGACTAACGACTGCGTCGCCATGGAGACGAGAGCAGTCACGTGATCAGACGGGCAGGAGAGGAATCGGCACTTTGTTTACAACCAAACACTAAAGTAAATGCAAATTATAATATATAATATTAGATTTAAACACATGTGGTGTTTTAAAGGCGGGACTGAAACATTAAGAACTGACAAATTGATGGATAAAATCCAAGAAGATCCAAGTTCTGTTAACATGGCTTTATGATTTGAAGATATTGAATAAAAGATGCCATGTTTTTTAATGCTCTATACTACGGAGTTCTGTGGAACTGGGACATGGATCATTTCTTGACGTGCAATGTTTCAGGCAAAAGTGAACACAAGCCTAAACGTCCATTTATTCCAACGTATTGTCAATGCAGACTTATAAGTCATTTTTCTCCCTTTTAAATTGAGTTTAACTCAACACTGAACTTGTTAAATGATTGTATCGTGAGAGATTTTGCGATATCAGCAAGTATCGTATCATTGTTTGTTATAAAACTATTTGTTTACCCCTTTAACGGGTGCCTTTCTCTATTTTTAAACCCCTTATTATAACTCTACGCTGTCTTAAAGCTGCAGTGTGTAACTTCTGTTGTATTGTTACTTTTACTAAGTATTGTTTTTAGTGGCTCTGTGTGTCTGTGTGTCTGTTTGTTTGTGTTTCTGCACTTGCACTTGACCAATATGACCAGCAGAGGCCGCCAGAGGCTTGTTGCGTGAATGGCATGAAGTCTGCCATCTCTGATTGCCTTGTTTTTGTTGTTTTTGACGTTATTATTCTGCCCTGTTTCCTGCCTATGTTATTTGTTTGCTGTGTCCTTCATTTGAAAACTATCAGACTGAGGGAGCGTTTGTGTGTATATACAGCTGCAGAGCAGGGGCGGGTGGAGACGAGACGAGAACCTTTGTTTTAGCTCACTGTCGTTGTTGCGTCTGTCTGTCCTGTCATAAAACAAATCACTTCCTGTGTGCAGCGTGGTTGGGAAACACAGAGGAATTTGTGTGGAGCTAATAGAGCTAGTTAGCCTCGTGTGAACAATGGTTTGAATACACTATGTCTTAAAGAATATGTTAGCCGATGTATCCCGACCTTTTAGGTGACTTGTGTCCATGTTAACATGGCCACTGTGGACAGGTGCAGTGTTCAGTTGAAGTCTTCCCTGGTATTCCGTCAGAAACATGAAGGCAATGTGGATTGCCACTGGGGACTGTTCAGGAGTCGTAGAAATGTTATTAGCAGCACAGTGTTTGCCAGATACTGGTTCACCACGTCCAAGTTTCCAGACTTGAGTGCTGTCAGAAGAGGCTGGTAGTCGCGCTGCCACGTGCACATGCTAACTGTGTGTTTGATCTCCGCTCTGATTTGGAGTGTGTTCAGGCTGTGTGTGTTTGTCCAGACTTCACACACACACTCACATCGGTGTGTCAGGGAAGTCCACAGTAAGTCGCACAGATGCCGTTCAAACTCTCGAGTCGAGTCGTTACTGGACGACTGCCACAGCAGACTCTTTGACCTTTTTATTGCCATTCTGTTGATTTTCATTTTTCTTTTCCAGACAGCTGCTGGATGTTATAATTATTAATATTGTTATTTTTATGTTGAAAAGAAAATGTCTTTATATGTGATGCCCTGTCGGCGGAGCTAAGTAGGTCAGGCTTAGTCACTCCTTAATTGTAGTAGTTGAGGGTTTTTGTTCAGTGTGTTTGTATGAGACGCTGACACATAGTCAGCACTGACTGTGCAGGTTTTAGCCTCTTAATAAAAGACTCACCTCATGAAATTTATATCAGCTTATGTCTGTCATTTTAGGATTATATTTGGTGCTTTATCTCAATAGTAGACAGCACTTTTCCCACAGGAAACAGGGAAGTTTGTTTTGCTCTGTAAACAGCTCACTTTCCCTCAGCAACGTCTACAGAAAAGACAGCAAACCTAGATGTGTTGGGAAAGAGAGGAGTTGTTGGTCCACTGCTGCCTTTTTGTGCACCTACCTACCTACCTACCTACCAACCTACCTACCTACCTGCCAACCTACCTACCTACATGTCTACTACATGTCTTACTTTCCTACTTGCTTACCTACAAATCCACCCACCTACATATTAACTATGTAGGTAGGTACCTACCTACCTACCTACCTACCTACCTACCTACATGTCTACTACATGTCTTACTTTCCTACTTGCTTACCTACAAATCCACCCACCTACATATAAGCTATGTAGGTAGGTACCTACCTACCTACCTAACTACCAACCTACCTACCTACCTACCTACATGTCTACTACATGTCTTACTTTCCTACTTGCTTACCTACAAATCCACCCACCTACATATTAGCTATGTAGGTGGGTACCTACCCACCTACCCACACACCCACCTAGCTACCTACCTACCTACCTAGCTAGCTACCTTCCTACATAGCTAGCCACCCACACACTCACCTAGCTAGCTAGCCACCTGTCTACCTAACCCTCCCACCTACCAACCTTCCTCTCTACCCACCTTGTGAGCGATAGCCACGAAGCTTCCTTCTACGATGTGTTCCATCATGTCAGTGATGTTTAGCTCTGTATGTGATGAAGTTAGTGCTGTAAGATGGAATTATGTGTCTGAGGTGAAGTTCTCTCAGCTCCATGGTTCAGCCTCTCTTCATTCCCACATCATCACGTTGTTTTGTGATGATTGTTCGGTCACTTAACCCGACGTAGTCTGTTATGGCAAGGGTTTATGCCTCTGTTGTCACGTAATCTAACGCATACAGAAAGATTGAGCAGTCTGACCTCGGAATAGGTCAATTTAAACAAAGGGTTTCAAACCCTGAAATAAAAAAACTTGGACTGGAGTGCTACACATTCCTGTAGCGTCACTCAGTGTCTTCATCGTCAATCATCTCAGGAGACTTTTTTCCAGCATTTAAGGGAACGCCGGAACCTTCTAACCCCACTGTGAGGACAGACACTGGAGGCTCTGTCAGATCTTTGATGTCGTGTTGAAGGTGTGAGCTGAACGCGTCTATAAATAGCATCTTAAAACCATGTTTGTAAAAGTTGATGCGGTGGCATCAGATAACTCCAACCACAGCAGTTTGGCCTCGTCCCAGACTTAAACACAAGATGAGACGGAAGTGTGTGTTGTGTGTTTTTTTTTTATTCTGTGGCGATTGACTGACATCAAAGCAGCGGAAGAAAGTGTTTTCATCATCTACAGAGAACGGAAATCAAAATGAAACAATGCAAGAGTTTAAAATTGATCAGTAGATCCAGGAAGTTCCCTGTCTGCAGCACATGTTCAGATGATTGAACATCATGGGGATGGGTGGTTCAGTTGCACATGTCAGTATCTGGTTTGGATCTTATGCTGCTGTGACAGACATTTGATTCTGTAGACTCTGCCGGACCTCGACATTCCTGCAATCAACACTCTTGGCCACGTGCTGCATCGTAGCTAACGACGTCTGAGGCTCGTGAAAGGTTTGGCGTCTTGGGTTGGTGCCTTTTTATTTTATTATGTTTGTTATGAATCCCTTCATACAGCCAGTGCCAGGTCGTGTTTGATGTACACATTTTCCAATTTGTGTAAATGGAGACAAAGAGGACGGTGTGTCGGTGATGTTACGCCGATTGTATCGGGATAAACCTCTTGTTATGGTTAGGGTTGAGGTTCTTATTGACACAAATGGTGGCGTCCAATCTAGAAAGTGATGGGTTGAGTTGGAAATTTGGTACCAAGGTCTGTTGGTAGTCTCGTGTAGAGAGGAACATGAAATCTTGATTATCTTTTTCTTTGTTGCTTTGAAAAAGTTTTCCTTAAACATGAAACGCCCTCAAATGCTGTTTCCGTGTGGATGAAATTCCAAAACGCAATAAAACGACTCTTTTTCATGTGGAGAGCTCCAGCGACTCATCTACTGCTCCGTCAATGCTCCAAGAAGCAATCGCAAGAAATCTCACTCTTGGAGCGTTTTTTTCTCTTACTGAAACTGAATTTTGTGAGGCCTAAGTGAATTGAAAACATCAATAACTAAAAAATTATTTAATGACACTGTGACACAGTGGTTTGTGCTTTTGCCTCACAGCAAGAAGCCCCCAGGTTCGAACCCTTGTCCATCACAGGTCCTCTCCAGGACAGCTCCTGTTTCCTCCTACCATTAAAACGTCTTAGGATAATGGCCCTGAGCAAGGCAGTGACATTCAATCTGGACTTGGTGTCCAGTAGCTGCCCACTACGCAAACACTAGTTCAAGGAAGGTTCTGAGAAGAGGACGGGTGAAACGCCGAGGATGAATTTTAACCAGGGGGATGAATAACGTTACCTTAACCTTAACCTTTGCAAACTGCTTACTCCCCTGCACCAAAGTCCATAAAGAAAATTGACGTTTTTAGCTCGCAGGGACACAGGAGCTGCTGGTCTGCTGCTGCCTCGTGTGGTCAGTTTGTGTCACTGAGGTCAATCTGAACAAAGGTTTTCAAACACAGAAGTCGCAAAATGACACATTTGAAGTGACTGATGGAGGCAGCAGTGGATCAGCAGCTCCTGTGTGTTGTGATGTTAAAATAAAGTAAAATTGCAGATTTTCTGTATGGGATTTGGTGCAAAGGAGTGAGCGGTTTACAAGGCGACACAAACTCCAGGTCTGTGTGACAGACGGACCGGATCTCGAAGAAGAAGAAGCAGAAATGATTGTGCTGACTCACCAAAAGCGTGCACTCTGGCTGCCACCCTGCAGCACATTTTCTTTTTGACCTACTTTTGAAGCTTCAGCTTACAACAGGAAATGGGACTGGAAAAGCAAAGCAACGGAATGAATGATCAACGTGAGCGCGACTCGGGAGACATTGTTATTGTGTGGAACAGAGCAGGCACCCAAACACTGACGAGGAACATAAGGAACATGGTCTGCGTCTGAAGCTGGACACTTTAAAGGCTTCTCTCTGCCACTGAGACGCTGTATTAGATAAACATGTTTTTTTAAATGTCGCTGTCTTCTCACAGCATCGAGCTCCATGAGAAACAGTGATTGGAAACATCTTTGTGTCCCGGGTTTTGAATTTGGGGCTGATTTTAGACTGTTTGTGTATTTTGAGTCACAGTTAAAGCTTATTTCTGCCTTATATTGATGAAAAATTCGGTTATCACGGTTTTGTGACCCTGATCAGAGCAAGAGTCTTTCTGCGAGGAGTTTGTTTTTAGTAAATGTATGTATTTTTCTGTTTAACTAATTGATTTAGAAAGATAGATGTACTTTATTGATCCCAGACTGGGCAATTATTATGTTACAGCAGCATTTAAAGGTAGAGAAGAATAAAAGAGTAGAATAAAATACAAAATCTATACAAAATCAGAACTTTGTATAAATGTCTGACAGTAAAAACTAAATTGTTTGTTTTTATTTACTCAACTTTATTAATTATTTTAAATGAATGTAAGTGTTTTTATGGTATCACAGTAATGCATACATTATATGCTAATATGAGCAGCGTGTGTCTGTTTTGTCGTAAGGTGGGAGGAGCCAAGATTGGTCTGGCAATCCTACGTACTGCACCTTTAATTTTTTTACAATTAAAGATAAACTTGTTGAGATGGTGACGTAATTAGTAGAACATTAGATAACGTCTAAATATCTGTGTTTTAGTCTGACTTTAAGGGTTATTAACTTAACCCTTAAGGGTTCCTTTAAAAAAACTTACTAATTTGTTCCTACCGACAGAAAATGCCACCTTCACAAAAACTACTGTAAAAATGTTATATATTCATATTTTTTTCCACTTTAAATGAGTCAGTCATTTAAAGTTACTTCAGCCTGACATATACTTATCAAATATTAATAATACATTTTTTTAAATGTTAACCCTTTAAAGGCCATTATTTTTACACAACTCCACTGGTTTTTGGAGTAAATGCCACCTTCCCAAAAACTGCTGTAAAAATATCATATATTAAAAGAATATTCCGTGGAAATCGATGTCCCGCTGTGGACACTCAGAGTCGTCTTTGTTGAAGACATTGGGAACATCTGTGCTTTTCTTGCTGTGACAAGTCCAACGTCCACTGGGGGAAAAAAACGTCTGTTTACACGTTTAATCCGCACAAATCAACAGAAATGTTAAAATGACAGCCTGAGGTTTTTAAGGGATTTGTGTGCTGGAACTTTTCTCCCCCCCCACCCCCCCCCTTCTTTTTCTTGAAGCTAACAACAGTTTATTCATGCACTCTGGCATCACCACAGGCTGCCAGATACAGTTTTCAGTCCGTGAGCCTCACTGTGACGTCGTGCAGTGTTTTTAAAACAGACCCTTTGGTTTTTGGACTAAATCTGTGTCAAACAGCTGTTTAATCTGACAGCTTTCACTGATCTGCAGAGTTTGCTCAGTGACATGGCTTTTTCTCAGACCTGAGGCTTTGACAGTAAATCCAGAAGAAACTTTTACACTGATCCAGTCGAGAGCCGCGGCTCTATAAAGAAGCCGTCGACAATAATCCTACGCGTTTGTTCGACACCGTCCTATCTGTTCCGCTTTTGGACGTTTCCATCAAGTGACAAATGCTTTCACATCAGTATTTAGGGAAGGAACACAGTGTGAGCACAACACAAAGGAACTTACAAATGATTAATGTGGACTGAGTTTATGAATCTGTTTCAGCGCTTTAATGAGGATATTCTTCATTTAAATGACAAATAATTAACTTGATTTTATTATTTTTATTATTATCGTCCTGTTTTTGATTGTGTTATTATCATCTACACCAATTTTTTTACATTACTTAGAGGGGGCCATCAACTGACGACTGCAGCCCTTTGCCATATATCAAGTGTTACCTGTTTACATTTAAACACCCTCCATTATACACACACACACACACACATATATATATAATGTAACCCATGTTCCCGTGACGATCCTCACAGTCTCATCTTGTCCATGTCTCCGTGTCCCTGCACAGACTGGTCTGGTCCAGATCGGGGAGGAGACCCTGTTCATTCAGCCGCTGGAGGAGAGCGATCCGTCGATCCAGTCTTTCTCGGGACGTAAACATCGACTGTCTCGTCACCGACGTTCGTCTGACGCCGGCTCGCCTTCGGACGCCGAGCACGAACACGACTTCTGCGGCACCAGACGAGGTGAGTGAGCGACACACGGAGACGTGATCGCGTGATTTGATTCACGATTACGTGCGAGTTGGCCGTTACTTCATTCAAGAGAAGTTTGTGATTTCACGCCTCAGTGGGGCTGCAACTCAGGGACTAATAATCGGAGGATTTGTTTTGATTGGTACCTGGTGTTTTTTTTAATTACCTGCTCTAGCTGAGCCAATACTAAAATGTGACGTCGGATGCCAAAATCTACTTATAATTCCAAAATCTCACTGATTGGTCAGAGAGCTACTGAAGAGTTATGAGCGTGACGCACGACACAAGAAGCAAAGCCAACAATGTCCAACTGTAGATTAAAGTTAAGTATTTTAATCTTAATCTAAAGTAAAGACTTAAAAATCCCTGAAAACATGATGTTAATATCCAACATTTAGCAAAGCAAATGTCTAAAATCTCACTCTTGAACAGAGGAGTCTGGTGTATTTAGAGACAGCACCACGTTCATAGTGACTGTGTCTCTGCTCATGCAGGAAGTACTGAACGATTCTGCGAACAAATCTTTTTTAATTTGCTGATTTCAATGATTCTAATGACTCTAATGATTCAGTTCCACCACAATACAACTGCTTTACAAGTCACTCGTCTGAGTGTTTGTGTCGCGTGTATAAAACCACGTCGCGGCAGTTTCACGCAGCTGTTGCTGAGATGACTCCGCCCACGTCGAGGAGGAGCCATGAAGTCACGGAAAACGCCGCGACTGATACCAAAGTGAGTGGAGCTGGAACCATAATCATAGCGGCTCCTGCACCTCGCTCTACAGCTGCACACCTCGCTCGCTCTCTCTCTAACAGCTGAGTTCAGGGTGGGAATAGTCTGGAAGTTTCATGGCCAGGTCCAATGTTTTTTTTTCTTTTTTCTTTTTTCCGAGCGGCCCATGATGGATGACGGAGAGCCGGTGATTATCCTCTCATGTGTCTTCATTATCCGTTGCAGGGATTTTGCGGTTTCCAAAACAGACAGTGATGCAGCCAGAGAGGATGCTCAGTGTCGTCCTGCTCCACACAGGGACGAGGGTGGAAGAGGAAACACCCTTCTCTCCTCACTGTGTGTTTGGCATTTCATGTGACTGGCACCGGCGCTGAGTGTCTGTAGGTGTGGACCTCTCTCTCTCTCTCTCTCTCTCTCTGTGTGTGTGTGAGTGTGAGCTCCAAGGAAACTGCGGCTGCAGACTGTCTGCACAGTAAAACCTTTAATGCTGCGAGGATTGTGTGGATGGGGTCAGGTCATCTTTTTTGTGTGACATCAGATTGTTACTTTGTGTCCTTCATTAAATTGTTGCTGCAGCAGCACAGCCGTAGCTTTCATCAGCGACAAACAGAGAAACAGTGATGAGGAAACACACTTTTGTTCCATGGTTATGAATTGTAAGCTTTAGTTTGTACCTTCAGACACTGTAGTCACAGTCAAACCTATTTTTTGGCCGTTAGCACTCTTGCCTTTGCAGGAAGAAGCCCCGCAGGATCGCAACCTTAGTTGAGCGCTCTCTTCCTGTGTATGCGTTGGTTTTCATCGGGTTCTCAGGTTCCCTCCCACTGTCTGAAGACATGCAGATTTTGGGGGATTAGACAAATTGGACACTCTAAAATGAATCGTGTGAGAATGGTTGTTTGTCTCTATATGTGTCCCTGTGATGGACTGACACTTTGTCCAGGTTCGTTTTGGTGTTTTTTTAGAGTCGTTTTTTTTTGTTATGTGGATGAAGACATTTAATTGAAGACAGTGAACGCCACATTTACGGAAAACCTTTTAAAAACAATAAAACAAGAAACGATCGTATAGGTAAAGTCTGCTTCCTGAGGATAAGGAATGACATTTTTGAAGAATTCAAAAAGCGAGGACAACTTTCATGAGGTTTTTGAAAGTGCGGAAATTTTCAAAAAGTGAGGACATTTTCAGAAAGTGAGGACAACTTTCAGAAAGTGAGGACATTTTAAAAACAACATAGAAAAAAGTGATTGTGTAGGTGAAGTTCAGCTTCCTTGAGGATAAGGAATGACATTTCTGATTGTGAAACAATAATACTGGATACAATGCAATGTTTATGTATGTTTTTATGTTTATTTCCATGTTTTTAGACTGTACAGCACAACTCTGTTTCTGTTTTGAATGTGCTTTATAATTAAAGTTGGATTGGCCTGGATATCGTCCGAGGCTTAGTGGAGACCGTGTTGTGTTTGAGGTCCAGCTGGGTTTATAGGTGAGCTGTAGTGGATCCAGTGGCGTGTGTCTCAGTAGGACCAGGGTCTTTAGGGACCTGGTGGTGATGGAGCTGAGCGTCACTGACGCTGTGGCAGGATAAATCCGCTCAGCAGGAACGTTGTGTGGTCCAGCAGCTTTTCTGTGGCTTCAGTCTGACATCAGCTGCACGTGAAGGACCCGCAGTTTCCTGAGGAACTTTAAAAATGTCTCGCTTGTACTTTGATTTGATTCTCAATCTTTTGTAGACTAGACTTGTCTCGTTTAGTCCAGCATCGTTGGTTTTATGTCACGATGACTCATTTAATTCTTTAATTCCCATTTCTATTGTCTCATCAGCAGTTGCCACGGTTACCGTTGGTTGGCGGCAGCTTCAGGTTAGTGGGAGGAGCTAACGTAGCAGCGGTGCTACAGCGGCTACAACTGCGACACTGCATTTTCCCTGATTCCACCTTTTGATTTCGAAGGTCGAGATCGTGAAGTCGTTACAATCGATGTTTGATCTACAGTCGAGATCGTGCTTCACATACTGTTATTGTTGAATTAGACTAAGATTAATTTTTTATCTTTTGTCCTCTGCTTCATTGGTTAGTAATCGGACATGCGTCGCAGCTGATTGTCTTCTCTCAGTCGACCCTGGAGCGAGTTAGTTTCCATCTTTTCACCTTCATTCATTAAAAAAGCTCCCGTTTTGCTCGTCTCTCTTTAGTGAATGAGACTTTTAAAGTGGCTGTGTGTGTGTGTGTGTGTGTGTGTGTGTGAATAGTTGCTTGTTTGTGCCCGTGTGTCCGTCCTGTGACTGACCGGTGTGGGTTGGTCCTCGCCTCTCGCCGGGTCAGCTGGGGCTTTGGCTCCGGTTTCCCTCCGAAACCCTCACAAAATAAGCATTAGAGGATGAATGATTTGATTTTCTTCCTTGTTACCCTCCTTCTTACACTTGGACAAAGAGTGCTTTGCAGATACAAAAAAAAAAGAAAGAAGAAGAAGAAGAAAAAAAAGAAGGAATTCCATGCTTAAATCTTTATTTATGACATATGGGTCAAATTACAGAGGATGGGATTTGTCTGATTCTTCAGAATCTTGGGAATGTTCCTTACACTCACCTCAAAAACCCTGAAACATCTTCCAAGTCCCTCTGCAGCGATATGCTCGCAGTGAGCTGTGTGAATGAACTACTGTCTGCGTCTCCACCCTCCGAGCCGAAGTGGGCCAGCCGAACATCCCAGGGAAGCAATGCTAATAAATCACGGCTTTCAGAGCAGCGTTTACTGCGATCTGCCACGCTTTGATGTTCATTCAGCCTCAGCGAGACGCTGTGTGGAATGCAGATGTTTCCTTATTTAATGTGCATCTCTTTTCTGCAAAGTTCTTGTTGGAACCTGCGCCGCCTCTCACTGTTAACGCTATCAAACACAGACAGCAGACCCCACCCTCTGCTCTTTGACATTAATAATGTGCATACTTTCCAAACTCTCCGCGTCTCCCTGCCAGGATTATCGATTCTGGTCGGCGGAGGAATTCGCGATGAGGAGCGGAGCTGGTCTGCTGAGTTCTGAATGATGGCAGGGTTCTGTTGTGTGGAGCTCACCTGAACACAGGATCCAGTCACAGCGACTAATGATCGGCTGGGGAAGTCATGGAAAAGTTAAATTAGTTGCAGACTTGAGTTATAGTTATCCAAACATTTCTCTGAGCACAGCACTGTTCTGGAGGCAGAATGGAAGAGTGAGGCCAGAGGAGCACTTCACTCAGCCAGGAACTTGAATTAAACGTCTGCTGCAGGTTTGATTGCTCCTCAGTAGATATGTTTGACTTTTACAGACTCTTCTTGGAGGCATTCACAGAGGAGCAATAAATATTAATATCCAGACGAGCCAAAAATAACCAAAATGTTAGTAGACGTGCTGCGAAATCCCCCAACTCTCAAAGGATAAGTGGTATAGATAATGGATGGCTGACGTTTAGAGGTGATATGTCTTTGAATAGCATTTCAATTTACTCATTTCAACTATGTGTTTGTGTATTATACATGCAGCCATTACGGCTCAAGAGTGAATGATCGCACTCATGGGGGCGAGGGTAGCCCAGTGGTCTTTCAACTAGAAGGTTGGTGGTTCGATTCCCGGCTCTGCTAGTCTACAAGCCTGTGTGTCCTTGGTAAAAGTTAACCCCACGTCAGGTCTAGAAAAGCACAACATGAATACTGACCATTTACTAATCTCATGACGTCGTCAGCTGCTTCATTATTGAGAAAGGTTAACTAGCAAATCTGGAAACCGTTACGACAATACATGGTGCATTAGCGCGATTTGTCCAAAAAGTCAAAAACATTTTTCATGTAAAGGAATTCTGACATTTTTTTTACATCAGGAAGCGTATGATGAAATAAAAGTAGGTCAAAGTTAAAAAAAACCAAACCCTTGCATAGATGAAGCCTTAAATATGAACATCTCAGCCAGAGGAAGATGGCAGAGTTTGGAGCAACAGTCAGGAGAAAAACCACCTTCCAGAGGTTTCTCCTCCAAAAGAAACCACAATGTGAAAAATGCCTCCAAAAAACCTCTTTCACAGATGTTTGTTGGACAAAAACACTCTCTTACATCTGGCTTTTGTCGTCGCAGTGAAGGGCTGCAATTGACTTAATTGCTGTGTTAATGACGCTACGGCCAAAGTGAAGTATCTGCTCAGACTCTGCCGAGCACTGACGGGAACGTGACACCTCACCCAACACACACACACACACACCAACACACAGCCTCCAATCCATACCATTATACAATTATATATAAAGCAAATTTAAACAACAACAACAGTTGACCGAGGTTCCAAGCGAGCTGAGCAGATACTAAAATGGGACGTCAGCAGACGGCCGGACACTGATTGGTCAGAGAGTGTCGTCACCGCAAGAGTCATAAGCGTGACGTCCAACACAAGAATCAAGGGCAACAATGTCCAACTGTAGATCAGTTAAAAAGACTTAAAAATTCTACTTATAGTTCCCAAAACTACTTAGAATCCCCAAATCTACTTATTGTTACAAAATCTACTTATAGTTCCCAATCCTACTTATAGTTCCCAAATCTATTTATAATTCCAAAATCTACTTATAGTTCCCAAATCTACTTATAATTCCCAAATCAATTTATAGCTCCCAAATCTACTTATAGTTCCCAAATCTACTTATAATTCCAAAATGTACTTATAATTACCAAATCTACTTATAGTTCCCAAATCCACTTTTAATTCCAAAATCTACTTCGACTTGGAGTCACTGTCTTAAAGACAGGAGGAGAGGTGAAGATGCTGATATTTTGTTTGGGAGTGGCCAGGATCAGGACAGGATTAGAAATGATTCCAGGGACAGCTGAGGTTGAACGGTTTGGAGATAAAATAAAAGAGTGAAGGTTGAGATCTCACGTGAGCTCACGTGTCTTTCAAATAAAATTTTATTTAAGAAAACAAAGGGGGGGGGGGGGGATTCTGTAAACGCTTCAGACGGTTTTGATTCGCTTCTCGACAGGTTTTTAATGTTTGAATTTGGACTGACAGCCCCAATGTGGACGTAACCCCGACAACCGTGGACATGAGGTGAAGAATAATGACAGTCCCTCTACAAATGAAGACAAGTGGTCTGGTCTGTTCCGGTCTGACTGGGGTTTGAGCAAAAAAGACAAATCACCAGCGAATATAACGTCCTCTCAGACGTGGTGAGCAGTCCTGACCCTGACGACTGAGCTGCGCCCCCAGAGTTACATAACACCACCCGAGCTGAAGACCACCAGCACCTCTGACAACCTGTATAAATAAATGTCTTCCATATGTTCATAACTGGGTCATACGCGGTAAGAGAAACCTCCTTTTTAGAAGGAAAGAAGAAAAACCTGCAGAGCCGCGTGCGTGTGTGTGTGTGTGTGTCGGGCTGCACCGCCTCCGTCTGTTGGTTAATTATGACACATATTCTCATATATTCATAATCTACACTGAACAGGACGTCGTCATCTGATGACGTTCATTGACATTTTTTTTGTAGTAAATGAAACCACAGTGAGTTTAGTCCTTAGTTCTAGTTTTAGGTCTAAAATACCAGTTAGTCTTAGTCATATTTAAGTCATCTGAGATGTTTTTAGTTTAGTTTCAGTCGACTAAATACCATCACATTTTAGTCAACTACATCTACTTCTTTATCATAATTTTTCAATTACTTAATGACTTGCTTTTGTCTGTGGAAAAGGAGGTAATTGATGGACATTTTTCATAGATATTGTAACATAAATATCTTGACAATATCGGTGTGTGACTTAAATATCATAATTATCGTATTGCGACTTAAATATCGTGATAGTATTGTATTGTGATATAAATATCTTGATAATATCGGTTTGTAACTTAAATATTGTGATTATCGTATTGTGACTTAAATATCATGATAGTATCGTATTGTGACATAAATGTTGTGATAGTATCATATTGTTACATTAATATCGCGATAATATCCCATTGTGACTTAAATATTGTGATAGTATCGTATTGTGACTTAAATATCGTGATAATATCGTATTGTGACTTAAATATCGTGATTATCGTATTGTGACTTAAATATCGTTATAGTATCGTATTGTGACATAAATATCGTGATAATATCGTATTGTGACTTAAATATCGTGATTATCGTATTGTGACTTAAATATCGTGATAGTATCGTGTTGTGACTTAAATATCGTGATTATCGTATTGTGAGTTAAATATCGTGATTATCATATTGTAACTTAAATATCGTTATAGTATCGTATTGTGACATAAATATCGTGATAATATCGTATTGTGACTTAAATATCGTGATAATATCGTATTGTGACTTAAATATCGTGATTATCGTATTGTGACTTAAATATCGTTATAGTATCGTATTGTGACATAAATATCGTGATAATATCGTATTGTGACTTAAATATCGTGATTATCGTATTGTGACTTAAATATCGTGATAGTATCGTGTTGTGACTTAAATATCGTGATTATCGTATTGTGAGTTAAATATCGTGATTATCATATTGTAACTTAAATATCGTGATAGTATCCTATTGTGACTTAAATATTGTGACTTAAATACTTCTACCATTTCTAACGATTATTTACTGTGTTGAATATAATCGCTGATATAATCGCTGATACAGTGTTTTCTTGCAGTAACTCAAAGCCTGTGAAGTTTACACGGCTCAGTCACTCCTCATATTCCTCCAGGCTCTTATGCAATATGACACACTTACCTCGATCCAAGCAGACTAAACTGCTGCAGCACAAAGAATGCATGAGAGAGAGGGAGTGAGGGAGAAAGGGAGAGAGAGAGAGAGGTTTTCATGTTATGCATTCCTCTGGACAAGGAGGTGGAGAAGAGAACAGAGGAGAACCAGAGGAATGGAACAGATGGATCAGAGAGAACTAACAGAGTCCAGACAGACATGAACGCAAAGGAAAGAATCTATAATCACAGCTCAGGTCAACAGCTGCTGATATGTGTGTGTATATATATGTATATATATACAGTATATATATATATATATATATATACATATATATACATACATATATATGTATGTATATATACATATATATATATACTGTACATATATATATATATGTATGTATATATCAGGTCAGTTTTATTGTTATAGTTTAATTATATATATATTTATATTGCTTTTTGACTTTGTTTATATGAGTTTATGTGAATTCTTCTCCTTCTTCTTCCTCTCAACAATCCCCAAAACTCACGGTTTTCTGCGACCGCATCAATCCTGGTGTAACTTTACGCGTCAAAGTTGTTTGGGTGAAAAAGTGTCAACAATTGTGGGCGGGGCTAAAAACAGATGCAAAAAAACTTCTATTAGGTCACCTGGTATTCGGGTTAACTGGTTTTACATTTTTACGTTTTTATGTGTTTTATTGTTTTTTTTTTTTTTGTACTGTTTGAATTTACATTGTTTCATATCCCATCTGTTTTATGTATTTATGCGATGTACAGCACTTTGGTCGACTCGGTTGTTTTTAAATGTGCTATAGAAATAAATTTGGATTGGATTGGATCCGTTGTGTGCGACCCCTAAGGGGAGAAGAAGTCGAAGAAGAGGAGGGTAATGGAACTATAGCGTTTTTTGTTTTAGTTTTGCTGACACTAATGGAAGTTCACTTTGTGACCATCGTCTATGAGTCTCCAAACAACAGTAATTACTTCAGGCTTGAGCAGCAGCAGCAGCAGCAGCAGCAGCAGCAGCAGCAGGAGACGTCCAGTCACTGTATGAGATCATGTTCTCCCACAAAGGTTCCTGTTCCCCTGCAGTTGTGAAGAGGCTCTCACACTTCAAAGCCCCGTGTTATTTGACTCTGTGTGAGTCCATCGCGTCCTCTTTTCTTTTTTATTACAAAGTTTCCTCCTCTCCACTTTCTGCTGGGAGTCTCTTTTTTGTCTGCGTAGGTGGGTTTGGTTTTAATTTGATGTGAGGCCACTCGCTGTCACTCGCCTTTTCTGGAAGCTGTCGCTCGCAGGCAAGACTGCTGTTGTTACAGTGTTTTTATAATAAGGGCCTTGTTCAGACCTGGCATTAAAGGAATAGTTCTTTTTTTTTGAAGCGTGGTTGTGAGCTGTATTACGACACTGCCAGTGCTGACTTCTATCCCCAGGAACTAACCTGAGACACTTGTAAAAGCAGATTTCAGCCACTTAACAAAAGTTTCACCAAACAAAAAGTATGGCTGCTTTGATGTACCGTATCTTGAAGTATATAGTATTAACTACTGGGTTTCACTGCGAGACAGCCTTTTTCCCACTTAAAAGTTGCTGTGTGTGTGTAGCTTTCTAAACCACTTACCTTCTCTAACCAAAGTCCATCGAGGAAATCAATGATTTTACATCACGGCTCACAGCATCAGGGATCAGGAAGTTCAAATGTGTTATTTTGTGAATTCTGTGTTGGAAATACCTCATTTGAATCACCTCCGTGACAAAAACTTGCCAAATGAGGCAGCGGGGAGTCCAGTACCTCTTGGATCCCTGCAAGCTAAAAGTGTTGATTTCTCTATGGGCTTCGATGTGGGAGATTGAGCAGTTTACAAACTTTAGTTTCAGGCCATAAAAGACCATCAACCAGCAAGATAATATCACATTACATGAGTCTTTTGTTCGGAGGCTTAAATCTGTCACTTTTACTTTAAAATCCGTCGTGAGAGCCAATCACAGATGAGTAGTTCTACGTTTGTGTTGTTAGAAAGCGTCTCAATCTGGCTGATTCTTCATCACTTTCAAGAAGGTCCTTAAATCCACAGCACCGTGTTACTTCTCCCTCTTGTTTTTTCGTGTTTCTAATGTTGGTTTTTCCTTTTTTTTTAGTGTCTGGGAAGAAGAAGGAGAAGAGGTCAAAAGCAGTTGAGGACGTTCGCGGGAAGAGAAACGCCATCCGTCTCCATGACGCCTACACGGTGGAGACGGTGGTGGTGGCGGACTCGGACATGGTGCAGTATCACGGCGCCGAGGCTGCGCAGAGGTTCCTGCTGACTGTCATGAACATGGTGAGAATCCCAGACGTGAACGCGAACAGTCCAGACTGACGGGCCGCATGTTTTGATATGAAAACAGGATCTTTTTTCCAGAGTTGGTGTGTTTTTATAACTCCAAATGTCGTCTCGGCGTAAACACAGGCTGTTTCTGAGTCTGTAACCTTTAAAGGTCTAATATACAACATTCTGCCTCACAAGATGTCAGGAAACAAATATTTACTGCGTAAATACACACTGACGGGTCAGTTTTTGGAGCGACACGTCGTTTCAGTCTTAATTCTACGTGACATGGATTCAGTGAGGTGCTGGAAACATTTATGGACTCGTTGGCGACACATCCATGATGCAAACCTTCCATCGTAATCCAGTCGTGTTGGTTTATTTTGAGTTATGGGGAGGAAAAAGGATTACATCCACCACGGACTTCAATAGTCTGTGTGTTGCATTCAATGTCCTGTCGTAAATGGTAAACTCTGGTTCCAAACATTATTATTATTATACGTTATTATATTAAAAAAATTCAAATATAATTTTTTGGTCTTATATTGACGCTCAACGTTACGACGTATGCTGTGATGCGTTTGTAGTCAGAACCCGGGGAATTCACTTACCTCAAGTAAGGTTTTCAAGACACACATTTTGTCAAATTCGTTTCACATAAAATGATTTTATTCATAATCAATTAACCTGTTGATTATCTCCTCGCTTAATCCAGTAATCGGTTGGTCCATTTTCTTTTGTTAGTGTGAAGCAAAGAGATATTCACTTTTAAGAAGCTGAAAAGTCAAAGAACTTGGTTTAATTGTGAGTAACATTTCAAAACAATTATATTATAGTTTATAAAATGAGTAATGAGCAATTCATTTAGTAATTGTGATTCACACCCCTACAAAGTACTGTCTAACTTTTAACAGTAGACATGTTGCTATGTTGTTTGTGTGCACAAAATACCCTGTTGAGCGTTGGTACTGCTAACAATGGCTAGCCCAAGATACACTATATGGACAAAAGTATTTGGACGCCTGACCAATACACCAACAGGGACTGTAATGACGTATTCAAACACTTTAATGTGGACTATTAAAGCAGCTATAACAGCTTCCAGACTTTCTGTTTGAATTTGTGCCCGTTCATTCTGTAGAGCGTTGATGAGGTCAGACACTGAGAAGGTCTGGCTCACAGTCTCTGTTCCAGTTCATCCCAAAGGTGCTGGATGGGGTTAAAGGTCAGGGCTGTGTGCGGGGCCAGTCAAGTTCTTCCACACCAAACTCAAAGTCCATCCCATGTCTTTATGGTCTTTGCTTTGTGCACTGGGACGCAGTCATGGTGGAACAGAAAATGACCTCCCTTTAAACTGTTGGAAGCATAGCATTGTCCAAAGTGTTAAGATTGTCCTTTACTGGAGATAAGGGGACTAGAGACCACAATCTGATCAAAAACACCTTTGCGTCCATGGTATTGCAGACTGGACCTTTAAAAATACTGCTTAGTTGGACTATAAAAGAACAGTGACGTGAACCCTCTAATGACTTAATAACACGAGTTACTGGACGTAAACGTCAGAGCTGATGTGTCACAGACGAGGTTCCCAGGTTTCTTGTGTCCCGCTGCAAAAACTCTCCTGGGTCCTGGCTGTTCTCCAGCGCCGATGGAGACGAGCCAGAACCACATCCCTGTTTTGTCACCCATGCAGCCGTGTACAACAACAGTCAGGTTCAGCCAACTGTACAAACCTGCTTTGTACTCGCAACAGCTCAGGGGAACCTTCTTAGCTTTGGCTCAGGCTTTAGAGGCCAGGACAGGGGGAAGAGGAGAGACGGACACAGGAAGAAGCAGCTCATCTGTTTTTCTATCATTCAACATTGAATTGAGTGTGTGTGTGTGTGTTTGTGTGTAACTATGAGTTTTGTGTAATTGTTGAACTTTGCGATCAAGCAAAACCCATTACTCCTGTTATTAGCTTAGAACGTAGTGGTGGGAATCGCCAGAGACACAACAGTACGATATTATCACGATATTTAAGTCACAATACGATATTATCACGATATATATGTAACAATACGATAATATTCACAATATTTAAGTCACAATACGATATTATCACGATATATATGTAACAATACGATAATATTCACAATATTTAAGTCACAATACGATATTATCACGATATATATGTAACAATACGATAATATTCACAATATTTAAGTCACAATACGATATTATCACGATATATATGTAACAATACGATAATATTCACAATATTTAAGTCACAATACGATATTATCATGAAATGTATGTAACAATACGATAATATTCACAATATTTAAATCACAATACGATATTATCATGATATTTATGTAACAATACGATAATATTCACAATATTTAAGTCACAACACGATATTATCATGATATTTATGTAACAATACGATAATATTCACAATATTTAAGTCACAATACGATGTTATCATGATATTTAAGTAAGAATATGATGATATTCACAATGTTTAATTCACAATACAATATTAGATATTTAAGTCACAATACGATATTATCATGATATCTAAGCCACAATAATATGATATTATCATGATATTTAAGTCACAATACGATATTATCATGATATTTAAGTCACAATAATATTATTATTATGTTATTTTCTTCCTCTTTGTTACTGTCTGTAAACCTGTGTCACTCTGTGCTCATGTGAAAAGTGTTTTATTTATTTGTGTTTACATTATTTCTTGCAGGTCTACAACATGTTCCACCACCGGAGTCTTGGAGTCAGGATCAACATTCGTGTCACCAAGCTGGTGTTGCTTCACAGCCGCCCAGTAAGCCTGACCTCTCACCCCCTGTGACCTCTCTTAACCTCTGTGTTGACCCCAACAACCTGACTCTCAGCAGATGCTGGCCACACCCACCTGTGTGTGTGTGTGTGTGTGTGTGTGTGAGGAATCTCCTTCATGCCCCTAGAAAAGAAAAGAGATTCTCTCATTTACTCTAAAATGCTTTTGCAGTCGAGTCCAAAATAACTTTAGCACCTTTTGCATCACACATCTATCACGCCCATTCAGCAGCCGCTTGGGGTTAAGTGTCTTGCTCCCAGACTAAACGGAGCCTGGGTTCAAACCCCCGACCCTCCACTTGTAAGGTTGCCCACTCTACCACCATACATGTTAGGGGGACGTTCTGGCAACCAAAAAGAGAATGTTCTATAAAGGTTGAATGAAGGTTGTGACCAAAGTAACATTAAGGGAACATTCCACACCAAGATGTCAAACCATAATGTTGATTATTGCACAAATGCACAAAATACTGTACACTTGCCACCAAACTATGCAAAAGTTCCACCCTGACATTGCACATTCATCCATAAACCATAATGTCAGCTATTGCAGTCCACGTTGCCAAGGGTGGTAAGGTTTCTAAACTCTGAAATGTCTGTTTCTTCAGTCTCTTTATAAGCTAGCTGTGCATTTAAAGCTACGGTTGATGGATGGATGAGGTTAATCTGCTCTCCGTGTCTGGTCCTCAGGACAAGCTCCATGTGGGTCATCATGGAGAAAGGTCTCTGGAAAGCTTCTGTCACTGGCAGTATCAGGAGTTTGGTGGACCCCGGTACCTTGGCACCAACCATGTTCCTGGTGGAAGAGATGACATCCCACCGGTGGACACAGCCGTGCTGGTCACCAGGTATGTGGCACACACTTTCTTGGATGGATGAACTCTTTTGTCCAACGGATCATAACTTTAGCAAGAGTCCAATGAGATGAGATGGAAAGTGACTAACTTACTTGCTAGCTGTTAAATGACACATTGTCTTACTTTAAAGTAGTGTGATGTTACTCAAGACATTTCTGGAGACCTTTCTTTTGAAGGTCTTTGTCTGACTTTGGCATATTTTTACTTGGGCTCGTCTCAATCTTGCACATTTTGAAACTACTCATTGGGATGCCCTGAGAACACTCTGGTCTTGACTCAGTCCCGATCCCTTTTGTCGTGGAGTCTACCAAGAGGGTAGACTCCAGTCTTGGTCCTTTTAAAAATCTTGTTCCTGTTTCTGGTCTTGACTCAGTCGTGATCCCCAAAAGTCTTGGTCTTGCCAGCTCTTGGTAGGTTCTAGTCTTGTTTTGTTGTCAGCACTTGGTCTTGGTCCCTGAAAGCCTTTGTCTTGGTCTCAGTGTTGGTCTTGACTCTGTCCTGGTCCTTAAAAATCTTGGTCTTTTCTTGCTCATCCTACACTGTGGTCTTGGTCTTGGTCTTGGTGAGTGTGGTCTTGTCTACAACACTACTGTCAGGTTCATTTGGAGTTGGAATAAGTCTTAAACCCACAAGGCGTTTAATAACCTCTCCCTCCTCCAGCTGCTCTCGTTTACTTTCCCAGTCCAAAGTTCTTGTCATGCTCATCATGCTCCTGAAAAACTTATGGCCAAGAAATCTTCTCTTCCCATGAGGAATCTCACTGGGGAGATTGGGTTTTTCTAATCCCGGACACAAGAGCATTTCTCATTAAATGTGTATGGGAAGAATTGAAATGCATTTTTTCCTATTTCATTCCTTATTCATTGGGATTCTCTTTGCACAGTCACAGTTAATTGGCTCGTGCTTGTCAAAAACTAAAAAGACACACGATGGGGCACCTTTTCATTCACCGGTGTTACTTGTGGATAATCGAGACCCCAGTTGCAGCTGATTTCTCACAGGAAATGCAACTCTGTGCCGCTGTTACCTGCAGAGAAGAAAGAGGGAGCAGGGCTGAAAGGAATCCTTTTGTTTAAACGAGTGCTCGTGTCTGCTGATAGATTCTGTCTTGTCTCCTTTTACGGTGGAGCGGAGGCAGGAGGGCATGTACACAGTGGCCTTTTGTTCTTTAGGTGGTTCAGAACAAACCCGATCTGCCCTCACATCTCTGCCCTCCCCCTTCACCACCGCTGTCATGAGTCTTCCTCTGTGAGGACCACAGCAGTCGATGCTGCCAGCAGCCGTCAGAGCGAGAGTGAGGCAAATTAAAGCACAACACTCTCGGGTTTCCTGCTGCGCGTGGTTGCTCAGGGTCCTGCATGTGTGTGCTCGTGCCAGTGTGGGTGACATGCCAGCAGTCCATCCCTTACAGCTTATTAATAGGCTCTAAGCAGGAAATAACAAGGTATCTGATATTGGTGTCGAGATGATTTCATGTCACTCACAGGAAAAGGTATATAAGGATCTGGCGGTTTGAGGAGCAAGGCGCTGTCAGGGAATGGCGTCCTGCACCTGTGCAAATATCTGTGCCCTAGATCTGTTTAGACGTGGTATTAACATCCACCGGGAGTGATCAGATCGTAAGTGGACAGCATTTTTGACACATTTGTAGAGGTTTGAAGACTATGGTTTTTAAGTCGTTTTGGTCCATTTACACGTGCGTAGTCATACATATATAGGACTATAACAGCTTCCACTCTCCTCCATTGATGAGGTCAGGCACTGATGTTGATGATGGACGAGAAGGTCTGGCTCTCAATCTCTGTTCCGGTTCATTCCAAAGGTGCTCAATGGGGTTAAAGGTCAGGGCAGGGCTCTGTGTGCGGGCCAGTCAAGTTCTTCTAAGTCAAACCGTGTCTCTTCTTGCTTTGTGCGCTGGGACACAAAAGCACAAGACCACTTATCTACAGTAAAGGACAATCTTAACGCTCCATCATGTCTTGGTATGATGAAGCGTTAAGATTGTCCTTCACTGGAGATAAGTGGACTAGAGACCAAAGCCTAGTTAAGACACATTTAGGCTTTGACAAATACCGCGTGCCCCTGCAACTTGATAATTGCACTCGGCCTTATTACGATTATGATAATATTTCCATTAATTGTTCAGCCCAACCTCCAACCTCAGTTCCTCACACGTTTCATATTTCATCACACATGTTGTCACCTTTGACCTGTGGAGGTCCGGTTCCCGGAGCGGGACCTGCAGCTGTTCACATGTAGACGAGGACTGTCGTGAGTCAGTGGGAACTTCTCCTCCTCCACTGTTGTCACTGTAGTGTGAGCACACTCAGCGTCAGCCAGGGTCGTAAATAAAAAAACCTCTCAACGTTTACGACTTCAGGCTTTTCCCTTCACACCTGGTCTGTCATCGGGGCAGAGGTTTGCCAGGCACTGAAGGTTACACCTGATCTCCGCAGATTTAAGAGGAGATTTACAAAGTGACATACATAATACAAAAATGACCTTTATCCCATTCAGTTTTCTATTAATTCTTTGGTCCATAAAATGTTGAGCAGTGATGAGATGATGATGTTCTCAACCAAAATGATTTCTTTATTATATGGAGCAAAGGAAGTAGAAAATATTCACATTTAAGGACCTGAAAAATGTTAGAAAATCACTTAATCTGATCGGTAGATGATCAAAATAGCTTGTAAAGTAATTTCCAAGAGATGTTTGGTAAATGAACACCTTCATTATATACATGTTATTTGTATATAACACAAAAATCTTATTTAAAAGGGTAAAATGGTGGCAAAATTGTATTTGAGGACCCAAAAAAATCCACCCATGACCCATCTGTGGGTCTATTATCTATAAATTGTTTTTAGGGTTCAAAAAACATCAGGGAAGTATGGACATGTGGTAATATGTCAACATTTTTAGTCTCTATAACCTGATATATGAGATATGGCTATAAAGCTGCACACAGTTTGTTTAGCTGGACTCTTAACCGAAGTTTGAGAGTGAAAATATTTACATAATTTACCTGCAATCATTGACTATAAATATGGTCAAATTCTGCTGTGACACAAATAATTAGCCTTTAAAATTTAAGAAGTGTTATTGAGTGACTTTTTTTCTAATATAATTTTGTGGATTTCATGGATATTATTTTTTATCTAGTGTATTTCACATTTATTCAATATAATTGAATATAACATATGACTGTTTTCAATGCAACAGCCTTTAAAAACCAGGAAAAGTCATCACAGACCCTAACCATGATATAAATATGGATGCTGATATATTGCCCATCCATAGACGGTGGGTCTTATCTGCATTTTGAAATAAAAACACACTATTGTGCCACGTTCAGAATGAAAAAAACCCAGAAATGCAGCGCAGGAATTCATGTGAATGGCGTCAGTCTGTCAACAGAACACGGGTGACAACATGGGTGGGCTCCAGGAAAACAATGCAGGGTTGTCTGTGGAAAAAAAAGAAAAAAAGAAAAGTTGAATCAGGTTCAACTTTTCCGCAGCGGAGCGAGACGTCGTGTTGTTGCGTAACGACGGGTTTGAAGAATCGTGGAACTGTGGGTGGACGAGATCCCGAATCCTGCGGCGGCTTTTGTCAAAGCTGCTTCACTTTAAATTGCTTTTGCCCCTCAGGTAGAGTTCACTTCACCTCCACGTTACAAAGACACAGCCCTGTGTAACGCGATCCACAGACACGAACGAACCCGCGGCCCGTCCTCGCCTTTGAATACGAGCTCAGCGGCTGCGGTGACTCGACCGTTAAAGACGCTGTAATGCAGAAATAAAATGTGCTATTATTAACTATTTCATTTCATTTAAATCATGATTGAAATTGTTGTGTCTAAAATTGAGTTTGAAGTGGATCAGGACAGTAAACTCTGTTTTCTATTTTCTTTTTCAGAACAGACTTCTGCGTCCATAAAGACGAACCCTGCGATACAGTGGGTGAGTAACACACACACAGACACTAACCCTTAACTTAAACCTATTCCTAGCCTTAAAACCAGGTCTAGTTGTTTGGTCCTCACAAAGAACACACACATGTTGAATTTAGTTATAACAATTAAATGCCTCACCCTAACACAAACCTAATTCTAACCCTCAACCACATCTTAACCCCGAAAAAGCCCCTTAAATTTGCGAGGACGGACTTAAATGTCCTCTCTTTCCTTGTTTCTATGCTTTTTTTTGGTTCTCACAAAGATATACATACAAGTACACACACTGTAAATGTAAACACAGTCATTTCAATGAAAGAAATGGTTGTGTATTTGAGTTCCACCCGAGAAGAAAAGCTGTGAAGTGTTTGTCAGACGGAAGACGTGTCACATAAATTACACCTTTAAACCTCTTTGATTTTCATAAAAGGGGGGAATTTCCCTTTAGACACAGAAAGGAGGATCAATGTTTGCACTGAAGGGGTTGACACTTTTCATCTTCTGTGTGTGTGTGTGTGTGTGTGTGTGTGTGTGTGTGCCCTCCGGTAAACTAAATATAGCCACAAAACAAGCTTGTGTGGTCAAATAGGGAAAAGCAGCAGCAGCACAAAAGCAAACCTCTGTGGCTTCCGTGGCCTGTGGCCAGTTCTTTGACTTGTACGGACATAAATCACAATCGCGCGTGGAAAAGTTCCAACATTACATAATAGAGAAAACAGGGAGGTTTCACAGTGGCAGAAAAAAAAAAGGAATCCTTGTAGCAACATGAAGCTCTGGACTTTTGACGAGTGAGTGGAGGTTTCACACGTCCTGCGTCGCCCTGACTGTGGCTGGGTTTGAGATACTGGATATTTATGCCAGGGCGGCTCCACAGCCGGTTTCCTGTGCACTCGCAATTCAATTCTCTGCAAAGGTCGTGGGACTACGAATTAAAATTAGCCTTCACATCATTAATAATGTGTTCTGTCCCTGACGGCAGAGCAGAGCAGTTACAATGTAAGTCCTTTTTAGTTTGTTTACCTTAGCGTGTGCAGAAAAACATTGCACGATATCACAAAATTCTTTATTTTCATGTAGAAGATGGTCTATGAAGGTACCTCGTATGGTTCCTTGCCCGTCTGTACTAAAAATAAATCCAGGTGTTAAGAGAAAAACACAAATAAAGTGAAAGGAATATTATTTTAGAACATTTGAGTCCTCGGTGACCATGTCTTTGAATGTTTCCCTTACCATCATTAGTTTTTGACGTGTTCCGTTAGATGCAGGAGAAGACCAATGACCGTACTCTTTGTCTTCTGGTTAATGGTCTGTCATTTTATAGCGCTGTATGGCAACCTTCCAGTTGAAAGACGACTTGGTCTACCACTGATCCATCGCTGCCCCGTTATTGACCCAAACCTGATGCTGTTCCTGTAATGCAGTGTTCTACAGCTCAAAATATGAAAAACAAAATGCTGCATACGGGCATGTTGCCAACATTGACATTAGTAATTAAAGCACAATGTCAAGTAGGTTATGTAATGTGTAGTAACCAGGTTAGCCTTGTGTGGCGCTGTCGAGTTACTTACCTGATGAACGACTTGCACAAGAAGTCGGGTTTTGTCATTTTGACCGAGAGACACAAGGACCTCCATCTTTGTTCTTCCTCCTCCATATATATGATAAACACAAAACACGGGTTATTCCAGCAAATCCACAAAACTAATTGAGTAGCAATTAGCCACCAGGGGACGACTCCAATGGTCTCTTGATTTCTAACATCAGTAGAACATTTTCCTGATGAGTTAATGCTCTGAATCACTACTTTCAGCTCGTCTTCAATAGACCATGATGTCAATTTTGTAAACTATGTTCATATTTAGAGGAAAACCAGTGTGATTATCATCTGGTATCTTGTATCATCTGTGAGTTTCAGCTTTCAAAACTGACATTTTGGCATTCAAATCTCAAATCTTGAAGCTCCACAATAGGAGTTTGTTTTGCAAGCGGAAGACTGCATCGCTGTTTACACGCAGTATATGATATTAGCAGTATTTTACACTTCGCTGACACCTTAAAGTCCCATAAAACACGTGGGGTCTGTAAATTAGGGAGTGCCCTGCTGTTTTACATGGTTCATTATGGTGATTACCATATGGAGATGGTCTGGAACACCCAGAATCCAGAGCCAGCCTGCAAGGAGGAAGCCAAGATCCTGCAGCTCATCAAGGAGAGATCATTGGGAAGTGTATGACAACATTTACTGAGCTCGCAACAGAAGAATGCCTTGGCGAGAAGACTCTGGTGATGAGAATATTCCCCATTAAATGTACGGCCCAGTGAAAATAGAAGATAGGATTGTCTGCGGTGCAGAATCCGTTGGTGGAAACTTTCAACGGACGCTCCCTGCGGGTCCTGGAGGTCAAGCTAGAGATGGGAAGGAGGTGGATTTGCACAATAGGATGTCTATGATATTCAGAGTATCAAGCAGGGACTGAGGAGCTTGGGAAACACAGGCTGAAGGATTGGTCACGTACATTGACATCAGTGGGACTGACAGAGAAAATTGGAACATCACATAGTGGAATGAAAGACAACAGATCTTTCTTTCTGAAGCTTCGCCACAGTTTAAAGTTAAAAACTGTCACTAACTTTTAAATAGAATCAAATGTTAGATTATAACCGTTGTCAAATGAGTTCACACAGTGTTTCAGCTGCATCCTTTAGATTTTAAAGGAGTAAAGAACTCTCTTGGTCAAATTTACATTTCCACAAATGAACCCAATAATACAGAATTTGGCACTTTTGATCATTTTAACATTTTGAACCCAGGGAAAACAGATTGTAGCCATTTAATTAAAGCTTCATTTAATAAAATCTATGGCCGGGTAAGTCTATGATATATTAAAACTACTGTTGTTTTTTTCTCTCTCTTTCTCACCTTTTTATGACTGGAAACTAAAGTTGGAGTCACTTTCTAAACTGCTTACTCCACACACGTCCATAGAGTTGTTGATTAACTGTTGCCTCCATCAGTAGAAACATTGTGCTCTTTTGTGACTTCAGCGATTTACCAAAGTGAAACAAACATTCCAAAAGGAGTCGTAATTACTAGCCGTGTTGTGGACACTGTCTCTCTACCCGCCATTGATGTGAGATTCCGAGCGAAACTTAAACAAATGACGACGTGATGTCTAGGAATTGAAAATTCCAAGATCTCTGTCTCACCAAAGGCAAATTACACAGACGGACTTTGACCAAGATCTCAAGGACAATCACTTGTACAGATGCAGAGCGTGCTGCAAATCAATAAAAGTGGACGCCATCATGGACAAAGACAAGCTCTTACAAGTTCTCCTTCCATCTTAAGCTGTGTCAGCACATTTCGGTCCTTGAATTTCATGGAATTGGTCCTGGAAAGAATTTGATGTCAATCAAGGTGTGGGATATAACTACACTTCAAAAACTAGCATTGTTGCCTCACAGCAAGAAGGTCACTGGTCCGCACCGAGTGCCTTTCTGTGTGGAGTCTTGTCCAGGGAGTGACCCCCACCTTATGCCCCATGTCAGCTGAGATTGGCTCCAGCTCCCTCGCGGCCCTCATGTGGAGGATAAAGTGGTAGAAGATGAATGAATGGATCAGCTCCTTATCTCCGTCTTACCTTACATAGCTGGACTTCCCACACGTTATCACATATTATCAGTGTGCACACAGTGATGAGGTAATGGAAGTAGACAGAGGCAGTGCTTTGACAGAGGCAGTGCTTTGTGTTATGAGGTGTGGTGGCAGCTCCTGGCCGTGCACTGCTCTGCCCTGCCATAATACTCTCAGCCTGCTAATCTTACTGCACAATGAGAACACTCCTGCTCTTTGTGCGAGCGGGCCCAAAGTGTGTGACCCACTTTGAGCCTCACTATAATCACAGCACTAATTTAAGGTGTTGCTCCAAAAACTCTGCCAGGCGTCTCAAGCTCCATGTCAGAAGGCGCCGAAATACACATAAATTCAGCCGTGGGACTTGATTCCAAGAAACCACAGTTGTTGATCTGTTGTAACTTTTCAAACATCTACATTATACAGAAGATTTGGTTGGAGTAGAAAATTTCCTCAAGCAAATGTCCACAACATTAGCTCTGGGTGAACCCAGTCAAGTCTGACGGTGTCCTGCCAACTTCAGAATCTCCTAAAAAAAGAAAGAAAAGGGAACCACTCACAAACCCCTGGTCCACTAGAGACGGGCTTAACGTGATGGCGACAGAGAAGCAAGGTCGAGCAGCTTTTGCTGGACATCCAACATGACGGCCACTGAAGACCAGTTGTCTTGCTCCACGGAAAAGTCCCCAGACGCGATTACGAGGCAGCCATTGCTACTGGAAAACTACAACAATCATGTTTGTTGACATGGTCTAGTTGGTTGTAGGTCTATCCAGTTGTGTACAGAGGCACTTTGATCTACGTCCATTGGTCAAGCCTCTTGAAAGTGGGAGGTGATGAGTCTGGAAAGGGTTCCAGACTCATACTCAAAGCAGATGGACACTTTAAAATCGCTCTGTATCGCCGGACTATGGCTCCACAGCCGTGGTAGTGACCGCTTAGTTGCACGACTGGCAAAAATAATGGGCCATTGGCCACATTTGCTGATTGTTTAGATTTTCTCCCAGTGATTAACAACAAGAACTACTGTTTGAGGAAATCACACTTGCTGCTACGGCCATCTTGTGATGCACAACCAATTTTGTAGGTCATAGGTAGAAGAAGATCAGTAGAATTCATGGGAATATACTTGATCTTTTTCCTGTTTTTGTTGACTAAAAACAGAGGGTTTTTTTCTGGACCAGTTCAGACAAACCCTCCGTCAAAACATGGCAGTTTATCCTTTGTAGGTTTGCGGTCCAAACAGGAGGGCGTCTGGGTCCAGTCCCCGGTCGACCTTTCAGTGACCTCTGCAGTACATTGAAAACTGCACTAATCATTAATTGCTTAAATGCCTGTAAAAGGGAGGTTTGCGGTGTTTGGCAGCTCATAACTCTTGGTTTTTGGTTGTAAGGGTGAGGAATGTTGACGGTCTTGGTCAAGATAAGAATTGAGATCGGCCTTGGACGTCTCTCTACCCCACCAGACAATCCATCAGTGATAGCATACCCAACATTTCATAAATGCTTAATTCGAAAGTAGCCGGCCCGTAAATCACCCAGGATAAAATTCCAAAAATCATTCATACAGAATCGTCTATTTCATGAACTCGGCTCTGGCATTATCACAAGCCCACAATCACCTTCAAGAACTAAAAAATAAGCCACCACCATAAATCAGGCCTTGCAGTGCTTGGCTCCAGCCGTGTTTGTTTACGGTTCTCCAGATTGATGGATGAAGACTCTGGGATTTGATGTCAAGATTGTGATGATTTTCTCATATAGGGTCTGGAGATGCCCTAGTAAGTACCATCCGAAGTACAGCGTCAGGCACCCAATTTTCCGAGTTACTGCTGAAATGGTAAATGATTTGTGTAGCAGTTTTCTCGTCTTGACGGCCACTCAAAGCTGCTTCACTCTACCGTTTTGCCATTTACCCATTCAGCAACGTGGGGCTAAGTGGCTTGCCCATGGACACATAGGCACGCAGACTAGCGGAGCCACAACCTTCAAGTTGAAAGATGACTCGCTCCACTACCACTGAGCTACTGTCGCTCCAACTGAAAGACAGCAACGCTCAAGTAAAGCCAAAGATCCCCATTGCAACTGCAGGTCATGATTTCACCCCATTAAAAAAAGAGAGCAGTGTTTCTGTTGAAGGCCGTAACACACACACACACACACTGTACGTGTGAGTGCTTCATTATCGGCCAGTCCACTGCAGTGATGTGATCCCGTTACTGTGAAATCAGTGTGATCAGCTGCAGAGTCCAGTGGTTAGCAGGTTTGGTCTCATGTGAGCAGAGGAAACAGTCCTGGCCCCCTCCCTCTGTGAAATATGGGAAATGGAATATCCTTCATGATTGGAAACTGGAAGGATTCGGAGGTCAAACGAGGAGCGAGGAGTGATTAAATAAAGGAACTGGCATGTGTCCACTTTCATAGTAGGTCATATTTAAAAGAGCTTTAAGAGTTTTGTGCAGGTAACTCTGCGTTCCTTTTTGGTTTTTTTTGCGTTGGAAACCATAATACTGTGAATAAATGAACTTGCATTTAATCCTCCTCTTGCTTCCCTCCAGTTGCACACGTTAGAGTCTGAACGCTGTGTTTCTGTGCTGCATTAGCAGCTAATGAAAACATGTCCCAGGTTGTTTATAGTAGCTCAAATGAACACGAGGTGTTTTTTTAAAACCAGACCTACACTCTCATCTGCTATTTGTCATTTGAGGCTAATGTTCCTATGTCGTCTGCTGCTACAATTTCTAATGAGAAAACAGCAAGATTATAGCCCAGATTAAATTCGTAGGACATAATTTCCCGGGTTATTAATATAGTTGCCATGACCCAGCTTGTCGGCTCCATGGAAACAGGATAAAAGAGGCGTAATTATTGAATATATTTAGATAAAGAGGAACTCTGATCTTTATATTAGTAAATGGATACAGCCTGAATGCAGTGCGATGGTGGGTGGGACTGGGATAAAAGTAATATTTGTAGTTGTATCCCATTTCCTGTGTTTGCTTAACTGGAGCAGGGGTGTAACTGGGAGATTAGGGGGTTGGTGGGATGTTGACGTTGAACGATGTCCGGCTGACTGGAGAGTCATGGTTGACTTTATTTAGTAGCTGCTCACTGGACTGTGAGGTGACACTGTACAATCAGCTGATTCATAGCCTGCGTGTATGTGCATGTACACATGAGAGAGAGAGAGAGAGCGAGAGAGAGAGATAGATAAACCATTTATTTACGTATTAAAAATAATTTACATTTACATCTTTTAAATATAAAACGACATTTCTTCGTTTCCAAATTTCCAAATCAGACCATTAAAAGTGCAGATTGCAGTTCTTGGTTCAGCCCAACAATCAATTGTGGCCCACCACTTCATATCATGGTATAATGAACATACATACACATTCAACAACAAGTATCTGAGGCACAGCTGCCAGTGAGAATATAGACACAGGACTATACTTACAGTTATCCAATTACAGTTGTCCATGTTATTATTCACTTAATTTCAGATATCTATGTCTGTTTGTGACATCATTTTATTAATTACACATCATTCCATATAAAAACACTTGAAATTCTTTGATAAGTAATAAATATCTTTATTGTGATAGCAAGATGGAGTATTGTGTTATAATTTTAAGCTCATATTGGGCCCCCACCAGCCCCCTCTTGACCAGACTGGACACTCAATGGCCCTCGGTTCATGATGCGTTTAAAGGTTTCCAAGTCCTCTGTCGTTGTATAAAAGCGTTGTGTCTTTCCTGTCCTCCATCCTGTTTTTCTCTACTCTTAAAGAGTCCCTGTCCCTCTGAATTAAAATTTACACCCAGAATAAACATGGATAGTAGAGTGCCTTCCAATCAGTATGTTTACATGCACAGTTTAATCGAGCTAAGGCCATAGTCCGACTAAGACAAGCAATTGGACAACTTGCAGAGTCTGAGTTTACATACGGAGGAGACAATTGATTTGTTGGCCGGGTACGTCCAACTCCACCTCAGTGGGTGGTGCTGTATCTCTCTATAAGCCAGTGAATATTGAATCAGTTTCGTGTTGAACTTTATGTCACAGAAAAACAAACGAGTTGGATTGTGCTGTGGTTCTGTATGTTCCGCACCTGCTGTACATGTTAATCGGGATACAAATAAAATGGAACATGGCTCATGTGGTTGCCGACTCCAGTCAGACTAAGCGTATACATGCAGTAGTAATCAGACTATGAATCGCATTATACATGCTAGTGCAACTAAGACTAGCTCGATTTTAGTCGGACTAATGTGTTTACGTGACATTAAGAAAACCACATTATTGTCTTAGTCTAGCTAAAGTCTGACTTTTAACATGCATGTAAACACACTGACTGAGTGGAAAATAGTTTTCTTTAAAATCACAGGAAGGGCACTTTTGCCGAAAATTTGCATTAAGAACGGTAAAAGCCAAGGCCGCAGGACAGAGAGAGAAACAAAAACAGAGAGGCATACAACAACAAAGCCACATGCTATTTTAAAGCACAATTTGGACAAACAAACAGCAAAGCAACGTAAATTGCAAGATATACAAGCGACCTGTGCTGATGAAGACAGGAATCACAAAAACCATTTGTTGTCATTTCAGTATAAACATTAGGAAAAACAAAGTCTGCTAAACTGTTGGCAATAAAACCTAAGCTCATACCACAGCAGCTGTATTGTTAATAAAAAGAATGCGAGGAAGAGGAGAGTAAAGGCAGTGAGTGAGTGGAACAACAGGTTGTTTTTGGATCATTATGAAAATCTAGTGACAAATGACAACAACAGTAATAAACTTGACAATCACTGAAAGTGAAAAATTTAATTTAAAACAATAAACTATTACAGCCTATCTCTCTTAAGGGAAAAAGGAGCCCATTAAAATGGACAGATTTAAAAGCGGGTCCCTGAGTTTTTCTATCTGAAATCTTCAAACAGGGACATCCAGATGTCCTTATCTTTGTTAAAATGTCTCAGGTGGACATAAAACTGCAGTCGTTAAAGAGCAACTCTCTGATAATCCAAGAGATGTGTATGCTCGTTCTGGAGGTTCTGGAAAATCTAATTTTTATAAATCTGTGACATACAGTCATGTGTCATCTGCATAGCAGCGAATCACATGCAGCGTTTATCTCTAGTTTATGGAAAGGGGAACAGATTAAACTCTTGGAGGACCCCACAAAAGAAAGAAGCATCTGTTCTGAAGAGGCTTCAGTTCAGATAAGAGGCTGAACCAGTCCAGAACCACATCACTAAAGCCAAGTGGTCTGTCAACAGCAGGCAGTTTGTTATCTGTGACTCTGTCCAGAGCAGCATTTGTGGTATGCAATAACGGGAATATCGTTAACACAAGTAATCAGAGGAGCTGTAAGAGCTGAAAATTTACATAATAACTACATTTGCCTAAAGCAGAGGGATGAGCAGAAGGTGTTTCTTTGTTTTGTTTATACATTTATACTGACCCATGCATTGTCTTTTTAAGAGTATGACTTCATTTAATCAGGGAATAGAAGATTGGTTGTGGCAGCACATTTTGGTAATTTGATCATTTCAATTTTAAGAATTACTGCTTCTTCTTTGAGCCTAACACATGCAAGTGGTGTTTTTTTATGGATATTTACTCCAAACACAAACCTGACTGTCTCCATGACAACAGCCCGCCACATACCAATGCTGTACAGTATATCAGTGTATAAGACAAGTGTTTCTTATTTGTGTCCTGTTTATTTGCGTGTGCAAAGGTTAGGCTGACATCATGGTCAGTGGAGGCAGACTAAGGTGGACCAGCATGTGTTATGAGTCAGCGTGTGTGTGTGTGTGTGTATGCGTGAGAGGGTGAACAAAGCGTCTCTTCCAGGCTGACTCAGGCCTGTGACGTCAGCACTGGGAGCTTCCACTGCCCAGGACTCAGTGGCTCATTGGGAAGCCCTTCATGTTTTAACGGCTAATTAGCGCAAAATAAATGGCGAGCCAAAGCTGCTTGTGGGCAGAGGCTGTGCTGTGAGTCCGCAGGCCTGATAAGGCTTTGTGGCTCTTTTGAGGCTGTCTGGCTGGATGTGCTGCCAGTTCTGTGAGCCAACACAACAGTGTTTGATCAGCCAGCTCACCCCTAACACCAGGTCAGAGCCCGGCCTCTGATAACCACAGCGCTGTGGATCGCGGCTCTTTGTGCGGGGGCTTTAGCCTCAGAAGTGCTGCCTTCAACGGTTCTTTGATGCTGCAGGAAAATCTCAGCCTCATCTCTGACCTCACTGTGGAACTTCACCACTCAGCTTTGTGCTGGTCACATGGAGATTTAGGGCCACTGTGGTGACCGTGAATCTGATCTGCTCATGAAGACCATGGTCCATTGACTAAACACAGTCGGTCGTTGGTCATTGGCAGCTCTTTTGGGCCTTTAAACCTTGGCTATTTGCTGTGATAATGGTGGATTACCAGGTCGTATTTACAGTATATTGTAGAAATGGTGCATTCCATACGTAGTTGGAAATGCTGACTCAGCAACTCCCTACTGCTTCCGTAAAAAGAAAATAACTGGCTCACAACATGACTCATTTAAAATTACTTTTTTTTTTAATATTTCCATGTTTACAATCTTAATGGAACATTTGTGTGATATTCAGGCTTTTAGGATGGGATCAAATTTTACTTTTCTAGAGACCGTCTTGGCCAGGTCTCTCTTGATAAAGAGATTTTAATCTCACTGAGACTTTTCTTACCTGGTAAAATATATACATATATATATATTTAACCAGGTAAGAAAAAAAAAATATATATATATGTATGTATAATGTACAGTATAAAAACACACATTTATGGTTAAAGCGGAACTTTGCTTACAGTTTAGGAGTACGTATTTCTGCGACAGCACCGTAAACATCCATCCTCCCTTCCCCTCTCCTGACCATTTTGTCATTCAAAAAAAAAAAGCCAATCCGATGTTTACTCAGCTTCTTTTCCTTGGGCTCTTTTCCATCCATCCATCCTCTACCGCTTGAGGGTTGAGCCAGGGTCACTGTGCCAATCTCAGCTGACAAGGGGCGAAAGGCGGCGTCACACCCTGGACAGATTGCCAGTCCATAGTTTTTGAATTTTCTAGATATCACAAACAGTCGAGGAGTTACGGTAAGTTGTTAAGGAGAGTTGTGTGAGAATGTAACTTTTCGGGAGGCGAAACTGTGTTTGTGATGTTGGGCTACAGTATGTAAATAATACTGACTTGACTTGACTGTGACTGCTTGTGGGCACTAATGTATTGGTTCAGGGTTTCAAAGCGAATCAAAATTATTTTACTTATCAGCACTATTTACTGAATCAGCAAAGCAAAAAAAACAAAAACTGGAGTATGTGTAAGCCTATGTGCACAAATAGCGGGGGGAAAAAAATCTTGGACGTCCAGATATACAAACAAAGACGAGCCAAGACCCAAAGATCCAGTCCAGACTGTGCAGCTGCCAAATATAGAGTTATTATCACTGAAGCCAGGGTTTATGAAGAAATGCTAATATGTCATAACAAAGGAAGGTGCTTTTTTTTTTTTAGCAGCCTTCACTGTATTTGAATGAAAACAACACCAATAATGTGTTCTTAATGGTGTAGGTCTTAAATATAATAATGCAAACACATTACTATGTGAGCAATCTATTCTTTTCCCATTCATTTCCTGTGGTAGCCAAATGTGAATAAACCACACAAAAGTCAAACGTTCAAGTGTTTGATTGGTAGTTTTAATTGATCCAATGCTTAATGGGGAGGATATGGTATGTTTTGGGGGGGCAAAAATGTGCCTGTTTTTGCACATTAAGCGGCAAAGACTCAAAATTCAAATTTAACACACAAAATCAGTGTTTTATCATGCAGTAAATTGTAAATAACTGCAGAATATTGGAAGTTATCCTGGAAAAACAGACACAAGCACTTAGTGACAGGACATTCTCTGGTCCTTTTATGGTTAAAATAAGCAAAAACAAAGGCCAGATGGACATTTTGAGGTTTAGGTGTTAAAGGGTTAAGAAACTGAAAAAATCTGGTCATTTTATGAGTACAAAGAACAACATTTTTCAGTTTTGTATCTTTTTAATAGAAATACGAATAACCACAATAACTGACTGACTTTTTATAATCAAACAAATAACTATTTTAGGAGACTGTTTTTGCTTGTGGGGACTAACGTACTGCTTCAGCTAATCAAAAGTGTTTTACTTATCAGCACTGTTTATTGAAAATTTGAGACAGGATTTTCTCACTAATAGTAGGCAGGGGTAGAGAATCTTGGATGTCCAGATATGCAAACAAAGAAAAGCCAAGACCCAAAAAACCCCGTCCAGACTGTGCAGCTGCCAAATATAGAGTTATTATCACTGAGGCCAGGCTTTATGAAAAAATGCTGATATGTTATAAGTTGGAAGCAAGTGCTTATTTCCGCATGAATTCTCTCGTCTCTCGTCAGACAGGTGTCCCTCGACTCCAGGATGCTCTCTCATAACTGCCTCCAGTCTTACATACATGTAATTATAGCCTGAAGCTGTAGCTACGTATGCTCGTAAAAACAGTGAAGAATAAAACCTACTCACACACACACACACACGCATGTCCATATGTAGGCCAACATCTGTTTTCATCAACCCCAAAATGTTTCCAGTGAAGAGGGTTTTAACTTGAGCTCAGTCCAATCCAAATCCTCCATGTTTGGATTTGACTGTCGGTCCACTCTGCACAGAGGGCAACGCCGGACATTTATACAACATCACAACATCCTCACATGACACATGCGCCTTTGTAGCAGGTAAAGACTGATATTCTTAGTCTATGTTGCCATTATGTTTTCATTTTTGCAGTCACTTAGATTTTCCTGGGCATCGTCTTTTACATATACCATATTTTCCAGACTGTATGTCGCACCGGAGTATTAGTCGCATGAAGAGGAAAAAAACATCTATAAGTCGCATCGGTCTGTAAGTCGCATTTATTTTTGATAAATCTCCTGACCTGTTTCCAGTCGTTTCACTTCACTGTCTCGATATAAAAATGAATCACTTCCTGTGTGCAGTGGTAGAGAGATCTAAACACTGCTATACCAAGCACTATCAACTTGTTTGGCAAATCTAATGGATATTTTTATATGTATTTAAAAGGTTTTATGGTTTTTCAACTTTGCTTTGATTTCTAATGATATGAATCACCTTTTGACCTGTGACAGGGAAGCTGCAACAAAACCAAATCTGTTGCAGAATCAATGACTTTACGTATTTTTGTATGGACATAAGTAGAGCTGCAACTAACGATTATTACCTCGATTAATCCTTCGGGCCATAAAATGTCAGAAAATCTTAAAAAATGTTGATTGTGTTCGACAAACCTGGAAATGACGATGTTATCAAATGTCAAATTGTTTTGTCCACAAACCAAAATGATTAACTTTTTATGATTTCTTTGTTATCCAGAGCCAAGAAATGAAGAAAATATTCACATTTAAGAAGCTTAAAAGATCAGAAATCTTGTTTTAATCATGAAAAAAGCTTCAAACCGATTAATCGATTATCAAAATAGTTGGAAGTGTAAATGAAGACATAATTTTTGCACATGTAAACACAGCTCTTAACTATGTACGGAGATTCTCTGGAGTTTTCTGTCCACACACGTCTGAAAGCAGCTTCAGGTGCATTCAGCTCCCACTGCGTTGGGTCTCCCTCCCTGTGTAACAGTCTGCAGTATTCTGTGAAGCGTTCTCACTCTCTGACCAGTCAGAATCACTCGAGTTCCTGCCCTGACTTCTGGATTTCCACTTAACTACTCACCGGTGCAGCCGTCAAGAAGGAGCAGCAGGAGCTTTAAGGACCATAGATTTCAATTCCCGGAGCTGCCAGTGGCTCTCAGAGCTGAAAGCAACGGGGGCAAAATTTCTTTCACTGCCGCCACCAACTGCTGTTTCTTCAAACTACTTCTCCCCCGTCCCCCAAACGAGAGGAAGAGACAGATGATATTGGAGATGTAGTTAGGAAGAGATCAGGAGATTCCTGTCCAGAGGCAGTTTGGAAGTGTCTACCTAAGAGGAATTTAATCATCTCCCCAGCCAGACCTCCATGTTCAACCAGCTCACTGTTAAACGTGTGTTTAAAGTGATAGTTAAGGCCTTTTATTTAAACAAGCAACAAAAGTCCAGTCCAAATTTCAACTTTAATCCAGTGGACCGGCCAAGTAAAACATAAAGTAGACAAATCAAGAATGAGCAAGGGAAAAATCCAGGAACCAAAAATATAAACCAGGTCAAAGACCAACAAGCACAAATTTGTTCTGTGCATGTGCCGAGTCTGACTACTTCCTGTTACAGCTGATGGATTACGACAGTTGTGGAAATACCACTAAAATTTAACATTTGATATGTTTTATTTGATCAAGTGAAGTAATAGAATGAAATATATGATAAGAATGTGCATTTTATTGTCCAAGAATAAGGACTGTAAGCAACTTCCTGTTACTTCTTATGTATTGAAAAACTAAAACTAAAAACAAAAGTGCATATTATACATTTTATTTTGTAAGAATATTGATTGTAAGCTTTTTTCATTGTGAAGCATTATGGTAAAAAAGTTTACACGGGAAGTAATTAAAAGCCAAAGTCAGGGGCTCTTATTTTGAAAGCAAGGTTGAAGGGAAGTGGTGCTGTGTCAGAATTGTGTATTTTAGCTGCACGCTGCAACGACTAAAACCAAAGATAACACACAAATGTGTATTTTAATTAATAAGAATTACTACTAAATCAAAGATAACATATAATAAGTATAACTAATAGAACAAGAGATAACAGATGACACAGGTTCGCTGGGTGAAAACACCAGGGGCAGGAAGTGGGCGTGGCCAGGTGAAGTGGAGGGAAAACGAACAAACATCAGGAACACAAAATGGAGGACAGATGAGAGACAAAAACATAGCAGGAGGTACAAAAAACATGACAAAACAGAAGCATTACAGTCTGAGGAGTAAATGGTGGATGTTATGCACTTATATGTTGATTGTCAACTGCTGTGATAAAAAGAAGAAGAAGAAATGTGAGGGAATCTTAAGCTAGCTACCTATACTTTCTGAGGTAAGTTAGCTAATGTTGCTAAAGTCAGAGCAATAGATTGATTTGTTTGCTGTGTTAAAGTGAGCTAGTGCAGACTAGCACCAAAAATGCTCTGTAATAGTTTGCTAACAGACTGGTGACATATTTTAAATAGTAAATATTATGTGTTTTCTTTCAGTTATTCCACAGCTATTATGGGACACACATTTGGCTGCTTATAGCGTGACACCATCTCTTTAAATGCTGTTTAGAGTAGTGATATAATCACTTAAGTGATTCATGTGAATCGATGTAGTTTAACAGAGCGGTCAGGTGCTGAAAAAGCGTGAAAATGGACTGGGAAAGTGCTCGAATTTTGGATAAATACCTTGAGATTTTAACTTTCTTTTTAAACATTTTTTTCCCCCCAGAACTAATAGCTTGCTGATTAGATAGAGATATGCAGATAAACCAATCACAAATGTGTCTGCTTATAGCATAACCATTTCTTTAAATGCAATTTAAACTGTTTGTTATGTTCTCAATTAATCAAATATGTGTTTGGTCCATGAAATGTCAGAAAATGTTGATCCGTGTTTACCAGACCTGGAAATTATGATGTCATGATTTGTCCACAAACCAAAATTATTCAGGTTTCATGATTTCTTTGTTATATGGAGCAAAGAAACCACATTTTAAGAAGCTAAAAAAAAACCAGAAAGCTTGCTTATTAATAATCGTTTATTTATCAGAGCTGTAAAGTGCTGGAAAAACCTTGGAGGTGTTGGGAAAGGTGAATTTGACCTTCGAAACCCTGGATCTAACAGACCAACATTATTTTGAAGGCCTCCAGCTGCTCTTCTGTGTTTCTCCTGAACAGCTCTGTCTTATCACACAGACCTAAATCCTGAAACCTCATTGACTTCATGTACCGGTGAAGTAATGTGTGTCTTTGCCATTGTTGACTGATAAGGCCAAAATTCCTCTTCTCCTTCTCCTCTGTGTGTTGGTTTTTTCTCTTCAACATCTCATCTTGCTTCCATTGTCGTATTATCCTCAATTATTTAATTTATGTCTGTCTGGATTTAAATGAGGCCGAGTGGCAGAGTTCCAGAGGCGAACAGAACCAGCCAAGTGTCCGTGTGCGTACACACAAGTTTCACCTCAGAGAAAACCCTGAATGAAAAGCTGATTGATGTCTGTTGTTTTTAAACGAAAGGTTTCATGTGTACTTCTCTGTTTACGTACAGTATGTTGACTGTGTCAGGAGAACTATTAGACCACTGATTATTTTTTTGTTTTGTTTTGTTTTTTTAAACTAAAATTCAGACCCTCTAGCACGGTTTGTCTTTTGCTCTGCTAATGGAGACAAATTGTACTTTAATAACAATCCGATATGTCCTGATGTGACTGCTTTCTTTAGCTGAGCTGATTTAATTGGGAAATTGATAGACATTCAAATTGGATTCCATTGAGTTATGCTCAAGCTGAATAAATGCCACACATCCTTGGACATTTTGCACTCTCCTTTACCTCAAGTGTGTGTACAATGTACAAACCTATGGTCCCCACAATTTTAAAGGGATTTTTTAGGGTAAGGGTTAGGCACTTGATGGTTAAGGTAAGGTTTAGGAGCTTGAGAATGCATGCCTCTGATTTGTCCTCATTAAGATATAAAACAAGTTTATGTGTGTGCAGGGTGCTAAGCCAAGTTCAGGAATAACTCAGGTTTTATTAGTATGTATATACTTTATGTTTATAGTATAGTATAGTCTCTTATTTTTGTCATTTTTAATGCAGTTTTTAACGTGACTGTCTCTTTATTCAATAACCATTTGTATTATAGGCCTATTATTTATTTACTGCAATAACTTTCTTTTTGTTTTTATCTCGATCTTAATCTTAACTCAATCAGCATACAGAAGGAAACAAGATTTTAACTTTTTTAATAGATAAATCACCTGATAAAACATGTACCAGCTTAACTTTGCAGAGTTTGCAGTTTCTCTTCCAACTGGAAACTGTACTTTGCTTCACTTTGTAAACCACTCACTCCTCTGCACCAAAATCCACAGAGAAAATTGGGTATTTCACATCACAGAACACAGCAGTTGTTGATGCACTGCTGCCTCCATCAGTAAGGTGGAATGTGTTTTTTTTTTTTTGGATTCTGTGTTTGAAATTCTTTGTTTGGATTTACCCAAATGACAAACTTTGCAAATGAGGCAGCAGTGGAGCGGACACCACTGTGTCTCCATGAGCTTAAAGTGCACATTTTCTCTATGGACTTTGGTGTGGGCAGAGTGATGGGTATTGGGTAGGTGAAGCAAATCTATATACATTTTATATTTGTGAAAATAAAATAATAGAACTTTTGTTGTGTAATAGAAAACGTGACCATTCAAACCTCACAAACTCAAAAATACAATATAATACACATATTGAACAGGTACCGGCACGGAAATCGATCCGTTTTTAAAACTCATCATCATGTCGTTGTGTTGCAGGTATTGCTTATTTGGGCGGTGTCTGCAGTGCCAAGAGGAAGTGTGTGTTAGCAGAGGACAATGGACTCAACTTGGCCTTCACCATTGCTCACGAGCTGGGTCACAAGTAAGTCCCACTTTGTTTTTGAAGCTTTGAAAATGTAGGATTTTTTAACTCTGTATCGCCCCTCCCAAAAGCCTTTTTCTTGGCACTTTTCAAAGGAAAAATATTGTAAAGTTTTTAGAGGAAAGCATCAAATCGTTGTGCTCATTATTGTCACACGGAGCCCACATTATATTCAAATATTAAATCATGAAAGAGGCGGGTTTTACAACCCGAAATCGCTTTTTTTTGAGTTTTATTGAGTTTTGCAGTTTGGCCAGTGCCATCTTGGTTGTTTGAAAATCAAGTGACCTTATTTGCATGAGAGGGTGGAGGTGGGAAAGAAGACGGGGGGAGAATCCTTAGAGGCAGAGGACTGACATCTGTAGTCGATCAAACTGTAGCCACTCACCTTTTTGACCCTAAATTTAACTAATTTTTAATTTTTTTAATTTGTCCAGCGATACAATTATCCGTTATTAATCGATTACTAAATGAATCGTCAACTATTTTGATCATCGGTTTATCATTTTGGGTCTTCCTTTACTAATTAAAACAGGCTTTCTGATTTAAACGTGAATATTTGCTGTTTTTTGTTTTTTATGCTCCATATAACAAAGAAATCAATATAAGTGAATAATTTCGGTTTGTGGACAAAACAAGACATTTAAGTACATCATCATTTTGAGATTTTGAGAATCAACGTTTTCCAACATTTTCTGACATCTCTTTGGACCAAACACGTACTTGATTAATTGAGGAAATAATGGAAGGATTAAATAATTATTAAAAGTTGTCCCATCTTGATTAGCAGAGTGAAAGTTTCATTTATTCAGAGTTGGAGAGTCGTACCGAAAAGATAACAAACAAGCTGTATTTACACTCTGGGGTCATTTGACTGCTGGTAAAGTTTTCTCTGTCTTTTGTCCACAAACAATCAGTGGACAAGTTTCCCTGACTGATGTTTGCTGTGTCAACAAACGCCCGTTCTCTGTATGACATTTCAGACGTACTGATTTCCAAACACACCAGAGACTCGGGTTTCTCCTCCTTTTGTTCAAACTTTCTTTCTCTGACCCTTTTTCTTAGTCATAGACCATGTGTAAAACATTGACATGGTCTTCTAGTTGTAAAATTAACTCACCTTTTTAAACCCTTGGGATTCTGGAACCAGAAATTCACAGAAATCTCGTGCTATCTGGCTCTTAGTGGATGATTCTAGCTGTCAGTCACACTGGTGTCCACTCATAAGTGCTGTAATCTATCTGTTTTCCTCTAAATTGGTGTGTAGTTTACTCAATTGACTGATTACTTTGTCAATTACAATTAATCAGTGTTTCCCCAAAGCATGAAATGATGATGATGATGTTCTTAAACTTCTTATTTTGTCCACAAACCAAAATTGATCACTTTTAATGATTTTTTGTTGTTGTATGGAGAAAATTTAAGAAGCTGATTGTTTTTAATGATATATAAAAAAACATTCAAACTTATGGAATCCATTATCAAAATAGTTGATTAGTAATTGATTAATTGTTGCAGCCTTAAATCTGACATCATGTTTCGTTGAAGAACAGATAAAAACTAGTCATTGAGACCATTAATGCTTCTAGAAAATGTTTACTGACGTTATAAATCAAGCGAGAAGTGGAAGCTCATTTATAGACTTTCATTCAAACTGTTCTTTTGGCAACCAATGGCATTGCCCCCTGGTGGCTAATCAGCAAAGTGTTACTTCCTGCTTAGACTCAGTCTGCATCCAATTTTTATAAACACTCTATGTTTTCTACAATTCCGTGGAGACATTACTTTAGAATTTAACCATTCTATGATGTTATTGAGCAACCATTAATCAATCATTCAACTATTATTTTCAATCAGCAACTATTTTTGATGTTTTGAGTGAACTTTCCTGATGTTTCAGCTTCTTAAATGTAAATAAATTTTCTGGTTGTTGTGATACATTCAAGCTAAAAAAAAGATATTTTATCCTCGAGCAGGTGTAGATTTCAACAGTTGAGCCTTTTGTTCAATAACATTTACATAATCAATCCATCTGTTGATTATTTCCTGATAATAAATGACTTGTTTGGTCCATAAAATATCATAAAATGTTGAAATGTATTATTAGTGTTTTCGTTCCCCTGTGTCTTCTTTTGTCCACAAACCAAAATGAAACATGTTTTAATGATTTATTGAAACCACAAATATTCAAATTTGAGAAGCTTAAAAATCAGTGAACTTAAAAAAACACTTGACAATTGGTTGATTAATAATTGATTAATCAGTTAATCGTTGGAGTTAAATAATTTTTTTTCCTTGTGTCCTTATCTCAACTATAACTTCAAGATTAACCTGGTTGCAAAAAGAAAAAAAAAACAACACATTGGATGAAATTTATTGAATTTTGTGCTAAAATCAAGTTGAATAGAAACATATTCCAAAAACATTGGAGCATGTCTTCCTCCGACGGGGCATTATATTTTCTTAGCAGAGCATTTTTTGGCAAAAGCTTAACGCTTTATTTAAGCATAAGTCCAAAGAGATTGGAAGTAGTCAGTTTTCTATATGCCAGAAAGTCAGACAAAGGCCAATTTCATTTTAAATTGTGCTTCTCGATGTGAGGGGAAAAAGAAGTCGTTTTGGAGGGATTTAAAGTAATTTTCTTCATTTAGAAATGTCAGTTCTGGATTAAAACACAAGCTTTAATATCGTAGGAATTACAGTGGTGGTGGGGGGGAGTGACCCACAGACTCAGCTGATTATTTCTTCACTCTGTATAGCAGTAAAAAGTATGTTACAGCTGGAAAATCATCTGGAAATCATGCCAAAGTGTACGAACCTATAGAGCGGCACGTGGCCCCTCGGGAGTTATCACAATTTTCATGGAGCAGCTCTGGTCCAGGTTTGGAGGCCTGGAAAGGTGACGAGCTGGCACGCAAATGTGTCTGACGGCTACTCATGTACATGCAATTTATGGAAGTATTGTTACATAAGCTCTTAAACACACACACACAAACATTTGTGCATTACAAGGAATTGTTTTCTTGCGTGTCAAGTAGCTGTTAAAGCGCTGACGAACTTGCATAAACTCTGAGTTTATACTGGCTTTGTCGTGATGTTTGTGGACTCGGCGTAAGAACTGAGTTATAGTTTCCGCAAGCGTCCGCAGGAAAAGTCCACTGTGGTCCGTGTGAAAAGACAGAAAGTTCACTGTGTTCTGCTTGGAAAGAAAGAAAGTCCATAATTTGCTCTCATCATCCTCCTCTTCCTCACATATGCTTCACATACTGGTATAGTGAAATTAGAGGAAGATGAAGCGAGAGATAAGGTGAAAAATCTTTTCTGATTTTTTTCAAGCACCACCAGAGGGAGATTGCGTTCCACTGGTGGTACACATACCACAGTTTGAGAACCATGGTTGTAACAGATGGACCCTGACTTAACACATACGAACACCAGACTTTGACTTTGCAGCTCAGTATGGTTTAAAAAAAGAAGTTATTTTCCAGTGTTTACTATTATTTTTTATTGTTTACTGGTCTAAGCTGAGTGGACACACACACACACACACACCGTTTCCTCTGCTTTGAAGACACTGACTGCACCATCTTCAGCAAAGTTCTGTATCACTTTCATTCCAACCAGGCGGAAAAAGAGTCTGCTCTCCTTATTTACGAGTTTCAGAGTCCGCAGTTGAGATAAGGTTGTTGTTTTTAATTTGCAAATGTAGGTCATGGCTTTTGGGTGAACACACACACACACACACACACACACACACACACACACACACACACACACACACACACACACACACAGAGTGAGTCCCTCCTGTCAGAGCTTCCTTCCTTCAGGCTCTGACTTGGCTCCGTCAATATGTTACAGGTGTGTTACTATGACATGTGCTGCTTGTTGAAGGGAATTGACTGCTGATGTGTTGCACACGTGTCAAATGAAAATCTGTATTTCTTTTGAAAACCTGTTTATTTGTTTATTTTCTCTGAATAGAAAAATGAATTGTATGTATGTAGTATGTGGTTTACAGAGCCACACACACATTTCCATTTAGGATGTCTTAGAACAATGTCACAGTAGCTGTGCTCCTCTGAGATGGTGTGTTTGTGTGTCTGTGTCTCCTCAGCATGGGAATGAGCCACGACGATGACCATGCCACCTGCACTGGTCACTCCCACATCATGTCCGGTGAGTGGGTGAAAGGAAGGAACCCCAGCGATTTGTCCTGGTCTTCATGCAGCCGCGATGATCTGGAGAACTTCCTCAGGTGAGTTTTTCTTTGTTTTTTCTACGGTTTGATAGATAGATAGATAGATAGATAGATAGATAGATAGATAGATAGATACTTTATCCCGAAGGATATTCAAAATCCACATGATCCCACATCCTCCACATGCGGGTCACATTCAGCACGAGCGCGACAGGAAGTCAAACACTAATACAATATTAAGTGTCCGTACACCATCGTGGACACCAATGTATTTGGCCTGTATCTGTACAAATCCATGTGTAAGACCAGACGAGACAATGTCACTGTGGACACACACACACAGATCCAATCTGATCACTTGCAGTTTATATAATGTGAACAGTTGGGTCAGGAAGATCAGATTTTGATCGGATATGCTTACAAATCTGCAGTCTAAACGAGGCTTTAGGTGCAGTCTGGTGTTAACCAGTCTATAATGTGCCATTACATCATACAACCACACACTAAAAAACTGATCTCTAGACTTTATATATGACGATAGGTGTAAATTTGAGCGTGTGAATGGTTGTTTGTCTCTGTGTTTTGTAATAAACTGGTGACGTGTTCAGGCTGGGATCGTCTCCAGCTACCCCACGATCCCCAGAAGGATCAGCAGTAAAAATAATCGCAAAAAACATAAATTAATTTGGATGAATGCAATTAAATCGATGTGTAAAATTTCCCTGGTGTGAAAAAATCCCAGCACTGAGTTGAAGGCAAACTCCGCCGAATTGAACCTGGAAGTAAACGCTCGACTCCAGCGTCTGACTAACGTCTGGCCCGAGGCCAGTCCACCAAAAGGCAAAAGTGAAAAAAGCTTGAGTGCTGCCAGTCAGACGTGGGTGGGGCCACACAAGCTCCAAATCTGACAAACATCTAAAGAACATTATGAGGGCTCGTTTCCAGGCCTAGTTTTTCAGCGAATGTGAAGTCAGGATTTATGACGAAAGCCTGTTTTGCGTTCACGAGCCTGTCCCCCCCCTGCTCTCAGAAGTTGAACTCGCAGATTGATTACAGTGAGAGTGTATTCTTTGCTCATTTAACAATTTCTGTTGTGAGTAAACACCGATGTCATCTGGGGTTAGAGACGCAGCTGAACAGTATTGATCCAATGGCACGTTTCTACCAACAGGCTGAGAGTGATTTATCCGTCCTGGCGAATGATCTGTTCGCTGATACCAAAACCACAAACACAGAGAGAATGGAAACACATTTTCTCTCAGAGCAAAGTCATTACCAAGAGAGCAGAGCAGAACAGCACCAGTGCCCCACATCACCCCATTGGAGCTGAACTCATTAAACTGGTTGTGACACTGAAGCCTTTTTATGTGCAGATGCAGCGTTTCAACCTCTCTAAATCTGCTTTATCTAAACTTTTATTATTATTCTCTGTTTTTGCTTTGTTTGTTTGCTATTTTTGGGGCTGTTTTATTGTTGTTGTTTTTTCTTTGGTAAATGTAGTAAATTCATTCATTCATTCATTCATTCATTCTTTCAACTTGGGTTGTCATTCTGATTCAGTTTGGTTTACGCGAACTGAGGGAGCGTTTGTGTGTATACAGCAGCAGAGCAGGGGCGGGCGGAGACGAGAAGAATTTATCGTGTCAAACTGCTGAGCTACCGGGGATTTTTTCTTCTGATGCTGTTTGTGTTTTCAGTCAAACTCCAATGACTAAAGCCCTGTTCGGATGGGATTAGTTTTATATGAGGTAAAGCTCATGAGCTCGTCATGTCAATAATCATTACTGGGTGACTTTTACCTTTGGGTAAGGTCTGGAAAAATTACCCAAGGTAAAACTAATCCTGCGCCAATAGACCAGCAGTAAATATGTGTAAATATTCCGTCATATCCTCTTTACAAGTAGTTTTCCACTGATTTTTTTTTTTAAGCATGGAAGTGTTTTAAGAAGCATTCAGTAGGCGATCGGATCAAGTCTGTGACAAACCATGGGCGTTTTCTATGAAATTCGATTTGTGTCAATATAGCACTTTTCACAAAGCAAATAACACTTTTTAAGAAGCAAATAAAATATTGTTTCAGTCATTCAAAAATATTGTATTTTATTGTTTGAAAATACCCTTACTCTTTGCACTCCCTGATTTATTCTTTGTGCCGTGGTTTCTTGTTTGCGATTCTGACAATGGGCGGGCCTTAGGAAGCTGCCTGCTGATTGGCTGATTGAAATATTGACACAAATCTAATTCCATAGTTTTCGGAACACGACAAACCCGCCGGTTGTACACTCTCTAGACCTTCTCTTCATGTAGATTCTGTTCATCTTCATCTTCTTCAACTTTTCAACATTTATCTACAACGATTCGATAAATCTCTTCCCAAAATGTTGTGGTTATGCACCACGATCTCAAACCATCCTTGAAACTCCACGTTCTCCCCAAACCGAAATTAAACACAGAGGTTTTAAACAGCGTCATACACATGTGAGGACGGGAGGTGACAGCGGTGCGTAAATCGCTGTTGTCTCTAAATGTCGAGTGTCTTTTAGCTGTAGGTTCTTTTGTAAACATGCAGTATTGATGTTTTTTTTTCTTCGTTCAACCAGGTCCAAAGCGAGCGGCTGCCTCCTGCACACAGACCCCAGGAGTCGGTACCAGGTCCGTCTGCCGCCCAAACTGCCCGGAATGCACTACAGTGTGGACGAGCAGTGTCAGATCCTGTTTGGAACCAACGCCACATTCTGCAATGACATGGGGGTACAACACACTCTCCACAGACATGCTGGTAGTCCTTAACATGTTCTTTACATGTCTTAACCCGAACTAGATGATATCAAATGAAAATGAATAGCAATTCATTTCAACTTTACCACATGATTTTGACATTTTCTTATAATAATGACTTTATATCTCTTACTTTCAACTTTAATTCCATATGCTGACTTGTTGTTTCAGGAATTATTTCTTGTTTTTCTCATAATTTTGACGTTTTTCACATTTTATTGAACTAATTAACCAGTAGAAAATGAAGAATTAGCCTTTCATAAAATAACTTCATGTTTGGTTCCGAGCACACTGACATTTAAATGAGATAAAATGAGTTGGTTTGAAGATTCCCCCGTGACTTAGTCTGGACATTGTAAGTGGAAAGTTTGTAGTGACATTTTAAAAAAATGGCGGAAACCACAGAATATTGTAATTTTAGTCATGAACAGTCTGGACAGATTATTTAATCTGCCCTAGTTCAATTTGAAGTCAGATTCCATTTTTTTTTATATTTCCTTCTTTTTTATTGTCAATTTATTCTTTCTGATACATTCCTTTGTACAACTAATGTACAGTAGCTTTTATAGACGTGAAGCTCGAGGCGTCTGTAAACATGCGTTCATCGTTACATTTATTGGCTTGTCTTGTTTTTTTTAACTCGTAAAAATACCTGAGATTCCAGTGGCAGGAGGTCTGTGACTGCAGCATGATATTAAGCAGGTCGCTGCCTCGTAATTGCACCTGTGAGTAACTTAATAAACAGACCTACGTGTATAATTTCAGTAAAGTAAAACACAAACATTCTCAGCTTTAACTCTGTCATTTGACTGAAGGAACATAGACTTAATATTTAGACTGAGGCTGAGCTGTTTTTGTTACTCCAGGCCTGTAGATATTTGGTTGGAGCTCACAGTGTGCAATGTACATATACTGTATGTACCTTCACTTCAGAGAGCTTTTTTTCAAAACAGGATTAAATCTTAAGACTGGAGCTAGTTTTCATGGCTTGCTCTCAATGAAAACATGACTGTTTGCAAGCAAACAAAGAAAAACAGATTTTTACGTAATATCACGTAATAAAATGCTCACTTAATAAAATCTATGCCTTCTTAGGTCTTTGACGTCTTCAGAATATGTTCACTGCTTACTTTCTCGAGTAAACATTATTTCCAGGCTGGGAAAATTAAGTTTGGGTCACTTTGTATCCTCTTGCTCACTCCCCACACCAAAGTCCACAGAGAATCTGTGTCCTTGCAAGCTAAAAATGCTGATTTTCTCATTGGGTTTTGGGGTGGGAGAGTAAGCGGTTAACAAAATTAGTCTCACGTCAGAAAAGGCTCTTTTTCAGTGAGATAAAGCATCAGACATAATCTTAAAATATGGTAGATTTTAATAGGTGGTTCTTTTGTTGTGGGGCTAAAATCTGTTTTTCCTTGCTGGCAGCCATGTTGTCAGTTAGGACAGAAGTCCATGTCTCAGGCTTTTTTAATGAAAGCTTAGCAAGATACGCAGATGTTCCTTCACTTTCCTTGTGTTCCTTAAATGTGAAACATCAGACGCTGGGGTTTTCAGTGACAGAAGCTGAACTTTGATCAAAAAAAATGAGAGCAAACGGCAGAAACAAATGTGATTCATTAGTAAATGAGGACAGAATCGTTGGTGAGGATGACGTGACTCTGTCCTTCGCTGACATGTGAATGGAAGTGTTTATGTGACTAATCGTTGTCTCACACATGCACATTTTGTCTATTTGTGCGTTTGTGTGTTTTAGCACTTGATGTGCGCTGGCCTGTGGTGTTTGGTCGAGGGCGATGCCTCCTGTAAGACCAAACTGGATCCTCCGCTGGATGGAACGGAGTGTGGAGCAGACAAGGTAGGACTATCGAGGAAAAAAAGCTTTTGACAGAAGACGCATGTCGACATGCTTTAAAGGTCCAGTGTGTTAGAATTAGTGGTGAAACCGGAGATTGGAACAAAAGGTGGAAACTACAGTGGCCTTCATTTACCAGTAAAGATGTTATTCTTCTTCTATTTGTACAGTTAACTTTGGCTTCAAAACCTGAAACACGCGTTCTGGCTGATTTGCCCTTTCAGTAGAAACATGGACAAAGAGAAAGATTGTAGCCTCTGTAAAAGCAAGGCCTTTGCCTCAATTAGTACATGTACATGACTTATTCTTTCTCTACATTACGCTTATGCACCATTATGCTACGAAAACCAGACAATTTTGACCAACATGAACTATGAACTATGTTCAAAATTATCTATTCTCAGTATCCAAATTTTGCCATCTTAAGTATTTGGAGGAATATAAATCAGAGACCTAGAATAGTAAGTCACATAGTTTATTAATAATTAATAAATAATGTGGAAACGCATAGATAAATAACCTGAAATTTCTGTGTGTGTGTGCATTACAGTGGTGCAGGGCAGGCGAGTGTGTCAGTAAGACTCCCATCCCACAGCATGTGGACGGGGACTGGAGTTCATGGAGCCAGTGGAGCATGTGCAGCAGGACCTGCGGTACTGGAGTCCAGTTCAGACAGAGGAAATGTGACAACCCTCCGTATGTCACCTGTCTGTCTGTCTGTCTGTCTGTCTGTCTTCTGTCTGTCCACGGTGCACCGTCAGAGAAAATGAGCCCACATTTGTTTCAATCCCTGCCTGTGCAGCTATGTTATGAAACAGATGCTCCAAATGTTATATTCTCCGTTGTTTGACAGCTTTGACTCATGCAAATATGCTTTTATTATTATGTTTTACACACATAAATGTCTGTACCGTACACTATTACACACACACACACACACAGGCCCTCATTTATCTAAACTGTCGTACAAACCAGCACAGATCTGGGCGCAGAAAACATCACGTAACGAGGCTCACGTGTGATTGTGATTTAAATTCCATGCCCAGAGCCATATATCCTGGATCTGGATCCAGGATTTTTACGACATGCAGAGACATAACAATCCCGCCAAGAAGAGGAATTTGTCTGATGTGCAAATCAAAACTCTGACATCACGAGTGCAATTTAGCCGAATAGTTTTATTTGGCAGGTTGCTTTAATGACCACACAGTGATGGAGTTTATTCCTTTATTTTAACGATATTACAGATCAGTCAGATCCAGGAACTTTGGCTCTTTAGTCCAGGTTTTTGTAAAGTACACATCATTTTCAGTGATGAATGTATATGGCTGAATATTGTGTCAGAATACTGTATATCACAGTCCAAACTCCTGTACAGGTTTTTGAGTTGGTGCGTGGAGCAGAGCTTAAACAATCCATTATTTTTTCAAAACAGCAGTTTGAAACAAAGGCAATTAGCAAATCACGAGCTTCAATTGTTCTGATTAATGCCAGTAAAAAATTGCAATATAAAAATAAAGCTAGCTGTGACCCAAGACTTTTGTGCTCTAGTGTGCATATATAGATAATTGCAGTGTTTGTGTTTGTCTTTGTGTGTTTGTGTAAAGGCCTGGTCCTGGTGGACGACACTGTCAGAGGACCAGTGTGGAGCACAAGGCCTGTGAAGGTCCTCCCTGTCCCAAGGGGGCGCCCAGCTTCAGAGACCTGCAGTGTCTGTCCTACGACCGACACGCCAGCAAGAAGAAGGGCAGCATGCTGATGGCTATTATTAACGATGGTGAGACACACACACGCACACACACTGTCCTGCTTCCTATGGAGGAACCTCACTAATTTTAACCACATGTATGTAAAATTGGATGGGCTAGGGTTCACCTTTCACACCTGAACACTAACCCTTGTTGGATGGAAGTTGCACTTATCCACCGGAGGGGGGGGCGACTCTGCTGAATGCAACAAGAACTGAATGGAATGTATATGTGAAAATAAGTTTCTAATTCTCACTTGATTTATAACATCAATACCCTTTTTACTGAGGAGTTATTGATCTCATGTACTAGTTTCAGCTCTATAGAATATGATGTACATTTTGTAAATGATATTCACATTAAGAGGAAAATACGTGGGAAAACACGGCATGTATAAGTGGACACGGGTGCGATTGACAGCTGGTATCATCTAATAGGAGCCTGGTTGCAGTTGACGTCTGCAGATTTGCAGGAGTAAAACTTGATGCTTCAAAATGGAAGTTTGTTTTGCAACTGGAAGACTATTTCTAATTTTTTGGACAGTCTGCAGCTGAAATGTTGCTCATTCACTTCAAATGGGGTGATGTCACGCATTTACAAACGGCGTTGTGGAGCTGTTGCTTTGCTGCTTTGACCCTAGCCAATCAAAACAGTACACTATCCAAACACTCTCACTCATTTTCTACCACTTTATCCTCCACAATCCCAAAGGGTGCGGTACACCCTGGACAGGTCGCCAGTCCATCGCGGCGCAAACATACAGAGAATGATCTGTATGCATGACGTGTAATGAGAACACATGAGAAAACGATTATTAAAAAAACAGAAATGTATTAGTTGCTTTTTAAAAGTGTCCAGGTTTTCATACACATAAACTCTTGGGAGGGACTGTATTTCCTAAATGTAGGCGGTGCAGTGACAAAGACAGAGTCTCCTTTTGTCTAATTTTAAACCAAAGTCAAAGTCTTTACTTCCAGCTTCAGGCAAAAATGCAAGGACGATGAGTGAGTACCTCATACAAGCACAACCCTGAACTATCCCTTTAACATTATGTCTTTTACTTTGCTGCTTCTGGGTCATGGACAAACTCTTTAAACTGGGACACAGTTATGGACGTGGGACAGGTCATGTGTAAAAGCTGGATACTTTAAGCCTCCACAGGTGTCGTATCACCGACCAGAAGAATTAAAGTCAGAATCGCGTGAAATCCATGTGATTTCTGCCTCACTTTGATTCCTAATGCCTTCAAGAAAGGGGACTGATATGGATCTGAACGCCACAACAACGTCTGCCAGGTTTCTGAATCTGCTGCTCACGCCACTGCATCTGTCCAACAAATGCTGTCTTGCTTTTAATTAATTATGGGAGTGGTTTACTTTTGTTTTGATGTGATTCTGTGTAGACAGAAAAATGCCATTCCTCTTTCTTTCCTTCCTTCCTCTGGTGTCTTTGGAATCAGTTTAACGATACACTGCTCCTCCTTAGCTTTTATGGATAGTTCTCTTACAATAACAAGTGGAAGAAACGCATCAAATATCACTTTAAACTTTGTGATTGTCTATGATAAGTGATTAAAACACTGATCAATGTAGATACCGGATTGATAATTGACAGTTGGATCCCATGCTGTTACTTCAAAATACTGTAGATCAGTTAAGATTTTCTCTGAGTACATGTTAGACAGAAAAGAAAACATGATAATGGCCATATTTTTAGAATACAAAATAAAGTGGGTTTGCATTAACATTATTGGGAACACATGAACACAGAGCCTTGACACTCATTTCTAAACCACAGCACATAATAATATACATTATCTCTCTAAATGGGCACTTTGCAGCTTATGAATACAGTTTATATATAAACTGTCATAGTTCAGCCAGAGTAGAATCGACTGGGGTATTAAACACAAATGACCCACAGCAATGAATAATAAAAGGGTCCATGGAAACAGCAGCTTTACCAAGCGACATAGATTAAATAGTCTGCCACTTAAACAGCTCAATAATTCATCTGCAAAACAAACAGCACTTACATGTTTAAACAGTATTAACCCCACAGCAGGAACACCTCACTTACATTAATATCAATGTACTTCATACACACACACAATTGTATTTATATCTTAGTGAGGACACCTTATACATTTAATGCATTCCCTTGCCACTTACCCTAACCTTAACCATCACAGCTATGTCCGTAACTCTAAAACCCGGCCTTAGCCCTGAAAAAGCCCTTCAAAAGTTGTGGGACCCAGACAAAATGTCCCCACAAAGATATGTTTGACAGTTAAGATAAAAATACAAGTGTATACACACACACAGTTCATTGTATTGCTCAGTTAGCTGTGTCGTGCCTCATCGTGTCACCATTTTGAACAAACTTGCCGTGAAAAACACTCTGGGTCATAAACCACCTTGTTCTGCTTCCAAATGATCAGAAAGTCATGTCCGGCACTCAGTATGGACAAGCTATACCTTGTTAACATGTGAAGAAACTCTGCTAAATGCTCATAAAACATCTTTAACTAAACACAACACAACACAGCTCCAAGACCAAGCAGCTATATCAGAAGATATTATTATTATTAAGCTAATGATGCGTCTAAGATGGCTGCCACCCATACAAACACTGCTACTTTGACTGTAAATTGCACTTCTATGTTATTTGTTTAACAGTAAATCAGTCGTACACATTGTACTGTTTAATTTTCATACGTGGACTTGTGTGCTCAAAAAACAAACATGTAGGGCTTTTTATCAACTGATATTGCTAACTATGGCTAACAAAAGCTAGCCTGGGATATGCTCCTGATGTTAATGTAAGTGCTCAAACATTATAAGTATGTGTGTTAGCATGTTAGCTTCATGCTTCCTAAGTCCATAGAAAAACTTATATTTAGGAAAGTCTTGAAGTGTGGAAGCAGTTATAGCTGCACATACTCCATATTAAAGTATTGTATATGTATTTGAATACGTCATTACAGTCCCAGGTTGGTGTAATGGTCAGGCGTCCCTATACTTTTGTCCATAAAGTGTATATAAAAGCTCAGAAATCATAACACAAAAAAATATTTCACCAAAAATTGTACACACTGGAACTTTTTAAACAAGAACAGTTTTGATTTCACTGAATATTGTGTGTGTGTGTGTTTGTGTGTTTGTGTGTGCAGAGAAGCCATGTGCGCTGTTCTGCACCCCAGTGGGTCGAGATGTTCCCGCACTGATGGCTGACAGAGTGATGGATGGGACGCCCTGTGGACCATATGAGGCTGACCTGTGTGTTAACGGGAGGTGTCAGGTACACATACATATACACACACACACAAGTTTGTGCAGTTATTCCTCAAAAGGCTCTGCATGGACTTCCATCCATGTGGACAGACTTAACAAAGCCTTATTCCTGACCTTAACTATAACCAGTTAATGCCTAACCCTAACCCTCACCTTAACCAGAATACTAATCTTAGTCCTAAACGTAACCAGTTCCTCAGAAATTAGGTTCTGCCTCATTGGGATCAGGTCAGTCTTTATGCCAGTAATTTATGCCAATCATGTAAACACATCAGACAGTGTGCTCCAAAGCGACAGTTCTCTTCATTGTTGGTGATTTTGTTTGTCAGTGTTCATCCTTTCATTGAAAACATGGTTCAGGATTTTTGCTAAGTCAAAGATATTTTAAGAATATGTTTGCTACATTATCTCACTGTGAGACAGCCTTTTTGGCCTGGAAACGGACCCACGGTCTCTCATTGTAAAGCCCCTCACTCTCCTGCACCAGAGTCCATAGAGAAAATTGGCAATTTTACATCACAGCACTCAGGAGTTGTTGATTCTCTGTTGCCTCCATTGTTAAGTTCATATTTGCTATTTTGTGTCTTGGGTGTTTAAATCATTTCATCTGTTTGTGTTTTCATAAGTGAAACACATTTACTAAATGAGACAGTAGTAGTTTAGCAGCTCCTGTGTCCATGTGAGTTTAAAAAAAAATACTGATTTTCTCTATGGACTTTGGTGTGGGAGAGCGAGCAGTTTACAAAACTGAGTTTCCATTTATCAAATGTTGTAGACTTGAGCTGGCATGGACTGTATTTGGGTTAGCCTTTTGATCATTGGCTTCAATCTGTATTTTCCTTGTGTACCCACTGGCAGCCATGTTTTTACTAAACCGTGGGCTGTCTGCCTACTCGACTATTTTCCTCTGCCTTTCTCCTTATAATCAAGTTGTGCAAGCCTTTATCACAGAAATGACAGATGAGAAAACACAAATATAAATCCTCCGCAAACAATGTTGTTCTGGTCAATGGGGCGTTGTATCATTTGTGTGTCTTGTTTTGGACGACAGTGATGAATGATGTTGTTTGGTTTGGAAGGTCTCTCTGTTTCAGTGAGCAGAGTACAGTCCAGACGTGACATTGAAGTAGGTCATTGGTTTTAGTGTTGTACAATGATGATATCAGCTGTCATCATCATCAGTCAGGCTCTCCAATGTCGTGGCTGCATGATGACCTGTTGGTCATAAATCAAAGAGTCATCACTGGCTGGAAACAAAAAAAACCCCAAAAAAACATGAGTCATGAAATAAACAGACAAGTAAACTCATGATCCCAGTGCAGAGCGGTGAAAGAGGTCGCAGCAGGGATCAATGCAGGAGAATTAGCAGTTAGCAGTGAATCCACGCACTGCTCCCCGGGGGAGAGTTAGGGGGTTTATTTGGATCTAATATTGTGACTACAGTCGGTCTTTGTGTTTATTAGCAAATGTTGGATGCTGGTACATTTGGGAGGAATTTCCCCGTCCTCCTGGCCAAAGCAGAGAGAGAGAAAGAGAGAGAGAGAGAGCGCGGGTGAGAGGCTAGTCCAGAAAGTCAAATATGGATGCAATTATGGTGACGCACATGTGCTCACAAAATACTTACTTCTCACATTTCAGCCGTGACTCGTGGATCTGCAGGATCCTTTAGAACCAGTACAGCTGAAGAACACATTGCATGTGTGAGTGTGTGCTTTTACATGTGCTAGTTTTGTCCCCTTCACATTGTATTTATGCATTTCAACAACACAGTGTAAAAACACCATTTAAGTGCCGTTTCAGCTGTGGTCATGTCTTCTCTTTATTATTATTTAAAATGATATATTATATCATATTATGCTGCTGCACTACTGGAACTTGAATGTACTGCAGGGAACTGTCTGTCTACCTGTCTTCTTACCCACTACCTGTCTACCTCACTAAGTACCTACCTACGTACCCCACTCCCAACCTACTTATATACCCTACTACCTACCTACAAACCCCCTACTTATCTGCCTCTGTACCCCATGACCTACCAACCTACTTACATTCAGAACATTGATTCAATCTGCAGTATCACAGTTACCCCAGATAAATAGCCATTCATGCCTTATTTATGGTTAGTTAATGATTAATTTAGTATACAATTAATCACTGCAGTCCTATTCTGACCCTATTATCTGGAGTACAGCAAACAGCTCTAACGTGTGATCCCTTAAAGAAGCAAATAACCCCATCTTTGTACCAGTGTGTACTTCATGGGGCTCCCGTGTGGTCTGCTGTTCTTCCACACCAAAGCCAAACTGTTGTCAGCATCGTTTTACTCATTGCAAGGTTCCTTTTAGGCTCCAGAGTCTTATCTCTGACGGTTGCCAGTCATCCAGGTCATAGTTCGCTGTAGACAACTGGACTTGTTTGGGCAAAGTTAAAGACATTTCACTTCTCATCTTTCACTTTCACAAATGCAGAAATTCTGCTCCACATATTCCATGTTGTGCACAGAACTGAAGAAACCTCTTCAACTTGATTCACATGAGTCCAGTTGCCTACAGCAAAACTTCTGAAGAAAGATCCAGAGTCTTGCTCAACTTCCGCAGGTGGTAGGAGGTCGATCCAGTTTGCTTGTAGGCATATAAATATGTAAACTCTGCAAAATAGGAATTAACATTTTATCTTGTGTTCTGAGTTCCACACTTGCCAAGCTCAGTACCAGAAATGAGCCGTTACCTCAATTTATCTCCCATACTTTCTGGACTTGGCCCAGCCTCACAGCTGACCAGTAGGCTAATCAAACTGGGTTCCATGTTTTTTTTGTCTCTTTGCTTTGTTATGCTCTGCTGCCCTGACTTTGCCTTTGGCAACTTCAAACATCCTCATCACGGGGGGAGGTAGAGGGGCTGCAGGCACAGAGGAGGTTACAGAAGGTGCACGTTTGTCCGAGCCTGGCATGTGAAACTTGGGGATACTATGAAAACACTGTAAAGCGTAGAAGGAAGAGAAAAGAGGGAGGGGAATATATTCAGTTGTAGCCACGATAATAAACTGCGTCTGGCTGGAAGAGGACCCCGTGCTGAAGACGACCATATGGTCCTGTGATTGCACCGCAGTGGGCACAGACTCATCATAACTGGACAGCTCAAGACTGGAAAAACATATGGTGGTGTAATGATGTGGGAATGTTTTCTTAACACTCTTTAAGCCCTTAATACCAATCAATCACTGTCTGAAGGCCCCAGTCTGAGTATTTTTACTGACCATGGTCATTTCTTTACTACAATAGTTTTACATCTTCTAAAGGAGACTTGAAGCAAGATAATGCTCCGTGTCACCAAGCAGATGTTTGCGGAATCTGCACTCGTCACTGCCCACTAACTGTAATTTGTGGCACGTGATAAAAAAAAAGCTCCAACACAGGCTCCCAAAAATTACAGTTTTACAAGACTCAAATGCATTTTCTGTACCGTTTCAATGGAAAACGTGTTTTCTTTGAAACAGAATTATGTTATTGTATCGCAACTCTTTGTGGTGCTTTTGGCAGATATCAGACTACACTCATAGTACTCCATTACCATTTTAAAAAAAACACATTAATCCAGGATCGCATGTCGTCCACATTACGCTGGTGTTCTAGAGCCCCAAAATGTAGGGCTGTCACTTTGTATACACGAAATTTGGATATGCGTTCGAACCCTGACGGGGGTTGGAGTTCAAAGTGCACAGCCTAGAAGTGCAGAGCATTTTCAGAACAGGGGTTTACTTATTCACCTAAAGTTTTGTCATGAAAATGGGGCAACACAAGCAAACTAAACCTTCCGTGAAGACAACCACGGCACCGAAGCATCAGAAAAGTGGCTTGTGGAGGGATTTCAGGTTGTACTACATTGATGAAAAAGTAAGGATCTGTAAAGGATCCGATGCAGGTGAATCGGATTTAACTTGAATGGCAGGAAGTCTCCAATAAACCTCCATTTTATATTTTCTTTATTATTCTGTTGTGGTCAGAAAATCGGCTGTGACGGCATAATCGGCTCTCTGGCTAAAGAAGATCGCTGTGGTGTTTGTAACGGAGACGGTCGCTCCTGTAAGATCGTGAGAGGAGACTTCAACCACACCAAAGGAATGGGTGAGTGTGTCTGTGCTCAGTACCTGTGCTGGTGATGTGAAAGTGGCTGACATTGGTTTGACTTGATGAAAATGCTGTCATTATTATATTTGGGCATTAAGTACAGGGGTCTAATTTAAATATTTATATTCTGCTCAAACACTCTCACATACAGCAGATGTGACACAGACTGTTGAGTCATCATTTAACTATGTATACTCCATATACAGCAGCCTTTTGCACTGGTTCCCTGAACTTTGCTCAGGATTATCAGCCAGTTTTGTTTCATTTTAAAGGCTCCGAGCCATTTAATTTCGCCATGATTGATTTGTCCTTGGTGTGTGGTATTGATCTGAGTCTACTGCAGGCAGCTTTGTGTATATAGTTCAGCTGTCTTTTAGTAAATTGGCTTGCGGGTGCCTACAGCCAACACTGTCTCCTACAACTGAACTGCATTCTCTCAATAAAGTCTTCTTAGAAACTTATTTTCAGAAATGCAATTATGTTTTTTTTTTTTTTTTTTTAACTCAAATGATCATGGATCATGGATCATGGTCATGGATGTATTTAGTTTTAGGCACAAAAGGCAGTTAGTAAGGGCAAAGTAATATAAAGTTTTTCCTCTAGAGATCGAGAGTAGTCGAGCCAATATTTGCCGATGTTTAATAATTGGCATTGGCTGATTGTAATTTATTAGTAGACAAATTATTTGAGTCACTAAAACCTAAGTTGTAGTTTAATAACTGGTTACTGAAGTTTAATAAAATTGGCATGATGTTTCAGTAAAAAAACATTGGCATCATTTATTAGCTTTCAGCTGCCCTGATTTAGAAAAATCCACAACATCTGTCAGAGAATTACTCCACGTTTTTGTGTCTGACACCGTTATTATAACAACGAGCATCCACCAATACTGTATTTTTACAAAACGACAACCATCTGTTTTGCTTTTTTCCCCCCTTTTTTATTTTGATAGTCCTCGTAGCTCACATGATCACTGTATTACCTTTTTTTTTTTTACCAATATTGAATATTAGCACCTCATTTTAGCACCTTTTTACAATTATCAAAAAAAGCCACTCACACCTGCGAACATTTGTCTTTTATCTGCAGTGGAAATAAATACAATCTGCATTCACTCCTCGGTCAAAAGATGCACCTTTTTATTGATGTAAACATGACATCGGATTGTATGTGGTCATTTCACCATCTAACATGTAGCTGTGGAGACGACACCTCCTGATAGAAAATACATGTATGTTCCTTACAAATCGTAATAGGAGAATGCAGTTTAGTTGTGTGGAAGCAAAATTGATAGGATTTAAGGATTAATATGCTTGTTTTTTAACGAGTTATTGAACAAATGGGGGCATTTGGCTCATGATCTCTATCACCATTAATTTGACAAAGGACTGTTGGTTGTACACAAAGAACACATGTCTACTGTATGTACCATGATATACTGCCTCACCAGGAAAAAGCTGTTCTGACTAACTGAAACACGGATTTCGTGATCCAGATCCAGAGGAATCTTGATTCTACAAGAAACAGAAATTAAATGTCTGTCATTTATGAGTAACTGACACATTAGTCATATTCGTGGTGTGCTAGCTCTCACTGACAACAGAATCACTTAAAAAACATATAGTGGGATTAGGTTTTTGACTTTATGTCACTGTTAGACCGCCTGCTCCAGCTAGAAACTGATGTTCATTCTCCCGCACCAAAGTCCATTGAGAAAGTCAGTATTTTTGGTTCACATGGACACATAAACTGACTGGTTTGTTGCTGCTCCTCTTGGAAATGTGGTGTCACATTGGACAATCCAAATAAAGCATTTAAAACGCAGAAATCCCAAAACAACACATTTGAACTTTTGAACTGATTGGGACAGAAGTGGATCAACAAGTGGATCAACTCAACTGTGAGCTGTGATGTCGAATCCAAGATTTTCTTTATGGACTTAGGTGTGGACGAGTCAGCAGTTTTTAAACCAACAAATACCTATTTGTTCTGTTGGAAAGGGCTGTAAAGTTGAAGGAATAAAGTGTCTAACATCATTGTTAGATAGTGTAGCCTTAAGCAGGAATAGATTTTATCAGGTGAGCCTTTAATTTAGTGGCTAAAAGGCCATGTTTTTACCAAGAGTAACCATGCAGAAGACTACTCACACACTTCCAAAAACTCAAACTGTTACTTTAAAACCAAATTTATAGAAATAAAGGCAACACAAATTTTGCAAATGTGATTACAATTAAATGTCGCAACACTAAGTTTCTGATTTTGAATAAATCACAACCTGACAGTGGATCGACGGCTCCTGGTTTGGCAGAATATCACCCAGAAACAAAGGAAACGCATGCCCTCATTATCGCCCTCTTTGCTCATATTAATCCTGAGTCATGTTTTGTGTGACCAGCTGTGATCATGGATATTATGGTTATATATTGCAGCAGCCAGTGTGACCGAATCTGCTGAATGAGTTATCGGCCATTGTCTGCCACCAACTGAGCTAGAGGAGGGGATAATTACTGGAATGACAGCCTGTCAAGTGTATACGTGTGTGTGTGTGTGTGTGCACGTGTGTGTGCGCACAGGCTGGTGTGGTCCACAGAACATGTGACCTCCCCCTCAACTTCCTTGTCTTGTCCTCCAGTCACCACTAGGCAGTGTAAGAGGGTTTCTACCTGTGTGATGACTAAACCCAGAGCTGTCCCCAAGTGTTTCTCATGTAAGATGCATGCACTGTGTGTGTGTGTGTGTGTGTGTGTGTGTGTGTGTGTTTCCTGCACTGCCTGGAGTGTTGTTGTTTTTTACTGTAGTTAGATGATGAGTGAAGCAGTTAGCCGTGGGCTCCCCTGGGAGGTATAGTCTCAATCTCAAAGCTTGGTTATTGTTGCATAACCAGCTGTTTGACCCCGTTACCCCATAACCCAGCCGTGAGGAATTCCTCGCACGCATTCCTTTCATCCAGGCTGTTTCCTTCGCCGCCTGCGGTGGTGGAGCGGGAAGGAAACAGTCGTCTGCAGTAAAACGCCCACCTTCACACTCCCGACATCGCGACACACATCTGGTTCTGCTGCAAGTTTAGAGTCTGACACGTGCGTTACTGAATAAAACTCAACTTTTCACATTTGATATTTGCCTCTTAAAGCAACACAATGTTGTTCAGTACAAGGGTTCGGACAAGGGAATGAAATCGTGACCTCGGAAGCCAAAGAACAATGTCGACTGATGAGGCACGCGGCTGTCACAGTAGGTGAATCTGTCGACATTCAATTCAGTTCAGTTCCTTTAGTTCATTTAGATGATTATTTAGTTTCAGTGGTCTAAAAGATATTTTTCCCCCGATGGCATTGACATAAAACAAAAGCACCTCAAATCTGCACAATCTTAGTCAGAAAATATAAAAACATCAGAATTTGGTTGCTGAACTTAAATATAAAACTCCATTTTCACAGGTCAAATCTGGTCAATCCAGTGTTTAATCGGCATTCAAAATGACTTAACAGTGCATGTTTTTTATCGGTTTTAACTCCGGTCGGCATCATAGGAACGTCAGACCCAGGTGGACATGCAAATTTTTTATTTGTCTATTTTTACCCAAGATGCACCATTTCCAGAGCAAAGCCACACACCTTTTTGTCCATGAGCATCAATGTTTGCCATGATGGTTGTTTATTTAAACTTAGCACGGTACATAATATCATTTATTTAATCATCTTACCATCAGATGGGTCACAGAGATATATTTTTGGTTACACCTGTATATAGCGTATAGATCGTCGAGTTTTTGTATGATAAAAAATTATTTGAAGCCATTATTTACAAAAAAACAGAACATTGTGTTGCTTTAAAACCTCAAATGTTGGTCCTCTGAACCCCAGGTGAGCCCATGGCAGTCTGTGTGTGTGTGTGTGTGTGTGTCTAACTGTAGGTGGATGTGTTGGGTGGTGGAGGGTTGACGGGTGCAGTCAGAGGGCTTTCAGGTGTTTGTTCATGGTGGATTACAAGTTTCCCCAAAACACTCGGATGAGATCTGCACAGGTTCAGTTTCAGTCTGGACTCACAAAAGTTTTGTGTCATGAACGTGACGTCCTGAAATGCAAACACCGCGTCTTCATTCACACGTGGAGACAAAATTCTTCTGCCTCAGCAGAAAGATCAGAGGAGACAAACAAATGCTTAGATGTGGGAAGAATTTAGAAAGCTGCTGTGGACCTCCTGTGGATCTGATTATACTATCAATAAGTCAAATATTCTTAAATTAAATATTTATTTTGTTTTGAGCTGATGGGCTAAGCAAATCTTGCTTGGCTGGAATACTTCAGACTGTAATGTGCCATAAAAATTAGGAAGAGAGCTGTCCTTATTACAAGCAAAGAACTTCTGTCCTGTAAGAAATGTGTACTTAAAATGAGTCGTCCTTTACTCGATTAGGCTGACTTTAAGAATTTAAACTTCAGATTTTCTTAAATTTAGATTTTGTAGTGCAAAGCTCAGCTAGATTATTCTACAGAAAAATAACAACAATTTACCCCCTGAAAAATCGCGGCACAAGCAGCTCTATCCCTCTTTTGACAATCGAGTTTGCATTTCATCCTTGTGGGTTCATGTCACAAAATGTTTGCTGCCGTATCGTCAGTGTTGTCTGTGTTTGGTCAGTCACTGTCTGAGTCGACTGTATCGTCTCACTGTAAGTTACTGTTACTGTGTTACTATGTGTGTTTGTGGGTAAGTATGAAGTTACACCGGTGTCTGACGCTGTGACCGACTGTGCTGTCAAACCACGCTGGGCATCACTCACTGTGTTCCAGAGCAAAGCAGCTCATTCACACCACACATAGGATTCATTCAGGCAGGGCAGAATGGTAATTGTATTTTAAGAATTTAAAAAAAAAGAACAATGCTATCAAGCAACAAATTTGCCAAATCGACATTATAAATCTTGACTGCTAAATGTTAAGGTTTTTAAAATCTGGCAGTTTTGACCATCATTTCACTCAAACATTTTAATATTTCAATAGAGGTAGACTGATTAATCAGTTGGGCCGATTAATCAGGCTGATATTCGCAAATGTTTTAGTCATCAATAGAGGTGTGGATCATTCAGAATCAGAGATTTTTTTGGAAAAAGGCATCGTAAACACAATCAAATCCAAGTCAAATTTGAACTAAACTTGCATAAGTGTCCTAGGAAATGTGTTTTTGACTGTGCTGTAATGGTGCAGGTCTTTTGAAATTAAACTATGTTAAAAAAAATGATTTTTGGAAGTTTTGAAATAGATTTTAATTCTTTCTTGAACACCTCGTCTTCGTCATTGGCCATGTATTACAAATAATGCATTTTTATTCGTCAGAAACTCAATAAATCACAACAAATGTAATTCTTTGCGTGATGACGTGTGAATGAAATGCATCTTTGAAATGATTTGCAGTTTTTGGTGTTTATCTGCGTCGCCTTCGATGCCTTTTATGGAGATGAAAATGATGGTCAAAGTAACCAAGGGTTCCGACAACTCACTGTTCTTATTCAGGCATTGTTTTGAGTCATTGGTCACATTGAGCTGCTTTGTGTGGAAAAAACACACAGGTGTGCGGAGAAGGGCTGGTGGCTGGTCATGTGACAGATGCTACAAATATTGATATCCTTAACAAAAGGTGTAAAAAAAAAAATCAAGTTTTAATGGTAATAAAGTCAAGTTTGTGTCATTACAGCACTAATATGATCAATGTAACTGTAGAGGCATCACTTGCATCACCTTGTTTTTAAAAGATTTATTCAGAACATTTATGACTTCTTTTTACTCTCCAATGTCTATTTTGGTCTTTCAGTAATAAATAAATGATGTCCTGAAGCTCCAGGTTCCTTTTTACTTTGTATTTATCTTAATGTGATCGATGATTGCGAGGCTTTCTTCACTTAAAGTGATGGTGGATGGGAAAAAGATGTTGTAAATCGACTCCCTCCTTCCATTTATCTCTCGCTCTCTCTCTCATCCCTGCTGAGACGGAGTTCTGGAGAATCCTGGCACAAACTCGGCTGACGAAAGTGATCAGTCAAGCAGCAGAGGCACAAAGCTACAGACAAAATACCAGAGCCAGATGCTCTGATAAGTGGACTGCCATGAAACTTGTATCTAATTTACACCAAATATCTGATGTTAATGGAGTGTTGAAGCGCGAGTAAACATGCTAACATAATTCGACTTACTTATCTTCACTTATCTAATGGTCTCCACTGTTTTCTCTTACTCGATGTTACAAATGCACTGTAAAAAAAAAAACAGTGGTAAATGCGCTGACGATGTCATGGAGGTTTAAATTCTTTGTCTCCCTTTCAAACTCCGCATATCTGACGAGATAAAGTAGATGCATTACAAATCAAAGGTGGAGCCAAGAAAACCTGCAGAGTCAGTGGTTTCTATTCCTGTCGCAGATAAATATCCTGATATTCGCAGGTGATACATCCTGGAAGAATAAATAATAAACCTTCCTCAGGGTGTATTACAGTGTAAAAAAAAACTAAAGCTATTCCTTATAAGCCAAGTTATCCTTCACTCCGTTACTTCTCTGCTGCTTGTCTCATTTTCAAGATAAAGTTATTAACGTTATTCCAATTTTGTGTTTCCCCCCATTGTGAGTAAACAGGATTTGATTAGTTAGGGGTGGAGTGGCTCAGTGGTTAAGACCAGTACTCTGTGTGCGAAAGACATCATGGTCACAATAGTCGCAAGTTCGACTCCACCCCTGGCTGATTGTACTCAATTCCATTGTAAGTCACTTTGGATAAAAGTGTCTGCTAAATGACATGTAATGTAATGTAGTTAGCAGATTGAAAACTAGGTTTGATTAAATTAAACGCAATCACACTTGAACCATATTTTATTGGTCTCTTTGAGATCATTTCCACACAGTATTAAAGCAATTAGTGAAACCCAATGGATGGACAACAGCTTGAGGAAAAACATTGGTCATGAAGTTTTGGTAATAATAACACTAATGAATGAGAAGATTAGAAAATTGTGTAAAAACCAAAATAGAGCATCTCTGATACCAACACAGACTTCACCAGCTCGTCTCCGGCTCCATTTCCACCCGTGTCTGTTTCTTCTTAACATGATTTCACCTCATGTTTCTGTTTTTTCCCATCAGGCTACATCGAGGCTGTGGTTATTCCTGCAGGAGCCAGGAGAATCAAAGTTGTGGAGGACAAACCCTCACACAGCTTTCTGGGTAATGACGCATGTTTTCACAGGATGTACCGGCAAACGTGCTCACAAACACAAACACCATGTCTGTTTCTGAGCAACACTACAGTGTCAAAGCAGAACTGTGCAGGCGTTTTTTAGCCTAATTTAACAGCTTAAAATGTCTTGTTGCGGGGAGATTAGGGGCCGTCTACGCTGCCCCCTACTCTCTGTTTGCAGAAAATCAGCCTTGCAAGATCAGGGCCGCCAATCTCGTAGTCCTCAGAATCAGGAGGTCTTGCGAAGTCTTAGGTCTTGCGAGAAATGTCTGCAGTGATGAGCTGGCAAAAAAAAGAAGCAGAGAAAACTGTTGTCTTAGGAAGTGAAGAAGAGGAAACAGCTTTACTCCTACTGCTGTGCATTGGAGCCCTGGAAGAAGAGATCTCTCTGAAAACTTTCCTGGCTAAATAAAGGAAAAATGTATACAATCCAGCGTATAAACCACTCACTCTTCTGCACCAAAGTCCACAGGTGCTGCTGGTCTACTGCTGCCTAATTTGCTAAGTTTGTCACGGAGGTGAACTCGGATGAAGGATTTAAAATACAGAAATCACAAAATGACCCATGTGAACTTGGATCAACAACTCCTGTGTGCTGTGATTTAAAATCACATATTTGTCAATGGAGTTGACGTGGCAACAATATTCTTAAGATACATAGACTTAAGGAGGTTTAAAATGTATCGGGTGAGACTTTTGTTCAGTGGCTAAAATCCCTGGCTGCAGCTGTGTCGTCAAACATGTATCAAAACCACACTTGTAAAAAGCTGGACTCCAGCTTCAACACGACTGTCTGGCTGGAATCCTCAGTCTCTGGTGAAACAAGAGAACTTGAATGTTTTAAAGTAAGCCAGCGACAGAATCGTTATGGTAACCGATGAGACCAGCGGATTCCACCAGACGTGAGCGCATCAAAGAAGCTTCTTGTCAGACTTAACTGTGAGCTTGAATTTATTCATCCACCCTTTTTCCATCCACTGTGTTTTCAGTGATGCACAAAGCAGCTGAATATTTCCATCTGTGTCGCTATGATATTTACATTAACACAGTATCAAGTGTAGAAGGTCTCACCTCAGATGCTGTTTCAGCGTTTCTGGCGTCCCCATCAGGGCTTTTTTAGATGCTTTCCTGAAACCCCAGGTCATCATTTATCATGATCCTGGTCGATTGTCCAGTTGCTAATGTTTTTAATGCTTGTCGTTTCATGGACCTCACATACTCAGACGTACTGCTCCTTCTGAAGTTCGATCAGACAACAGAAACACAGTTGTCTTGGATTTAAATCAGATTTGTCCTTGAGACAACTTAATGGAAAGTCCAGCTCCACACACTCCAGAAGAGTGATTCTCTGGACATGTGGTGAGGTAGTCACTTGGCTGGACTTCACAAAAACTACAATCCACTTTCAAGTTTTAGTTCTGCCAGAGCAGTCATTGTTGAGGGAGAGAGTAGCCGAGGAACTAAACAACTCTGACTATTTCAGAAAGAGGATTTACTGTTTGATTTAACCCTTAAAGAGCATTCAGAGTTTATGAAAATAATATATAAAAAGTAAGATTAAAAATTTGGCAATATTCTCTTTAAAAGTTTAGGTGGAAAAATTGCGTCCTAGAGTAATAAATGGTACATTAATTTTATTGCGAGTGTTTTAATGGAATGGAAACTCTGATTGACAGAAATCTATCAACTTTAATCCCTGTCGGTGGGATTTATCGCAGGACTCACTCTGAGCCCTGACCTTCACAGAAAAGCTTCGGTGACATCACTTATCTGTTGGTTGACGAGTCGTAACGTTAGCTCCTCAACTCATTGTTTTAACCTCGTCATCCAACCCTGGTGGACCAGAACCGGGTACGTGTCCAGTAAATCCAGTTTTATGAATTTGGAAAAGCTAGACCCCATTAGCCGCTGAACACCGGGGCGCATACATCGGGCGCATACCTAACATTAACACTGGAGAGTGTGTTTGACCGATGCTTGGTGCGAGAGACCGCTTTGTCCACCATTGTTGAGAGCATTTGAAAAAAAATTCTGTTTGGGTAGTTAAAGGAATACTTGTTATCCTGTTCGCGTAACTATTAGGAAAGATGGCGGACACTGTTTACATTCTGGGAACGAGGTCCCGTCCCCCTACGAGTGGGTCTAAAAAGCCTCGGACCAGATATAGATATTTCTCAACTGAGGTTGGGAAGCACAATTTTTCAAAAATACTACCGTCATTCTAGTAATACAAAGCTAAATGCTAATCGGTGAAGTATTCCTTTAGTATTCCTTAAGTATTTAAGCTGCGGAAATTAATGGGATTTGATTGGCTAGCTCCTTTTTGGTATAATTGCAAACTGCTTTGATTGGCCGGTGCTCAAGTTTCAGCAAATCATTAAAACACCCACCCAGTGTGTGACGACACACAAGATCATCGGTCAAACGGTGGTAAACATACCACCATTGTCTTACAATGCTGCTTCACGTTTTGGGCCCACTAAGAGATTCCTGAAAATAATTCACGGTTCTAATCCACAAATCAGCAGTTCAGTGTTCACACAATAACCTGAGGGCATTATTTTGAATTGGACTTGGTTGTGTTGCTCTATGATGCCGTTAATTCAGTGACAAATGTGTTTGAATCACACAGGATCCAGTATTTTCAGATTGGAATGACTGAATTTCGAAGGTTTTTTGGCATTGCCGTGGAGATAATATTTATAGCTGTCACTGTGAATGAACGTATTATTTCTGACTTCTCGTCCACGCAGCGCTGAAAGACTCCAGCAAGAGATCCATCAACAGCGACTGGAAGATTGAGCTTCCAGGAGAGTTCGAGTTGGCCGGGACCACGGTGCGCTACGTTAGAAGAGGACTGTGGGAGAAGATGTCTGCCAAGGGACCGACGAAGACCCCATTACACCTCATGGTAAACGCATCAGTCATCTTTACTCTTTGATGTTTCATCACTATAAACTCTTCATTGCACTGTGTAGTAATTTGTTTGTGTGCCAGCAACAAACGGCACAGTCAGTGCACCGTGTTCACCCTGTCAGATCAGTCACAGTGGCACGGATTCCAGTGCCAGTCCGACCAATCGTCGTTCACAACACGGCGAGAGTTCATAGGTCAAGGAATTGTCAATCACGGCGACTAAAGTGTTGTAGGTGATGCTCACGGTTTTGTGCTCAGAAGACTTTAGACCCATTTCCTGGGTGTCACAAAGAGGACAGTATGTACTGGTCTGTAAGCGGCCCAGTCAGCATTAGTCTATGAACGACATTACGTCTTGTCAGACTGACTTACAACAACACGACTTATCTGCACACATTGACAAGTAGGGCAGGGCGATTCATTGAATCATTTAACAAGTTATTTTGAGTTAATCTTGTTTTTAAGGGAAATTTATTACAGAATCAGATTACTTATCATAATAATAATAACTAGGGCTGCAAGCAGCACTTAATGGGCCGTCCCGTGTGGAGTAACATGACTGAACAGCTGATTACATTATTGGGCATAACTGTAAACCACTGGTCTGAAGTGTAATGAAAGCTAATGAATCTCATGTCAGGGATTTACATTTGTGCCATGTGCAGCTTTAAAAATAAAGCTCTTATAGTCACAAGTGTTTTTTTTTATGTGTCCCTGTTCCATAGCTGCTCATTTAAAGGTACAGTACACAGGATTTATCGTTTGATTATTCCAAAAATAACCTTTTCAGTCACTTTGATTCAATACAATTCTTTGTTTGATGTAGACTTGGGCACATCTGTGATTTATACCGTGATTTATTTTCATTACATGTGATTTATGTAGTTTGTATTGTTTTAGATTGCTTTCCATATATTTTTGTCAAAGATTTACACAATATGAATCAGTATTTGGTGTTCCCTTAAATAGTTTAGAAGAATAATTCGATTGAATATAGATAGATATTATAATTCTTTTTTAAGCAATGTGCGCATTAATTGCTTTAAAATAATGCTCTAACCAGTACAGTAATTATTTATTTTTTAGGGTAGAAATGCTCCTACGTGGATAATGTGTGGTTAAAATGAGGGTGTGTTCAGATTTGAATGCCTTATAAGTCACAACAAGTTTTGTTTATTATTCAGAATGCATCTATTTTATTGGATTAAGAAAGTTGAACACAGAAGTGGTTGAGTTCACAGTTGAAGTTCTGCCTTATCGTCCGTGGACAGTGTTGAGCAGTGTGAGGCGGGTTCTTTTAAAGTCCCGGCGTCTGTGCCTCATAAATTCTGTCCCACATCTGTGCAACCATTTGCACAAATGTAACGTAGACTCTCGCTGACCTTCACAGTTATGCAAAGGCAGGTTGTATAAACGACCTACAGTTTAACATGTTTGAAAGCTCGAGCCCACAGACTCTGCTCTGATTTATGGAGTCTCCTCCTCAAAGAGGGAGGGGGAAGTCGTGTGGAGCCGCGGCCGTGGACAAGCAGTGCGAACGCTTTTCTGTGACACTGCGCTGACGGCAGTTGATTTGTTCGCCTTTAATGAGAATTTGTAAGTGATTTATTCACAAATGACACAGAGCGTTTGCCCCCTGAAGACTTTTTTCGGCTGACTAACGGTGTTTCCAGCCAATATATTCCTCATTTGAATACAAAATGATCATTTCTATCCATTTGCGTATGGATGCATATAAGACGAAAACTGACCTTATCCCACATAATTGTACAGTATGTGGCATTTTATTTTGATGTCATAATGACAGCACATGGGACACGTTTTTGACAGTCGAAGTCAAATGATTGTCAACGACAAACTAAACTAAATTGAATCACTACTACCAAAAAATGTACTCGGGTTAAGTCAGGTCAACATTTCTATAGCATGTTTTACAACAACCAGGGTTGACTAAGTGCTTCATAAGGTAAAAAAGAATCAAAAAACACAGTAAATCATGATCAAAAATGTATTTAAAATGCCAAATAATGGAGGCAGTTCCATCATTTTTGGTACAGCTATAGAGAAGTCGTGAACCCGACGTCCAAGAGCAGCCGATTATTTGACCTCAGTGCTTTAGATGATCACACAGGTAAGGTAAGATGGTGCCTGTTCTTTTTTAAAAGCTTCAAAACCCAACAATACATATTTAAAATCAATCCTAAAACCATCAGGGAGCCAGTGGAGGGAGAACAACGCTCCTCTTTACACCAATCTGAAATCGAGCAGTGGTTTTCTGGATTAGCTGCAGGCAGTAAATAGAAAACTGGTCCAAGCTCACATCTATTCGTCTAAACGTCTGTCTGTCTGTTAATTGCCAGGCTTCAAACTTGGCAGGTGACTTATTAAGGACACGAGTGTGTGCCGCACCAACCTTGGTGTTGTTTGGATGAGAATTGTAAGATATAGCAGAAGGAATGTGACATCCTTTGTCTGCTTCCCTTAGCCTCTCTCACACGGTTACTTGAATCTGTCCTTATTTGTCATTCTTATTATTATAAGTCATTATTTCAACATCTACATCCATGTTTGATGCAAAAATAATTGAAAAAGCTAAACACAACTTTTTTAGCGACCATTCTGACACCAAGCGCACGATTCTGTCACGATTATCCTAACCAAAATAATTGCAATTCACGATATTATCGTCTTAAACTTAACTTAAACGGGGTAGCCTTCCGTCTGCACTTACACATTTTTTTTTTGGTGAAAAATGGTTTTATAATCTATTTTTATAACATTGTAATAAGTCAGGAAAGACCCATCTCCAGTTGTTGCACATTATAAAATAAATCACAAGGACTGTATGTTTTTCTCCATTCACGATTATCACAGTAATAGAAATTCACTTATTGAAAGTGCTTTTTCATCATAGTGAGTGATAATATTCTATAATCCAGCAGAGAAATTACATTAGGCCGGAGATTGGCCTTAATTTCCACGTATCAACTTGAATAAGCTGGACTTTGACGACTTTGACGAGATCTGCTTATTAAATATCAAAATACTCTCAAATGGACGAAGGCTCTGGATGATTTGCTCTGCCGGGCTTTGTTTTACTTTGTCTCAGCCCCTTTTTTTTTATGGTGACCCAATTTTAAAAGATGACGAACCATCGTCGTGACCCAGTTCACAATATACTGTCATCGTGACAAGAGCAAATCTGGAGATAATACAACATTTCTACGGCCAATTCTGTGAAGTAGGACAGTGGGAGATGCCACTCTCCAGCCCCTCTCACACAGTTACTTGTGAGTTCAGTAGCCAAAGGCTCATCTTCGCTGCCACCAAACACAACCACAACAGCGTGGCTCGGCACAACTGCCCCCCTGCTGTGAGGCTGTGGAGCAAACACGTCATCGCAGCTGGACCAACCTGGAGTCCTTGGAGGAAAACAAAACCTTCTAGGGTTGATTTATTGTTGAAATGGAAGTAATCACTGTAATTGACTTCATTTGCTTTCTATTATCTGCTGCTGAGCGTTGAGCATCAGGGAAAAAAATGCAGATAAAGATTTGTAAGAAGATGTTTCTCCCTGTTAGAAAGTCTTTTCTTCTCCCCCCATACAAAAGTCCATCGAGCAAATCAGCGTTTTTAGCTCAGAGGGACACACAAGCTGCTTATCTGCTGCCTCGTGTGGTCACTTTGAATCAGTGAATGCATTTAATATACATTAAAAACAATTTAGTATAGGGGGCTTTTGTTGAGTGGCTAAAGTCATTTTCTTTCCTTCTTGACAGGCAGATGAACTGTCAATGCCTCATGCAACCATACCTTTAAAAGAAATACACATTTTCAATGAAAATGAGTGGGTATGCATGCAGGTGAATCCACATATGAGTGTGTTATGCCAAGTCCTGCCTGCTGTGAACCACATGCCTAAGGCGGAACCACGCACAGGACTTAACCATGCAGGCCGATTCCTGAATTTCAGAACTACGACGCTTGTTTACACTTCTCTCTGTCATTGTTCCCAGGTGCTGCTGTTTCACGACCAGAGCTACGGGATCCACTACGAGTACACGGTGTCACTGAACACATCTCAGGACAGGGGCAGTGAGGAGCACAGAGAGCAGGAGTATCTCTACATCTGGACACACAGCAGCTGGCAGGACTGCACTGTTCAATGTGGAGGAGGTAAAACACACACACACACACACACACACACGATCATGCAACTATCAAGGGCCTAAATAAAGCTGTATCCCTAATGTTAACCCAAACACAATTCAAATCTTAGCCCCATATTTAAAAAAATGCTCCTCAGAAATGAGGTTCTGCCTCATTAGGACCAGGTCCTGGTCTCCATGGGGACTACTGGTCCTGACGAGGTCAGTTTTTATGTCAGAAAAGGTCCTAAAGTGGTAAAAAATAACACACACACACACACATAGCACATGATGTCATATAAAATACAGTGTTTGTGGGGGAAACCTTGTTATATCAACAGTAAAAGCATGTTAGGTTGCAGCAATGAAAATGTGTTTATAAATGTCATCTGGTTTATTTTTCTTTTGAATGGTCTTTGCAAAGATTCCAACCATATGTGTTTATGTTTTCGGGGACGTTAAGCCTGGTTTTCTTGGAAGTAGCAGATGGATTCAGAAACCATTAGACGCCGCGTGCAAATTTGGAATTGATCCGTCTCATCGTGTTCTTAGATTTTGAATTATTGTCCCCGGGGGTAAAGCTTCGAAGGCTGACTATCTAAAGCAGGGGTTCTCAAATGGGGGTTCGAGGACTCCTGAGGTTCTGTGGCGCACTGCCAGGTGGTCCATGATATAATGTAGGCCTACATTTTTTCTTGTTTTTATTTTACCAAAGGTTTCAGATACAGGGATTAGTAATAGTAATACTTCGCAGGTCATTTAAAAACGCATCAATTCTATTAGGAGTATTAGCACAGATTAAAGGCATGCATGTTTAATTGCAGTGTGAGAAATAGTGCACAGGCAGACAGATGTGTGCGCGGGAGTTTGTCTCCGCTGAGAAGAAACAGAACGTTGAATAAGCAGCAGCAGCAGCACCAACGTGCCTCTGGGCCTGAGATTGCATTCTACCAGCTGTTCGCAAACATCGCAGCAGCCATTTAATCTCAAAACAGTAGGAGGTGCTGCACACACAGCGGCCGCAGCAGATGTGCAACTTTCACAACCTTTTAAGAAAACCTGAAAGTCACACTGATATTTGAGATCACCTTTTATACAGACTACGAACTACAATCAGAATCTCTGGTTGAAGGAAACAAAAGTCAAGAGATTTTGAGCTTGCCGTGTCTGTGTCTTGTTATTGTGTGATAAAGATCCAAATACAAAATGTGACCAGACTAGCGCGACTTGCGTAATACATGTTGCGTCAATTGCGTGTTTACAGAAGCTGATCTGTTCGCTGAAGTGTGCTCCGCTTGTCAAATCACACAACCGCACGGGTTCTCAACTCTAATCCAGCACTAAGAAGTGATGCTCTGAGCTGTGGTGGTGGGTTTTACCCCCAGCTGCTTCTCTGACTGCTAATCCACAAGCACCTGACCTCACATCACCTCACGTCACTGCCTGGATACAGTCATTTCTGCTAGTAATTATTTGGAGAACGTCAGGTGTCCGTGATGCAGGGAAAACAAAAAACCCACTTGTGACTGAAAACTTGCATAAAGTGGTGACAGTGAAATAGTTTGACTAGTTTGAGGAGCTCCAACAGAGTTAGAACGAGTGTAACAGAGTTTATATGGTATATTATTCCACGATCTGTGGGAAGGGTGGCTCTAGGGCGCCCTCTATGTAGCTGGTCAAAGAGGTGAGTCGCAGAGCTGCAATGTATTTATGTTTGTACGTCTAAAAATTTGGGGGACAATGAACAGTACAATTTCAGAGAGTAATTCCCGGGATACGTCCGCCCTGTCCCCCCGGGACTTAACACCCTTGGTTATGAGTGAGTTGTGGCGCGCTTAATTGCTAAACATGTCCATAAATCGTCAGTGAGAATGCTAACTAGCCATCGTGTGAATACACCTTGCTGTGTGGTGACTGCCATGTGTGACCAGTTCCGCCTAGAAACTCGTCTCCTGCTCTTGAATCTTTAATAATAATAATAAAAAAGAAACAACTCAAGAGTCAGGAAACGTTGAACCAGCAACCAAGTGTTGCTGTGACACAAGCAGTCGCTCTTGGAAGACAAGCAAGTCAGTAAAAGGTCTCAAGTTACTCGCTGAAGTGAATGGACCTAAGATTTATTGTCCGTGAGACGTTCGCTGCCCCTTTGTACAGGTCACATGACGCCTGCGGCAGCGTTTCATCAGAGCAGTGTCCTCAGGATCTGCAGCTGCACGGAGCAGGAGGGTTAAAAGTTCAGCAGTTTGACGTTATAGATCGGTGACTTGCATTATAACCTGTGTCGTGTAAATCAAGTGATGAGAGAGAGAGAAATGACACTTCAACACCTCCTTGTGGCTCAGATCACTAAATCTGTATCATCTCAGGAGGCTTTGACCCATCACTGGACAGTTCAATGAGAGAGAGGGGGGCACCTCCTGTTGGCTGTTCTGCTGCTACTACTACTACAGGTCCCTTCAGTGGATAAATTACTAGCAACAACTGACTACGCTGCAAAGAAACTGGGAAATTAGTCTAAGTTAAACACAATTAAAGGAGCAGTATGCAACACCTGTTCACAGTCCCATCTCTCATTTCCACGCACGTAATTGTCTGCAAATTCGTGGTGTAGTCGGTGATTAAATAAAAAGTAACTTTCCTATGCTAAAGTTAGGTCTATGTTTAGTACATATGGAGTCTTAAAAGTGAATTCTTAGCATTAGTAAGTTGTGCATGCCGCGTGTGCAAGCTTGTCTGTCTGAATAATAAAAATGATAACATAGCCTTTCAGCACTTCAAAGACACTAAAAGTCATATTAGTTATATTATATGGTACAGTATAGTCCTATTATACAGTATCACTACTCACTCTATTATCACTGTAAGTATTTCAGGGGTAGCACAATCTGATAACAGACCAATAACACCCCCGTCAAATAATGCTCCCACTAATAAACATAGACATATTACACCACTGCTCACTGAAAACCATAAGGTAGCATTTTTATTTCTTTTTTTTTATAGGATGGTGAAATACGATATTGATTTTCGCTGCGGTAGCATTTTTTGACGGAGCAGCTAAAGCGCCGGCAGTAGTATTTGCACGTCAGATTAAACCAGTTTGAAGATTTGAACTACTGTCAGCCTCCAGTTACAAATCCCATTCCTTTTCTCTAAGCGACGGATTGCCTGAAAGCACATTATCATCCACAATAATCCTATTCCTCCTTTGTATGTATTGTAAATTATAAGTGGAGATGCTGGGGATTGAACCCAGGACCTCATACATGCGAAGCATACGCTCTACCACTGAGCTACATCCCCTCTGCTCAGCTAAATCCCCTCTATTAACACCAGTTAAAACATGACGTGCCTCAACTCCAAACCAAAATATGACCTCAGAATGGGTTGCAAGATTTAGAATTTAATAAATTTAGAGTGTTTCAGTGCCATCGCTACAGCCAGTATTTAAAATGTATCGTGTTTCCTTAATCCTTGATGACAAATCAAGGTCATTTTATGACTTAATACAATCAATTGACATAATGTACCTTTAACAAGGTGCTGATGGGACGCGACAGTCGATTATTTTTCCCGCTGCAGCTTTAATGTGATTATTTTTGTTTGGAGGAGTTTTGATGTCCGCGCGTCGTCGTCATCATGGAAACAAGTTAATTGTTTACACGCACGCGGTCTGATCGGAAAATGACGTCGCATGAACTCGGTCGAGAGGCTGCGTTTTGTTTTTCACACCGGCCATGAAAACGGAACATAAAACGATTCCAAGTGCCCTGGAGCCGATGATGATGATTGGTGATGTCAGGCCAGTGAGGTAAGACTCCGAAAACACGGATCTGCAGGGATTTTCACACTTAATTAAATTAAAGGTCAAAGGAAAGTGGCCGGAGTGGTTCAGGCTGACAGGAGGCCGATGCTAACACAGCGGTATCCTCCACCAGCTCAAGTCAAAGGCGAGTTATTACAATATTATTCTTGTTTTTATTACCTTCTGTCCACCAGACACTAACAGATTCTAAAAGCGTTGCATGGACTTTATCTATTTCTGTTGCAAACTGCAGCCAACACGGTCAGAATGTCATAAACTAAGTCAAATATTCAGTGTATTTGAATTTAAAAATGTGGTGGTCATCAAATGGAGAGGTTCAGGTTTTTGAAGCGTTGAGGTCGAGATGTAATATCAAACATCATCTTCAGCCTACACTATCTGAAGAATGTGTTTTTCCTCTCTTCTTCAGTATTAAAAACCCTTTTCTGGTTGGAAAATGGAAGTTAAATCACTTATTGTCCTGCACCAAAGTCCATAGAGAAAATCTGCGATTTTAGCTCACAGAGACGCAGGAGCTGCTGGTCTACTGCTGCCTCATTGTCTAATACTGTGTCACTAAGGTAAGTCCAAATAACATGATTCACAAAATAACATGTTTGAATTTACTGATGAAGGCAGCAGTGGATCAACAACTCCTGTGTGCTGGGATGTAAAATCATTGATTTTCTCTATGGACTTTGGTGTTTTTACAAATGTTACTGCCCAATCAGGCTGTTTAACAGCGAGGAGCTATTGTAGACTTCAGTGCACGTGATGATGTCAGCCCTGACTTCACAGAAACCCTGAACTGTCACTTTAAAGCTCAAAGCTATTTCTGGTGTTTAAAAGGGCAAACGGATAAAAAGGGCTGATTTTCAAAGTCGAGGGGGGTTTGATTGTCGGGGATTTGGACAAAGAGACAGACCAGTGGAGACTCGGCTGCTAAATCCAATCCTATGATCAGAGGCATTATTTGACATAGCAGGCTTCCTTCTGTGGACACCCCACTGACCACACACACACACACACACACACACACACACACACACACACATGTTTGTGCGGCTATTCTTTTAAGGACACTGCATTGACTAACCTTAACCATAACCACAATTCAGATGTTTGCGCTAAACTTAATCAATTCCTCAGAAATTAGGTTCTGCCTTACTTGGACAAGGATTTATTGTCTCGATTGGGACCACTGGTCCTGACAAGGTCCTTAAGAGGTAACAAATACAAGAACACACATTCTTAAATATAATCTAAAGTCTTAACCCTCAGGAGGACCTTTAAGGTTGTGAGGACCATACACAAAACTGTCCTCACAGAGATGGCCACTGATTTCCTGCAGCTGCTCTTTCATCCTCTCACAGAGTTGTGATATTGGTTTCCAGTGCTCACAACATTTTAATTCACAAGGTCAGGTGCTTGTGGATGAGCGGTGAGCGGAGCAGCGGGAGGTCAGTCCACTCACTGCTGCTCTGCTTATCTCTCTTTAATGGGCCATTAGCATTTTATCCATCACAAGTGTATCAGGTGCAGCAGGAGCAGGGGCTGCAGCCTCTCTGCTTCAAACAACAACAAAGTGACACGGTGGACTGTGGGTTACTGTTCCTTAAAGTGATATTTTATTAACATAATTTGACACACTGGTGAAACACAGCAGCATTTTAACCCTTGGAACTCAGAGCTTTTTTCCATTACTATGTTTAAACGTACAGTATATACAGAGGGTATAAGAATATGTATAGAGAGAGTGTTATATCCTTTTTTTTCAGCACAATCTAAGTAATTTTAAGCAACTATATAAACACACCTGAGCAAAAAGTGCTCAAAATATTCAAAATTGGATTGAATTTGTGAAATTTGGAAATGCGTCACAGTTCAAAGTTCAAAGGCACAATTATTGCTACTTTATATCACGACTAAAAATAACTTTGACTTCACAACACATGAGAAGACGGGAAAAAAACCTATGTGACCTATAAACACACAACCCTAAGATGTCCATATAAGGAGTTTTAGTGTATTATTCCTACGGCAAATGACCATGGGTGCACCTGCGGCACAGGTCCATGCCATGTGAGCACTAAAGGTTTAAACAGAAAACAGCAAATGGAAGATGGAGTCGTTGGTGTTCACCGTCCACACCGGAGGCGCTGAGATATTGGTCTGCTGCCCTCGGAGGATAATTTGTCATCAAACGATAAGAATTGGCTCCAAGATTACTCTGCGGGGCGAAATGGAGACGTTCCCGTTTGGGCATGAAATGTAGCCTGTTTCAGAGTCCATTTATTCTTCTGATTGTGTGTGTGTGTGTGTGTGTGTGTGCGTGTGTGCGTGCGTGTGTCTGCAGGCGAGCGGAGGACAGTGGTTTCCTGCATGAGAATAGCCAATAAAACAATGGAGGTGGTCAACAACAGCTATTGTCACCTGGAGAACAGACCACTGCCTCAAGTACGAGCCTGCAACTCTCACCCCTGCCAGTACAGGTAAGACACACACACACACACACACACACACACATACACTAATCCTAACCCTGACCTCAGTCCTTCACCTTAAAATGTAGTCATTTACATTATGAGGACTTGATTTTTGTCCCCATAAGGAAGACATGTCTCCATAATGTGACTGTGTAAACAGATCTAGGTCCCCACAACATGAGGAATACCAGGTACACACACATAGAGATGAAGATTAGACTCTAAATTATTCCAAGTATCAGGTGCCAAAAACCATTATTTTAATATTTTCATACTAAAAAATGTTTCAGATTTTCTTAACCTCTGTCGTCATCACTGTTACAGTTATTTTTAACAGTGCATCATATTCATAACTGAGTATAAATCAACTGAGAAGTCACAATTGCTGTATTTTCGTCACCTGAAATGAAACCTTTTATATCTAGAGTAGAAGTGCAACATGCATCCTCACCACTAGATGTCACTAGGTCTCACACCCTAACCCTGAAAGAGTAGGCTACATACAGAGTATTTTGTGATTGTGATCAGACGATACCTGGGGAACTTAAATGAAAAGTTAAAACAACAGTTACCTACAGTGAGTGTGGAGTGCCAAACATTAAAATTTTGGAAGTTTTTGTATTTTATGGCCATGGTTACGCTCAACTTTTTTGTTCGTCAACAACTTCCCAACAAGTTTGGGGAAATTCGGTGGAACTCAATTTTGCCTCTCTTTTCACCATATGGGGCGCTATAGAGCCCTTAAGCAACGCACGGTTCCGGGAACTATGTCAATATCGCATCTTTGCCAAGTTTCAAGAGTTTTTATGCACGGTAACCCCTCAAAAATGACCGGAAAGCCACGGATATAATAATAATCTGAAGGATAAGGATAGGCTCCTCGCACAAATTCTTGCCAGGAGCCGCTTCGGCCCCTGCCATTCGTGGCTCGGGCCCTAAGTAGATTAAAAATTAGATGTTGCAGGGTGTACAGGATCTAAATTTGTGTGTGTGTGTGTGTTTTCACAGGTGGGTGGCGGGAGAGTGGGGTTCCTGCTCGGTCACGTGCAGTAAAGGTCTGCAGCAGAGGGCTGTGGTTTGTGTTTATCACCTTCAGAACGGGTCAGTCATCAACACCAGAGACTTGTACTGTCAGGGAGGAAAACCCCCCGTGCTGCAAGGCTGCGAGGGCCGTCTCTGCCTCACCGTGTGGGAGGCTTCAGAGTGGTCCAAGGTGTGTTCACACACACTCACACATCAAAAGTCTATTTCTATTAAACCCTCCTTTCTATTAAACTTGCCTTACTCTTTCCTCACCGTTCCTCCAGTGTTCGGCAGACTGTGGTCAGGGAGTTCGCCGGCGGACGGTCTCGTGTACAAACCCTCAGGGTCTTTGCGATCCCATGTCCCAGCCGACGAAGGAGGAGCCGTGCGAGGATCACTCCAAATGTTACGAATGGAAGACGGGAGACTGGTCCAAGGTATTATTTTCATAATCGATTAATCTGTCGATTATTATCTCGATTAATCGTTTGGTCCCTAAAATGTCAGAAAAATCTTAAAAAATGTTGATTGTGTTTGTCACACCTGGAAATGACGATGTTCTCAAATGTCTTGTTTTGTCCACAAACCAAAATGATTAACTTTTTATGATTTCTTTGTTATCCAGAGCAAAGAAATTAAGAAAATATTCATATTTAAGAAGCTTAAAAGATCAGAAATCTTGTTTTAATCATGAAAAAAGCTTCAAACCGATTAATCGATTATCAAAATCGATTAATTGTTTCAGCTCTAGTTCTTTATGTAACGTAACCCATAACGCCATTTTGTCTCATAGTACATTACTTATGTAACATATACGTTATTTTATGTAACATAACAAAATGTAATTTAGTCTCCAAGTACGTATAGTTGTGTGGAAATGTAAATTTTGTTGGTGAGTAAACAGCTCAACCTGTGTGACAGAATAATGTGTTGCTGTGCTGGAATCACAGCATTATTTACATTTAAAATCTTACATTAGCTGTGGCTGCCACTGTGGATAATTCTAGGCTGGAAATACACAGATTATGAATTATTCATTTCAAAATGTGATTTTTATTTTAACACACACCGTGTCATTAAATCATTGCTGCTGCTGCTGCTGCTGCTGGTTGTGGAGGCCGTGACCTTAAAACCTTAATGCTGAAATCCTTTAATTAACACTCAGAGGGTGAGTCAGGCTGTGGTTGTTAAAATGTATCCTGTTGCTCAGCCGCTGCATACATAGTGGAAATGTCATTAAATGTTTGAGTTGGTGTGTGTGCCAGTCATAATACTGGCACAAATGGTTCCCATTACATAATGTATTAACATTACGGCAGTTTGCATGCCGTCGTTAGGCCCCATGGTCACCAGTTTGAAAAAAAAATATTTTTATATGAATATTATTATAATAAAGAGAGAGGAAAGTCTTTTATCAGGTTCAAGCAAATGTGTTACAGATGGAATTAAGATGAAATTAAGAGAGGGGGAAAAGCTCAAGGGCCCAAAAAGTTAAGAGGATTAATCTGTCAAACACGATCTCATTTTAATCCCTTGTACCCCAAAACTAAGTTCAACTTTACATTTGATATAATTACTTAGTAAACATCCCGGACAAAAGGGAAAAGCTCTTGCTGCAGAAATCTCATCATCACCTTTCCCTGTGTTTCAGGCTGTAATAGACCACTGACCTTTCTTTCAGTGTTCGTCCTCCTGTGGAAAGGGTCTCCAGTCACGGGTGGTCCAGTGTATGCACAAAGTCACCGGTCGCCACGGTAACGACTGTCCAGTCACGCTAAGACCGCCCACCTACCGTCCCTGTCACCAGGGCGCCTGCAACGAGAAAATCAATGTGAACACCATCACCTCCCCCAGGCTAGGTGAGAAACCCATCACGACTCAGTGTCACAGTGTTTAAAGCTGCTGCATGTATGTTTTTCATCACCTCAAAGACCCTGTTCACACCTGGCATCAGTGGTTTGTTCCATTTGTAGTCGGAACTTGGAATTTCCAAGCTCAGATTTCCAAATCAGAAACTAACTCTCACTAAGTAGTGATAGAATTTGGCTGATTCAAATTTAATTATTCCTTAAGTATCTTCCCTTAATCACACTGTGGTCCTTGTAATTAGACATGTATTGAATAGTCGTCTAAGGGAGAGACGAACACGGTCACTACCAAATGTGAGGAAGACGGGGTGACTCAACTCCAATTACTCACAAGAACCTCCATGGTTTAAATGAATGAAATGAAAAATGAAATCAATCAAGTGGTTATTTATGTGGGAAAAAAACTCTGCTCGCAGCAACGCCAGCACTGTGCACTGGTAAAAAGAAAACAAACAAATCAAATAACAGATGGAGTAACTGACAAAAGCAATTAACAGACATGGTTAGAGTTTCGTCAGGTGTGAGCTGTGTCAGTGGAGACAGATGGTGTGTGTGTGTGTGTGTGTTTCCATCCCCTTTGTCACACTGTGGCTGCTCTCACAGCTGATTATAAAGAATGTATTTTGTTGTTTTTGCTCGCTGAAGACGAGGCCGAGTCACACTTTACGCGTCCGGCGTTTGTTAGGATCCACGTGCAGATGAATCAGCGTTACACCTTTAGTCTGAATCTGCGAGGACCGCATGCGCCACGCGCTTCCTGTAGCTCAGCACTTTCCATTTGGTGCTGGAGTCTGCTGGTGCACAGGTGTACGAGCAGCACTCAGGACAATTCAAGGCAGTGATGGTAGCTCAGTGGTAGAGCGAGTCGGCTAGTCTACATGCCAATGTGTCCTTGGGCAAGACACTTAAAGGAATACTTAAGTACTTTAGCTTTGTATGACTAAAATAGGGGTAGTATTTTTGAAAAATTGTGCCTCCCAACCTCAGAGTCTAGAAATATCTTCATTCTTTTTTGATTACGTGCCCACCAGTGACACTAAAGTGCTAATTCCGCACTTTTTAGACTCACTCGTACGGGGACGGGACCACGTTGCAAGATATATATACAAACCATTTAGAAATGAGGGTGTTTTCCTGGTGGGAAAGCTATGAAAACAGATTGTCGTGTACGCACTGTGACTCGGGTCTTTGCGAATGTGGAAACATGGTAAAAAAAACAACAACTCAGCACTCACAGAATGAACGAAACCGCAAACACGGTGTTCTACGTGAATGGAGAAAAACTCGGTGCTTAAAGAACAAACAGAAGCACAGGCATGTACTGTACACACGCGGGAACGTGATGGTGCTCCACGCAGGCGCAGAACAACTCTTAAAGAACGAAACAGAACCACGGGGAATGTACGCACGCGCGTAAACGTTAACGGTGCTCAGCACTCAAAGAATGAACAGCACAATGTGCACTCACACACGAGAACGTACCGGTGCTCTCAGCGGACACGGAACAACACAAAGAACGAACAGAACGACGCACTTGTACACACGTGTCAGTGCGGTAAGTATGAGCCCGGCCCTCACAGATCTGCACATGTCAGCGATAAATGTTGACGCATCGTTTCCCGTTTCCTCCTCAGCTGCTCTGACCTACAAGTGTTTGGGGGACCAGTGGACGGTTTACTGCCGCGTGATCCGGGAGAAGAACCTGTGTCAGGACATGAGGTGGTACCAGCGCTGCTGTGACACCTGTAGGGACTTTTATGCCAAGAAAATACTGCACAAGAGCTAATGACCAAATGACATCTGTTACTTTCACTCTTTACAAACAGCGCTCCATTTTGTAAATGTTTTTTTTTTTTTTCTTTTTTTAATATTGTTAAATAAGAAAAGAAAAAACAGTGTCTATTATTGATGGAACTTTTTGTATTTAAAAAGAAAAACACAAAAGTGTACATTTGAAATGAGCTTCTAGTTTTGATGAAGACTTGAAAATATCCTTATTTTCTATCTTTTCTTTTTTTTTTGCTGTACACCAAAACATTTTTTTTTAAAGAAATGGAGGAGCCTTTGAAAAAAAGCCTACACTGGCTTCTTTGTTGCACAGAATGGTTGGAAATAAGTGCTTGATTTTTGAAGTTGACTTCTAGCAGGTTTATTATCAGATAACACAGGAGTTAACCACAACTTTAAAATCTATTTTTACCCTGTACGGTACTGTATATAGCTAATTATAGCTAATTGTTGCAATTTTGAATAACTAGTCAACAGGTTTTTATATATATAGGTGAACCTATTATACTTAAGTGTTAAGTATACTGTAGTAATAATAATAATAATACTGTAAAATTACAGTGAATGAAACCAGCCAGTGATTGGAGACCCACTGATCCGCCGCGCGGTCTGGCGGCCGTGGATAGCCCATGTAGCAGAACATTCTTACACTTAAGCTCGATAGGTAGAGACGGTACACGCTGGTCTTTTGATTTAGATGCAGACCATTTGCTGGATTCAATACGATTCTTGCCGAAAATATTAATCTGTGGTTTCTTAAAAGCAGCTGTTTGGCAAAAATGGTATAAGTTATATAATGTTGTCCTTTTTATGGAGCCCTGGAGGTGACATAGACGGGAATGTTTTTTAAAGCGCTCACGCTTCATAATTTGCACACGCGAGATAAGAAGTCGCACGCACGCTTTACTAAAGCGAATGCGCGAGATAATAAATAGTGAAGTTTATTAACTTGACTTATTAACTTAACTTGCGCAGGTGAAATTATACATTTCCGTCGATGTCACCTCCAGGGCTCCGTACCTTTTTAAACGCGATGGTTCAGGTTTTTAAAACAGAGCTTGGTGCTGCCTGAGCCGTGTGCGCCCCCTGTTGAACCAGTGTACGACATGGCATGGAATATATTTACTGCTTTTTCTCGTCATTAAAGAGCCGTTTTCCCGGCTGGAAACTGAAGTTTGCGTCACTAAAGTAAACCGTTGGCTCTCCCTGCACCAAAGTCCATTAAGAAAATCAACAATATTAAATCACAGCACACAGGAGTTGTCGATCCACTGCTGCCTTTATCGGTCAATTCAAATGTGTTATTCTGTGACGGTGTAATCCTTAGTTTGGATTTACCTCAGCGACACAAACTGACCACACGAGGCAGCAGTGGACCAGCAGCTCCTCTGTCCCCGTGGGCTAAAAACACTGATTTTCTCTTTAGACTTTGGTGCGGGAGAGTGAGCGGTTTACAAACTTCTTGCAGCGAGATTAAATAGGCAAAATATATTCTTAAGAAATTATACACCTAGGGAGGTGTAGATTATATTACGTGAGCCTTTTGTTTAGAGGCTAAAGTCTGTTTTTTCCTGCCTGTTTTTTTAGTTGTTTTTTGGGGGACACAGCTCAGGCAGCGCCTCCTTACAACCACACTTCTAAAGAACCTGAATTATCTGAATTATAAGGTCTAATTGACCTCTGGTGCTTTTTTTGTTCGTTGGACGTCACACAGACGAGAAGTGGTGCTGATTCTAGATGCAGCAGAGGCCGTGTAGATTAACCTGGTGTTAAAATCCCGCTTCCTTCTGCCACGTCTAGCTTTCCTTTTGCAGTTTCGTGACGTCATAACATTAACTTCACAAGCAAACTGTTTCTGTAGTGATCTTGCTCCTGCGACTTTAACCTTCAGCTTCCCTTGACTCTGACTTATGCATTGTGTTTGTAGACAAATCCACTCCAGAGGTTTCCGCTTTCCTTCACAGAGATAATGAGAACACGTGTGTAAATTGCAGAGGCCCCGTGAGAAGCTGTCGTCACGCAGATGAATTTATTCACATACAGGTCACCTGTTTATTATCAGGTGGAAAATGGGGGCCTTTGGTTCTCCACTGCTTTAAAGGTCCAGTGTGTAAAGAAGATACAAGACTCTTCCCTTTATAAAGGTGGGCGGAGTCAACATACCACAGCTGCATGAAACTGCTGTGACGTTTTATATGCAACACAATCTAATGACTTTAAAGCAAACTCCATAACATTAACTTTACTGGGTTCAAACCTGGGTCTTCTTGCTGCAAAGGTAAAAGTGCTTACCACTGCACCAACCGTGTGGCCGTCATTAGAATCAGTCGATTAGAAAGTTGTTCTGCATGACCAGAGCACAGACTCCCTCTGACACTGAAATACCACTGAACGTGGTCGTGATTCGGCTCACGATTGCCAGCTTTCAGCAATGCTGTCGCTAAATACACCAGACTCCTGTTAAATATTGACATTTTATACATTTCCTTTGCTAAATGTTGCAGATTAACGCATGTTTTCAGGACTTTCTAAGTCTTTTGAACTGATCTACAGTTCGGCATTGTTTGGCTTGGTTCTCGTGTCGGACTTCGTGCTCATGACACTCTCTGACCAGTCAGTGGCCGACAGTCTGTTGACGTCACACTGGTACGGGCTGACTTTGCTTGGAACCTCGCCAGCAGTTCCCTGAACACTTTTGAATCCGCAAAACCTTCCGACAACTTCTCGACTTTGATGCGTCTCGCTCATTCACACACAGGGTGCAAATTGACGAAAATGGACACCAAATTTCCAAAATGGCCGACTTCCTGTTGAGTTAAGGCCATGGTTGCTGTGGACTTTTTTGTTCGTCTTGGTCGATAACATCTTCCCACCAAGTTTTGGGAATATCGGTGGAACTCAACGTATGCCGAAGTCATATGGCACTTCCTGTTTCGTGGTGAATGGTCGAAAATTCGCCCAAAACACCGAGGGTTGCCGTGGCTGCCTTTGATCTGTGTCGTATAAATAGGCGCATTTTTTTAACGTCAGTGTGACAAACGCGCTCGGACGAGTTCACTCATTTACTCATTAGGGGGGCATATCACCAAAAGTGACGCCAAAATTCAGAATGGCCGACTTCCTGTTGAAGTCTCCTGAGTGTTACACACTGGACCTTTGAAATATTGTTTTCAGACGCTTTTCTTTCCTCCTGTGAGTCAAACTACTGACACTAAATGTCAGGAGGAGAACAAGTAATGATTAACCGTCAGTGGTCAAACGTGGAATATCTCATATCACCTGTTTGTGTGTGTGTGTTTGTGTTTGTGTGTGTGTGTGCGTGTGCGTGTGTGTTGTAACATAAATAAAAAGCCCTCAGTCTTTTCCGTTGAATGGTGCTATCTTGTGACCTGTTTCACTTTTGTGGAATTCATCTTATTGTCATTGATCCTCTTTTCATTGTTTAATCCGTTGTAATCTGTTTTATATGTTGTAGGTTTATTTAACAACATTGCCTTTCATTGATGAGTCTTTTTTTTTTGGCAGATATAGTGAAAATATTCGTAAGTATTCCTGTACTGTACTTTCTTCTTTTTGTAATGCTGCAGTGTTTGTTACATTAACTGCCCACTACGTGTAATTGATGGTGCTGATTTGAAAGGTGACTAAATAATCTGTTTATACAGGGAATTTAACCATTATGTTTTTGTTCTGTGCGTGCAGTCACACTATATTTGTACTTTCATCCTCTCCGTGTCATCAGGCCGTTCAGAGCGAGAACCTGGGTGATTTGATCCAACTTTAAAGTCTACTGTAAAGTGATTTTATTTTTACTTTTGTTCAAACAATAAATAATGTGATTTTTACACAGAAAAAAAAAACAATTCCTGTCCTCAGAGTGTACTGCAAAACCCATTCTGTATATAAAATACACATTTGCACACAGAGATAAGGATTTAAATAGTTTATATTGTGGTAATTAACTAGTAAAAAATAAAAAAAGGTGAAGGTAAAGCAACATTATGGATGTTAGCTGTTGTAAAACACCAAAGAAGACCAACAATCACTAAAATATTCGGCCTACGAGCTGGTGTCACCCTTGTTTTTGTGTAGTTGTTTTTTTTTTGTAAAAGTAATTACTGAAGAAACTCAGTGGAATCCTTTCAAACTCGGCACAGATGTTCATTTGGACTGATGTGATTTTGTGTTCCCTTGGTTGTGTGACGTCGACTACTTGAGCTCAGTTGATTCAGTGAGTAGAGATGAAAATGATGAAAGTCAAAGTCGCAGCGTTTCCTACAGTAAACAGAGAGTTGTATTGAGTCTGGATCCAGATGCAGAAGCAGCAGCAGCAGCTGGTCAGTGATGGGAATGCGTCTCAGCATCACACACAGATTAAATCGGTGATGGGGAGCAGGTGGGACGCACAAAGGAAGCTCCAACAAGACAGATGAGAGGATTTACAGTGATAATTAAAGAACGGGATCCAGATTGACTGAGTGAAGGAGCGCAGGCAGAAATGACTGCTCACGCGCGACTGAGTGAAGGGATTTGACTGTGACGGAAAGTAACGAGAGGGAAACGGCTCTTATTCTACTTTCCTGAAAGTTTCTTCATTCATCCATGACTTCAGAGGACACACTTTAACCTTAACCATAATTACTATTGGCCTAATCCTAACCCTGACCTCAGCCTAACGCTAAAACTAGGGATGTCCCGATCCGATATTGATATCGGATATCAGCCCGTTGTGATCATGTGGGATCACATGATCACAACAACAGTGTGTGTGTGCTACTGCTATTTCAGAGGTTAAACATTTTTTCTTTAGAGCTAGCTGTTAGCACCACGCTAGCTCTGCCTGTGGCGAGCTGCTAAAACAACATTATTTCATAAATCGGCGCCACCTGTCGCCACCATCTTTCAACAGCCTCAGTTTGTTAATTATACCCCAAAAAGCAGCCATGCCAAGAGCTTTGTGTGTTTTAAATGAGTCCTGAAGCTCCACACACGGAGCTAAGTACGTCTGCGGGGCCGGTCCCCGGGCCACAGGTTTACCTGCGGGACGAGTCACCAACGAGGGTTGGGCTAATCCAAATTAGTGAAAACAAGGGGGGTATTCTCTGAAGACACGCGGTTACCTGTGAAACACGGGTGCTCTGAAATCACCCCCATGAGCACTTGGTACGTTCCTCCTGATGAAATTAACCATAGACTGTATGAAAAAAAAAAAAAATTCTTATGTTGAAGGTTAAAATTGATGTAACCCATTGGTTAATAATAAATGGGTCAGTTTTTTTCATAACTACTGTTGCTGACTATTGTTCTCTGTTTAAGTAATATCACTTCATCAAGCCTATTCTAACATTCCACACGACAAAATAAGTCATTAAAGTATGTATGATTCGTGCTGATATCGTATCGGATAGATATTGGTATCGTATCGGAAGTGAAAAAGTTGTATCGGGACGTCCCTAGCTAAAACAGCTTCAATTTTAAGATCTTAAGATTTAGGTCCCCGCAACATAAGGAATACCAGCTACGCACACACACACTCGTCTATGAATAAGACGAGAAATGTGTCGTCATCAAATCTGGCTCACACCACACAGCTGCCTCTGTGTAAGCGTCTTATAAAACTTTAATGATGTTTTAGTAAACTGGCACAACATTGGTGTCGTGAACACATGTATCCTCTTCACCTGATGAATGAGTGTAATATTCACTCTCTCATAGCTCTGCCTTTAACTGGTCCACTGTGTTCACACCTGCTGTAAAACTGCCTCGTGCTGATTCAATCATAAGCTCAATAAATGACAGTAAATTTTCACTTTTGATACAAAGTCAGCACTCGCTGTGTCGTTGAGCGCCCCCTGCAGGAAGAACCAGATTAAAGCAGTTTGCACCTTATAACATACTTTACATCTTTTCCGTGCCATTAGTCAACAGTTTGTGGCTTTGAAACTTTCTCCTGCACCAAACTCCATAGAGAAAATCATCGATTTTACATCACAGCACACAGGAGTTGTCGATCCACTGCTGCGTCCATCAGAGAGTTCAAACGTCTTATTTTATCATGTCTGTGTTTGAAATCCTTCATTCAGATTCACCTCAGTCACACAGACTGACCACACGAGGCAGCAGGGGGACCAGCAGCTCCTGTGATCCAGTGCGCCAAAATCGCTGATTTTCTCCATGGAGTTTGGTGTGGTGACAAACAGATCGACATTTTTGTTGACACTGAAGCAGGTGCTGGTTTCAGATGATGCAAAGTTGTCAATCAAATAAAATATCTTTGTCAGGACATTTTGGCTGGTCCAACTTTACCTGGATTTATGAGGCTTAAGACCTGGTTTTAGGGCTAGTTTTAGGCAACTGAAGATAAGTTGGGATGGTTAAGGTAAGGGTACGGGTAAGGGTAAGGTGAATGCATAACAGAAATAAGAATTGCAACAACAGCAATGGAAAACAAGATTTATAATTGTGTTTTTATTCATTTAATATCACACAAGTTAAGAATTGTGCATTTTTTTTCTTCATCTTTTTTTTACGCTAACACGAGTCGTCTTATGTTATGTCTGCCGTGTTAGACGTGTTTGTGCTGTGTCATGATTTAATCTGCGTGCAGATTAAAACGTGCCGGAGCAGAGAAACAGCCGATGAACCACGGTTCATGTTGCTGTCAGTTACATCAGCGACGGTAAATCAACACTTTACAGCGTGTGATTTCACTGTGACCTTCACAGCTGACGATAAAGGAGGAAAGTTTGAGTCAGAAAAGAGACGCAGAGAAACATGGACACTCGGGGGGGGGGAGATTTTCTGAAAAATAACCTTTCATACATTTTCATTCTTCTGCTGAAGGAGAGCAACGTTGTCTCTGGACGTTCCTCTCTGCTACTTTCAAGCTCAATCTCAAAGTCAATTCTGGGTCGTTTCCAAATCCAGGTGAACATAATTGTTCACCTGTGAATTATAAGTGATCTTCTGCTGCTGTTTTCGATTTAATTCATTTAAAACCTGTTGTATATGATCTTGATACCTGCCCCCCCCCCCCCCCACCTGAGTGTAAGGTGTGTGTGAGAATCTCAAAATACCACACATTAGCGTTCTGTAGCTCCTCCCACAAAAACTAACCACTACCTGAAGCGCTTTCGTCCCTGCGGCCGTCGGAACTGTTAGACCAGGACACCAGGTTCTGCGATTTACCTTATATTTGTGTGTTTGTGCATACTTAAGCCACACGAGGGCGCCATCACACCATTTATGAACAAAAGTGTGAACATAATTTACAAAACGTGCATCATGTTCTAATGAAGAAGAGCGGAAACCAGTGATCAACGGCTCAGGAAAATGTTTACTGACGTTATAAATCAAGTGAGAAATAAAGGACGAGCAGTGGAGTCGCCTTCTAGTGGCTATTCAATGTATTGTCACTTCCGTCTTGGCTTCAAAGAGCAAACGAAAGAGAAGTTCCATAATCACTTGTTTCCTGATTATCTTGCGCTGCAGAATGTTGGACATTAGACCTTTCGGGGACATGAATGGTTGACATTTAAGAGGACATTTGTTTTTTTCCTCTCTTTCTTCCTCCTCTCCATCTATATTCAGTGTTTGGTGTGAGGAGAGAACGTTTGTGTGCAGATAAAACATCTGTCAGGCTTCTTTTGTTGTAAGTTATGGCGACTGCCACACCCTCCAATCCATCACTGTCCCCCGTGAGACGGGGACATAATTATAGACTTGCATATATGTGTGTGTGTGTGTGTTGTCACGTCGTCAGTGCAGGCAGATCAGAGAAAAGTGCTGTTCATCAGCATGATTGAATTGGTCAGAAGGTTTGCAGGAACCATCACTGTAGTGATTGTGTCTTCAATCATGTCTGTCTGTCTGTCTGTCCATCCGTCTGTCTGTCTGTGTCCAAACACTTTACACTCAGGGACCTTTTTTTTTTATTGTTATTAAATCAAATTTTCTGATATTTCAGCTTTTTACATGTGAATATGTTCATTTTTCTTCACTGCTAACATAATCAGGAACATCAACTAACACCAGGACAACATGATTTGGATGAATTTAAATTCTTATTTATTAAAAAATCACATGAAGCAATTAAACGACGTGAATAGAAAGTTCTAAATGAATGAAACGAAAAGTCACTTTTATTATTTTGTTCATTCATTAATTCAGCTATTAAGTGTTTTTTTGTAGGTTCACGTAAACTATGTCACATCCAGCAGCTCCTGTGTCGCCGTGAGCTAAAAATGCTGATTTTCTCTATGGACTTTGTTGTGGTGAAAAACCGGGTGAAGAAAGCTTCAGAGACTCGTCCTTTAAGTGGATGCAAACAAAGCAACATGTTCACCGCTGTATGTCACTGTTTTCCTGCCTTTTTCAACTAGAAACTGAAGTTTGTGTCACTTTATAAACCCTTCACTCTCCCACACCAAAGTCCAGAGAGAAAATCAGTGATTTTCACATCACAAGCTCACAGTAGTTGTTGATCCACTGCTGCCTCCATTGGGACGTTCAAATATGTACTTTTGTGACTTTCGGGGTTTGAAATCATATGTTCAAATTTACCTGAGTGACACAAACTGACCACACGAGGCAGCAGTAGGCCAGCAGCTCCTGTGTCCCCGCGAGCTACAAACGTTGATTTTCTCCATGGACTTTGGTGTGGTTTAAAAACGGGGTGATAGAAGCGTCACCTCGTGTCGTGTGTGGTGTTTGGGCCTCGGGCAGCTGTTCCCGCTCCCTCGTCTCTGCACATTCTTCTGCTAATGACTCAGATTGACAGCGGGATGAGGAGGAGTAATTAGTGTCTTAATTAGTCGGAGCAGACACAGACACAATACTCATTAACAAAGCTGACCCGAGGCTCGTTGAGCAGGACAGATCTCACTCCTGAACCTTCTGCCTGCTGGACAGTCTGGAAGCCACTGGGTTCATTAATCAACCTGAGCCTTTTTCAACCTAAACGTGACATAATGAGCTGATTACACGGCGTAATGATGCTTCTAAAGGGCGTTATTTACCTCGCTAATTTCAAAAAAACTATTTATCTTTAATGTTAATGAAAGTCTGTGATTTCTTTTTCCTCATTTGGGGCCAGTGTGGAACAGGTGGCGCCCTCTACTGGCCAGCCAAATCTGAGTTTGCAGGAATAAACAGACATAAAGTACAAGATTTTGTTATTATTTTTTTAAATGTAAAGAAAATAAGCTTAAATAAAATCTAAATATTACAAAAGAGAGAGAAGAAAACTGCAAAAAAATCACACATTTTACAGGGAATGTCAAACTTTAATGATATGAAATGATTCTAAATTCTAAACATGTCAAAGGTGACAAAGTCTTCTATGAAAAAGCTCTTTAATTTTCAAAATGTCCTCAAATGTCTTCACATGACATACGGTCCTCGCAAAGCTACAAAAACAAGAACACGCACAGTGAAGATCTACAGGACAGTCTCATGTCTTATCTGTGTGTGTGTGTGTGTGTGTAGTTACGTCATTCTGAGTAGAAACAAAGCACCGCAGCTATAACACAGCATCAACCAGCCTGTGACCGGAAGTGACACTCACCACCTTCAAAATAAAAGCTGAAACAAAAGTGGATAGCAAAATCACATTTTGTGTTCGAGTAACCCTCTCATTTAACCCTCTCATTTTTAGTTTGAACACAGCCTGTGTGACATGCTCACTATGGCAACAGTGTAATAAATATATATATATGTATATATATATATATATACATATACATATATATATAACATTAGCTTTTAAATGTATATGGTATATGTCTGAATTAAAATAATTAAAAAATGATAATACAAATTAAAAAAAACATCACTGCCATGAAAAGGCATCTATGAACTATAAATTATAATCAGATTTGGTGCAAAAAAAAGACCTGATAAAGACATTTATCTGAGTGTCACAGAAAGGGATTTTTTACAAACTTAAATTCAGACTTTTCAAAATTAAATGTCATTCAGAATTTTTTCAAACGCACAACAGATTTTAAATTAAATTACATTTTAAAGTATTTTTATGTCTGTAAAAAAAACAACTCATTGTTTCTGAATGAAAACGTTTTAAGACACTTTATGCCCAAATATTCAATTGTTTACAAAGCACTCATTTACCTGCTGACCTCTGACCTAAAGAGTTAACGCTACCGTCTTCTTTTTCTGCGTTTTTTTCTTTTTCTTTTTTTACAGCTCTTATTTTGACAGTAGAGCGGAAGTGTTGCTGTGTGATGTCTCCACATTGACACTTGCTGTGAGTGTGTGTGTGTGTGTGTGTGTGTGTGTATGAGTGTGTGAGCAGCTGCTGCTGTCGGACAGCTGTGACTGTGGAAGTCCAGGATTGGACACAAACGCGGGACTGAGACGGAGACAACATGAGACGCATGGACGTGCGCTCACCACCGGCATCCGCGTCCACGTGTGCGCGTGCGTGTGAGGGTGTGAGTGGACGCGTTAAAGTTGCTCCGTGCATGTGCGTGTGTGTGAGTGTGATGCTGCGGATTCCTGAGGATGTTTAATCCGATTCAGAAGATGCTGATGAGACGATTCTGCGCTCAGAGGACAGTCCACTCTCACAGTGAGTGACCAGTGTGTGTGTGTGTGTGTGTGTGTGTAGGAATGCAGGTGGAATAAGAGCAGCAGCTCCACTCATCATCTTTTTGTTTGTAAAAAAATCTGTTATTTTTTAATGTGCATGTGTTTTTTTCCCCGATGATGCTTTTATTCTGAAAGACAATAATCAATAATTGATCAGCAGTGAATGAGTGAAGGAGAGGGTGATTGGTTGTGTGTGCAGCACACAGAGCTTCAGAGATGTTAAAGTACGAATTAAATTTAAGAATGGTCAAATAAAACGATTTTTTTTTTTTTTTTTTTAAACAAACATTTTATGACAGGGAATGTCAAATTAAAAAATATTTTTAAAGTCTTCATCCAAACTAAACCGTTTTCAAACAAAAACATCAGAAGTAATCTGATATCTGTGTCCACACTGAAAAAAAAAAAAAAAAAAACATCACATGACTAATCAGGTTTTCTCTCTGTGTAAACAGAATCAAGAATTGTTGTTTGTTTAGTTCCAGAAATTTCGACAAACAACAAAGGGATTTTTTTGATGAGGGGAAATTGAAAATTAGTGGTAACAGAGTTTTTTTGTTGTGGCCGAACCAATAGCCACTCAGGAAAACACGCCCCTAGAAAAACCACGCCCACTACCATGTCTGTATCTTTTCCCAGGGGGCGTGTCTTTCCACAGGATTGTTTTCTTAATTGGCAGCAGGTTCCCATTTTCTGTCCACCCACACTCAATTTATTCCATTTTTTTCTAAAAAAAATTCATTATATTTCACAGCAACAACAAAATATTTTGCGTCAACAAAAATATTTCGTATTTTAGATTGTGTCATGTTGTTGTTTTTTATACCTGAAGTACAAGTGTAGTGGGAGTGGGAGGAGCCAATTTTAAGCTGGTTATCAAACAGTTAACAAAGCCATGCAGTTACTTTTTCCTGACTAATCATTTAAATGTTTTTGTTTCCAGGTGCCAAACTTTTCCTGAGGTAGGAGCTTTTCCGTAGGCCTGTCCCTGCCAACCAACAGCCATGGACCCCGTCCCAGAATACTCTCAGTTCCTGGTCCGCATCCTGGAGGAGCTGGACACCAAGCACAACACCATGTCCTACCAGGACCTGTGTAAGTCCCTGTGCGCCCGATTTGACCTGGCACACCTGGCCAAGCTCCGCAGCCTGCTCTTCTACACGGCATGTCTGGACCCTGCTTTCCCCGCCACGCTCTTCAAGGACAAGATGCGCTGCTCCGGTGAGGACCCGCAGTCCAAGAAGCTCATGGTTGCGGCAGACATCGTCACCATGTTCAACCTGATCCAGATGAACGGGGGCATGGCCAAAGACAAGCTCCCTGTGGTCCACAGAGCCAAGTTCCACAAGAACAAGTCGTTGGACCTGTGCAGGTCCGACGGCGACGCCTTCAAGTATCAGGACTGTGACAGAGCGACGGCGTACGATCACATGGACCACAGCAGAGACGGACAACACCACCATCACCACCACCACCACCATCATCATCAGCGCTCCCCCCAGCAGCACCCGGTGGATCAGAACTCCTCCCCCTGCCCCAAACGACCCGAGTGCAACAACTGCCAGCCGTTCATTCCCACGTCAGACCCCAACTTCCTCCTGGGAGTCAGCAAGGACCTGAAATGTAGAGCAGCCTCTCTGGACAAACTCCACCATCTGCCCCAGTATCCCAGCAGCAGTCCTCCCTCTCCGCCCTGTGAAATGCAGAGCACTTACTTTCCCATGGACATCGACAGCGAGTCGACGACGGACCACGAGTCCCTGCAGCACATCGGCCACGTGGAACCCTTTTCTGTCCACTCCTGCATCCAGAAGAGGAACATCTTCAAGGAGGACTTCCACAACTTTGTGGCTTTCTCACCACAGGTGTGTCTGTCTGTGATCGTGTAGAGCAGTGACCTGAATCACAACATCAACCACTTTTGATTGCTAGACAAATCATTTCCAACAACAACTTAATTTAATGCATGTTATTGAAAACGTACACAAATTTGTTTGGGGACCCCAAAAAAAAATCTCACGTGACTCTTTAAGATCTTAATTGTCATTGTTAAGAAACAACAAAAATGCTCACCAGGATTTGAGTGGGAGTTTGGGGCGGGTGAAATATGTGATGTTGTCCTTTAAATGAACATGACGGGAGCTTTTCATTTTATCGTCCTCATAAAAACAGACAGTTAACTCTTGCGAAGCCGAGCTCAGCATCTCTAGCACTCACACACAAATCCTGACCCTGTGAATATGTGTCACAGATTACAGGAAATCATTTCATTAGTATAGTACTTTGAGAAATTGAAATTAGCAATTGAATATTTGTCTGATAGGCAACAAAACTTGGTAAATAATTATTTTCTGGGCCATAGAATCCATCTTAATGGCATTAGATCATTTAAGAAACCTGGCTTCCTAGATCATTTAAGATTCTTAAAGTTAGGTAAAGTAAGGTTCGAGTGAATGAGTGAATGACAAAACTGTAGTGTAAAGCACTTAACATTTAGAGAATCGTGACTTAATTTAAAGAATACCTAAAGTGCGAACATAGCATAGCAAACCCCTCATAGGTAGTTACTTAGCAGCTTGGGATATTATCCGTAGAGTGGGTTGTGTAATTGACATTAAATGTCATTCTGAGTGGTATTTAACAGTCTTCAACCTGATTTGGGAAAAAAAAAACCTGGCTCTAACGTGATCTGGAAATGATCCAAAATGAAGAAAAGTTCATTTTCCTACAGTGGAGTTCACCCTGTACTGGACCTTTACCAAAGAAGAATATGTTTCAGGAAGTGCCTGAAAGTGTTTCAGTTGGTTACGAACAGAACAGAACAGAGTAGAATAGAAAGGCTTTATTGTCATTGGACAAGACGATGACAGGATTGGTAAACGTACAGGAAGTAATAGATATTAAAAAAGTACTTGTGTTATAAAACAAGATGAGAAAATAACATTTCTGCTTTTTATGTGGTTTAACATTTGGGATAGAATTTAAACGATACCATCTGTATTTTTTATATTAGCCATATAAACATAAGCCTTGATTTCACTGTTTTGGGCAATTGGGGAAAAATACTGTTGTTTTCTGCTTTGAACAGTAGCCAGGCTGCTCCGGCTTCTTCATTCTAGAGTCTTTAAAACAGTGACAGGAAACAAAAGTTGCCTCTAATTAAATGGTCTCATTGAGTCTCATTAACACGCTCGACACCATCTGCATTTTATTTAGACGCATAAATAAATCCTGGACGGTTGTTGTTAAGTTTTAAGTTTATATTTCAACGACTCAGTGGTTTGTTGTTGTTGTTTCTGTCGCAGATCGTCACCAAGGACAGCAAACAGGGTGGTAAGGCTGCGCCTGCGGAGAGCTACCACAGGAGGGAGCTGCACAAGCCCGCCACCTTCTTCAACCACAGCTTTGAACTGCCTTACAGTAACCCCTACTTCGAGCCGCCACTTAACTCCCCACTTCAGGAACGACGGAGGGTGAAGCACGAGAGTCTGGACGACTTACAGGCGTCCACGTACTTCGGTCCGACCACCGTCTCTGAGTGCGTGAGCAGCAGGAAGTACATCAACAAAGCTGGGAAGCAGCCGTCGTGGCCGGTGAAGAGCCTCAGTCTCAACACGGAGGAGGGGCCGCCGGACTTTGAGAGGTCGTTCCTGAACAGCAAACCGCTCAAAGACAACCACCATCGCACCATGAGCATCATCAGCCAGGACAACGAGCAGCATTTTCAGAGCCCAAAGGAGAAGGTGGGAGCTTCTCCTTCTGGGTTTGCCAAGAAACAGAATGGAGTAAAAAACAAGGATGTGGCTCTGGCAGCAAGTGGACCTGTGGGTCTGGACAAGAGAGAAGCAGCCAAACGGTTCAGGGACAAAAGCATGAACAGTCCGTCCTTTCAGGGTGGAGACATTTCCTCCAGCATTGGGACTCAAACAGAGCAGGCCGAGCAGAAGAAAGCGAAGGAGCACCCGGTGAAATACGGCGACGTACGAGAAAGACGTACCTTCAAACAGTCCGACGACGACTCTGAGATCATCAGCGACGACATCAGCGACATTTTCCGTTTTCTGGACGACATGAGTGTCTGCGACTCTCTGGGCGTCGTCCAGTCGTCCTGCTACAACAGCAACGGGTCCCTGTCTCAGGTAACGCTCAAGTCGGAGGGCGACAGCTCCCCTGAACGCAACACCGTCAAACTAGCCAAGTCCAAGCTGGACCGCCTCTTCCATTCTCTGGAGAACACGGACGACGAGCTCAAGTCCAGCGTGTGTAAGCTGGTGATGCGGATCGGGGAGATCGAGAAGAAGCTGGAGTCTCTGTCGGGTGTCCGCAGTGAGATCTCACAGGTGCTCTCCAAACTCAACAAGCTGGACGAGAAGATCCAGGAGCCGGAGGGCAACGGACGACACAGGGAGACGGCGTCGTCCACTCCCGACAAGCCGCACCCTCACCAGCAACCACATCTGGACGCCACGCTCTCACCTCACACCTTCCAGTGTCACACCACCGGCCGCAACGTCAAAGTGGAGAACGGGCTCATGGGGGAGTGGTGCTACTCGGACGGGAGTAACGGCGACAGCCTCAGGGTGAAAGCTCTGAAGAAGAGTCTGCTCACCAGGAGGTCCAACCGATCTCTCAACGAGGAGAACAGCGCCACCGAGTCAAAGGTCGCCAGCATCACCAACTCTCCGCGGGACTGGAGGACAGTGTCCTACTCCTGTCACCCTGGAGACGAGGGCAAGGACAACGACAGAGACGGCAAGGACCGACACCGGAAAGCCAAAGAGGTAGAGACACGTTTTATTTTTTTCAACGTGGCATAAATAGAACGTGAAGCACAGATTTGCTACATGGAATAATTAAAGAGAGCAGACGCAATACAGCACATAAAAGAGACATAAAAGAGACATAAGTGTTTATACAGAGAGAGACGGAGGCTGTAAGCGAGAGCAGGAAGTCTTCTTTCACTTTGTGTCGAGGGCGAATGCAACGTTTAATTACGTAGCAGGGAAGTCGCAGCACGAGTCCTTCACAAAGGTTCTGTGTCAGAGAGAAAGACCTGGTGCATTAAAGCTGCAGTAGGCAGGATGGATCGTTGGTGGTTGAGTTTCATCTGCTGGATGTTTTGTGATCTTTGTCTCATCAGACGAGCACAGACAAACACGCTCGTTTCATCAGATCGGAGCAAATTCACCATATTTGAAAGGCACCAAAATAAAGATTTGGCATCGTTGAGGTAAATTTACCACCAGGAAATGTGTTAAATCCGATTAATCGATAATTAATCGTCAACTATTTTGATAATCGATTTATCAGATGAATCAACCAGTGTCTGTGATTTTTCATCTTATTAAATGTGGATATTTTCTGGTTTCTTTGCTCCATATTAACAAAGAAATCCTTAAAAGTGAATCATTTTGAATCGAGAACATCGTCATTTCCACATTTTTCAACATTTTCTGACATTTTTTGGACTAAACCAGTACTCGATTAATCGATTATGAAAGCCCTGAAAGACTTGCATACACTCTTTTTTGTGAGAGTTATATTTAGGTGTAATTTTATCACTTTAACATGTATACTGTTTTGAAATAACAACATTTTCACATTTCAGTGTAACGTATTTAGTGTGACCACTTCTTAAACCTGGGGTAGAGCCATAATTAATGTTACTGGTTCGATTATTTCATGATGTGTATTCGGGTGTATTCTAGACAATCTTCATCATTACACATGTTGTATGAGTTAAACTTATACTATATACAATCGTCTTTCAGTCACGTCCAAATGTCAATAATCAGAGAATTTGAAAGACTTTAAAACAACAACAAGACTGATGGAGACTTTTCACAGCCCTGTGTTTTTATTTAATTTTTTAAGGTTCATTGTGTTTCTAATCACATCAGCAGAGAACAGCACAAACAACCTTCACACAAGTGTCATTGTCCATCACTTCCACTATTTATAATGACACGCTTTATGATCATCAGTGTTTTCTTTAGTGGGGAATTTCCACTTTAAAAACAGCAGCATATTAAGTCACCATTTGATTCTCTATCTGTTTGACCTTGTTCTTGTTTGGGTATGGTATCATTAAAAGCTGCAGTGTGTTTTCATCATTGTGCAAAATAAATAAACATCAAATAATAGACGGGTGAGGGTGCCAGCATAGAAGACAAGCAGAGCAGCTTATTATTATTGTTCCGCTTTAGTCATTAGTTATTGTATATCAGAGGATATCGGAGGCGACGTTGTGTGATAAAACCTTGGTAATTACCATAATGTAAAGTCAGTTTAGTTTAGATATCTTCATTTTGTTGTAATGTTGAAATACCTCATATTTCTCTATGTTATTGATTATCTTGTCTTTATTTGTACTTTATTTTAATTTATCCAAATACATAGATTAACTCATTCACTCTGTATTCATGATATGAACGGCAGCAAAGTTCACACGTGTGGTGTCATAGTGTGTCATATAACAATGTACGGAGCAACCTTTGTGGATTTATCACCTCGGTTCAATCTCAGGAGAACGTCTGAACTTCAGAGTGAGTCTGACAGCAACTTATGACGGAGACACGAGGTAGAGTTTGTCCGGTCAGCGCAGGCATTTAGACGACAATCAGTCTGTGAGGTTGTGAACGTTGTGTGGCTCAATTTGTTTCAGTGTAAATGTCATGAAATGTCACCACCACTGAGATTAGTCCAGAGTGACCTTGTGTCAGATTAGTGGAGACAGAAATCTGATTCTAGCCACTAAATCCTGAGAATTTAGCACGTGTCTCGCGTCATGGCTTGTTGCTCGTGTCTTGCGTCGTGTCTCGCTTTCCGTGTGTCAGTTCATGGTTGTAATTAACTCTAAATTCACTAGAGACCAGAGTAAAGTGGACCTACGGAGCCTCTATAGCTGCTAAACGTTCACTCTCCTCTGTTTACAACTGTTTTCCAGGTGAGTGACATTTCACAACTCAAGCTTCATGGCTGCAGTTTGTTAAATTATGTAAAAGTTAAATCCTTCAGTGAAAATCTGTGTTAAATAGTTCTATATTCTGAGAGCTAGCTAGCTAGTCTGTTAGCTCGGGTCTCAGTGCTCAGACAGTAAATCTAGAGGAAAACAGACAGGAAGTTAGCCAAATGTTAGCCAACCGTTAGCAAAAAGAATATTTAATAGCCACCAGTTACTGTATAGTTCTTCTTTATTAACATATCCATTAACATATAAAATTGAAAGTAGTAAACTACAGGGGTGGAAATCTTTAGGCACCTCACGATTCCATTATGATTCTTGATGATTATGTCATTGCGTCTTGTAAAACAGTGTAAATACAACATATTTCACTGGAAACCAAGAAAAGAAACACAAATCTAAATCTTTTGCAGTGAAAATAGCATACTTGATAGAAGCAGGTTGGATTTTACACAACATCTTTGCTGAAACTCACGAGGTAACACGCGGGTTACACCAGAGATCTCTTACTTGTGGCCCCCGGGCCACATGCAGCCTTCCGCTGGATTTCATTCGGCCCACTACTTAATATCAACTTATAATGAGTTATTTCGATATATCTTTTTTTATTATGAGCTATATATTGTTCCATATATTGTTCCAACACCTTTATTTTGATATTGTTTGAAATATCGTCACTAACATTGTTTTTGAGATATAATATTAAGATCCTATCGCCCACCCCCTACTGAGTAGTCACATTTCCAAAAAGTTTGCTTTTTTTAAAACACTGTTTTTATTATTTTATTTGTCTAATTATCTCTGTTTCATAGTCGTTTAAGAGAGAAAATATACGGAAATAGATTATTTTTCCCCACCTCCTGTAAACTGTACAGTCAACGGATAATTAGCTGAAAAAGTGCATAAAGACATTTTCATAGCAGACACTTTGATGCATGACAACAGTAGGAAAAGCAGCGTTGTAAATAATAAATGAAAGAATGGCTGAATTCCATTCAGTTTCAAGGTCATGGTATAGTTTATTGCACGTTCCCTGAAACACACGCGGTACACGTGGTTCACTTCATCATGTCCTCTGTTTTCCACACGTAATTCACTTCACTCTAGAGTATGGTGACAACATGAATGAGGGTTACATACAGAGTTTGGTCTCAACAGAGCCTGAGTGACAGGTAAACAGAGTTGAGTATGAAGGTAATTACAATTTTGATGATAGCACCAAAACGCGACTCTGTAATTGCACATAATGTGTCATTAAAGTGTTGTGTAACGCGTAAACAAGCTGGAGGCAGCAACAGTGATGCTGGGCACACGTTTTTAATGCTAAGTTATCTTACCGTACAAATGTGTTTGTTTGGGAGGCGATGTCTCTGTCGCTCCATATAAAACCTGTAATTTCCCAAAAGTCACTGAGTGTGTTGGTGAAAACCAAGTCATGAAGTCCAGGGAACTCCCTGTAGACCTTCAGGCTGAAATTGTGTCGAGTCATAGATCAGGGCAAAGGTATAAAACCATTAATAATGTCTGAGTGTTCTCAGGAGCACAGTGGCCTCCATAATTGTGAAATGGAACAAGTTTGGATTGAACAGAAATCTTTCTGAAGCCACTTCAGTGACGTCTCCACTGCTTCAGGTGATTGTTGTTCTGGAACTGTCAGCCATAAACTCTGCAGCAGGTTTTACTGAGATTAACATACTCTAGGAAAAGTCTGTTGAGGATCTCGGCTAAATCCAGGACTCAGGCCAAATACAAATATGTGTATGTGTCAGGGCTGTGCACTATGTAGCCTAAAGTATTGGGACGCATGACCATTACACCAACATGGGACTGTAATGACGTATTCAAATACATATACCGGACTGTAATATGGAGTTGGATTCCACACTTCTTGGAAGACTTTTCTCAAGATTTTAAAGTGTTTCTATGTGAATTTGTGCCTGTTCATTCTGTAAATCAGTGGTTCCCAAACTTTTCACAGTACTCCTTCTTTTTAAAAAGAAATCTACTGCAATGTTTGGCTGAATTTTTGAATTTGACTTTTATATGTCAGTTTCAAAATGCATCAAGGCTTTTTGCAAAATCATGTTTTTTTTGTGTTGCTTTGATTTTTGTCTTTACGTACCCCCTACATCCCTTTGCGTACTCCTAGGGGTACATGTACCCCAGTTTGGGAATCACTGTTGTAGAGCATTTATGAGTTCAGGCATTGATGTTGGACGAGAAGTTCTGGCTTACAATCTCTGTTCCACTTCATCCCAAAGGTGCTCCATGGGGTTGAGGTCAGGGATCTGTGCGAGGCCTTTATGGTTCTTGCTTTGTGCGCTGGGATGGGACACAGTCATGATGGAATAGAAAAACGGACCTTCCTTTAAGCTCTTGCCACAAAGTTGGAAGCACAGCATTGTCCGAAATGTCTTGGTATGCTGAAATGTTAAGATTGTCCTTCATTGGAGATAAAGGGCCTTGAGACCCTGATTGAAACACCAGCATTCAAAACTTGACGACAAACACCTTTGTGCATCTTGTCCTTAGAAATGAATGTAGTGTGTCTGCAAGATGGTGTTGATGTGTGAGACTCACATATCATCCATCATGGCAATGTGATCTCCTTTTCTGGTTATTTACGCAAAATTAACCAGCATGATGTCTTTGGCCTCAGAGACACTTCCCATCCATTGCAATGAAGCTCCAGAGGAACTGCTCGACAGAAGGACAGAAGTCGACTGGCTGATGCAAACCTTTCAGCGAGTTAATTGAGACGACTCAGGCGATAATTGCTGCTTCTACAAAGATGTTAATTAAAGCTCTGAATATGTAAATGAGCATTTTTCAGCTCACAGAGACACAGGAGCTGCTGGTCTTTTGGTAAATTTGTGTCACTGTCGTCAATCTGAGTGAAGGATTTCAAACACTGAAATCACAAAATTTGGGACTGAGCATGTGTGGAAAGGGTGCAGTCACCTCGCACTTTCAAGACGCCTGACCAACATAGATGAAAATGTACGTAATTGGATAAACCCACAACCAATCAGACCATTGATGCGGATGACGTATGTAGAGCGACACAAACAAACGTTGCTGGTTGTCGTTTTCTTGGAGCGATGACTGTAAGGGAATCTAACGAGGAACTCAGTGGAGCAAGTCACTTCAAATGGAAACAAACGACAGCTGCTCTTTGGTGGTTGCCATGTTGGCTGTATAAAAAAGCTGCTAGATCAGTGTTTGTCAATCGTTTTTAGGAGATTCTGAAGTTGGCCAAAACGATTTTTGGTGCCTTTGGTGGACTATGTGAGGAAACCAGAAGTAAACCCAGGTACTCATTCAGACCAGGTCGTAAACCCAGGTCTTTTTGTTGTCAGGCAACAGTGCTAGCCACTCGTCCACCGTGTGAGTAAAGCTTTGATTCACGCAGCTCCTACTGACTCTTTTTCTTACTCCCTCTGTTCATCACGCTGACTCATACACACAAATGCACATACCCACACACAGAGACTCTGACATCAGACACATCTGTACATTCAGATCCTTTAAAAACACAATTTTGTTCTTAGGAACAGACATGATGTCAGTGTGTATTTGAATAAAGGGGGACCGAGGCCAGTTATGATCTCATGTGGTCACAGGAGACGCATCACGGATGTGTTATAATGCCAGATGAGACTTAGGTCTATACACATATGGTTTGATCACTGAGGACAGAGGTTAATACCAGGGGCCATAAACGTGTCGGATTCAGATTGTCCTTGAGAATTATGTATATTTAATGGAGCAAAACCACCTCTGCCAGTGTGTTTCTCATCCAGTGGAACCGGCTTTTAATGGTTCAGCAAACACCGACTCGGTCCCAGACGTACAATCTTGACCCGTAGTCGGAAATCTGGCAATGTGCAAAACGAGGCAGACAGATAGAGACTTGCAGACTCGTCCTGAAGCAGCGGGCGGCGTGTTGGGCAGGAGGTCAAGAGTTCGAAAGACACGTGTACGAATGAAATGGCCTGGGATTCACGAAGGTAACAGATGGTGGGAAAGCTGAGACGGAATCACAAATGACACTCTGGCAGGTGAAGGAATGGGAGGCGTGTGTGTGTGTGTGTGTGTGTGTGTGTGTGTGTGTGTGTGTGTGTGTGTGAGAGAGAGGACCATGAAGGTCAGGAGGGAGTGAACGGCGGAAACACAAGGTTAGACCATGTTAGTGCAGGAAAAAGGGCAAATAAGTGGGTGAGACTAACCTCTCTGTGACCAGAAAATGATATTTCTGTTCATTTCTCTTCCAATCTGCTCACACTGGTGTCCTTCAGTGAGCAAGTACATTTTATTTGTAAAGCACCTTTCACAATAAAAGTAGAATATAATAACGAGAACAACCAAATTACAGAACAGTCACACAACACATAAAACAGACAATCCTATAAACCCTCGTTCAACTAAAAGCTTATTAAAAAAGTCATAAACATTCAGATAATATGATGTTTATAGACAGATATGTAACATTTCTGCATTCAAATATCTAAAAATGACTAGACTATGTTTTATATTTTGTTTGATACAGGTCCACGAGTCTTTAAATGTATAGAATGACGTATTTATATTGAGGGTAATGGACTGTTTTTAATGACGTCTGCAGGACGAACATCAGATAAATACACATGACATTCGATCTTTCTCACAAATCGTTCAGCTCTAATACGCAAACATTTGCCTCATCAGTACCTGCCAATATGCTTTCCTCTAAAACTTGCCATTTAAAGGCCAAAATGACAAAATAAGACACTTAATTGAAGCTATTACTGAAAAGTGTGTAAGTTTTTTTTATATATACATATAGTAAATTCACTCCATTGTTGTCTGTGGATCCCCGCGAGGACCAAAAAATGTATAAACCATAGAGAACCAAGCTGAGGGTAAATGGGAGGGTAATGCAGTAAGTGTGTTCCAGGTATTCCTCATGTTATGGGGACCTGAATCTGTTTACACCGTCACATTTTGGGGACTTGTCTTCAATGTGAGGACAAAAATCAAGTCCCCAAAACGTAAATGATTCCATTTTAAGATGACAACATGTTGTATGGTTAGGGTTAGGTCAGGGTTAGGTCAGGGTTAAGGTTAAAAAAATTAATGTAAGTCAATGTAATGTGGAAACCACACTGTCTGTGTGTTAAGGGAGGAGTAAACACAGTGTTTGTTTTTCATGTGAATATATAATAAGTCCCATGAGGACAAAGGATGGACTTCAACATGAGAACACTTAGAGTTTGTATAAACAAAGCATTATGGACTGCACATGTGTTTTATTCTTGCCCTAGTTTATAATTTCAGTTTATTGTGTTGAGCTTTATTCTCAATAGTTTACCAGAAATGGAGGAAAAGAAGAATGAGTGCAACATAGTTAGTGTTCAGTGGAGACAGAGTTTAATTAGTGGTGTGTAAAAAGAATGCTGCTTTTATTACGTAAGTGATGCGAGAGAACATCAGTCCAAACCCTTTCTTATTGGTTTTTATTCAAATGTTGTTGCAAAAAGTCATCATTTATTTATTCAAGCTGGTCGCTGCACTCACTCGGCTTTTATTTCAAGGGTTTACAGAGTAAGAAATGAGATCCTCGGCTGTTGTAGTAGATGGATTTACAGTATTTACTCTCTGCTGATGCTCTGAGTGTTTGCAGATCTTTATTTATTAATGTCTCTCCAGACGTAAAGGTTAATGACGTGAAAATGTGTTTCTGAAACAAAGCCATTAAGTGTGTGCCATTGATAAACAACACGTCCGCTGTTGTAAATCGACATTTAAACCGCCTCTTTTTGACCGGAAACTCACATTTGTGTCACTGTGTAAAGCACTCGCTCTGCTGCACCAAATCCCATAGAGAAAATCAGCGATTTTACATCACAGCATAGAAGAGTTGTTGATCCACTGCTGCCTCCTTCGATAAGTTCTCACAGGTTTTTGTGTGATTTCAGCTTTTAAAATCTTTCATTGTGATTCACTTTAGAGACACAAACTTACCAAATAAGGCAGCAGTAAAACAGCAGTGTGGTCTATATTGTATAATCTATAATCTGTTTCAGGGACGCATAAGGAACATTTAAAACAAAGGCTGTGGAGGACTTTAATGATTTCACTGCTACATTAAATGTAAGACAGGGAGGAGCGAGGCTATTTAAAGCTATTTAAAGCTTTATAGACAAGTAGACACAGTATTGACAAAGTCTGTGCAGTGTCTTCAGCAGCCGGTTAATGGGATCCATCGTCTTTGTTTTAGTTAAGACTCTAAAAGACTCTGACACTGTCTGACACTTACTGGGGGGAAACCTTTTATAAATGTGTGAATGAGTTTAGTCCAGATGTGTGTGAGTGAAAATGGGACTTTTGCAACATTCTGTATATATAAGACGTTCTCCCAGTTGAGCTCAGGTCTCCAAGAGTTTCTTTCCTGACTGAATGACCCAGACGTTTGAATTTGTTTGAATTTTGGGAAATGTCGAAACAGTTCACACCTTCATTTGGTTTGGTCCACTTTCATGCTGTCCTTTTGTAAGTGGACCAGGTAATTTTGCAGCCGAATATTTTATAATATTGACGCATGCTTGAGTCACCCACAGCATCGAGTTCCTCGACTCACGCCACAGCGAGAAGGACGGTATCATCTGCATATCTAAAATTGTTGACCTTGACACCGTTGATCACCTTCACTTCAGTCTTCGAGGTTGAGCTGAGATTGGCACCGCACCAAATGTGACCTCACGTGGAGGATAGAGCAGGAGAAGATGGATGGATGGATACTGGAAAGCAGAGAAATAAAGCTTTGCCGCTTTGCAATCGCAGACGAGATTCAGCAGCACGTTTGTGACGTCAGCTTCTCAGTACCGTGATTCCTAAACGATATGGAAAGTGAACGTTGTCTTGGAAAAAAAGGAAGCAGAAGAACTCACTCATTGAACATGAGCGACATGACGCACTTTCCTAATTTACTGTAGGTGAAAGTCTGTGGTTTTGTAGCTAATTATAAAGAAGCAAACAGTAAAGTTGGACACGTTACAGTCCATTCATCAGCTCAAAGCTCCACAGAAGACAACGCGCTGCCCTGAATGGAGGAAATAATTTAATGTGAACATAAATCAAATGAGCTGTAGAGTTTAACTGTAGTTTTGTGAAGTCGCTCAGTGTTTTTTTTTACTCTGTGACAAGGGAGTTAACTCATCTTATTGGCTCATTGATTTAATGATCATTTTATGGTTGGTCTTGCCGTTTAGTGTCCTCGCTTAGACTTTGTCAGCGTGGCAGAAACACGCTGGGATTAGTAACTCAGAAAAGAAGAGGGGATGATGAGAGTTTGGACTCGAGAGACACAGTTACCTCTTCTGCCCTCCAACTTTGCAACTGCAGAAATAAATTAATCAGCAACTCATTTAATAATTGATTTATTGGTTTGAATGATTTCTTTGTTCTATGGAGCAAAAAAAACAGAAAATATTCACATTTAAGAAACTGTGGACCAAAGAAGACATTTGAGAACATCATCATTTCAAGATTTCACAAACATAGATCAATATCTTTCAGGGTCTGTTTCTGCGAGATTTTTTGTCGTTTTTTTCAGGGGGAAAAAAAAAATCTCATAAAAACTGACCCGAAAAAGAATCTAAAAAAAAAAAACAGCCCTGAAAAAAATCTTGGAGAAAAAGACCGAAAAAAAAATCTCGTAAAAACAGGATTCGTATAAGTGTTTCGCATTTTGTAAATTTGTTTTCTTGAATGTAAATTAGTTTTAGCATTTGTTCATTTTGTTTGTGGATTGGTAAAAGTGTAAAAGAGTAATTCATATATCATGAGACTCCACCTTCATTGCAGATGACGATAATAAACCATTTTTCCAACTTCATCCATGAAAACCCTCTCTCTGCAAAGTGAAAGACAGTTGAAGCTTTGAGTCTCTTGATCATTAAGCTGATTGTGTGATTCACTCTATTTCCCCCCAAACACTTAGACAAGCAGAGCTCAGGGGCATAAAATGTGTTTGTGTCTGTGCAGAAACACTGAGGCGACGCTGAGGCACGAGATAAAGCAGCAGAAACAAGCGTCTTATGAGTCTTATGAACCTACAATTTATTTTATTTATCACACACAGTCTTACCTGTCAACATTACACTCTGGGGACGAGGAGATAATGATGCAGCCAGGGAAAAGAAAGCCAAGAAGGACTTGGAGTGGTAAAGGGATTTTTTTTGCCACACAGACAGCAGCCGTCACCAGGAATCAACGTGAGACACGGAGGTTTGGTTCAACCTCACTGAAAACACATTTCTGCCACTTAAAGGTCCAGTATGTAAAATGGAAAATGTAGGTGGAATTATTTTTCATTTGGCAAATTATACTTCACCTGATTTAATACATTAGAAATTACATTTTTAAAAACATGGTCACTGAAATTCTTAAACTTAAGCTCATTCGCGTGGACCAAAGCCCATGCAGAAAACCAGTGATTTTACATCACAGCTCACAGGAGTTGTTGATCCACGGCTGCCTCAAATCAGTGATGTGTTATTTTGTGACTTCAGTGTTTGAAATCCATCGCCCTGATTTACCTTAATGACACAAAGTGACCACACGGGGCAGCGGTAGAACAGCAGCTCGTGTGTCCCGTAAGCTAAAAATGTTCTTTTTCTCAATGGGCTTAGGTGTAGGTAAAAAATATATGATAAACTTACACTTGTAAACTTACACTCATAATGATTTCTTTGTTATATGGAGGAAAATATTAACTTTTAAGGTGCTGAAAAATCTGAGATTGTGTTTTTATTGTATTTAAAAAACAACAACAGGCAGATAGTAGTCTAGGGTCTATAGATCTGAAAAGTGCAATTTCCTGCCAAAATGGCATTGTTGTGGCTTCCTGTCCAAATGGCGTTGTTGTGGCTTCCTGTCAAAATGGCGTTGTTATGGCTTCCTGTCAAAATGGCGTTGTTGTGGATTCCTGCCAAAATGGCGTTGTTGTGGCTTCCTGCCAAAATGGCATTGTTATGGCTTCCTGCCAAAATGGCGTTGTTGTGGATTCCTGCCGAAATGGCGTTGTTTTGGAATCCGAGCGCTGCATGATGGGACTGTGTGACGTCCACCGACCGCCGTAGCTCTGTTTGACGTGAATGGTGAGTGATTTGTGACTCCTCATGAGTCATGATGAATGTATTGCTCTGGTAAACGGCTGCATGACTCAGCAGTTTCTCGGCACAGCCATCAATTCACACATAGTGCTGACTCAGAATGAACCTGAGTGTCACTGTACACAAACATGCACTGTCTCACTCACTCACCGTGCCTGCTGCTATTGACAGCAGCTGTTTGTAAAGTACCACGGGATTAATACGATCAATACTCAAGTCTTGGGGAATGTTTTATTCTTCATTTTGTGTTTGCAGCTCAGGGAGGAGGGAGATTATAATTCATGTGCCGTGAGTGCACACAGCTCCCTGGACTCTCATATTAAGGCAGCACACTTCATATCGGATATCGGAGTAAATAAGATCGTAAATTGTTTTTTCTTCGCTGTGAATTTTTTAAAACGGTAAATTGATTTCTGCACATAAACTCCAGGCCAGTTCACCTCATCTACAGCACTAATATGTTTGTTTATTACGCAGATGCTCGGCCGCTACACCCGGACAGAAATGGACTCAAATAAACACAACACAACAAAGTGTAGAACATAAACAGCAACATAAAGTCATGTAATGTTGGACTGCAATGATTAAATGATTAATAATAGATGAATTTATTCGTCCAGTGATCAATTTGAGTCTTTTTTTCAGAGCATTAACACAAGTTCACTAATTTTTTCAGCTTCTTAAATATGAATATATTCTGGTTTCTTTGCTTCATATAACATTAAAACTGTGGACAAAACAGGATATTTGAGAACATCATTTCCATGTTTGACAAACGCTGATCAACATTTTTCAACAGCTTCTTAAATGAGAATATTTTCAATGTTTTCAACAAAGAAAAATTATTAAAACTGTATAATTTTAGTTTGTGGATGAAAAAGGACATTTGAGAAAAACCATTATTTCAAGGTTTGACAAACACTGATCAAAATGTTTCAATATTTTCTGACATTTTATGGCCCAAACTACCAATCCATTCATCGAGAAAATAATGGACGGATTAAATGTTTATGAAAATACATGTTAGCTCTGCAACAATTACTTGGCTATTGAATATTAATTGTTTACTAAAATCATCCTCAAATATTTTATAAATGATCAAGTATGACTTTTTTGTCCATCGTCCAAAATCGGACAAAAATGTCATAGTATATTATGTCATCCCAAATTGAATAAAAAAGTCATAATATAGTATGTCGTCCAAAATCGTTCAAAAAAGTCATAGTATAGTATGTCGTTCAAAATCTGACAAAAAAGTCATAGTATAGCATGTCTTCCAAAATTGGACAAAACAGTCATACTATAGTATGTCGTCCAAAATTGGTCAAAAAAGTCATACTTTAGTATGTCGTCCAAAATCTGTCAAAAAAGTCATAGTATAGCATGTTGTCCAAAATCGGGCAAAAAGTCATAGTATAGTATGTGGTTCAAAATCTGACAAAAAAGTCATAGTATAGCATGTCTTCCAAAATCAGTCAAAAAAGTCATAGTATAGTATGTCGTCCAAAATTGGACAAAAAGGGTATAGTATAGTATGTTGTCCAAAATCAGTCAAAAAAGTCATAGTATAGTATGTCGTCCAAAATCGGACAAAAAAGTCATAATATAGTATATCGTCCAAAATTGGTCAAGAATCATAGTATAGCATGTCATCCAAAATTGGACAAAAAGGGTATAGTATAGTATGTTGTCCAAAATCAGTCAAAAAAGTCATAGTATAGTATGTCGTCCAAAATCGGTCAAAAAAGTCATACTTTAGTATGTCGTCCAAAATCAGTCAAAAAAGTCATAGTATAGCATGTCGTCCAAAATCGGTCAAAAAAGTCATAGTATAGTATGTCGTCCAAAATCGGACAAAAAAGTCAACATTAGTATGTCGTCCAAAATCAGTCAAAAAAGTCATAGTATAGTATGTCGTCCAAAATCAGTCAAAAAAGTCATAGTATAGTATGTCGTTTAAAATCGGACAAAAAAGTCATACTTTAGTATGTCGTCCAAAATCAGTCAAAAAAGTCATAGTATAGTATGTCATCCAAAATCGGACAAAAATGTCATACTTTAGTATGTCTTCCAATATTTGACAAAAAAGTCATAGTATAGCATGGCATCCAGAATGCCACCATGTGTTACTTATTTGTCAATGATGGGATTTGAACCAGGTTCCACCAAGGGAGGCTGGCACTCAAAAGGTAGTGTGCTAGACCACTCGGCCAACTGACCAAGTATATAAGCTGTCGAGAGTCATACTTTAGTATGTTGTTCAAAATCGGACAAAAAAGTCATAGTATAGTATGTCGTCCAAAATTGGTCAAAAAAGTCATAGTAAAGTATGTCGTCCAAAATCGGACAAAAAAGTCATAGTATAGTATGTCGTCCAAAATTGGTCAAAAAAGTCATAGTATAGTATGTCGTCCAAAATCGGACTAAAAAGTCATACTTTAGTATGTCGTCCAAAATTGGTCAAAACGTCATAGTATAGCATGTTGTCCAAAATCGGTCAAAAAAGTCATAGTATAGTATGTCGTCCAAAATTGGTCAAAAAAGTCATAGTATAGTATGTCGTCCAAAATCGGTCAAAAAAGTCATAGTATAGTATGTCGTCCAAAATCGGTCAAAAAAGTCATAGTATAGTATGTCGTCCAAAATTGGTCAAAAAAGTCATAGTATAGTATGTCGTCCAAAATCAGACAAAAAAGTCATAGTATAGTATGTCGTCCAAAATCGGACAAAAAAGTCATACTTTAGTATGTCGTCCAAAATCAGTCAAAAAAGTCATAGTATAGCATGTCGTCCAAAATTGGTCAAAAAAGTCATAGTATAGTATGTCGTCCAAAATTGGTCTTAAAAGTCATAGTATAGTATGTCGTCCAAAATCGGTCAAAAAAGTCATAGTATAGTATGTCGTCCAAAATTGGTCAAAAAAGTCGTAGTATAGTATGTCGTCCAAAATCAGTCAAAAAAGGCATAGTATAGTTTGTCGTTTAAAATCGGACAAAAAAGTCAATATTAGTATGTCGTCCAAAATCAGTCAAAAAAGTCGTAGTATAGTATGTCGTCCAAAATCGGTCAAAAAAGTCATAGTATAGTATGTCGTCCAAAATCAGTCAAAAAAGTCATAGTATAGTATGTCGTTTAAAATCGGACAAAAAAGTCATACTTTAGTATGTCGTCCAAAATCAGTCAAAAAAGTCATAGTATAGTATGCCATCCAAAATCGGACAAAAATGTCATACTTTAGTATGTCTTCCAATATTTGACAAAAAAGTCATAGTATAGCATGGCATCCAGAATGCCACCATGTGTTACTTATTTGTCAATGATGGGATTTGAACCAGGTTCCACCAAGGGAGGCTGGCACTCAAAAGGTAGTGTGCTAGACCACTCGGCCAACTGAACGAGTATATAAGCTGTCGAGAGTCATACTTTAGTATTTTGTTCAAAATCGGACAAAAAAGTCATAGTATAGTATGTCGTCCAAAATTGGTCAAAAAAGTCATAGTAAAGTATGTCGTCCAAAATCGGACAAAAAAGTCATAGTATAGTATGTCGTCCAAAATTGGTCAAAAAAGTCATAGTATAGTATGTCGTCCAAAATCGGACTAAAAAGTCATACTTTAGTATGTCGTCCAAAATTGGTCAAAACGTCATAGTATAGCATGTCGTCCAAAATCGGTCAAAAAAGTCATAGTATAGTATGTCGTCCAAAATTGGTCAAAAAAGTCATAGTATAGTATGTCGTCCAAAATCGGTCAAAAAAGTCATAGTATAGTATGTCGTCCAAAATCGGTCAAAAAAGTCATAGTATAGTATGTCGTCCAAAATTGGTCAAAAAAGTCATAGTATAGTATGTCGTCCAAAATCAGACAAAAAAGTCATACTTTAGTATGTCGTCCAAAATTGGTCAAAACGTCATAGTATAGCATGTCGTCCAAAATCAGTCAAAAAAGTCATAGTATAGCATGTCGTCCAAAATTGGTCAAAAAAGTCATAGTATAGTATGTCGTCCAAAATTGGTCTTAAAAGTCATCGTATAGTATGTCGTCCAAAATCGGTCAAAAAAGTCATAGTATAGTATGTCGTCCAAAATCGGTCAAAAAAGTCATAGTATAGTATGTCGTCCAAAATCGGACAAAAATGTCATACTTTAGTATGTCTTCCAATATTTGACAGAAATGTCATAGTATAGTATGGCATCCAGAATGCCACCATGTGTTACTTATTTGTCAATGATGGGATTTGAACCAGGTTCCACCAAGGGAGGCTGGCACTCAAAAGGTAGTGTGATAGACCACTCGGCCAACTGAAAGAGTGTATAAGCTGTCGAGAGTCATACTTTAGTATGTTGTTCAAAATCGGACAAAAAAGTCATACTTTAGTATGTCGTCCAAAATCGGTCAAAAAAGTCATAGTATAGCATGTCGTCCAAAATCGGTCAAAAAAGTCATAGTATAGCATGTCGTCCAAAATCGGTCAAAAAAGTCATAGTATAGCATGTCGTCCAAAATCGGACAAAAAAGTCATAGTATAGTATGTCGTCCAAAATCGGTCAAAAAAGTCATAGTATAGTATGTCGTCCAAAATTGGTCAAAAAAGTCATAGTATAGTATGTCGTCCAAAATCGGTCAAAAACGTCATAGTATAGCATGTCGTCCAAAATCGGTCAAAAAAGTCATAGTATAGTATGTCGTCCAAAATTGGTCAAAAAGTCATAGTATAGTATGTCGTCCAAAATCGGTCGTCCAAAATTGGTCAAAAAAGTCATAGTATAGTATGTCGTCCAAAATTGGTCAAAAAAGTCATAGTATAGTATGTCGTCCAAAATCGGTCAAAAAAGTCATAGTATAGTATGTCGTTCAAAATCGGACAAAAAGTCATACTTTAGTATGTCGTCCAAAATCAGTCAAAAAAGTCATAGTATAGTATGTCGTCCAAAATCAGTCAAAAAAGTCATAGTATAGTATGTCGTTCAAAATCAGTCAAAAAAGTCATACTTTAGTATGTCGTCCAAAATCAGTCAAAAAAGTCATAGTATAGTATGTCATCCAAAATCGGACAAAAATGTCATACTTTAGTATGTCTTCCAATATTTGACAGAAATGTCATAGTATAGCATGGCATCCAGAATGCCACCATGTGTTACTTATTTGTCAATGATGGGATTTGAACCAGGTTCCACCAAGGGAGGCTGGCACTCAAAAGGTAGTGTGATAGACCACTCGGCCAACTGAAAGAGTATATAAACTCTCGAGAGTCATACTTTAGTATGTCGTCCAAAATTGGTCCAAAAAGTCATAGTATAGTATGTCGTCCAAAATCAGACAAAAAAGTCATAGTATAGTATGTCGTCCAAAATTGGTCAAAAATCATAGTATAGTATGTCGTCCAAAATCGGACAAAAAAGTCATAGTATAGTATGTCGTCCAAAATCAGTCAAAAAAGTCATAGTATAGCATGTCGTCCAAAATCGGACAAAATGTCATACTTTAGTATGTCTTCCAATATTTGACAGAAATGTCATAGTATAGCATGGCATCCAGAATGCCACCATGTGTTACTTATTTGTCAATGATGGGATTTGAACCAGGTTCCACCAAGGGAGGCTGGCACCCAAAAGGTAGTGTGATAGACCACTCGGCCAACTGAAAGAGTACATAAACTGTCGAGAGTCATACTTTAGTATGTTGTCTAAAATCAGTCAAAAAAGTCATAGTATAGTATGTCGTCCAAAATTGGACAAAAAGGGTATAGTATAGTATGTTGTCCAAAATCAGTCAAAAAAGTCATAGTATAGTATGTCGTCCAAAATCGGACAAAAAAGTCATACTTTAGTATGTCGTCCAAAATTGGTCAAAAAAGTCATACTTTAGTATGTCGTCCAAAATCAGTCAAAAAAGTCATAGTATAGCATGTCGTCCAAAATCAGACAAAAAAGTCATAGTATAGTATATCGTCCAAAATTGGTCAAGAATCATAGTATAGCATGTCATCCAAAATTGGACAAAAAGGGTATAGTATAGTATGTTGTCCAAAATCAGTCAAAAAAGTCATAGTATAGTATGTCGTCCAAAATCAGTCAAAAAAGTCATAGTATAGTATGTCGTCCAAAATCGGACAAAAAAGTCATACTTTAGTATGTCGTCCAAAATTGGTCAAAAAAGTCATAGTATAGTATGTCGTCCAAAATCGGTCAAAAAGTCATAGTATAGTATGTCGTCCAAAATTGGTCAAAAAAGTCATAGTATAGTATGTCGTCCAAAATCGGTCAAAAAAGTCATAGTATAGTATGTCGTCCAAATTCGGACAAAAAAGTCATAGTATAGTATGTCGTCCAAAATCAGTCAAAAAAGTCATAGTATAGTATATCGTCCAAAATTGGTCAAAAAAGTCATAGTATAGTATGTCGTCCAAAATCGGTCAAAAAAGTCATAGTATAGTATGTCGTCCAAAATCGGTCAAAAAAGTCATGGTATAGTATGTCGTCCAAAATTAGACAAAAAAGTCATAGTATAGTATGTCGTCCAAAATTGGTCAAAAATCATAGTATAGTATGTCGTCCAAAATCGGACAAAAAAGTCATAGTATAGTATGTCGTTCAAAATCGGACAAAAAAGTCATACTTTAGTATGTCGTCCAAAATCAGTCAAAAAAGTCATAGTATAGTATGTCGTTCAAAATCGGACATAAAAGTCATACTTTAGTATGTCGTCCAAAATCAGTCAAAAAAGTCATACTTTAGCATGTCGTCCAAAATCGGACAAAATGTCATACTTTAGTATGTCTTCCAATATTTGACAGAAATGTCATAGTATAGCATGGCATCCAGAATGCCACCATGTGTTACTTATTTGTCAATGATGGGATTTGAACCAGGTTCCACCAAGGTAGGCTGGCACCCAAAAGGTAGTGTGATAGACCACTCGGCCAACTGAAAGAGTACATAAACTGTCGAGAGTCATACTTTAGTATGTTGTCTAAAATCAGTCAAAAAAGTCATAGTATAGTATGTCGTCCAAAATCGGACAAAAAAGTCATAGTATAGTATGTCGTTCAAAATCGGACAAAAAAGTCATAGTATAGCATGTCATCCAAAATTGGACAAAAAGGGTATAGTATAGTATGTTGTCCAAAATCAGTCAAAAAAGTCATAGTATAGTATGTCGTCCAAAATCAGTCAAAAAAGTCATAGTATAGTATGTCGTCCAAAATCGGACAAAAAAGTCATAGTGTAGTATGTCGTCCAAAATCAGTCAAAAAAATCATAGTATAGTATGTCGTCCAAAATCGGTCAAAAAAGTCATAGTATAGTATGTCGTCCAAAATCGGTCAAAAAAGTCATAGTATAGTATGTCTTCCAAAATCGGACAAAAAAGTCATACTTTAGTATGTCGTCCAAAATCAGTCAAAAAAGTCATAGTATAGTATATCTTCCAAAATCGGACAAAAAAGTCATACTTTAGTATGTCGTCCAAAATCAGTCAAAAAAGTCATAGTATAGTATGTCTTCCAAAATCGGACAAAAAAGTCATACTTTAGTATGTCGTCCAAAATCAGTCAAAAAAGTCATAGTATAGTATGTCTTCCAAAATCGGACAAAAGAGTCATACTTTAGTATGTCGTCCAAAATCAGTCAAAAAAGTCATAGTATAGCATGTCGTCCAAAATTGGACAAAAAAGTCATAGTTTATTGAAACAGATTCACACAAACCATGCCAAACTGTACAAACTGGACCTTCAACAAGAAATGTTTTTTGGATCATTTGTGTTTAAAGAACTACAATATTCTACCTTACGGCATACGCAACAGGTGTTTTTGAAATAAGCCAGGTTGAGAACACAAGCTACTTTTGTGGGGGGGGTTTTGGGGTGAGTTTTCATTCCTGATATCTTCTAATATTTGTTTAATTATGCTATAACATATGCTGTGTTGCAGGCAGAGAGAGAGCGTCAGTACGAGCTGCCTCCAAACGCTCACCTGCCTCCAAACGCTCACCTGCCTCCAAACACCCACCCGCCCCTGATGGAACAGATTTTCTCTCCGCACCCGTTCAGTCCGTCCATCAAGGCCCATGTGAAAGGCAGTCACCTGTACACTGACCTGAGACTGACCTCACTGTCAGACGCCAAGCGTGGGCAGCCATCCTGGACCATCGAGGAGTACAAACGCAACTCAGGAGAGAAGGGGAAGCAGTTCACGGCTCTGGAGCTACAGGTGCAGTCACAATCCACAAACACAGAATTGTAAATTTCAGACTCACCATTAATGTTCTTCTTAATTCACTTTTGTTGAACTGTAACCATGATGATCACTGTTTACATAATCCAACCACAGTGGTTTATTTTCAGTCTTTATGGAGGAAAAGGCTTGTGTTGTGTTTGCTGTCGTAAATCATTTAATAACTTATCATTTTACACCTATTATCATTTATTTTTAATTTTTATTATGGTGGACGAGCAAACCATTATGACAAAAGATTAAATACTTTTACAAATCCCGATTTTTTTTTTACAAAAGTTGAAACAAATGTACATTTTTGAAAACGCATGTACAAAATATACAATACTTTTACAAATCCCACCATTTTTTTTTTACAAATGATTAAATAAATTTACTTTTTCCAAAAAATTTACAAAACATGAAATACTTTTACAAATCCCTGCTTTTTTTTTTTTTTTTTTTTTTTTTTTTACAAAAGTTTAAATAAATTTACATTTTTGAAAACAAATTAACAAAATTCAGTCCTTACAGAAAGGAATGTACCAAATGCTGCAAGTGACCCAGGAGTGATAACGTGAGCGTGTCTTGGTTCATCCCCTTTCCATAAGGACTGTAAATTTAGTAAATTTGTTTTGGGATTTGCAAAAGTGTTTCGCATTTTATACATTTTTTTCAAAATCTAAATTTGTCTCAAACCTCGTTAAAAATGTTTCATGTTTTTTAATAATGGTTTGCACCTTCAGGCCACCGTAGGTTATACATCTATTTATCAAATGTTTACAATTGAAAATTTACGTTCTATGTTTCACTAAAAGAACTTGAAACTACGATGTGAACTGAAAATCTGAAATTTTGTCCTAACCGTCAGGTCCAGTCTGGTCCTGTCTGGTCTGGATTTAGGTTCAGGTCAGGTCAAACCCTGACCTACACCTTAAAGCCTGTTTCAGCTTATTATCGTAACAATTGTCAGAGCATTTAGTGAAATCTTATCCTCTTATCACCACTGAACGTCTCCATATTTTATTCACGAGTGTGTAACCAGCGAGTGTTGATGCAGGTCTGCAGGTCCGTGGGTCGGCAGGTCCCCGCGGGTTCTCCTCTTACCCGTGATTTTAGTCACCAGAGACTCACAAATCAATAATCTTCTCACTGACATCGATCTCTGCCGTGAGTGAGACGCAGCACAGTGACCTTTTCTTCAGGTGTTCTTCAATCCTCTTCAGGCTTTACGGAGATTTTCATCGTCTGTGTCAAAGAACTAAACACTCGTTTCTAATAAAAGATCTTTAAACGATTTGTAGTTTTAGGAAGGCAACAAATGAAAGACCATATAGTAAAATGTGGGTGTGTGCATTGTTAACTGTTAATAAATAAAGGATTAACATTAATAACCTTAATGAACACATAGTAAAGGAGCTATTACGATAATAACTGTTAACAAATGCATAATAAATGAATTATTAGACTTACTAAGACAATGGTCTTCCATAAGATTAAGTAGTCGCAAAGGTGAATTAATACCTGTTAATAAACGCATAAAAAAGGAATCATTAGAACTATTAAGACAGTTTTCCCTTTTAAGATTAAGTAGCTGCAAAGGTGCATTGTTAATTGTTAATAAAAGCATAATAAGGGGTTAATTAATCTTTATAAGGCATTAAAATCTACCTCTTATAGTCGTATGACTATCATTTGTTATCATATTGTTAACAAATGTTCTATTAGTGCTCATAAATACCTTAAAACCCAATTAAGTGTTTTGTAACATTACCATTCATTCAATCGTAAAAATGAATATGAATTATAGGTTCATAAAGTAAATGAGAAAAGTTTCAAAACAAGTCTTTGATTCATCCTAAAAAAAGTGTTTTTACGTTATTATTATCGTGTAAAGCGTTAATAACTCTGCTGAGCAGTGACTTCAAACTAAGGCTTTGTTTGCTGTTGTTGTCGTCGGTCCATCACACACAGACATGCAGAGTTCTCTCAGAGTCATTAGTCATGGAAGAAGAAGGAGAGGAGGAAGAAGAGGAAGAAGAAGGGAAGGGTGCCATGAAAACACGGTGTTCAGACATGTTAATCAATCACATTATGGTCCTATTTTTAGAGCAGTGCATCAGCACAGGCATCACTCGTCCTCTTTGTTTTCTTCCTGTTTTTATAATAATAATCATCATCATTTATCATTTATTTGGTCATTTATGTCACGTCTGTGCTCGTGTGTCTCTGGAAGGTACAAGGACCTTTAATCATTGGTGTGGAAATAAGAGAAGAAACTGTATTTTTTAAAAGAAGATATTTTTGTAATGACTAATGAATCGAGAGACAATGTGTGGGAGAATCAGTGCCATATGGCACAAAGATGCACATGATACAGTAAGACAAGCCAAACTCCGAGTCAGGAGGAAGTGAGAGAGGGAGAGAGAGGGAGAGAGAGAGAGAGAGAGGAGAGGCAGGACAGGTGGCTAAGGAAACTAAATATTATGGAAGCCCATTTCTGCCAGAGAGAAAAAAACAAGGTTCGAAATTATGAGATAAAAAGTTGAAATTATGAGATAAAAAATCGAAATTATGAGATAAAAAATTGAAATTAGGTGATTAAAAAAATCGAAATTATGAGATAAAAAATTGAAATTATGAGATAAAAAGTTGAAATTATGAGATAAAAAATCGAAATTATGAGATAAAAAATTGAAATTAGGTGATTAAAAAAATCGAAATTATGAGATAAAAAATTGAAATTATGAGATAAAAAATGGAAATTATGAGATAAAAAGTTGAAATTATGAGATAAAAAAGTTGAAATTATGAGATAAAAAGTTGAAATTATGAGATAAAAAAATCGAAATTATGAGATAAAAAAATTGAAATTATGAGATAAAAAATCGAAATGATGAGAAATACAGGTCACAATTACGAGATAAAAAAAATCAGAAAATTAGAATTCTGAGAAAAAAAGAATTGTTGCTTGGAGATGAATGTTTTCAGGATTTTTAAGTCTTTTTAACTTTAATCTACAGATTCTTGAGTTGGACGTCACGCTCATGACTCGTCAGTGGCCGGCAGTCTGTCGACGTCATATTTTAGTATCGGCTCAGTTGACCCTCGGTACCATCACAGATGGAAAAGCAAAACCAAAAAGAGTTGAATTGATTGGTTCTACGGCTCCTGAGAATCTAAGGATATAAAATGTTGTGATTGTGTGATATAGAATATATTACAAGATATTCATAGACGAATCTGGCAAAGACTGGCGGTGTCTCTCTACGCAGTTTGAATGCAAGCATCTTCCAAATTGTACAGTTTTAAGATTGATGAACCATTTTCATCCATTAGGAGTTAAGTCTACATCTCAATAAAGCTTCAGCCAGTGTTTAATCTCTCTTACGGGAGCATGGCTTTGGTTCGTCCTTGCCTCTGCTGGCAGCTCTCGCTCTTTTATATGCAGAGAAAATATCAATATGTTGTAAGTTGGAAGCCGCACAATGAAGAATGTCTCTGCTGCACTGTATTCAGCAAAGCCATTACGGAGCAGATTGGAAAAACAAAATCAATCTCGGCTGCAGAGTCGGTTTATTTTACACTTTGCAATAACTCTGTTTCCATCACATGTGGAGAACACCTCTCCATTCTCTGCCGTTAGAACACACTATTGACTTTATTGACAGTAAAAAAAAACCTTAATTTGAGTTTGAAACACAGTTCCCTCCGGCGTCTCGCTGGCCTCGGGGGTTAAAGACGCTTTTGACCGGGTTCATTCCTCACAGCTCGCAGCCTCTGCTCTCATTTCCTGTTTGCTCTCCACTGTCCTCGTCTAATTAAGGCAAAAAATTCCTTCCAACAGCAATAAAGCCATCCCTGGTGGCCGAGTGTGTTCTTCACACACATGTTGTCCCATGCAGAGTTTGTGGACACATGAAAACAGGTTTGGATTAATAGTGAAACACAACTCAGTTGTACTTGATTATTCATTTTCCTCAGAGGAGGATTTCCTAAACATTATATAATGGCAGGCGTCTTACTTAATTACTCAGATGTTTCTGTCGTAAATAAAGTCTACAGAGCTCCAGACGTCACGTGACTTGGTTTGTTTACACAGCAGCAGCAGCAGCAGCAGCAGTGCCAGTTTCACGCCGTCAGAGTTAAATCTGCACTTTGAATCCAAAGAGATCGAGCGATACGTCGCAGAATCTGACAGCCTGAATATTTGCTCTGTGCTAGAACTGCATTCATTTATGTGTCCTCCTCCTTACTTCTCCAGACACAGGAATCCCTGAACCCCAACAACCTGGAGTACTGGATGGAGGACATCTACACACCGGGCTACGACTCGCTGCTCAAGAAGAAGGAGGCGGCGTTCAGGAGGGCGAAGGTGTGTAAGATCGGGGCACTGATCGCAGCAGCGACCTGCACAGTGATCCTGGTCATCGTCGTTCCAATTTGCACCATGAAATCATGAGATTGACGGACGTGGACGTGGACGACACACACTCTTGAACTCGCGTCCTGTTGTCTTTGTGGACGAGGTGAGTGTGCGGCAGTTTCACAGACGATGACAACGTTTTGGGACTTGACTCTTGTCAATTTGGTGTTTTTTTTGCTTTTACTGCGGTATTAACTTCTGGTGATCTTTCTTGCCAATATAAAAACAGTTAGGACAGCTATTGTACAATAGAAATGAAGTCAATAATATATACTGTATATACGTTGTAGTCTGTTGTATTGTCATAAACGGTGTGGGACAGTCAGAAGCTCATGACGACGGCGCCGGTCGACGGACCGGAATAAAAACTGGATTTGTTGATGTAGCCAACGTACGATATTTTTATTTTTTATTATAATTACTGTACAGTGTATTTTGATCAAAGTTATTTTTTGACGAATTATCCGGTTGAATGTGGGAAATTTTATCTTTACCAATAATTGTTAGCATTTTAAGTAACAACAAATTGTGCAACAGTTTTTTTTCTCTCCTGAGTGGAAACAGTGTATTGAAGTAGAGATATGACAGTCACATGACTACACAGCCAAACTGAATGTATTAATGATGTTAGCCTTCTCATGTAGAACGGTAGGACGTGAGAAGTCACCTGAATGTCGCCGCTTTGTCTTCTCTGAATAATAACAGCCAACAGCACACAATGTACTTTACTGAGAACTGGTGTTAGCGCGCCATCGTTGTCCGGTACCGAAAAATAAAGATTAATATATGGACAAACGTGCCGCTATCAGTACTTATGTTACGTTTACTGTAGCTTTGGAAGCCATTTCTGATCCACAACAGTCCTGCACTGACCTTTACGCTCCTGAAAACACTCGCAAAAGCTCGGACTATTAGCATTTAGCTTTGTATTACTAGAATAGGGGAAGCATTTTTGAAAAATGATGCTTCCTAAACTCAGTTTCCCCTGAGTTGAGAAATATCTTCATTCTTTTCTTTGTTACGTGGCCACCAGTGACACTTGGTCCTGTTAGCGTAACTGTTAGCAAAGATGGCGGACACTGTTTACATTGTGGGAACGAGGTCCCGCCCCCCCTACAAGTGGGTCTAAAAAGTGCGGAATTAGCGTTGCAGATTCAAGGCTCAGACCAAGTGTCACTGGTGGACACGTAACAAAATAAGAATGAAGATATTTCTCGACTCAGGGGAAACTGCTAATAGCTAATCAATAAAGTGTTCCTTTCTTCTTTATTCTTGGATCTTCACATCACAAAGAATGATGTTTTAGATTTTTCTGAACTGTAAACAAATCCCAGTAAAATGTCCTACTGTACAAATCAAGGCCAAACCCATTGTTTTCCTGCTGAAGACATGAATCTTAGTTACTTTGAAGACGGAGAAGAGAAACTCCCTAAAACCAGATTTATTTAACGCTCATCCTCATCCATGTACGTTTATCATAAAGTCTTTTCTTTAAGATTCATTTAAAATCTCAAGTGTCTTTTTCATCATCATTTATAGATATTTTAACTTTAAATTGTTTGATTTTGTGACCCTTTATTGTGTCTGTGCGTCTCGTTCCATGTCATTTGAATTAAAGTTGTTTTTAATATAGTATTAAAAGACACACAGACACCGGCTTCTTTTCTTTCTTTTCTGTCTTTCTGTCTTTCTTTGATTTTTCCTCCCTTTTTAAATAAACAACATTATTTATTGACGGCAATCAGGAGGTGAAGCAGATTTTTAGCAAATAAGATCAAAAGTGATCCACACATAAATTACAGATCTGAACTTTAATTGCTGCTCCTGAAGCACTTCACGTTCTCTTTCTTTTAATGTGCTTTATAAATATTGATGATAATTTGATAATTGTTAGAATCACTATTACTGGAGCTGTGCTGAGACAAAGTTATTTATTTATTTTATTCATAATAATGCAAAAGTGACACAAAGGCTAAACGGTCAGTGTTTGTACAGCACTTTAAATGACAGGTGACATTTAGCCTGTCACACAATGTATCTCACCCAAGGACACATCGACGTGTTGACTGAAGGAGACAGAAATAGAGACAATGACCTTTTAGGTCAACGGATGATTTCCTGAGCCACAGCCGCGTCTCTCTGTGGAAACACTCATGGGATTTATTGACAATTAGAGAGATACAGCCTCTGTCTTTGCAGTTCAGGTGGTTTAAGTGACAATGACACAAAGAAAAATCTGATTTTAGCCACTTAACACTGCTTTAATCTCACACACCAAAGTCCAGTGAGAAAATCACAAGGGAAACAGAGGTTTGTGTATCTTCTTATCTGTAAACTTCACAAATGAGGCAGCAGCAGACCAGCGGCTCCTGTGTCCCTGTGAGCTAAAAACGACGATTTTCTCCTTGGACTTTGGTGCAGGGGAGAGAGAGGTTTACAAACGTCAGTCTCCAGAAGGAAAGGGTAGTCGAACAGTGAGATCTGGTGCACATACAAGTGGCTAAATACAGTTTCTCCCTTATGGAAACACAGCTGACAGCTGACTGTGCTGTGGTTCCTGAAACACAGCACAGTCAGCGCTGACTATGTGTCATAAAAAACCTGAACTATCACTTTAATCTCCAAAAAAAAAAAAAAATTAATAAAAATCATCTTCTGTAGAGGCCAGGAAGCATCATCACTGCCTCTCCACTCCCCTGCAGTGTGATTTACTGCAGCGCTGCAATAACCTCCACCTTCATGAAGCTTCACCACAGAGGAGTTGGTCCTCCTCTGCACTCGCTCTCATTGTTAGAGCTGCTGCTGCTGCTGCTGCTGCTGCTGCTGCTGCTGCTGCTGCTGCTGCTGCTGCTGCTGCTGCTGCTGCTGCTGCTGCTGCTGCTGCTGCTGCTGCTGCTGCTGCTGCTGCTGCTGCTGCTGCTGCTGCTGCTGCTGCTGCTGCTGCTGCGTATCGTATGTAAACGGCTCAAAGTATCTGTGAACTTCTTTAAATGTGCACACGGCCATAAAATAGTAAGTCGACGTAGTGGTGAGATTAATGCTCAGTCCACACTTCACCCTTAGAACACTTTCAGGCTGCTTTTTTCCATTACTCTGTTGAAATGTCAATACAGAGGCTATGAGAATGTGTAATATCGAGTTTCTTATATCATTTTCTCAGGCAATCTGATGAAATTAGTATCTTTTTTCATTTTCACCAACTGTATAAATACACCTGAGTACTCAGTGCTTCTGTTTCCGACAAAATTCTTAGCCGTCCACTCAGAGTGAGCGATGCTGATGACGTACAGCACAAACATGTAACTCTAATAACAGGAGGGTGAATCCATTTTCAAACCAAAAAATATCTAAAATTTACTTTTTCAAAGTTTGACGTGAAATGGGGGCGAACTAAGAAATTAAAAAAATAAAACAGCATGAATTCTGAGATTAAATCAGAAATCTGAGATTACAGTCAGTAAATCGGAATTCTGAGATTGAAGACAGAAAGTCAGAAAAATGGGGGAAAAAAGTCAGAATTCCTAGATAAGAGATTACAGTCAAAAATCTAAATTCTGATATTACAGTCAAAAAGTCAGAATTCTGAGATTACAGTCAGAATTCTGAGATTAGAGTCAGAATTCTGAGATAAGAGTCAGAAAGTCAGAATTCTGAGAGAGGTCAGAATACATCTGATTTCAGTTAACATCTCTCTGATTTGAATCAAGCTGATTCTACCAAGTTATTTCAAATGTGCTTCAGTTCACTCATGACTAGTTAAAACTATAAACTCGTCAAAAATAAATCCTGCTCTCTCTCACCTCAATCTTCCCTCTAAAAGACTCATTCTGTGAAAATGAAAAATACTTTCACCGACATTTTACTCACTGGACCTTTAACACGCACACAGTTTGAGTATTTATTGCTTGTAGTGGTTTTCTGTTTTAAAGATTTTTATATCATTCTTAGTGTTTTTATTAATCACGTGTGTGTGAATGGGAATGAAGAGGCTTCAGGACGGTCTTTTTTCTGGGTTCGTATGCATTTCTCTGTTGACAGTACTGTATTGTATTGTAATGAAACTAGTTTTACTTTATACTGTACATTTAATTTATTTCTATTTTTATAGTTCAATGAACGACGACTACAAACTTAGCCTCTCTTTCTGAATTTGACTCTGTATATTGTTTTCTTATTCCACCATCTGTAATAAATACATGGATGCATGAATGAATGGCCGAATGATTGAATAATGCACATCATGTGAGTCACACAGATTCCTGCTCAGAAAAACGCTGTGTGACTGTGGAATAAAGCAGTAAATATATTCTTAATATATCATAGATCAATGTGGGCGTAGATTATAATATGTGAGCCATTTATTAAGAGGCTGACTTTTTGAATGGAAAAAGTGCATTGTAATATTATATAATTATATATTATATGAAACATTATATAATAATATTGTTCCTGTTCCTGTTCTACACATGATTACATGAAGTTTTAGCTTTGACCTGGTTTTTCAACAGCACCTGCTTAAAACTCCAGTCTGAAAAAACAAGGTCAGTCCTCAAGGACATCACTACCTTTATTTAAGAGACAGTGAATCTCAAAGCTCTGTAGGTTTTTAGATGAAACAGACCACACAAGACTTGTCGTCGTTAACAGAATAAACAATGTGGTGAGATGTTTGAGTTCAAGAGATTAAAGTCAGAATTCTGAGATTAAAGTCAGAAAGTCGGAATTCTGAGATTTAAGTCAGAATTCTGTGATTAAAGTCAGTAAATCGGAATTATGGAAAAAAGTCTGAACAAATCTGATTTCAGAATGTGGTGAGATGTTTGCTTTCAGTGTAGTGCCGACCCTTTTCCGCCGAGGAAAACGAGGCGTTAAATCAATAAAAAATAAAGTTGATGTGAAGAAATCTGCTGACACTTCCGTCAATGAATAAAAACTAGACAAAAATGTCAGGATGGGACGAACTGGGATCCAATCAGACTAACCTCTTTAGCAAGGTACGGAGGTTAAGTTGATCTACACCGACGTCCACATGGAGGAGGAGGACACGAGGGCAGTGGTAGAAATGTCACCATGAGGAAGAAAGAGAAGAGACGACATGAGGTGGACTTTCAAATAAAACTCTTATCTTCATATATCTGTGAGATTTTGGACTAAGAAGATATTCTATTTAGTTGACTAAAACGAGACTAAAATTAAAAACATCTCAGATGACTAAAATATATATGACTTCAACTAAATTTTAGTTGTAAGACTGAAACTAAATCAAAATGAACACTGTTGCAATGTCATTGGAGAAGCTGCTACATTGATTTCTTTTTATCCTTAAAAACCATAACAAGTTAATGTCTCACCCTCACCTTAACCACAATTCAAATCTTAGTCCTAAACTTAACCAGTTCCTCAGAAACAAGGTTCTGCCTCATAAGGACCAGGTCTTGGTCTCCATGAGGACTACTGGTCCTGACAAGGTCAGCGTTTATGGCAGAAAATGTCCTAAAGAGGTAACAAATACAAGATAAACACACACAGTGATAAGTGTGATTATGCTGTCTCATGAGTCTCGGTCGCTGGACGCCTGCAGAGGCTTTTTTCCCTGTTTTCCGCCATGTTGGTAATTAAGAAACAGATGGAGCTCGTTCTGCTGAGTGAACCTGAACTTGTTTACACACGACATGGTGGACATGTCTTCATACAGTGTTATTATCACTGTTCACTCAAATTCTCACACGTTAAACCAAGTAAGTGAACCAGAGGAAAGGCTGTGTTTACAGCCAGACAACCACATATTAAAAAAAAAATTAACTGAACTATCCCTTTAATAAATTATCCACTGATTCACACGTCCTTCTGCCTTTGAGTGTGTGTTTTAATGTAAATGCCGCTGTCAGACTTCATTACAACAGAATAAACTCTGATAAAGTCTCTTTCCGTCACTTTGGACAAAAACGTCCTTAAGATAGTGAGTGTAAGCTATTTTCAGCATCCTGTCTATGATGCAGAGAGACAGTGAGTGGAGGTGAAAGCAGAGACAGTGGACAAGCCTCCAGCACAGAAGAAAACTCTAATAAAAACAGGTTGTGACTTTTAACGCTACTGTGGCTTTTTATATATATATATATATATATATATATATATATATTTGGGGACCCCAAATAAATCTCCCGTGATCCATCTGTGGGTCCCGACTCAGTGTTTGGGAACCCCTGTTTTTAAGTAACATGCATAAAATGTTACTTAAAATGTTACCAAACTTCAATTGTTTTGTAAAAGTCTGGTCAACCAGTATAAAATAATAGCATAATGACATAATGATAAAAAATGTTGTTGTGAACTGGGTCACAATGGTTTTTCATCTTATTCATCTCATCGTCGTCGTGATTTGGGGAAACATGAAGAAAAGTGATGTGAAAGAATGTGAAAGTTTCCAACTGAAACATCCGGAAGCGTCTGAAAACATCAACCCACACACACACACACACACACACACACAGACCTGACAAGACAGAGACAGAGCAGAGATCACACTAATTGGTTTGAGCTGACATTTTGTTTTAATAACCTACATGACGTCTGTAGCTCCACTGCTGTTATAAATAGAGTTGAACTTGCAATAGCGGTGTACGTTAATCAACTTTAAATGAATTACGAGCTTGTTAACAGCGACTTCTTGTCTGTGTTCAACAACTCTCGTCGCAGGAAAGGTTGCCGACTCCTTTAGAACCTCAATGGTTAATTCAAAAAATACTCTTTAATGTTTCCTGAGATGTAATTAAGCAAAAAAAGACTTTGTTAGTGTGTGACAGCGTCTGAGTCCTTAAATAGTCTGGGTTTCAGGTTAGACTTGGTTGGTTTCTGGGTCAGCTGTGGCCACGTCTGACCAGACTTACTCTCCTCATGGCCTAAATACTCACACACAAAGTGGGACACACACACACACAGCTGAACATGGCTGCTTCTGGAACAGAATTGTTCCTCAAAATGGCGGGTCGTGACCCCCAAAAGTGGGTCCCTGGGCCAAATGAGTGGTAGTGTGTGAAAATAGTTTGCATGAATAAAAAGTTAAAAAGAGAAAACTCAAAGTTTTTGGGAAAAAAAACATAAATTGGGTCATGGCATTCTTACATTTGGGAAAAGCTGCACTCACTAAAGGCATGAAGTCTTTTGTTTGGTCTGGACACACACACACACACACAATTGGCAGGGCTCAATCCGAGGGGCGGATAAACGGCAAATAATATTTGGGCTGCAGTCTTACTGCGAGTCACAAACATGCTAGTTAGCAAACCTGCCGACATCTCGCCTTTAGCTTCTTTCCATTAAAGGCGACATAGACTGGAAGCTCCAATTAACGCTGCGTTTGTGTGTGTATCTGCGTCATGACCTCGTTTATGAAACCCTAAAGTTTCAGAACAAACAGTTCAGCCACTGCTGAGAAAATAGGGTTTTATTGTTTTCCTGGGCTCTGCGAAGCGGATCGGCACTTCCCTATGCTGATGATGTCATCAGGAAACCTCACCACTCCTCTCACCACTGTAGCGCCTCCTGGTGCGAGCACTAGTCCGGGCACATCCGCTTGCGTACATTCAACCGCAGAAGAAGAAGAACTACTCTCGTTGTAGCTGCTGAGATGCAGAGCATCCACCGTGCCAGAGGGGGAGCTGTGTATCTGAGAGCTGGCCTATCTATTACGTCACTTCCAGGTACCTGGCCAATCACAGGACAGTGGGAAAGCTCTCGTTGGCTGGCCAATCACAAGACAGTCCACGTTCTGGGGGTGTGGTTTTGGTCTGAAACAGCGCGGCTGACGAGAGCGTCATTGAGGAGATATTTTGATCGGCTCGTTTGCAGCGACTGGGAGGTTTTTAACCATGAAAACAAGTTAATATATGTAAGTAGACCTCCATAACTAACATATATGTGTGATACAAGCATTCTATGTCACCTTTAAAAGTAGAGTTCTTGGACAAAGTTGTTCCCTTCTCGTTGCAGATCTATCTTTTTCTCTGACGGATGCCGCGCATCATCACTTTAGCAACATTAGCAACTCTGGCTACGTAGTCAGCCATGACAGACACTGCTCTGCTAACCTCAGATAGCCACCTCTGCTACCAAGCGTGAGGCGACGCCGGTTAAAAACAAATGGTTTTGTTGGAGTAATGTTCTCCACTTTTGCAAAATGTTAGCGACGATTTGACAAATGTATCCAAAGAAAACTTAAGAGAAACAGCCAACGCTAATGATATTTGACAGCATGATGGAGGGAAACGTGTCATGGGATAGCAGAAGTCTCATAGCATCACCATGAGACGGCTTCATTACGCAGCCACACAAGCTGTTCCCGGTGATAGATTGCCCATCAATAATGCATCAGACTGTGACTGACAGAACTGTTCAGCTGCCAGAAGGAAAATGATCAGAAAAACTGTGTGTTGTTCGTCCTCTGACAGATTTTTTAACTGCCAAAAACCCAACACAACACTCCGTCCTCGAGACTTAAACACACTTCTTACAAAACAAAACGCGGCTCCAGCACATGACCATCACCAGTCCCAGCGCCGTAGAAAAAAAAACAAAAAAAACTGGAAGTGACTGGAATGACAATGCAAATGAGACGTTCGCCCCGCCCCCTCCTCTGCAGCTGTTCCATCACAGTCACATTACAGCTGCCATCATCAGCGTGGACGGGATGAGAAGTGTGGCGCGTTCTTTAACGGCCAACGGACCTGAGGAGAATTTAGAGCAGCAAATTCCATAGAGAGAAATCTTGTCGAGGACACAGGAGTTTGATGATCCGCCTCCACCAGTGACTTTAAATATGTTATTGTGTGAATTTAGTGTTTGAAATCCTTTCTTTAGATCTTTAGATTCTTTTAGGCCTGTGTGAGCTAAAAACCTTGATTTTCTCTATGGACTTTGGTGTGGGAGAGTGAGAAGTTTAGAAACGTGATCAGCGAGATCGAGCAGGAAAACACACACTGAAGATGTTGAAGACTTAAGCTGGCGTGAGTTTTATAAAGGGATGTTTTGGTGTCCTGGTTCTGGTGTGTCTTGAGATTGGCACCAGCTTTGCAAAATTCTATATAGTTTGAAACACTAGGTGGTAATTAGTTACTTTTAACACCAGCAATCATGTGCAGTACAGTCATATTATTTGGTGAAGAACTCCAAAAAAAGGCACATATTTAGGTGTGTGATACGTGTACTGGAGGATGCCAAGGATTTGACAGCATGAGTATGTATAGGACGCTCGTAAAGGAATCCTATATTATGTTAGGGAATAAGGGACATGAAAGGACGTTTCTGTTCCGTTCATTCCAGCAGTAAAACAGTTTTAACGCTGACTTCCTGTCATTTATATTTCCCCAGAAACGGGAGGGGAAAATTGAATCAAAGTGGCTTTGTGAGAATCCCATTTTCCTGGGATTAAACACTGACGACGACGCACCATAAACCACCACTCTTCACACTTAACATCGAAACAAAAGCCACCCACATGCACTGCTGCACACGTCAGCGGCAAACAAAGGGATTTTAGGACGGTAGCCTCCTCACGCCTCCTTGGTTTGGATCCAGAAATAAACCTGTGAGTGTTTACACCAATCCAATTATCTTACATATAATATATTTAAAATCCCTCCCTCGCTCCTTCCACACACAAAGTTCTCCTTAGTTTCAAATGTCACAGGGACACTTCAGGTTTTCCGGCACGCTGAGCTTAAAGGCTGAGTAATGTGCAGCTAAATGAAAATTAAAGAGCAAATTGAATGTGCTGCTGAATCATCGCTGGCCCGGCCTCATGCATCACATTAATATTTGGACAAGTATTAGTTTGTCTGCGACAGCGGCGCGACCTTTTTAAACCGACCGCTGGACTGTGACGGAGACCTGATGGTTGTGTCAACCATGTCAATGTGAGTTAATGTTAACGAGGCCTGTGCACAATTGAATGAATGAATGAATGAATGAGTTATTTATTGTGATTTATTTTGTTCTTGGGGGAAAAAAAACAACCTTTTTTAATTTTAGTCAACATTTCATTTGCAGAGCTCTCACCTTTCTCGTTTTTTTCCAAATCAGAGACTTTGTTAAAAAGAATTTTCCCCACTTCCCTCATCGCCCCCCTGAAACCCTGACAGACACGCTGCTCACTGTGGACCGCAAACAAAAGAAGTTCCTTTGGTCGACGACCTTAGAACCTCTTCATTTAATGAGGACCGAGGTGGTCCACACCTCCTCTGGTTTTATCCCACAGTCAGTGATGCCTGTAACAGATGCAATCACTCCCCGGCTGGTCTTTCTCATATGTTTTGGTCATGCCCTAAATTGGCCTCCTTTTGGCAAAGTATTTTCGATAGCATAGGTGGAGCTTAGGGTCAAACTATTTCCTCTCACCCAGTATCAGCTATTTTGGGCTGCCCTCCTGAGGTTCACCTCTCTGCCGCTGGCTCGCCAGCTGATTCTTTCCCGCCCACCATCATATAACCGCTGGGTTAAAGAAGTTCTTAACAATCTGAAACTTGGAAACTAGATTTCTAACCCGATACATGGCACTCATACATTTGTTAACTCCCCTGACCGATCTCTGGATGCGGAGGAGGAATAAGCTCCTGTCCTTTTCATCTAATTTTTCTATTAGTTTTTACTTATTTTATTGTATTTCATTTATATGTGTATATATAGTTTTTTTCTTTATGTGTGTGTGTGTGTGTCCCAGTCCTGACCTGAAGTGGGTGGGTTTGTCACACTGTTATTCTCACTGTTTTATACCAAATGTCATTGTTTTTTCCTTTTGTAAAATCGGAATAAAAAGAGTGTCCATCCTGTACAATATCAACAACAATAGGCCACAACTGTACACAATAATCCTTAATTTATACTTTCTTAATTTGTAATCTCTGATTATTATTTTTTTTTTTTTGTAATTTAAATAATATTGCTAATGTTTTTAGGTACACAGTGTGTGGAAATTTAAAAACAAACTGATTATTTTCAACAAATCCAGTCATAAAAAGTGATACATTTCGGTTTGATAAACATTTCCTCGTTTAATCGAGAAAGTAACCGACAGATGAATCGATTAGAAAAAAACAACTTGTTATTTGCAACCATAATTGTTTTTATAGTTTTATAGGAATGTTTAAATCTTGTGACATACACACCCTGCACACAGGAAGTCATGTGCAGTCTCCACCCGCCTCTGCTCTGCTGCTGCATACACACAAAGGCTCCCTCGGTGACATACTGCAGCTTTAAAACAAAGCTGACGTTCTGTTTGTGATTATTTTCCCTGGCCCCAGTTTTCAAGAGCACCTAAAAACTCCACTGATTAAAAATCAATGTCACGAACCTTCCTCAGCTTAAAAGTTGTTTCCAAGAAAACATCATGACCTCAGTCGATCCTGCGGTGGATTTGAACAGCCAACAGTCGCCGCCGCCGCGGCAACACAAACACAAACACGACACGGGCTGAATTTTGAATCAGCAGCGGTGTCACTGAGGTGAAACTCTTTTGAAGCCGCTCCCCTCCTCCTCCCCTCTGATCCTGCAGCCTGAACACCCCATAATATACCCCACAACACCCCAGGCTGTACATGATTATAGTATTTATAAGAAATGGTTTGAACGATGACCACCACCAGATTAATATAGCATATTCCAAAACCGGACAGCGGGACGGTGTTTCTGTGACGGGGGGGGGGGGGGGGGGGGGTGAATAATTCAGACGCCAGTGAAAGCAACTCCTGTGTCGCTGGTCTGTGTGAGATATGTGTCGTTGCCACGGTTACGCGGCGAAACTGTGGCAGCAAACTTTCACAGCATGGAAATAGCTCAAAGGTACATTATATGAGAAATGTATGGTAACATTCTACTTTACGGCATTCGGAATTAGATTTGTGTCAACATTCACAAACAACCCTTTTCACCAAGCAAATAAAATATCGATTTAATCATTCAAAAATAATACTACATACACATACACTTTTGCACTCCCTCATTTGTTCTTTACACTCCCTCATTTGTTCTTTACACTCCCTCATTTGTTCTTTGCACTCTTTCATTTATTCTTTACACTCTCTCACTTGTTCTTTACGCTCCCTCATTTGTTCTTTACACTCCCTCATTTGTTCTTTGCACTCTTTCATTTATTCTTTACGCTCTCTCACTTGTTCTTTACGCTCCCTCATTTGTTCTTTACACTCCCTCATTTGTTCTTTGCACTCCCTCATTAGTTCTTTACACTCCCTCATTTGTTCTTTGCACTCCCTCATTTGTTCTTTACGCTCTCTCACTTATTCTTTACACTCTCTCACTTGTTCTTTACGCTCCCTCATTTGTTCTTTGCACTCCCTCACTTGTTCTTTACGCTTCCTCACTTGTTCTTTGCGCTCCCTCACTTGTTCTTTACGCTTCCTCATTTGTTCTTTACACTCCCTCATTTGTTCTTTGCGCTCCCTCACTTGTTCTTTGCGCTTCCTCACTTGTTCTTTACACTCCCTCATTTGTTCTTTACGCTCTCTCACTTATTCTTTACACTCTCTCACTTGTTCTTTACGCTCCCTCATTTGTTCTTTGCACTCCCTCACTTGTTCTTTACACTCCTTCACTTGTTCTTTGCGCTCCCTGATTGGTTCTTTGCGCTCCCTCACTTGTTCTTTACGCTTCCTCATTTGTTCTTTACACTCCCTCATTTGTTCTTTGCACTCCCTCATTTGTTCTTTACGCTCTCTCACTTGTTCTTTACGCTTTCTCATTTGTTTTTTACACTCCCTCATTTTTCTTTGTGCTCCCTGATTTGTTCTTTTACTATGAATATTTCACTATGTGTAACTATGATGATATTTGTGAGCAATCAATTTGCCTCAAAAGGCTTAAAAATAATGTAAACACCAGCTGTGAATGAAGAGAAAAGGCTATCCAGATTATGTACATGTACATTAATAAAATAGATTATACTTTCATAAAGTCGTGGTTCAGGTGTGTGAGCGTTGTAATTAGTGGCTCATAAACGACGGGTTCAAATTTCTCATTAAGCTGGTGCCAAAGGCTGTCACTGTAATAACATGGGAGGTGGTTTGGTTCATTTTAGCTGAACTGAGTGAAACTCAGGCCTCCAGCTCATGACACGCAGTCACTGACAGAGAATGATACTAATACTTCTACTAATACGACTAATATTAATACTTATAGTACTAATACTAATACTACTACTTCTACTACTAATACTACAACTATAACTACGAGTACTAGTACTAATACTACTAATAATAATACTACTACTAATACTAATAATAATAATAATACCACCAATACTACTACTACTACTTATATCTCATCACATCTCTAAAGCTCAGTTGAAGGTTTTTAATGTTCGTCCACTCCACAGGAAACTCAACATTGAATCTAAAGTTGACGTCCTCGTCTGTCACATTTCTCCTCACACTGAGACTTCCGTCTTCAGGTGTCTCACACCTCTCCCAGGTACGATGTGAACATTCACATTTTACTCACAGCTGTTAATGAAAACACGACGTTCACTGAGGTCTGTAATAACGAGGGCACAGGAGAAAGTTAATATTAGCCTGTGAAATGAGTGTTTATTCCCGCGTGGCCACTCTCAGATTGTGTTCTCTAACAGCTCGGACTGATTCAGGCTAAATAACCTTACACACGATTCTACATTGCCTTTGCACTTCCTGCGACACCGAGGAGAGAACGCCCCCGAGAGCTGCTCCACATGTGTTTTTTTCTTTAATTGAAACCTGAGCAGCTGACGCTGTCACGTGTCGTCTTGGAGAGACTTTGTGTGGAAATGTCATGGATTCTTTTTTGGTTTTAACGTGTGACGCTCTGAAACTCCTCATCCTCAAACAAGAGGTGTCTGTGCCGAGCAATTTCTCACCTCGAAGGGTAGAATTTTCAAAACAACCACAGGTTTACATGATGCCTGCCTCACTGTCCGTCCTCACGACAGTAAGAGAAATCACAACGACAGCAAGAGAAATCACAACAACAGCAAGAGAAATCACAACAACCGCAAGCGAAATCACGACAGTAAGAGAAATCACAACGACAGCAAGAGAAATCACGACAGTAAGAGAAATCACAACGACAGCAAGAGAAATCACGACAGCAAGAGAAATCACGACATTCAGAGAAATCACAATGACATTCAGATAAATCACAACAACATTCAGAGAAATCACAACAACATTCAGAGAAATAGCAACAACATTCAGAGAAATCACAAAGAGATTATGAGAAATCACAGCGCAATTAAGAGAACTCACAATGACTTAAAGAGAAATCACAACGACATTAAGAGAAATCACAGCGCAATTCAGAGAACTCACAACGACTTAAAGAGAAATCACAACAACATCAAGAGAAATCACAGCAACATCAAGAGAACTCACAACGACTTAAAGAGAAATCACAACAACATCAAGAGAAATCACAACAACATTAAGAGAACTCACAACGACTTAAAGAGAAATCACAACGACATCAAGAGAAATCACAACGACATTAACTTGTACCGGAAGAGACGGTACTTCCCATCACTCATGATCATATTATAAAGTATAATATTAGGAACAATAACAACGTGTTAAAAGTAGTTTTATAACTCCACATTCTATCACTCAACCTGTTTATCTTCAACTCTAATTCATGTGTTCATCACATTTATCAGCAACTGCAGATCATTCTGTGCATCCCTAATATTTATGCACTGTGACGGAGGGCGGCTGATTTGTTAATCGCAAATTATTTCTCTGACACTTCGTCGTCTGCTAAAATGTCGTGATTGTGACGGCGCCGGTCGCAGACACCTGCAGGATGAGGACTGAGGGAAAATCCAGATGAATGAGTGAGGGACAGAGAGAGAGAGCTGTATCTCTCCTCTGCTGGCATTTCTATTCAGCTTCTCTTCTTCATGCTACAGCAGCCAGAGGCAGCTGATGGTGCTCCATCTTTATTCATGTGTCCTGTCAATGATTTGGTCTCCCACTGTGAGCTGCCCACCCAAGACACACACACACACACACACACAGTCTGGTTTCCCTGACTTCAGAGGACATTATATTGACTTGCAGTCATTTTCTGGATGTCCATCCCACATCTTTCATCTTAAAATGTTATAATTCACGTTATGGGGACTTGCTTTTGTCCCCACAACATTAGTAATACCTGAAACGCACACATACCGTAGATTTGTTCAGCTATTCGTCTTTGTACTCTGCATTCGAAGCCTTAACCACGAACCTTAACCATAACTTTAACTTAACCACAGTTCAAATCTTAGTCCTAGACTTAACAAGTTCCTCAGAAATGAAGTTATGCATCATTAGGACCAGGCTTTGGTCTCCATTGAGGACTACTGGTCTTGACAAGGTCAGTGTTTATGACAGAAAAAAGGTCCAAATACAAGCACACACACATACACACACACACACTGCCTGTAAATGCATCAGATCCAAAAGGTTGTGACCTTTCCAGACCATTATGACTTCCTGTGAGTCTCATGTTTTATGGCTCATCAGACGGTGTCACACACAGAGATCACTCTCTCTCTCTCTCTCTCTCTCTGACACTTGATGAGACACTTTGGTGTCTCAGCTGCTGGAGGATCTTTTGTACGAGAGAGAGACGCACCGGAAATGTTTTTATTTTTGTCGTAAGAGTTGCTGTAATTGCTCAGAGACATTTTGCTTTCAGAGTTAATTAATGGAGTGTGCTGGTGGTAAAAATGTCAGCGTCGCATCGTTAACCCTTTCAGGCTTCATTTGTGTTCATTAAATCAAAAATAACTGCACGTGTTCAAGGGATCAGTCCAGGTTTTTGTCGTTGTATGCGGCACATATTTGAGTCAGCAGTGTGTGTGTGTGTGTGAGTGTGTATCCAACATATACTGTATCTCTTGGAAATGGCTGGTACATATATATTAAATTATATTTATTAAAATGCAATCAAAAGTCTCAAAAATTTGAAATAAAATTATATTATTAGTGTAGTGAAGTATAATACAGTAGTATATTATTGTTCATATTGTAGTACAGTATATAGATTATATATAGATTAGTATAGTGCAGTGTATAGTACAATAAAGTATAGTATGCATAGTATAGTCTTGTTCATAATAGTATAGTACTGTATGGTATTATATAGCAGAATAAAGAAGTATAGTACAGTATAGTAATAGTACAATACAATGCAGTATAGTATAGTATATAGTACAGTCTAGTGTAGTGTAGTATAGTAAAGTATATTATTGTATAGTACAGTATAGCGTAGTATAGTATAGTGTAGTATAGCGTAGTATAGTATAGTATAGTGTAGTGTAGTATAGCACAATGTAGTATAGTATAGTATGGTACAGTGTAGTGTAGTATAGTATTGTATTGTATATAGTATAATATACACAGGACAGATTTTGGTTAGTTATGTTTCTTTTTAATATATAAATTAGTAAATGAAACCATTGTTGTTTCTTTTTCATCTGGGGAAACAGCTGAAAAATGAAATAATAAATGGAGCAGGAAACACGGAGTGTGTGATTGACGGGTGGATTGATGTGGTGTCAGCCGTAAATCTGACCGCTGCGGGGAAGAGAGAAGAAAAGTCAGAAGACAAGACTTTGAACCCTCACCTGTGCTGCTCCCGAGCTTTGAGAAGAGGCTGAAAGAATGAGAACATGAAAACACGGAGCAGCTGAGGTGAGTTTCCTCTGTGACTCACTCCGAGAGACGAGTGGAGGAGGCAGGAGCCACGAGAGCTGCACAGCCTGAAAAACATGATTAACCTGAAACTCACAAAACATGCTCCATATTCTTATATCAGGTTAATGAGAAAAAATGATTCTGCTTGTACTGGAATATGATTTCTGCTGTGAATACTCTCTGTAAAGTAATACATGTAATTTTTTAACAATGGTCTTTTTCTTTGTTTTTTTTTTGCTTGTCCTACATTGTGGTTTTTGTCTTTTACTTTGAAATGTATCTTGAGCAGAACTTTGCAGCATTTTAACCCTTATTTAACAGCTTCACACCAAGGTCATGGCAACAACGAAACAACCGACAGAACTGAAGATCTTCTGCAATGGGGTCCAGCTGTAACAGGTGTAAACCTTCAAATACTTCGCTGCCATTACTGACAGCTGGACATCTGGAAGGACAGAGCCTTAAGGACGTCCACCAAGTTGTGGCTGCTGAAAGCCCTGGTCTGGCCCATAGTGATGTCCGGCTGCGAAGCATGGACACTTCACGCTGAGGACCCTCAGAAGATTCAAGCCTTCGATATGAAGTGTTACAGGAAGCTACTGAGGGTCAGCTGGACAGAACATCGCAACAACATCTAAGTTCTGGAAGAGATGGGGATGGAAAGATCATTCCTAACCATGGAAAAAAGACGGAAGTTACAGTACTCTGGACATATCAGTGGAGCCCAGAACATTTCAACCCACATCCTGCAAGGAAAGATCTGTGGCACCAGAAGCAGAGGGAGGCCACGCAGGAGATGGGGAGATGACATCAGGGACTGGACCAGCAGGTCACTAGCAGACTGTACCCAGAAGGCAAAGGACAGGGAAGGATGTCTGGTGCTGGAAGCGACCATAGCCCCCGACCCTCAAGTTGAAGATGGTACAAGATGATGATGATGATGAACATCTTCAGAGTCATTGTGATGGTGAAATATCTGTTGGCGGAAAACTGGCCTTGCAAGAAGCAGGAGGTCTCGTGAGGTCTCGGGGTCTCGCAAGAAACACAAACACCATGTAGCCAGGAACGGGCTACAAGATCAAGGCAGTGATGAGTGTTATTTTAGACCTTCATCGTGACAAAAGTCATCTTGTCCTCTGTTCATGTTCATAAATCAAGTGATTCAAACATCTGCATACAATGACTAACAGGTGAAATAAGACGGCTCGTGTTCATCGCAACGTACGGAACGTGTTTTGGAGTAAATTATTATTCAGCCAGCAACATGACGGCAACAAACTTTTGTTTCTATTTAAAAGTCAAAGCTTTATATTCAGGAATCCCTTGTAGACATTGTTTCCACATTTCTTCTGGCTTTTTATGCAGTGTCATGTTCTGTAGTGAAGTTATTCAGCCGCTCTGACCAAACAATCATTAACCAGAGCTCAGTGTTTCCTCCAGAGACGCTGCATCCATCCCCGCTAAATTATTCACAGCACTGGATGTAGAGCACATGGTCAGTGCAGGCAACTTTTTTTTTCCATCATGTGCCCCTTGTACTATTTTCCTGTTGTTCACACACAGTTCACAGTGTGTGTGTGTGTGTGTGTGTGTGTCTCTGCTGGATTTGCTGCTAATTGAAATAAATCAACCCAATTTCGCTCCTGTGCTCTTGCAAGCATTTATGGAGTGAATAATAAGTAGCTGAGGAGAAATTGTGTGTGTTCTTTGTATTTGTGACCTCTTTAGGACCCTTTGTCAGGACCAGTTGTCCTCATGGAGACCAAAACCTGGTCCTGATGAGGCAGAACCTCATTTCTGAGGAACTGTGCGGCGCGTGCCTCTCACTCAGCTCCGCACATCACAAATATGATCTCTGACAGAAAAAGGTCATGTGGTTTTTCTTTACTCCAGACAAAGAGAGAATCTGCAAAGGTACTGAAATAGCTTAAAGCAACGTATATATTTTTTCAAGTATTCAAGTATTCAGATTCAGCCCAGTCACCAAAAGCCCACTTATATTAAACCTCTATTTACGTCTGTCTGTCCTAAACATCATCTCTGTCACTACCCTAGATACCTTCATGCATCTTTTGTGTTGCGATGGACGTTACACAAGACGTCCTCTAGAGCAGAAGTATTCAATTAAACTTCAAAGAGGTCCAGTTACTAAAACCTCTTTTCAGCAAAGGTCTGAACCTCATAATGTATCAATTGCAATTCCAATAACTGCTGTACTAGGGTTCTCAGAGATTGTCGGTACAGATGGAGGCACGATCAAGTCCTCAAGACCATTGGCAAAGCATTTGCGACCCTCCAAGAGGTCAATCACCTTCGTCAAAGCTGGCGAACAGGCAACCCCTGCCAGAAGATCTCCTGCAGACATCCTGACTTCTGCGAAAGACCGGCAGCTGTTGGTGGACCTCCAGCAACAGCTTAAGTTTCCCAGCCACGTCGCAGTTCCTACCCATGGAACAGCTGACTGTTCCATGGGAAGACAACCTGGAAGAAGCCTTTGAAAGGAAGCTCTCCAAGCACACAGGACTGGCCAGCGACTGCTGATGGATGTAGAGGCTTCGCAACCTGTTCTTTGGCCAGAACCTTCAGCATTTTAGGCAACGAGGGAGGGAAGAAGAGGAAAGCCACCCGCAGTACCATCAGAGAGGGCCTCAAGATGGCTGTGGCTCCAACGAGGAGAGCCATGGAGGCATGGTAGTCGACACTCAAGAAACCTGAGACAAGCGTGTCCGCACTCTAATCTGTGCTGAAATTAAAACACGAGGGCAAAAAAACATGCGATTTGAATTGTGGTCAGGTTTAAGGTTCGGGCTTTAAACTGTCCAAACCAAAGGAAATCAGTGCAGAGTCCTAAGACGAATAGCTGCACAAACGTTTGCGTGTAATGAATAAATAATGAGAGGATGTCTGGACAGTTGTTAAGAACAGAGATTGGAAATGACTATGTCATTAATCATACGTCTGTTTCCACACATCACACTCACTCGATCCTCACGCCACAACCTAGGGAACAAAGGTATAATGTAATAATCAAAATGTGTAATTTACTCAATAAAGCACACCTTCCTGCAGGAGAGATCTAAATTTAACATCGGGTTTCCAGCTCAAAGCAGTTTTCCCACCTGAGTGACATCTCTAACAAATGAGGTGACTGCTGAATAAAAGAACTGGCAGCTGATTAAAAACGATAAAACCTCACAGGAAACTTCACATCTTCTGAAGTGTGTTTGTTTGAGGCGCCGACATGGGCAACGAGAACCAGCGGGAGACAGGGGAGCTCACTGTAAACTAACATACACCCACATGAGTCTACGATAGCTTAAGAATAATGTTTGTCCATTTTTCAGCCTTTTCTGGCTGGAAACTAAACCTTTATTGTTTCTAACTCTCCCACACCAAAGTCCATAGAGAAAATCAGCAATTTACACCACACCAACACACAGGAGTTCTTGATTCAGTGCTGCCTCCATCAGCGAGTTCAAATGAGTTATTTTGTGACTGAAGCGTTAAAATAAATGCTTTGCTCGTACTAACCCAAGTGTGAAAAACTTTCCAAATGAGGCAGCAGCCGCAGACCAGCAGCTCCTGTGTGTTCTGTGAGCTAAAAAATGCTGATTTCCTCTATGGAATTTGGTGTAGGTGAGTGTGCAGTTTCTAAGAACTGAAAACTTTATTTTCAAGTACAAAAGAAAAAGGCTGTCTGAGAGTGAAAAAACTTGGTAGACATAATCTCAGGATGTTGTAGACATAAGCCAACAATTTGAAAAAGTGTGCTTCCTAATCTCCAATCTCCCGAGTCGAGGGGGCGGGACCTCATTCCCAGAATGTAAACCGTGTCCGCCATCTTTGCTAACATTTACGCTAACAGGAGCAAGTGTCACTGGTGAGCACATAACAAAGAAAAGTATAAAGATATTTATCAACTCAGGAGAAACTGAGGTTAGGAAGCACAATTTTTCAAAAATACTATCTCTATTCTAGTAATACAAAGCTAAAGTAGTCTTTGTCATGTCCTTGTTTCATATTTTCTTCAAACAATGTCACGACATAAGGAAACACATATTGTATGTTTGTAGACATGTCAGGTCTGCCTCTCCAAACCTCTCTGCTGCGGTAATTACATCGAGCCAGAGCAAACTCCGAGGAAATCTTGGCAGGGGAGAAAGAAAAAAAAAAGTTATTTGAGTTTCCCGTTTCAAGGTCAGCCAGTGAGATTTGATTGAAAATGGAGGCAGTCTTGCAGAGACGGGCCATGGGAGGAAAGAGCAGACAACCCTCTGAGTACTGGGACTACTTCATAATGAAACGCTGTGTGCCTTTGAGGCCCATTTCAGCTGGGAGCCAGCCAAGCTTAGCCGCGGAGGTGTTACGCTGAAGGATTTTCTCCATATTTGTCAGTGTTCTCATTTGAAACAGACCTGCTCAAGGTGTGTGTGGGGGGGTTTATACAGTTACAGCAGCAGCAGCAGCAAAGTGCTCTTCTACTACTCAAACTGTGAGTGATGGTCATGTGGCTGCTCAGATTCCCTCATAACAGATGCTTTATGGAGGAAGAATGTCCTCATCCATGCATGAAATGGAGAAGCCACTGCTGACGAGGCAGAAAGGGGTGAAAGGTGATGTTTTTCCCGACTGAAATAATGTTTGTCAAAGGAGAGAATGTGGGTTTATTTGCATCGGGAGCTGAAGATGAGTCACAACAGCACGAGAACCAAGCCGGTGTGAAACCGTCTCTGTCAGAGAGGAGAACAGCGGCAGTAGCAGCTGTTTCTCGCCACCACACCAACGTCACTCAACACTCGCACACCGGTTTCTGCTGAATGTGCTGCTCCATTTTACTCTGGATATGTAAATGTGTGTATATGTAAGCGATGAGACAGTCTCAAACAGAGCCAACGAGGTGCTTGAGTCAGATAATGACAGTAAGCATTTGTATGTAAAATATACAGTCGGTCTAACATCAGTAAACACATGGTAATATACAGATTACAGCCCAGTTTACACAGCGTACTCAGTATCATCTAATTACAGCAAAATCATAACTAAAATACTGAAAAAATAATAAACACCAAAAAACTAAAGAATAAATGTCCATCAGGCTCCAAACACTGAACATTTAAGTTAATGGAATGGAAATATGTTAAATCTAGTGCTTAAACATCTCTTTTGTTGTCTTTTTGACCATGTTTTTGTAAAGCTAGGAAGAGCAGATGTCGTTCAGATTTAACTTACACAATGAGGATTCAGATGTCCTTTTGTCTTTGCACGTTCATTTTTTCTGCAGAAAATTTGGCTGAATAAATGTCAGAAATATAAAACAAAATCATTTTCCTCCTCATATTTTTTCCCCCACTTTGATCGAGACATTTTTGAGACGGGTATTGATGCTTTTTAAGGTTTGGTAACATTTGGTAACAAAATCATCCTGATCTGTGAAGATGCTACTGAGAAATACACACGTTACATTTAAATTGCCGCCAAATCTGTATGCCGTAATTAAACAGTCTGGTCCTGCATATAGTACGTATACTTTGACAGAGATATGGGTTATTGGGGGGAGGAGTTTAAAGTTTTGTCCATTAACAAAAGATTGGAGAAGTTTGACAACCCTGCTAGCTCCGTTTTTGTCTAAAAACTGAGGGTCTACATTTTAGTCTGGATACAAAGACCATTGAAAACAAGAGCAAAGACATCCAGAGTTTCACAATCTGTACTCCCTAATGAAACTGAGTCTGATGGTAGAGTGTCTGTGGAATTAGCTGCACCCAAGTGTAATCTCAGATGAAATGCAGCAAAAAAAAAAGGAAGAGTATGTGGATTTAAAACCAAAGACATGAAAAGAATTCAGTGAAATAATCTAAGAATAACAGACTCCACACAGTCGACAGTGCTCGTTAGTTGGACTGAGTTTCGGATAGTTTTGGTGTTTTTAGGACCGTCTTCATCTGCTTCTTCAAACATTCAGGTCATATTTCCATATTTTAATATTCCATTAACCTCCCCGTCGATGAGCGAATAAAGGAAATAACCCAGTTACCCCCCCACCCCCAACACTTCAGGACGCTAATTATTTTTCACATGCAGAATTCTCGAGAACGTTGTACCAGTTGAGACAGATGACACAGGAACACAGAGCTGAGGACACGCCGGTGAATCACCACCTCATTATTCATATACGCTATACGTCCAAACAGCTGAATACGTGTGGAAGATTTCTGACAGTGTGTTTTCTTGGATTAGACCCTGGTGAGATGTCTCTGTTGTGCTGATGTTGCATATTTGTTATTTCATATATACATACAGTAATTACTGTACGCTGATGATCTTCACCGAATGGCCTGAGGGGAGTTAAATATGCTTTTATGTACTATTAGACTGCATAATGACATGCAGTGAGTTCATGTTAGGAAGGTACTGCTCAGCCACACTGATTTACATGCATGTAATGAAAGGGTGATGCAACTTTAATGACTGCCAAGGGAAATTGGAAAACCGTCAGCTCACTGTAATAATGATATGCTGTAAGGATGAACAGAGGTGAACAGTTTTATCATCTTCATGACCTGGAGGTGGTCCACAAGAGGTCTGGATCGCAATCCTTAAAGGGATAGTTCAGGTTTTAAGAAGTGTGGCTGTATAACGTAGAAATCCGTAGATGCTCGCTCTAGTTTCAAACAAATTGGCAGAAATGAACTTCCAGCTTAAATATACAGTATTTTAAAGATGCCATAGCCAGGAAACTCCAATTAACGCTGCTTTTGTGTCACCTTGTACATTGCTTACTCTCCTGCACCAAAACTCCATGGAGAAAATCAGCAATTTTACAGCAAAACACACAGAGGTTTTTGATCCACTGCTGCCTCTGTCTGTATGTTCAAATATTTTATTCATTTCATTCATTTGGATTTACACTAGGGACAAAAACTCACCAAAAGCTCTCTTGTCACCACAAGCTAAAAACGCCTTTGGTACACTAAAGAGTGCAGTTTACAAACTTCAGTTTCCTGTCATATGTAGGTGCCTAATGGTGAGATACAGGAGCGGACATATTCTTAAATTATCATAGAGTTAAGCTATCATACATTTTATTTGGTGAAGGTTTAAAATCACTGACTGAAAAATTCAGTCATTTAACAAAGGCGCACACTCGTACTTGGTGCCGAAGGCCTCGCTGTTGTGGTTGTTTTTGTAATTCCCTGAGTCCGCTGGCAGCTCTACCCCACAGGACATCACCACATTAATAATGTTGAATAAATCATGTGTTGTTAACGGTGTCATTAAACACCCATTTAAACTCTAATTGTTCTGCAATCAATCTCATACCCCAACACTATCACACATCCTGCCCCTCTGAATGTGTAGGTGTTTAGGCTTAAGGATGAACTGCATGATAGAGAGGCACTGCAGAGTGAATATAGGACTGGTTTATGCAACATAATTGTAGAAGGCGGTCGTCCAGAGTGACACCCGAGGAGGATGCTGTTGTGATTCTGTTAAACTCACTCTGACAGAGAGAACTAGACTCGTGTCAGTGTCAGGAAAACCTGTCCCTCATATAAATAACCACTTTATGCACCAGGGTGTGGCGTTCAAATTAAGTCTCTGACATGTTTTACAGCTGTAATAACTTCTGTCATGATAATTTAACTAACTGTGTTTGATAGATCAGTGATGTCATTTATTTTGATAATGATATTTAAATCCGGAGCAGCACAGCTCATATATTCTACATTTGAGTAGAGAGAAAGAAAGACTGAGAGCTCACCCACTGCACCTAACGGACCACTGTTTCCCAAACTCCCAGAGATTATTAACCACCACGACCCGATTCACAATATAAATGAAAACAAGGGCACCCACGTTCATAATATTACACTCTGACTAGTTTTCTGCCATTTCTGTATCAAGTGATGTTATTTTTTGATTAAATTAGCCACTGCAGACGTACAGTATGTTTCACAAATGAATCACAACTTAATTTTAAGCATGTGATATTCAAAACATAAATACAGTACATATGTAAACAAATTCATATTACTTACACCTTGGTAACGTGATAGGTGAGTCTGCTTTCCAAGTTGTCTTTATTTAGTCCCTGAACTGCACCAGAGATAGAGTGACTCAGTGTGTAGTAGTACATTACATTTAATATATTTCCTTTTATTTATTTATTCTATTCATTTATGTTTTTTGTCATATGAATGTATCCAGCATGAAAATAAAGTGGAATATTCCAAGTGGCAGAGGAGGGGGAGGCAGGCAGGCGGGCGGAAAACAGAAATAGCTTCTTAATAAGGCATGTCTGACTGTTTAATTTGTGCAGACAGCCAGGAGAAAGCAGCTGCAAATACATTGTCATTTCTGTCCAATGATTTGCCGGAGCCCCACAGGGTTTAAGCTCCGAGGCTCGGCGACGCATAAATCCAGCATTAACGTGATCATTTAAACGCTGCAGAGTTTAGGGGTCAGCACGGTGAGGCACATTAGCCTCTCAAACATGGCTGTTAAATGATCCGCTCACAGATGTTACCGCCATCGCACTTAACGTTGTCCCTGTTTCCATTTCTATCTGTCACAATAGAAGTGGACTTGGTAAACGGCTGAGATGTGGGCTGAAGTGGTGAAATGGCGACTTCAAGGATCATTGGTGCCTCACAGCGAGAAGGTTCTCAGTGAGAACCCAATTTACACTGGATTCTTTTTACTGTGTGAAGTTTGCATCTTCTCCCCATGTGTGGGTTTTCTCTGCATAATTCAGCTTCTTCCCTCCAGAGAACAAAGACTCTAACTTGACTGTAGACGTAACTGTGAGTGTGAATCTCTATGATTGGCTGGCGATCTGTTTGGGTAATTAGTTTGAGTTCTCAGCTCCTTAAATGTGTATGTTTTCGACTCAGTTAATTGAGAAAACAATCAACAGATTCATAAATTATGAAAATAATCCTAGGGTACAACTGCCACAGGGGAGGATTTTCTTGTGTCAATAAAACAACTTTAAGGTAAAAACTGACTTTATTATAGCGAGAGAAATTTCTATTATAACGAGAAATGTTCTCGTTAAAGTGAGGAACTATCTCCACGAAACTATCTCTTACCCGAGAAACGGCCCAGATACTTTTTTATTAGATGGATCAACAACAATAAAGGTAACTGTGACATTCAAGGTTCACTTTCAGACACTTTTGTTTCACAGTAAAAATGTCTCACCGTGTCACCGCTACTGAACGGACGACCATCAAGTAAATACAATACAAACATTTAATTGGTCCTCCTTAAAGGGAGAGTTCAGACACACAAATGTAGTCGTATGAGGTTGTGTAAGGTTCTCACACTTAAGCCGTGTTTCCAAAGAGTGGTTTGGTACAGTTCCATTAGGAATTGTACCAAAATAACTAGCCCCATCCGTTCCATTCTTTGGTACCCTTCCCTTGGGGTACAAGAGTAAAATAATACGGTACGGTTAGACCAGCATCACCCACGACAGTCAGCTGATGGGGCAACAGAAAAACGTACCTCCCCAGCAATCGATGTAAATATCCCACATCCATTCTCATACAAAGCTTGACGTCTTGTTGAGACAAACGGCCACAAACCAAGCAGGAAACGCTCCGGTAGAACGTCACATCCCACACCCCGCTCACCAAGTACTGTTCTCAGTGGGAACCCAAGCCTGACCCAGGGCTAGAACCAGGTGACATTGAGTAAGACTGATTTTACTCAGCTAATATAATCTACCCCCTTATGAAAATGTTTTCCACTTTCACACACCTTCACACGGCCTCTGAGACCAGAAACATAACTTTGCATTGCTTGTAAACCACACAATCAGTGCACCAAAGTCCATAGAGACAATTTGCGATTTTCCGCGATGGCACAGGTGAGTTGTTGATCCACTGCTGCCTCCATCAGCATTTTTCACTATGTTTTCTTTAGGTTGTGTGAGATATATCTCGCACAGGTCCGAATATATTTGAAATACTACTCGTCCATTGTGCTTTTTTTGTAACACTTTCACAAAAACAACAGCTTGTAGATGTGGACTAAAAGTACTTGGAGTTAAACTTTAGTTGACATTGCGAGTAAAAAAAACAAAACAATACAGAGAAACAGAGTGATTAGTATTGAGTTAAATCTGCCCTGACTGTCTGGAAAACAGTTTTAAAAAAGCTGAGTGAGAAAACAGTCTGAAGGGCAGGTGGATGACAGAGAAAGTGTGACAGTGTGTTCCAGGGCTGGCAGAGATATTCCACTTAAATAAGTTAATGCTGTGGGTGGGAAGGAGACCGCATCAAGGACTGTGTTCAGTGTCAAAACGTTGCCAGAGCTCCACTATTTTAGTATAAAATTAATTTAAAAATCCCCCCCCCACCCCCCATCTCTCTGTGATGCGTTTGGGGATCTGGTCCAACATTTACAGAGGATTGTGAATGTGTTTAGCAATGGGACTGTAAAAATTGGTTGTCCTCGTTTCTTTTATTGCATGCTGTGGATATTACATTTTCAGGGAGGAAATGGAAGCACTGATTTTTTTTCTCCTTTCCTTTTTAGGGACCTTAAATCTTCATTCATCCATGGCAGAAAATAAGCTTTCTGCATTTTCTTTTATATCTGAGTGGAGCCACAGAATCCAAAACATTCACACACAAGAGAAATCTGAAAAACAATGAGGCCATTTTTGTTCACTGGAATAAAAAAAAAAGAATTGCAGGCAGTGAAAGGTGAAAGCAAATCATTGTGGGGGCTTTTGGGGTTAAGAGAGAGGAAAGTTCTCCAATCATTTAAAAAAACAACCATCACAAATCACAAGGTCAAGTGTGTTTTCTTTGTCATAGACGGAGTTGAACAATTTAAAGTTTTGATGAGACGGCTTCATACAGTCTGTGACTGTGGCTGAAAACGCCAAGAAACTTTCATGGAATGTTTTAAGCCACATTCACACCGGACGCATCACTGTCACACCGGGACAAGGACTTGGAGCCAATTGCACGACTCGCGCTAACAAACAAAAACCAACAAAAAACAAGGGTTGTACGAGGGAATGTAGGTGACATAAAGCAGCAAAGGTTGGGGATGTCTCAGTTGTGGCCTCCTACTGCTAGCTTTTCAAACATAAAGACAACATAAATGGTAAAACAGCCCATAGTATTTCTAGAGTTCCAATGTGTACAAATACGTGGCGAGTTTGGAGAGTCTGGCCAAGACAGGACACGCCTCCTCCCCAGGCGCTCAACCCTGGAGGCCATCGGCTCAATTTCATAGAGCAGTTTAATCAATTGTCTGGACATGATATCATTGTCACCAGTGTGGACTCAGGGATGAATGTCAAGGAGAGCTGGAATTAGTTCAATAAAAATCAGACTCTTTGCCTCTGGAGAGGCTGGATGCGAATTTACCAGGGCGCTTTAATAATCTGATGATTGATGCACAACTGGGGGGGGGTGATGATGGGAAAAACTTCCTGGATGTGGTGAAACTGGCAGGTGAAGGCCTTTTTCGTAATGACAAGGTGGAATAAAAGACGAGCTCTAGACTCGAGAGGAGAGATTGTATATATACTGGCACAGAGTCTGAGACATTTGTTCACTTTCCATCATGGTACAGTACTGTTTGGAATGGTAAAGCTCTGGGTCAGGCTTGTGTTTCAACAGTAGCTTAGGTGGCCTGTTTCTGACGGCCGTGCAGCCTTACGCCATAGAGGCGCAACGACAATGAAAGACATCTCAACAAGACTCAAGCTTTGCAGGAAATACTCAAGGGAGTGACATTTATCTGTCACCCAATCAGCTGACCGATAGTAAAGATTACCCCTCTGGTTATATTAAGGTCTCTTAATAAAATAAGAATTACGGCTGGTTGTAGAGCTGCATGAAAACAATGTTTGGACCTGTGAAAATATGAGCAATGACGAAGGAGAAGGGAAAAACAGCAGCTAACAGGAGCCGCTACAAAACACAATTACAGCTACAACAACGTTCCTATAGAAAAACTAAAGAAGCTACGAGTGAAATTCTGCAAACAACGAGGGGTTGAAGAATGACCATAATATGCTTAAAACCACGTTACTGACAAACTCTAAAATAAAACGTTTTATCTGACGTTATGTATTTCAGATTTAAAGCACATGATAAAGAGTTTATTTTGTTATTTTTTATGTTGTTGGGTTTTATTCAATTAGATTTTAAGACAGGTTTTGCTGGTAAAATAGATATAAATAATATGTGTGCCACTTTTTCCCCGCCATTGAAGAGTTCTTTTTCTGAGTGTAAACTGAAAACTGTGCTGTTTTTGTAAACTCTCTGAACCGAAGTCCTTTGAGAAAATCAGCAATTTTCCACAGACGTTGTTGATCCACTGCTGCCTCCTAAAGAAATCCTTTGTTCAGCAGAAACGAGGCAGCTCCTTTGTCCCCACAAGATAAAAACACAGATGTTCTCTCTGGACTTTAGTGCAGGAGAGTGAGCAGCTGAAAGAATGGAAGCATATTAAGATAATTTGGACTTTCGCTATGTCGAGCTGTTTGTTACGTGGCCAAAATCTGTTTTTCACAGCGTCCTCAGTGGCAGCCAAGTTCTTAGTCATCACTGCCTTACACAACTATCTCTTCCCAGGAAATATGGTAAGGTGAAATCAGGCCAAGGCCATGTCACATCTCCATCTGCTGCTGGAGAACATCCTGGATGAGTCGCTCGCATCGATCCAAACTCAGCCGAAGCTCAGCGACCACCGCTGACAGGTCGCCGATCGGCGGAGCTGCACAGGAGGCAAAACAGCCAGCGAGTGACGGATGAGGAGCTGCTGCGCGGCACGGACATCAGAGGAGCAGAGAGAAAATCACTCACTTGGGCAATGAGCAGTGAAACAGCCTATTTTTCAAACCATAAACAGGGCCAGTGGTCGGGCGTTTAGATCCTCCAGAGCACCAGCGCCTGAGGAACCGACGAGATAAACACTACATCTATGTGCTCCATTTCCCGCCAAACTCATGAAACAATCAGGATTTAAAAGTGAAGCATAAAATCTGACTTCCAACGAGGCAAACAATAATAAAAAAGAAAGCCTAACACAAAAGTAACCCAAGGCTGTCTGACATTGTTTTCATGTAATAATGAAACTCTGTGTTCATCCTGTTGCTGTAACTAAAGTCTGCTGCTGCTGCTGCTGCTGCTGATGATGATGCCAGTTCTCCACAACCTGGACACCAGACGCTGCCAACACTGAACAGGAGGACTTTGGGGGGGGGGGGACGTGAGAAAAAGGTGGAGCTATAAAGTTGTCAGGAGGTTAGCGAGTGTCACCAATAAAGGTTATTTGAAGCACTGTCAGGGCTTTTTTGTTGGACGTCGTCCCCCCCCTTTAATTGAAGGTTCACCCAAATAAAAATCTATATCTGCATTAGTCTATGATATCTTAAGACTGTGTTTGCCACATTTCAGACTGGAAAATCACATTTATGAAACCACAAATTCCCCCGCACCAAAGTCCAGAGAGAAAATCAGCGATTTTACATCACAGCACACAGGAGTCGTTGACCGACTGCTGCCTCCATTACTGAGAGTAAATGTGTTATGTACTTAATTTGTTTGGACTTAACTTAGTGAGAAAAACTTCTGTAAAGAGGCAGCAGTCGACCAGCAGCTCCTGTGACCCTGTGAGCCAAAAAACGCTGATTTTCTCTTTGGTGTGAGAGAGGGAGCGCTTTATAATGTTCAGTTTCCAGCTGTAAAAGTCTGTCTAACGGTGAGAAAAAAGGGGGCAAACATATTCTCAAGACATCAGAGACTTAAGCAGACGCAGGTTTTTATAAGTTGAGTCTTTTGTGAAGTGGCTTAAACCTATTTTGTCCCTTTGTCCTCGCTGGCAGCCATGTTTTCAGTGAGGGCAAGTGTGCGTGTCTCAGCCTGGTTCCCGGCGACGGCATATTGGACCTTTAAGGCAACAATGACATTGTTGGAGAGCAGAGCAGCTAATGCTGTCACTGTGGGCACAAAGGGAAAGATAAGAAGAAGAAAAAACAGTTTACACTGAATACTGATAAATGGAGAGAAAATGAGAGGGAGGCAACATGAGGACAAAACGGGGGAGGAATTATGTGGAGGAGGAGGAGGGAGCAGACAGAGGAGATGGTGGATAAGAAGGAGGGAGGGAGTAGTTGACAGGAAGTGCTGGTGAGCTGAAATTGCCAATCAGCAGGAATTGTGCCACACACAGAGGTGTGAATTATTATTTTGTGGATGTGTGTATATTCTTAGCTTGGACTTGTATAAAGACAGCGATTTCTTTTTTCAGGATCAGTTATTTTGTGACATCGGTGTTCGAAATCTTTCGTTCAGATTGACCTCAATGACACAAACTGACCACACGAGGCAGCAGTAGACCAGCAGCTCCTAAAATCACAGCAGTAGTTAAACATGCTGTGGCTGAAAGTCTGTTCTTTTACTTTGCTGAAAATAAACGTACAGAGAAGTGTCTACACTGCTCAAACTTTAAAGGCCATATCAGCTGTGGTTAAGTGTTCGTGTGACAGGTACACTAGCAATGTCGCTATGTTAGCAAAGTTGCTAATGCCGGCTAACATTGCTAATAGTAGCAAGGGTTGCTAACACTAGCAACATCACTAATTTTGCCATCCTAACGCTGGTTAATGTTGCTACTGTTAGCAAAGTTGCTAATGTTGCTACTGTCAGCAAAGTGGCTAATGTTATTACTGTTAGCAAAGTTGCTAATGTTGCTACTTTTGCCAGCTGCATGTAAAACTACAGCTAATTTTGATTATGAGTAAATGCTCTGAGTTGGGGGTCACAAACATACAAGCAACATCGCTAACATTAGCAACGGTTGATGCCTAGTGTTTGCTCATTGTGTGAACTGGTGGGTTTCTCTGCTCTCGATGATACAGCGCCTTGAGATAATGAATTTATTTGCTAAACTTTCTACCAAAGCACCATTAGCAAAGGTGCCAATGATGGTTAAGGTTGCTACCGTTAGCAGAGTTGCTAATATTGCTATTGTTAGCAAAGTAGCAAACGTTGCTTCTGTTTGCAAAGTTGCCAAGGTTCCTACTGTTGGCGAAGTTGCTAACATTGCTAAAGAGTGTCACAAATATGTTAGCAACATCGATAATGTTAGCAAAGTTAAACTGGACAAGTCTAAAAATGGCAGACGCTATACAAATAAAATTTAATTGAATTGCTAAAGTTTAGCAATAGTTAGCAAAGTTACCAATGACGGTTAAGGTTGCTACCGTTACCATTATTTATTTGTTAGCAAAGTTGCAAACATTGCTTCTCAAAGTTGCTAAGGTTACTACTGTTAGCAAAGTTAAACTGGACAAGTCTAAATATGGCAGACCCATCTGTGCCAAAAGAGAGAGAAAGATGGAAAATCAAATGGATTTAAGGTCTGACACACTACTAACCCTAACCAAACTAGTTATGGATGAGGTTTGGGCTAAGGATTTGTTTAGTCCGTCCAAATGAATGGAATTCAATAGAGTCCTGAGAAGAATAGCTGCACAAACAACTGTGCTAGCATGAGCTTACCGGATTTAAAATGAGATCACTGTGTGGAAGCACAGGTGGTTCTGTGTTCACAACGTGACAAAAGGTGCAGAGCATAAATATGGCTCTAATGAACGGATTAATGAACTGGGTGGAATGGGAGTGATGGTGGGAGAAGACCTGTGGGGTGAGATAGCGCTCCTGAGGGAGGGGAGGGAGAAGAGTGATGGGGGTTCAGGAAGAGGGAGTGTTAATGAAATCACAGCGTCCAGCAGAGATTACTCGGTCGTCAGCAGCTGAGACAACAGCGAGCGGGTGCTGACTCTGTTGTTATGTTCTCATGGCGAAGGCCACAGTGGACGGAGAGAGTTAAAAAAAAGTCTGCATTTCTGTGACACTGCAGAACTCTGAATTAGAGGAAATGCACACAGTGTACTTCATTACATATATATATATACAGTATCATTACCAGGTGAAAAAAGTGATCTAGGTTATTCAAGGTTATTCAGTCCATTTTCTGTTTTCTGTGAGGCTCTTTGTGTGTGAGGTTTCGTGTCATGGACTTGAAAGGCACACACTTGAAACTGAAAATCCGTTTCTCTTGGAAACAGAGAAGCAGAGGCTGTTTGAACTCGACATGCAGGACACGGGACATTTTCTACAAGCATCCAGTCAAAGACCTGAGCTCAAAATTCAAAAATAGTCTTACGGTTTGCTGGTGAAGCCAATCAGGAAGTAAAAATATACTTACATAGCCACCAGGGGGCAGCTCTGCTGACTGCAAAACAGAAATCAGCTTGAATGGAAGTCTAAGGGAAAATGAGCTTCTACTTATCACTTCATTTGTAACATGAATTTAGAGGAAAATAGACAATAAAATACGCAATCACATACCCTGGTTTATACAGTACAACAGTATTTCTGCCACAGGAAGCTCACGTACCACAGTTTGAGAACTATCTTCCTGTCGTACGTTGCGAGGTGACCTTGAAAACGAGCGCACGCTCCGTATTTTTTTAAATATACTAGGACGACAACGATGATGTTTTTCATCATCTGAACGCTGACTTTAACACTCAAGAGATTGATCACAGCAGCCGAAGCAGCGGAGTCATGACTGTGGGGCTCAGCTTAGCGTTATGAATATTAATGAATCATCACAGATTATGATAATGTCTCACTTTCGATCGACACCAGCTGGGACTAAAAACCTGCTGCAGACCCGAGACAAGGATCGCGAGCCACCAGAGCCCGTTTCTGCCAGGAGAAGATGTCGTTGATATATATATACAGTATATATATGTATATATATATATATACATATATATATGTATATGATATTAAAAATTCAAGGACCTTGAAAGTTTTTGAAAATCGCCCTGAACACACATGGATCATTGAAAGTGCTTGAATTTTTTTGCTTTAAGGTCCACTGAACACATACACATACTGGTTTATACACTTAAGTGGGGTCCGTGACCATCGCTGTCCGTACGTGTTTGTACAGAATATTAACGTCACGATCTGCTATCGAACCACTTGTTTACAAAAACATAGAAAAGCAACATTTTGGTCATTTCGGTGTCATTTTAACGACTTTTTACTGTACACAAACAATGAGCTGGTTTAGCAACAGTCCTGCTCTCTGTCGCCCTCTGTGTCCATCAGTGGTACTGCAGTCTCACAGTGAGCGTTTGCTCTTCTTCTCTACTTAATTTCCTTCTACTCTCAGATGAATTTTAAACATAGTGTCAGAGTTTTTCTGGGTAAAGACACATTCCGAGGACAAAAAGGTCTCGGCGAGCTGGCAAACCAAAGACAGTCGTGTAGGAGCAGGAGCAGTGACTCACCACTGAACGTCTGAACTGTTGATAAAAGCTCACTGAAGGTTTTTATATTGTTAGTGTTTGAGGATTTATAACTATGACTCCAGTGAGTCATTGAGACATATTTTTATCCTGAACTGAAGACAGAAGAGAAGCTGTTTTCAAGTCTTTACTATAGTTGTTGTTTTCTTGTTCTCAAACGCTGTTTCCTAAAATACATAGTGTGTAATGGGGGAAGACGCTTTACAACATCTATGTATTGAATGTGGATGGAGCATCTCTTAGTGTTACCGTGGTAAACTCCCTCTTCTTCAGGCACAGGTCACTTCCACCCCAAGTTTCCCCCTCATTTATTTGAGCAGCACCACCGTGAAGAGACATGAAGTAGTGAAGCGAGTGAAACTGGCAGAGACTGTTTATGAATTTTTATCTCATGATTTCGACTTTTTCTCTCATAATTCTGACTTTTTAATCTCATAATTATGATTTACACTGAGGATAATTTTATTATCAAGTGTGACCTCTTTTTTCTGGTGAAAATTCCATCCTGGCATTTGAGTATAATCATATAGTTTTTTAATGTTGTCATGGAGTGATGCTACTCCCATCTTGTTTTACGTCTACTGTATATGTGATTATTTTATTAATGCTGGACTATAAAGATATATATTGCAAATCAAATTGCAGTTGCAATTAAAGTAGAAAATATATATATTTTATTCAGCCCTACAATAGAGTTAATATTTCCTTCTGTATGGAGATGTGATGGTCTGGAATGTCTCAGTGTAGAAAAGAGAAAAACACACAAGAACAAAATCAAAGAGAATCGCAAAGATCGTCCTGACGAATCTGTAAAATATCATATTTTCTTATCTGTTTTGCCGCATTCTTTAATATTTCTCTCTGATACACACACTGGCAAACTTCACAATGAAACGCGCCGTTTCTTCCTTCCACCGTCTCCAATATTCACACTTTATTATGCTTTCCAGTCACATGGAGCCCAGCAACACAATTCCTTATTCTTGTTAAAACTCTCTCTCTTATTTCATGCTGCGGAAACTGCACTCCTGAAATAACGGTTGAAAGACAGATGCTCTCTCCCACTTTGATGAGTCCCCTTTTTCACCACTTTATCTTCCATCTTACAAATATTTACACGACTCCCACTCTTCATTTTCCCCTCCCTCTCTCTCTCTCTTTATCATTCACATCACTTCCGATGTTAGCAGGGGAAAATGAGCAGATACTGAATTTGCCGACTTCTGAATAATGACTGTACTTTTCCCGACAATAAATCCTGCCGACACCTGCAGGTGCAAAGGTTTAAATTCATTAATGCAGCACGTGGATCTGATGTAATGAATGCTACTGTGTAGTAGAATGGCTAATTATGTTGCCGCGAAACGAGGCGGCACGTCATCATAAATACTTCTCAACTCCGACTGTATTTTTAAAATGTATTTATTTCATTTGTACATTAAAGGGCAGAGATGTATAGTAACGTAAGTAGAACTACTACACTACTGTACTTAAGTACTAAAATGCTGTATCTGTACTTTACACGAAGAAGAACCAGAAACGCCACTTTCAACACCTTCAACTTGTTCGAGTGATCGTGGTGTTGAGGAAGGAGACCACCCCGGCCATGCTTACAGTCTATGTTTTCATTTGTAGGCGTAAAAGAGCGTTCATATCGAAGGAAATGCCTCCTCTGAAATAATGGCCTTCAAAAATTCACCTTTCAAATGTGAAGAAACATCAAGGTAAATTACAAATGTAATACACACACGGCACACCAGCTTGAGCTATTAGTAAGCGCTAGCTACCCGCGGTTCCTGACATGCTGCGGTGTTCACTTAACAGCTAGCTAACGTTAGCTAACTAGCTGGCTATCATAAAGCCTATGTCACGCTGGATGTTTTTTTTGACCCATCACTTATGCCAACTATCTTTTCTTTTATGACATATATAGCTTACTGTTGCCAAATATAAATCATAGACCACGTCTTGTATTTATAATAGTGTAGTGTTTTATAGGGTAGCTAATGGTATTGATTGACATTGACATAATGCTAGATGAATAAAATGAGGCCTATTAGCTAACTTCTACTTTAACTTTCCATACTTGAGTAGTACATTTTAAAATAAACTACTTGCAATACTAAAGTACAACAAAATGTTGAATACTTTAGTACTTCCACTTAAGTGTGGTACTTAAAATACACTTCAACTTCAACTGAAGTCACTTTTTGATACGGGTTAGGGTTAGTACTTGCACTTTTACTCAAGTCTTCTGGGAGAGGACATGATGGAGACAGAGGATCCACTGTGGCTACCCCTAAAGGGCCTAAAGGCCGATTTGGATTTGTCATGCATACGTCTCATTACCGTGACTCCTCGGCCGTTTGTGATATCTAGAAAATTAAAAAACTATTGACTGGCGACATTTTTTTGACATTTCTACAGCCATGAAATCTAAATAAATCCAGACGGCCTGTTAAGAGACATGTTGAGGAACAGGCGTTGACAGTGGACTATCGGCACGTTGTCTCCAAGGCTTTGGTGAAAACATGGCTGCCAGGTTTCAGCCACCTTGTCTAAACCTATGACATCTCATACATGTCCTGACCTCTGTGTCACTTTGTTTAACTGCTTACTTAAAAATATGTTGTTTTTGTTTTGAGTTGCTGCTGCAGACAAAAAAAACAAGAAAACCCCTCTTTAGCGAAAGGTCATAAACAAAAACAATATGTGGATGAATCCCGCTTAACACGCTCTGAGCTTTTTAAGTAAATAAATGACAACACAGCTGAGGAGGTGATGTATACTCAGCTGATTGCAAATCAACGGCGTTGAGTCGGCAGTGACGAATAAGACGGCGACGTGGCAATCAGCCGTTTACACAAGTCGAAGACAGCACAAAACAACAGCGTCTGCAGGTTGAAGAGGTGAATAAACAGACGTTTAGCAGATGTGCGGGTAAATATCACTGAGATACAGACTCAGAGTTAAACTCATGACTCAGAGGTAGAAGTGACGTTCAGATTAACTATCTAAATTTTTCTTAGAAGTCTGAGATTAAATTCAGAATTCTGACATCCAAGTCAAATACACGCTGTTTTCAAATTTGAATATTTTCATATAGACGTCTTCAGGGCTGGACAATTATCAGTCCTAGCAAGGTTGGTTCAGATTGGACCAGGAGTTGCAAAGTTATAACAGAAATGATACGTCACAATATTCAACACGCACTATCTCCCATGTGTTTTGAGTGATGTCCCCAACTTTGAGTTGGATACGATAATCCCTGTAAAAGCTACATATGAAAATGTTAAGATACTGTGAAGATCGGTCACTGTATGGCAAAGTTACAGTTCATTTCCTGTTTCTGGCGTTCCACTTCCTGTTAGGACGTCATCTTTGGCAGACATGTTCAGGTCAGGTCACTGGTCTCACATATCAAGTGTTAGGATGGATACAACAATCCCTGTTAGAGCAGCATGACAAAGTGTAAATGTCATATTGTCTGCTGTCACCAGAGGGCACTGTTTTTGTTGCAAAAATCTGACTTTGCATCATTGCCATGGTTACACCATTTAACGATACGTCGTCATATTCAACACGAATCATCTACCATGTGTTTTGAGTGTTTTCACCAATTTCGAGTTGGACACAATAATCCCTGTAAAAGTTATTCCCGAAATGGTGAAGAAATGTTTGGTTTTCTGTGTTTCTGTTTGTTTTCTGTCACCACCAGGAGGCGGTGTTTTCATTTCCTTTATATTTGGTAAAATTACTGAGCACCAGCTCTTCATCACTAGACACTGACTCTATAAAGGCTTGATTGCATCTTGGACACGATTTAAACAAAGATCAAAGAACAAAAAGTTCCTCCAAATATCCTCACTTTTGTCTTGTGTTGCTGAGGATTTGTGAATTCCTTGAGTCTAACATTTAATTTAGCATTTTCTCCCTGATAGTATGTATAATGGCATTTAATCACATATTCACAGCTCGTGTTGTTAAAAAATGCGTGAAAACCCTGAGGCTGTTGTCGACATCAACCAAACCTAATTGGAGTCAGACAGACCTGAAGTCCAATCAATGAAAGAAGATTAGTGACGAGGGCGACAGCTGCCCGGACTCGTGTTAATGACTCCAAAGACACGATGCTGAATTTTTAATCATGTAAAAAAACAAGCAACCAAGGTCTTATATTGACCTTGAGGGCCTTGAATTTTTCTTTTAGTCAAATTCACAAACTTTCCAGGACCTAAATATCAACTTCACTTCTTTCTTCCACAAAATCCAAGCACTTTCAAAGACTTTCAAGGTCCTTGAATTCTTTTTGTCAAATTCACAAACTTTCCAGGACCAGTGAGAACCCTGAAGCACCATGTGTCTGTGTTGCTGTTGTTGTAGATTGACGGGCAAACGATCTGTGCATCTCTCCTTGAGTCGGTTCTTTTGTTTTGTCATGAGAATGTTATTATTTTTTTATTTCTTTTTTTTTTATTCTTTGCTCTGTTGCCATGGCGAGGCTCAGTGGAGTGCTATTTCTGTGGATGGTTGCAGTCGTCGTCCTGGGCCTTGGCACGAGCCGTTATTCCACAACGTTGGTCACGGTAAGTCAGAGTTGCACGGCGACAAAGAGAGAGTACGATCGTCCAGATTTGACACGACTCATGTTTGAGAATTCAGACATTTTTTTTTTTTCAAAGATTCAAGCTGTTTTTCCTGAGTCTTCATTTCTTTTTTTCTTGTGGATCGATGCACAAACACTTCAGAGATAATAGATTATTTTGTCCAGTGACTCAACTTTAACTTTTTTTTAGACGCCAAAGACAATTTAGTTTGTTTTTGTCTTCCATTGTCAAAACAACACAACGCCACCTACAGCTGTGTGGTGGAGTTGCACTGGAGAGGATGACACTGGAGTGTCATCTTATTCAGTAAAAGTACATGAATGGAACTATTTTGGACGACTAATGTCATAATTATGAGTTAATGTTGAACAAGAGTAACAACCTGAACAGGAGAGGCAAGAAAATAACAGAAGGCGATGAGACTGAGGAAATGAGAGGATGACTGAGGAGATGAGAGGATGAGAATAAGATGAGACTGAGATGACAGACCGAGTGAATGTAAGCTGCCATTAAACCCAATTAAAGCCCACAGAAAAAGAAGACACTCTCTTCTCATCCTGGACAAACTTTATGTTCCATATCTTGTGTTTCCACATTAGCATCAGCGACACACACAGGCGCAGCATTATTTTATAACACTCACATTTGTTCTGGTCTGACAAGCTGCAGCTCAGTGTTGCCTCTTGCACCTTTAATGATGTCTGTATTTAGGTCAATGTAAAGTGTCTCGTTAGTTCCAGTCGGGCTGTTCTTGTTTTAACGAATGGAAAAGTCTGCGGCGTGAAAGTGTGCAGTGGTGTTCAGTGGGAGTTTCACTCGTCACCCTCGTACAGGATTTCATCAATGAGCACATCGTTGTCATCCACAGGGATTTCCTGACACAGCTGCTCTTTGAAGGCCAGAGCAATGGTGTAGGGTTTTCCTTTCGGGCTTTTGACGCAGCGCTCCAAATAGGTGTCATAGTAGCCCCTCCCCCGTCCCAGACGATTCCCCGATTTGTCAAAACCCAGGCCTGGCATCAGGATCAGGTCCAGACCTCCTGGATAATGAGAGCAGATGGATCAGTGGCACAGGTCTGGAAAAAGATGAATCTGTACCAGTAACCAGCCAACAGACTTAAGTCTTTTATTTAATAAGGAAATCAGAGGTGAAGTTGTAGAAAATTCTCTGAAAACTTCTCAGGAGTGAGAAAAAACAAACAGTGGGCTTCAAAGAAACTCGGAGCAGCTCAGACTCTGGTTCGGGTCGGGTACAAAAACAGAAACCCTGCCGGGGAATTGATTTGTTCTCCCTGGTAAATGAGCTGCTCTGAACCCATCACATTCTCTGTGGTGCATGAAGCTCTGTCACTCAGAGTTCACGTTACGTTACGTATAATATGGAAGGAAACACATTACAGTAAAACATCGCACATTATTTAATTCTCTGTAAAGATAGGGAAATGTTCCTGACGGTGGTTTGTGTTGTATTTACGCTTCTGACCCGTACTTATATTAAGAGAATATGAAGAATAATCTTTCAAACATGATGAGTTAAAAACATCCACTGCTGCCTCGTGTGGTGAGTCTGTGTCACTGAGGTGAACCTGAATGAAGGCTTTAAAAGCATCACATTTGAACTCACTGATGGAGGCAGCAGTGGATCAGCAGCTCCTCCGTGCTGTGATGTAAAATCAATCATTTTCTCTGAGGAGTGAGTGGTTCACGGCGTGACTCAGCCCAAGCAAATCTGAATATGTCGGGTCAAAGGTGAGACGTTCAGTAGCCTGTTCATACCATAAAGTCAACTGTGTTACTGATGAACACCAGAGTCACATGTCCATACTGGATGAGTAACCATGAGTTCTTCTCTCAGAGGACGAGGGTAAACGTTGAGCGTGAAACAACAGCTCCATCTGCTGGTAAAACGCTATCATTTTGTTCTTGCTCCACAAAAATTGGAAAATGTGGCTTATTTTTTTGACCTTTTAAAGTCACAGTCAAACGGGACTTTGAGAGCTGTTACGACAGAACGTGCACCCAACTTTCAAGACTGAAGGTTTTATTTGACAATGTAAGAGTAAGGAGTAAGTGTAAGTGAGCAATATAAAAAAATAGAGGTACAATAATAGATATAGGTATAGAATCTGCAGAAATACAGTTAAATTGCCCATTTGTCCGTTACACTACACATGTTCTGAGGTAAAGTTTTTGTTGATCTCAAACATCACGTCTGCGGTAACTAAAACTGATCGGAATCTAAAAGGAAACCATTATTGATTTGCACTTTTCACATCAGAGGTGTTTTTTTCATGCCGAAAATAAAGCTGAAAGGTTTTCCCTTGCAAATCGATAGATGCAAGGACAACATAGTCAAAGTAAAAGTGGTGAAGAAAAGACTAAATGTTTGGTGGAGATTTGGGTTTTCAAGAAATGTCTTCACACACACACACACACTGTAGTACATATGCCAGGCCTGTGTGTGGCGCTGTGAAATGGAGCGTGGCAGTTGAAAAGGTATGATTAAAAAGAGAAAATAGTTGTAATAGTTGTCCACACAATAATAAATTTTTTTACCATTTACTTGCAGGAATAAAAATGCTAATTCATGTGGTAAAACTGCAAATATACACATAAAATTTGTATAGTGGTAGCTTTTCTACAAATTATTATAATAATTATAATTTTTTTAACAATTTAGAAGGAATAGGTGCGTATATACCCTTATATAAAGTTAGCATAGGTATAAATGTATGATTTAATTCACTTTGCACTCTCTCTGATAGTTAAAAGGCATCTCCAAGCTAAATATTGTACCGCTGTTAACTCCCTCTTCATCAGCCAGGTCACTTCCACCCCAAGTTTCCCCCTCATTCCTTTGAGCAGCGCCGCCGTGAGGAGACATGAAGTAGTGACGCCCAGGGGTGAAGCTGGCACTTAAAATGTCAATATTTGTCCTGGCGTATCGATCATCGTATTGGAAGGACGACGATATATCACCAAATCGATATTTTGACCCAGCCCTACTACAGGTACAGAAATGTTCTTGTAGCTGTTCCTGTGTGTGTGTGTGTGTGTGTGTGTGTGTGTACCTGCAGCCAGCGCCTCCTCTCTGCTCTCGTCGTCATCTGCAGGCTGTTGGATGTTCCAGGACGTCAGAGGCAGCGTCTCCATGTCCTGCAGACCGCCGAGCTTCAGCATGTCCATGTGACTGTTGCTGCGCTCGTACCTGGGGATGAAGCAGCTTTTGCCCAGTTTAAACGCGTCCTTGATGATCTCCTCCGTGCGCACTTCATCGCTCATGCTGAGAAAGAGCGCGATCCGCTTACTGGACACGTACTTGGGATGTTGGAACAGCTGTGAGGGAATGCAGAGAAAAGAGAACGTTAGACACCTGCGTCGTCACACTGAGTCAAAGTTAAATAAGTGAATAAATGGCATTTTTCTTATCTATCTTGATTCACAGGTTTAAATGAGGCAGCAGTAGACCAGCAGAGTGATTGAATGAAAGACTAAACTCTGGCTAAGCCCATAACTTAAAGATTGGATAAAAAACAGAAGGAATCAGAATAATAACATTTTAACATTTTAACTGACTAGGGAAGTAACTTAAACAAGCATGGAAACTTCATTATTGTCAGTATTTATGCACTTATCAATTTATTATTTAATATCAATGGGAAAGTACACAGATTATAAGTGTTTATAGAAAAGGATGTCAGATGATGAGCTTAAACGTACTAAAAGACATTGTACATTGAGCTGGGTGTAGATTTTAATATGTAAGCTTTTGTTAAGTGGCTAAAATCTATTTTGTGTTGAACTATGTGTTCACTATTTACTAGTGAACTCCTGCTAATTTTCTCTTTGAATTGCACATTAAAACACAAAATAATGAATTACTTACTATGGTATTTATCAATTTAAGGATTAATAAACCAATTTATAAGTAATTTAGTGTATTCTCAACTGTACAATCATTTACTAAAGGCATTATCAATATTTTATGGACTCTTGTTTTCATAAATAAAAAATGAAGTGTTCTTCAGGGGGACAAAAAAGACAGTTTGATGTGGGGGGCCCAAAAGCCGACTATAAAGTGAGTAATGAGTAATATTATTAATGTTGTTGTTCCTGATAATAATGACTAGGGCAGTAACTAAGAATTATTTTCACATTTCTGCCATGAAGAAGCAAATAAAACAATATGCCCACATTTGTAAAGCTAAAAATCATAAGATGTTTTCATTTTATACAAAAAATCGATGAATCGGTCATCGATATGACGACATAATGACGTCACATCGTAGCCTGTCACGTATGTCCGATTCAAGAGCGTCCACACCAACGAAGCCAGACCCCATTCAAAAATATGACAATTTAAAACTTAATTTGATGATTTTGTCACACAATGCGACCGGGCGACTTGTCTTCAAGTTTCTTAAAGAGTAGCTGGACATGTTTATAACTTCGGCCTGGTTTATAAAGACCAGAGTCACTTTACTTTTACACTAATATAGCCATTTTCAACGCTGACTTACACCGCGTTTGCCTCCACAATGCTAGTTGTCAGAGGGGATAAAACCTCTTGTGCCCTTCATGTTACACCGCTTTCTAACATTTATTTCAACAGTGAGTGTGAAAACATTTTATTGAAGTTCTGTGGGGACGTGTCACTGGGGGGGGGGTCTGTGTTTTGCGGTGTCACGTGTTCAACTAACGCTAGCAAAGCTAACAGCTTTATCCGCGCCGTATTGTTTTGAAATGGAGAAAGTTCCAGACGGTCGCCCTCCTCTTGTTTTTTCTTACCTTGTGTGAAACAATCAGAGACTGACGTAGTTTCTCCTCGTCACTCAGCGCCGCCACACGCCGCTTTATCTCTTTCCTCAGCGCTTGTTTAGCAGCTCGCAGGGCCGCCATTTTGGCTCTGCTGCCTGTGTGTGGACCTGACTGGAGTCAAACAACAACCAGATACACGGTGCAAGTGAGTTCTGAGGACGTGTTTGACGTGAGAAACGATTTCAACATCGCGATCTCTGCTTCATGCGACTTTGGACTAGTTAATCAGTAACCACCAGTATCATTATCAGGCGAACTTTATTTGTATACGGTCAGTGTCTTCTGCTCCCGATGTGTTCAGCGTTTGGCTATGAGCGTACAAGCACATTACCGCCACCTACCGGATTGGAGTGTGATCACAGGATTAGCAGAGACGTTTACATTTGTTTTTACCTGGTTAACTAAGTATTGTCCAGATTCAGAGGTTTATTTAGTCACATTTCACTAGACTGACTGGTTTAACTGTTGAATTACAACACACACACATTTATTTATTCTTATTAAATGTATTTTTATTGTATATTTCTTTAAATTTTGCAATTGCAATTTGCAAAAAATTTTAGCAACACCATTCGACAACAATGCTTTATCCGTTTTTTCTAGTGTTGCAATATGTCTACGATTTAAAAATCAAACAGTACTATGTGTGTGTCCAATTTATTGTGAAACGGCTATAATATAAGTGCTAATAACTTAGTTTAAAATCTTGTTAATGGGTGTTTCTGTTGAAGGAAAGCCCGGAAAAAGGTTTGGATACAGCCCCAAATTATTATTGTCATTATTATTATTATTATTATTATTATTATTATGATGATGAAAAGAAGAAGAGGAATGAATGCCCTCTGACCTCAGAAATTTGGAGTTCCAACTACAAATGGAACACACCATTAATACACAAACACAGCAAGTAAAAACAAAACACTTAGGTCATAGGTCATATAGGACCAGAGAAAGGTCCAGGGTCATGCCTCCGTCTGATGATATTGATCCGTACCTTCACTACATTTCTGCTTAGTCATTTCCCCGCCTGGTTCACATTGTTGGATTAGGGTGGATACTAAAGGGCAGCGTGTGATTGGCCGTGCAGTGGAGGCGGTTCTGTCAAAAGTTAAACATCTGGAAGTTGTTACTGCTGATGCTTGTGTTGGTGCTGGTTCACTCAGTAACTCAGTAACTGAGGTTCAGGAGAGAAAAACCAAAACTGAGAAAAAGAAGAAGACGACGAAGAAGAAGATGTCCTTCATCAAAGTGGATGCAGCTTCTGACTTCTCCTTCCACAACCTGCCCTATGGGATCTTCTCCACCGCTGATAACGTGAGTGCACTTTGATTTTCTTTGACAACAGCAGTGGAGACACCACCGAGGACGTGGTCATGACTTGTCTACAATAAAGCCACTCAGTATTCACAGAATTAAATAAGTTTATTTAACAGAATTATTTAACAGAAATAAATAAGATTATTCAAGAACATAAAATACTAAAATCACTGGAAATTGCTCAGGTTACAGTGATAGTTCAGGGTTTTATTTTTTGAAGTTCTGACACGTGAATCCCCCCCCCCCCCCCCCAAAGCTGCTGCTTAGGGCCCCTGAGGTCACAAAGAGGCCCCTGAAACACTTGACAAAGATGCAGTATTGTGTCAACAGCTTGAAAACAAGTTAAATCAATCCATGCTGGCCACTGTCCTCATACGGTGTGTGAATTATTAAGATCAAAATAAATTCTGCTTGACTTTGGTGTGGGAGAGTGAGCGGCTGAGAACTAGGTAAAAGTTAAGGTTAGGAATTTTGTTGTGATGATAAAGGTTCATTTAAGGGACTAGGGAATGACTTTTATGTGTGTGTGTGTTTTCTCCCCAGCCCAAACGCCGTATTGGGGTTGCCATCGGCGACCAGATTCTGGTTCTCAGTGTGATAAAGACTTTGTTTCAAGGTCCCGTCCTTTCCAAACATCAGGATGTCTTTGAGCAGGTAAGTTTTCTATAAACAGATCAGATTACACTTAGCTTAACCCTTAAACACACCTGGACACGTTACTTTGTTTTTGGCTTTTCATTTCTGGAATATTTGATCTTTTTTTCATGCATATTGTTGCAAATATTTATGTCAGGTTTATGCATTTTTGAATCTTTATTTATTTTTTTAGTCCACTGCAAACAACAATACTCACACGAACACACCTGCCCGCCAAATGTGCTCATTGAAACCCATTCAGATCACTATGTTTGTTAAAAACATGGCAATTTAAGGCTTAAAAACTTTAAAATTGTTTGATATGTATGATGACGGATGTTGGTTTAAACAAAATAAAAACGTAACAAAGCCGTTGACACGCGTGTTGTTTTCTTCTCGTGTCTCTTTATCATAATAAGTCCACACTGAACGCTTTCATGGCTCTGGGTCATGAAGCGTGGACGGAGGCGAGGAGGACGATTCAGCTGCTGCTGTCAGAGGAGGAGAGCACGCTGAGAGACGACGTCGGCCTCAGGAGCAGGTCAGTCCACTGATACTCTGCTGCTGTTTGCTCTTCATCTGTGGGCAGAAATATCATCATATATAATCATTTAAATATCATATATAATAATATAAATATCATATATAATAATGTAAATATCATCATATATAATCATTTAAATATCATCATATATAATGTAAATATCACAATATATTATAATTATCATATATAATAATATAAATATCATATATAATGTAAATTTCATCATATATAATAATATAAATATCATCATATATAATAATATAAATATCATCATGTTTAATAATGTAAGTATCATAATATGTAATAACATAAATTTCACAATATATCATAATTATCATCATATATAATATAAATATCAGTATATATAATAATATAAATATCATAAAATATAATAATATAAATATCATCATATAACAATATAAATATCATCATATATAACAATATAAATGTCATATATAATAATAAAAATATCATAATATATAACAATATAGATATCATAATATCTAATAATATAAATATCATATATAACAATATAAATATCATCATATATAATAATAATAATATCATCATATAACAATATAAATATCATAATATCTAATAATATAAATATCATATATAATAATATAAATATCATCATATATAATAATATAATGTGTCTGATTGTAGTTTTCAGGTACGTGTTTTTTTACGAGCTTCCTCTGAAGCTCACGCAATAAATACTTCGGACATAAAGTCAGTGCAAGTGTCCTCGTGTCCTCTTGTCCTCGTGTCCTTGTGTCCTCGTTCTGCAGAGCGGAAACTCCACCTCCCGTCTTACACCTCCTGTGTTTCTTTGAGTGACGACCTTGAGTCATTTTTATTATTTCTTTTGTCTTTTCGTCCTTGTCTGTGCAGAGCGTTTGTCCATCAGAGCGCAGTGACCATGCACCTGCCTGCAGACATCGGTCAGTTGTCCTGTTCGCCTCTTTATGTGTGTGTGTGTGTGTGTGTGTGTGTGTGTGTGTGATCATTGTGGTTTAAAAGTTATTAATCAGCAGTGACTGGACTTGTTTTTCTCATCCAAGAGAAACAAAAGTTTCTGGGCAGCAATTTAAATGTAAAGGTTAAATTAAGGCTACATTTCAGAAATATAGAATATTCATGGAAAACTATCATAGAATATACTTTTAAATACTTAAATGAAGCTGTGCATTTGAAACTATATAAAAAAATGATGTACAACAGAAATATTTACATATTTGTGTCACAGTTTGTTAAGAAGAAATAAAATGAAATAACCATATAAAGTACAGTCTATGGACAGTGAATAGAACCGTTAAGAACAAGAGTGTTCAAATCTAAAAAATTAAAAAGCTACTTTATATAAAACATTGTGTTAATGTACAGTATAGAGTAATAATCACAGCCTAGTCTGATTTGTTTCTCTTTTCTAATTAATTATGTTATTCGTTCTTGTGCTTTTAAAAGTAAACTTTGAGTTTATGAAAAGTGCTATATGTATATATGTACTATATGAATGCATACAATATATACTACTGTATACAGTATCATATATCGTCCACTAATCCCCCTACATTTCAATTTATGATAAATAAAAACAAATACAAGCTACAAACTTGTCTGACATCATAGGAAAAGAAAGTGAGGATGTATGTCAATATATCAAAACAGACAACAACAACAACGATAAGAATAATAATAACAATAATAATAATAATAAAAATGAAAAATGGAAATAACCAAACAAACAGTAGAGAAAAGGGGAAAATACTTGAAACTATAGAGTCTAAAGTTTGTCTACATCAAAACTGGGTCCCAGACAGGCTGATCTTTGTCCCTGCACTTTATAAAAGTATATTTAAATTTCTCCAACTGAATATAAACTGCATTCATGAATGTAAATTTGAGTTGAATGAATGAATGAATGAATGAAAGGGGCGACACAGTTATATGAGGCACCGGGGGGCGCCATTGAACCACTCTTCCAGCCTGTGCTGATTCTCTCTTCTGTTCTTCTTCACAGGCGATTACACTGACTTCTACTCATCCAGAGATCACGCCACCAACGTCGGCACCATGTTCCGCGGGAAGGAGAACGCGCTGATGCCAAACTGGTGCGAGCTGGTGACATCTGACCTCTTCATCTTCATTAATATTATTATTATTATTATTATTATAATGGGACATTACTGGGTTTCTGTAATTGATGAGGAGCCTCGTAGACGCCTCAGAGTAATGATAGAAGCTTTAGAGTGATCATAGAAGCCTCAGCGTGATCATAGAAGCCTCAGCGTGATCGTAGACGCCTCAGAGTGATCGTAGAAGCCTCAGAGTGATCATAGACGCCTCAGAGTGATCATAGAAGCTTAAGAGTGATCGTAGAAGCCTCAGCGTGATCATAGAAGCCTCAGCGTGATCGTAGACGCCTCAGAGTGATCGTAGAAGCCTCAGAGTGATCATAGAAGCCTCAGAGTGATCGTAGACGCCTCAGAGTGATCGTAGAAGCCTCAGAGTGATCATAGACGCCTCAGAGTGATCATAGAAGCTTAAGAGTGATCGTAGAAGCCTCAGCGTGATCATAGAAGCCTCAGCGTGATCGTAGACGCCTCAGAGTGATCGTAGAAGCCTCAGAGTGATCATAGAAGCCTCAGAGTGATCATAGAAGCCTCAGCGTGATCGTAGAAGCCTCAGCGTGATCGTAGACGCCTCAGAGTGATCATAGAAGCTTAAGAGTGATCATAGAAGCCTCAGCGTGATCGTAGAATCCTCAGAGTGATCGTAGAAGCCTCAGAGTGATCGTATAAGCTTTAGAGTGATTGTAGACGCCCCAGAGTGATCGTAGAAGCCTCAGCGTGATCGTAGAAGCCTCAGAGTGATCGTAGAAGCCTCAGAGTGATCGTAGAATCCTCAGCGTGATCGTAGAAGCCTCAGCGTGATCGTAGAAGCCTCAGAGTGATCGTATAAGCTTTAGAGTGATTGTAGACGCCCCAGAGTGATCGTAGAAGCCTCAGCGTGATCGTAGAAGCCTCAGAGTGATCGTAGAAGCCTCAGAGTGATCGTAGAAGCCTCAGAGTGATCGTATAAGCTTTAGAGTGATTGTAGACGCCCCAGAGTGATCGTAGAAGCCTCAGCGTGATCGTAGAAGCCTCAGAGTGATCGTAGAAGCCTCAGAGTGATCGTAGAAGCCTCAGAGTGATCGTAGAAGCCTCGCAGCAGCACAGACACATCTCATTTTTTCAAGCAGCCTCGTGGGAGGAATGTTGAGATCACAACTCTGTGGTTGAGCAGGTGATTGACGCGCTGACCGTCCATCGCTGTCAGACTCGTGTCAGATTCCAAGGAGACGAGAGAGAGAGCAAATGTTTCTGTACCTGTGCATGAGTGACACGCAGAGACAACTGTGCACAACAACCTCACACTCTCTCCTGCACCAAAGTCCAGAGAGAAAACCTGTGTTTAAATTGTGTGACCTGGTTCTGTGAGATGTGACAAATTAAACAGAAGCTTTAAAGTTCTAAGAACCTTTGGCTGTTGTTACATTACATTACATGTCATTTAGCAGACGCTTTTATCCAAAGCGACTTACAATAAGATTGTGTTTCACAGGCTCAGACTTCCGGTGGGATACCACGGCAGAGCTTCGTCCGTGGTGGTTTCGGGGACTCCACTTCGCCGCCCTTCAGGCCAGATGAGACCTGACCAGAGTAAGATGCCCCAGATAAACCGTACTGTACAAACACTGAGTGGGAAAATGAATGTTTTTCCTCTTTCTCCTCTGTTAGCGAAGCCTCCCGTGTTCGGTCCGTCTAAGCAGCTGGACATTGAGCTGGAGATGGTGATGCCGGTCTTCATTTAACACAATTAAAACAACATTTCGTTGTGTGTTATCATGCTCTGTGGCACATTATCTGCGAGTCGTTTTAAAGATAGTTCTCTTCCCACGTCGTAGGCCTTCTTTGTTGGAGGAGGGAATCCGCTCGGGGAGCCCATTCCGATCCAGAAAGCCCACGAACATATATTCGGCATGGTGCTGATGAACGACTGGAGCGGTAAGTTTAACAATCTATAAATGTGCGGCGCAAGCTCATGTACGACTCCACTGCCGCTAGTTACGCGGCGCGTGATCGAGGGGTAAAGTGAGGCGCCAGACACACAGGGGGTCGTTTCTAGTGTCTGAATTATTTGTCACCGTGTGTGAAGCCAATCAGAGTTTGGCTTTGTTGTTCCATCACAAACACAGGTGAATGATTCTCTGCTGAGGTGAGAGGTCATAGGTCAGGCTAATAATAATCCTGTTTCAGTAGGTTATGAGTCATGCAGATTGAGATTAAGCTACCGCATGTTTTGTGCATTTTGATTTGATAAGACGGAAGGATTTATCACAATAATTCATATTCATCATATCATTGAAATGTTGGTTCTAATTGACGTCGACGAGTACAAGCGCGGCCAGAAGCAGAGACACGGAAACCAGAGAAAATGACATTCAGAGAGCAACACTGGTCGTCTCCAGAGGGTCTCGGCTCAATCAATAAAACATTCCCACTCATGTCGGCATGACGACGACTGACTGTCTCTCCTGCTTCACCTAGAAACCACTCCCGTCTCCCTAAACCTGGAGTGACGGCATCGACGTGCATAATGCAGAACTAAATTAAGGAACAAGTGTGCTTTTAAGTGAAACGTCACTGCTCACTAGTGATTCATCATCAGCTGCATCACAGTTCAGACATTACCGCAGTCACGTAACACTCCAGGAACCTTACAATTTTTATATATATACATACATACATATAATAAAAATCGACACCAGCGCAAGTGTTTGCCACCTCATCTCGCCGTTAGACGGCCTTTTCTGGCCGGAAATTGACGTTTTTGTCACTTGACAAACATCTCTCCCTCTCTCTCTCTGCACCAAATCCCATTGAAAAACTCTGCGTTTTTGCATCACAGCACACAGGAGTCGTTGATCCACTGCCGCCTCCATCACTCAGCCCAAATGTGTTTATTTATTGACTTTGGTGTTTGAAATTCTCAGTGCGGCGTTACCTCAGTGACACAAACTAATCAAACGAGGCAGCAGTCGACCGTCAGCGTCTGTTTCCCCGTGAGCGAAACAAAATTCTGATTTTTCTCTATGGACTTTGGTGCAGGAGAGTGAGCGAGTTTACAAAGTGACACAAACACTGTGATTTCCTGTTTGGAAAAACGCTGTCTGACAATAAGATAAAAGCCACAAACATTATTATTTTGGTACTTTATTGCAGATGTTAACGTTACAAAGGATACGTTTCATCATAATTTCATTTGTCGTGTCTGTCTTATTTATACTATACAGAAACACAACATTTTACTGCCAAATAAACATTTTGAATACATTATTAACAAAATCAACTTCTTTAAACAAAAACACAAGAAACAAAATCAAAAACAGGGAGGTGGGGGTGGCAGAGTTGTAATTATCCCTCCAGTTGATTATTCTTGTGAGAATTAGTTTCCACGCGATGCTTCATTGTCCCTCCATGACCCATTTACTCCAGTTTTTGTTTCTAAGCTGATAAGTAATTGTTTCCATTTCTTTAATCTCATTAACTGCTCATTTCCTAACGCTAATGGACGGTGGATTAACATCCAGCCATCTTTTTTTCCCCTGGAAATTGTTTAAATGCAGCTCCTGGTGTTCCATTAAAAGGCTTTTCTTCGGAAAAGCAAACCTCTTCTGAAGATAGTTTATTAGTTAAGTATCTGTACCTCATCATAACGTACAACCGCACTTATCCGGGAGTTTTTGCAGCACTGGAGCAACAGGAGGGGAACACCTGATATTTATAGCAGAGCAAAGAAATCCATGGCTGGCTGTTGTTAAATAAATAAAAAAGTCATTCATTTGCTGTGAGCTCAGCTTTTCCTGTCGCTCTAATCTGCTGCAGTGTCTGTGTCCTGCCACAGTCTGAGCGGCTGTGAGTTAGGAGGCCATTTGAAGTGCACTGTGAGGGCCATATCAACACAACTACATTTTTATTTTCTTTTATTAGGCCTTTGGCAGAGAGCACATTAGCCGTGTGTGTGTGTGTATTAAGTGCAGCCGCCATTACTGCTTTATGGCCTGTGAAAGAGAGGAGCGTGAGCGGCTACAGAATTTCCATGAAAGATTGAGTCGGCACTTTCAGCTGCTCGCATAGAGTTTACAGTAAAGGGTTTAATATGAGCTCTGCAGCTCATAAATACAGTGTGGTACTTTCAATTATGTAAAATTATAAATATACTGTATATATAAATAAAAAAACTATTTATTTTCATGGTTAATTTGGTTGTGTGTTAATGAACATAACTAGTCTATCTATCTATCTATCTATCTTGTTAACTAACAAAGTATCTATCTATCTGTCTATCTATCTTGTTAACTAACAAAGTATCTATCTATCTGTCTATCTATCTTGTTAACTAACAAAGTATCTATCTATCTGTCTATCTATCTTGTTAACTAACAAAGTATCTATCTGTATCTAGCTAGTTAGCTGACTAAGTATCAATCTTGTCAGCTAACAAAGTATCTATCTATCTATCTATCTATCTATCTCTAGCTAGTTAGCTAGTTAGCTGACTAAGTATCAATCTTATTAGCTAACAAAGTATGTAGCTAGTTACTAGCTAGTTGACTAAGCGTCTGTCTGTCTGTCTGTCTCTCCCACTCACTATGTGCTGTAATATGTGTGTTTCTCCTCAGCCAGGGACATCCAGGCGTGGGAGTACGTTCCTCTGGGTCCGTTCCTGGGGAAGAACTTTGGGACGACCATCTCGCCCTGGGTCGTCCCCATGGAGGCGCTGTTACCTTTTGCAGAGGCCAACGTAGTCCAGGTTTGTTGAAGGATCACAAGAGAGAATAACTTAGTTGCACAAACTGTGTGGTGGCTTATGTGATTTTCTTGTATGTGTCTGTGCAGGTAGCAGCTAAAACATGGCGTTTTAAAGAGATATTTAAGGTTTTTTACATACATACCAACATGTTAACTGTACTGACTTCTCAGTGAAGAGCTGAAAACTAGAAACTCATGAAAGGGCCCTCGCCCCACGCAACCCGGGGACTGTGAGACCTTTCATGTTGTTCTGTTTGCGTTAAAGCTTTCAAAAGGTGGAATTTTAAAGTAGTTTTCCTGCCATTTTAACGTCAACTTTGTCGGAGCGCTGAGGCCAAGCCTTTCGATGTAGAGAAAATCCATGGATTACTTTTTAATCATTAACTCGTCTAGAACATATGGACCGAGTTTGTTCAAGTGCACAGACTAGCCACTTTTGTTTTTCCAAATTGGCCGAATTCTGGGTGGGCGGAGCTAATGGAAGTACATTAGAAATTTGTTTGGAATCATGAGAGCAACGAGTGTCCCAAGTTTGGTTCAAATCGGAACAACTATTTGCGACTTGGACATGATAGAAAAAAATCAAAAATGTAGTGTTTAACACAATTTTGGCCCCTCTCTCTCAAACTCCCGATCTGACGACTTCTGGGGGCGCTGTAGAGTCCTGGGGCTACGAACGGGTTTGTGCCCTATGCCAATATCACATTTTTCACCGACCCGGCCTACGTGCCAAATTTCAAGAGTTTTTATTCACGTTAACGCCCTCAAAAATGAGCGTGCGACCCTACAAGATGACCCACAGCTGCCCCCTAGTGTTAGCATTTACCAAGTAGCAGCTGTCTAATGTTTCTCTCTCCTGTGGTTTGTGTGTGTTTGTGTTTGTTTGTGCAGGATCCAGAACCGCTGCCCTACCTCCAGCACCACGAAGCTTACACCTTCAACATCAACCTGTCGGTGTCACTTAAAGGTGGAGTTCACACAAAGTGACGCGGTCACAACATCAGCTGCAGTGTTTACACTGATGAACACACACACACACACACACACACAAGCACTCACAATGTGAAATGCACAACAAAGTAAAAGCCCTGAGGTGATTCTTGGTAATGAGAAGCCATTACAGTGTGTGTGTGTGTGTGAGAAGGAGGCATAAACACACACACACACACACTCTCTGTCACTTCCTCGTCCTTCACTGATCAATTGTACTTTCCATTAACAGCTCACACACACACACACACACAGACACACACACACAGCTATTATTTCTAATTATACAGCATTGACTTCCATTCATTTAGAACAGTTTAACAAAGCTTAATCACTAACCTAAACCATAACCAGGTCATGTCTAATCCAAACCCTGAACCATAACCACAATGTAAATCTTAACCAGTTCCTCCAAAATGAGTTTCTGCCTCATTAGGACCAGGTTTTTGGTCTCCATGAGGACTACTGGTTATAATGGTGCCAAACTTAATCAAATGTGGAGTAAATGTAATGTACATCACTTAAAGGGATAGTTCAGGTTTTTAAAGTGGTACGAGCACAAAATGGGCGCCAGTTTGAGCCACGTTAGCATAACTGTAGACCACCTCACGTGTTTGTCTACTGCTGTGTCATTCACTGAAGTAAATGTGAATATAGAATTTAAAAAGCACAGAAGTTATAAAATAACTGTTGAATTTGCCGGTGGAGACAAAAACTCCCGTTGTGTACGTACGATTGTGTGTGTGTGTGTGTGTGTGACAGTAAGTGTGTGTGTGACAGTACGTGTGTGTGACAGTGCATGTGACCACTTTTCACTGCGACTCACTTCTGCTGTTCTGCTCTTCAAGGACAAGAGATGGACGCGTCATCGACCATCTGCAAGTCAAACTTTAAGGTAAGGTAATCTGACACGGATCTGAAGAAATCCAGACTATAGAGCACTTTTATTTAAAGGCCAGGATTTGACTGTCTTTCAGTACATGTACTGGACCATGAAGCAGCAGCTCACCCATCACACTGTCAACGGCTGTAACGTCAGACCAGGAGACCTGCTGGCTTCTGGAACCATCAGTGGACCAGTGAGTGTCTGCAGGAACCCAACGTTTACTCTGTCAATCATTTCACTTTTCTATTATTGGGTTGTTGCTCATTTGTTTTGCTCTTGATCTTGTTTGTATTGTGAATATGATTGTGATACTTTGTTATCTCAGACTCATTGTAGATGTTACATTCAGTGACAGTGACTCACTCAAAATTTGCGCCCTACGTAAATGAGCGAACTTGTCGAAGGTTTTGTGGCCACGGCAACACCTCTGCGTTTTTGCGAATTCCGACCAATTGCCACGAAACAGGAAGTGCCCTATGATTTCGGCATACCTTGAGTTCCACCGAATTTCCCGAAACTTGGTGGGAAGATGTTATAGATCAAGACGAACAAAAAAGTCAACGGTAACCATGGCCTCAACTCAACAGGAAGTCGGCCATTTGGAATTTTGGTACATAAATAAGCAAAAGTGAGGTCCGGGAACTGCTGCAGTCCCAGTAGTTTTTATATATTTAAAAGACTGTGTTGATCTTTTTGTTGTGTTTTCTCAAACCCACCAGGATCCAGAGAGCTTTGGATCCATGCTGGAACTGTCGTGGAGAGGATCCAAGAGCATCGATCTGGGAGGAGGAGAGAGCAGAACCTTCCTGAAGGACGGAGATGAAGTCACCATCGCAGGTGAGCGTGGACTGAACGCACGCCGAGTGTTTATTCTATAAAAAAAGGATAATAAACACAGAAGGCAAAAAAAATTAAACATTTATTCAGTTTGGAGTTTTTGTTGTTCTCGATTCCGTTTCTGGTTTTCCGGGGTTCCTGTGCTTCCTGTTTTCCCTGTTTATGAAGCAAACAAACAACACGACATTGTTTCCAGGCGCACAGACCAAACAGAGGCGGAGTAATAACATAATAACACGTGCTGTGTTTTTCCTCTGTGCAGGTTACTGTCAGGGAGACGGATACAGAGTGGGCTTTGGATCCTGTGTGGGAACCGTCCTACCAGCCTTACAACGCTGACACACTCGTACTCGCACCTCACAGTGTTACTGCTGCACCAAGATCTGTGTTACTGATGTTTTACGTGTTGATTTATGATAAAAAATCTTCATCATTTTTAATTTTGTGTCTTCTTTTTTTCCCTTTAATTGTCGAGTCGTCTTCAGTGCAGGATTTTACATGAGTCCACAGACTATTGGCACTTTTCCACGATACAGTTCCAGCACGACTCAGTTTGCTAATGTTTTTCGATTTTCAATTTTAATTCTAAAAAGCGAGAGATCAACCAAAAAAAAACATTTAAAAAAAAAAAAAAAATCGAATTTGACCTTATATTAATAATAAATATTAATTGTTGAACAGTATGGAATTGAGTAAAACACAATTGAAAGCTTTTAAAACAACTAAAAGTTTCAATTAAGGTCAAAATTTAAATACAAGCTTCTATTCTATAACCTTCAGTATATTTGTTTTATTGTTAAAATGACTCAGGTTTGCTGTGAGAGTCCCAATGTGAAACAAAAAGACTGCCGAGTCATGTTGAGGTAGTACAGAGCAGTGCAGCAAAGTGCAGTTTTACTAAACTCATCAGCTCTTCAAATGTGACTGATAATACTGCAGTGAGCCTGTGTGTGTGTGTGTGTGTGTGTGCGTGTGTGCGTGGGCAGCTGAGTCTCATTGGACAGAAAACGTGTGATTTGATCTTCAAAGAACAAAGACAGAGAATGTGCATCAGCTGAAAACAGTGAACAGAGCCATTAAACACTGGCGGAGAAAAAAGTCAATAAACTCTCGGGTTTGTTTGATAGTTTTGTTGATGTGTGGTCGCTGTCGTCGACGCTGACTCGCGATAACGGACCAAAACCTGGTCCTAATGAGGCAGAACCTTTCAGCTTGGGTTTAGACGTTAATTTAGCGTTAGGGTTAGAATTGGGTTTAAATTAAGGCTGGGTTAAGGGTTAGGGTTAGGCACTTAGTTGTGATGGTGACGGTAGTAGTGTCCTCACTAAGATATAAAAACAAGTACGTGTGTGTGTGTTCTAGCAGCTGCAGCCTGTGAAGGCTGACGAGAGCAGAGATGAAGTAAGAAGAAGGTGAACTGCTGAATGTCAAGAGTTGAGGAATCCTTCGTGGACCGACCTGCTGACTGTGAGTTTCACACATTATTATTATCTCACACACTCACACACTCACAGGACTCTGCATTAACTCTAATCCTTAACCAGAACCACAATTCAAATCTTAGTCCTAAACCTAACCAGCTCCTCAGAAATGATGGTCCTGCCTCATGAGGACCAGGTTTTGGTCTACTGGTCCTGACGAGGTCAGTGTTTATGAAAGGAAAAATGTCTCGTAGTTTCTGTGAAGACATTTTCGAAAAAGACAAGACCAGTTTCCACCGACTGTGTTTCATAAGAAGAAAGGGGCGGAGCTTATACTGAGACATCCACTGTCCACCACATGATAGCCACGCCCCAACGCGCCCGATGCTATTTGAATCAAAATGTTTTACAAAATGGACGTCATGCTGGTTTGAAGAAGACCAGAAACTGAAGTTTCTCATAGACTTACATACATACAAGTGAGTGAGTGAGTGAGTGAGTGAGTGACCTTTAAGTGGACTGAACCACCCTCAGGGTGCCTGTGTGTTTTAGGACAGAAGACAGAAAAACTTGTTCAGGGGCCAAATCTGCTACTGCTGCTGCTGCAGGAGCAACATAAATATGCTAACTAATTAGCGATAGCATTGATTTCCATTAGTACAACAGCGGCGAGGCTCGTGGTGGTGAGTAAAGTGTGATATACAGCACACGTGTATATTATGGATCACGTCAGAGCAGATGAAGAAACCAAGTAAGTTATTGACTGAAACTGGACATTAGCCAAAAACTAGCTAACCTTTATTTTCCTAATGAAATGTTAGCACGGTACTAATGAAGAAATGAAGTACAGGGCAAAGTGTTTTTTGTCTTCCAGTTGAGGAGTAGGAAAAAGAAAACACCTTCAAAGTAAAAGTATCTCTGGCTAGCCTTTGTTAGCTTAGCCATGGTTAGCAATACCAGTCAATAACAAAGCCCTACATGGTATTTAGCTCACACAAACAGCGTAGCAACATGTCTACAGATAAAAATTGAACAGTACTATGTGTACGACTGATTTACTGTGAAACAAATAACACAAAAGTGCGATTTACAGTAAAAGTCGCAATGTGTTTTTTGCAATTGCCATTTTGTGGTTTCCTTTGATTTTACAATTTTTTTTTGGAAGTCCAATCTGAAGGGTTGTTCAGATTGAGATTTCCGACAACAAACTAAGACATTCCGACCTGTGACTACAACTGGAACGCGGCACATTTACACACAAACAGACGTTGACCCAAAACAACAGGGTTCCCCCGGTGCCGCAGAGCGCTGCAGAGGAGTGACACGGAGCAGATGGTTCTGCAGCACTGTGGTGAAAAATGAGTCCGTCCCTGAGAAAAGTGCAGGTGGATTATTAACGAGAGGAAGCCGGCGACTCACTGCACGGAAATCAGACTTTCACTCAAACAGACCCTCGAGTCCACGTGTGCGGGAGCTTTCTGGCTCTTTGACGAGTTTGTATACGTAAGCAATACACACACACACACACACACACACACGGAATGCAGTGCTGTTGTATTTAATATAACATCACTGTGATGAATATGAATCTGGGGAAATAAGGCATTTACGTGAAATGTTCAAGCTTAAATATTTCACCCATGAGCCGTGGATACAAGAAAAAGCAAAAAGAGTTGTCAATCAAACGAACCAACAAATGCATTATTTACTAAATGAAGAGTTTTATATAATCTCATGATTTAGATGCCACTCTTTACGTTCCGCGGCGACCAAGACTAAGACGATCCAGGCGAGATCACACGTAACACGATTTCAGGGAAGAGATTCCAGGGATTTGGGATCTCACAGAAACTCGCGTGATTTAATCTGATGATGTTAAAATCACGTCCGTTAATCCCTCGTACTACATCTAATAATCTGTTCAAATCAGACTGAAATCGGAAAACACCTGCGATCATCAGAAGAGTCAGATTAGATTGGGACTGAAATCAGATCAATTATCCTCTGATGTGGGGCAGACTTCACTTGATGACAGATCCAATGTAACAAAAGCCCAGGATTAATAAAGTATTTGAAACTCTGTCGTCCCCAGAAACATGAATAATCTGAGGGTGAAACTGAAATATCAGCTACTTTTCTCCTGATCCTGCTTCCTGCAGCTTCAAACAGCCGATGCAGTGGGAGGACATTGATTTTAATCTAAAATAGCTCTCAGTGTATTTTCCTAAATGTCACATAGTTTTTAACAAGTAGTCTCTGGTGCAGTGAAATGTCACGGTCACGTTCCTGGCTGTCACAGAGTTTTAACGAACCTGTCTCGCCACACCGTAATTAGTCGGACACTTCCTTTTCTCCGCGGCGCCTCCCTCCCTCCCTCTGCGAGCTCTCTGTGGTTCAGAGGCGTCAGAGGCCAATTTCACACCTGAGAGGGAACCATGTATCTCTGAGATGAAGAGGAAGTTAAATCATTATTCATTCGCTGCAACGTTTGGACGATGAAATGTCCATTTTCCTCGCCAACAGCCGGTTGATCATTTTGTCTGTGTGCACTCAGCAAGAAGGCCTTGGGTTCTCATTGAGTAAAAAATATGAATTTAATCATTCAAAAATATTGTATTGATTTTTTGTTTATGGGCGGCCCTTAGGAAGCGGCCTGCTGATTGGCTACTGAGTTTTGGAGTGACGGCTCAATTGACCGTAAGTCGCCACAGGCTTGGAGTCGCTCGTTCCCTGTTGACATCCGACAAAATAATTGTAACTATCTAACGTTTAGAATCCGACAAATGTTAGATAGTTACAATTATTTTGTCGGATGTTGACGGGGGAAACTTGGGGAACAAGTTCATATTGGTCTTGTATGCTGAATTCATAGGGCACTTTCTGTTTCATGGCAAATGGTCAAAATTCGCAAAAACGCCGAGGGTTGCCGTGGCAGCGCTATTTTAAAATCTGCAAAACCTTTCGACAACTTTTCACCTTTGATGTGTCTAGTACAAATTGGCACGTTTTTTTTATGTCGGTACGACAAACACGCTCAGGCGACTTCACTCATTTAAGTAGGTCAGTGGGACTCAATTTTGCCCTTGAGCAACGCACGGTTCCAGGATCTATGACAATATCGCATTTTCTTCAGACCTTTCAAGAGTTTTTATGCACGTTAACCCCCTCAAAAATGACCGGAAAGCCACGGATAGAATAATAATCTGAAGGATAATCTGATAGGCTCCTCGCACAAATTCGTGCCAGGAGCCGTTCTTGGCCCCTGTCATTCGCGGCTTGGACGCTAACTAGTTCTTATCTCCAAACTCTTCATGGTTTTTATTTTATAATTTCCCCCCAAACTAATAAATGAGGACAGGACAGCGTCTTCTCTGGGGAAGGAAAGATAAGTCGTTTGTAATTAAACAAGACTTTGGATGAAATGGAGAATTGATCTGTGGCCGTGCAGTTTAAATGATGAGCAACAGTCTTTTCAATGAAGCCTTTGATTTACTGTCTGAACGACTTCACTGGAAAAAGAAATGATGAAACAAAAGAAAAAGTCATTTACTCACAAACAGCGTCAGTCGTCAAACATTCTCACATGAATTTTAACTCGTGTTAATTTATGCTGCATTACTTTTTATCCTTTTTGTTTTCTATTATTTCTCTGCTGTTGCAACAGCTGAGTCATTTTCCCCCTCGGTGGATTCATTACAGCTCTGTTCTATTCTGATCTGGTCAGGGGCTAAAGAAGGTCGGGAACCACTGGCTTAGAACAACTGCTGATGAACCTTAGAACAAGGGTTGGCCTTGTTCTAAGGTGGCGGGCCAACTCTTGGAGACCTGCTTAGTATCCTGTTCTTCAGCCAGACAGAGACGCCCCAGAACTAGACTGGACCTGGACCTTCATACTGCAGGATTCTCTGAACAGTGGAGAATGTTAGTCCCTGTTCCAAGTGATCTTAGTCTCCACTTCTTCTGCAAATGTAGTCCACATGATGTGACCAAGAGAGGAAAGAGAAGACGATAGAGACCAGGAGCAAAAATGTTCTGTTGAACCATGGACTACGGTGTTTCATAGGAACCGAGTCGCGTGACACTGGGAACTCTTTCGGGTGCGTTGGCACCACTTTTCCCACTTAAGCCCCGAGCCGTGATATAACCAGTGAAAGAGTCCCTCGTGCAGAATTTGCAGCGAGACGTAAATGCCACAGAATGATTTTGAGCAAAAAGAACACACTTGGCCAGCTCGCTGAATACTGAATATCGTAAACGTTGGCCTGTGCCCCGATGAGCATGCTCAACATGAGCGGCTGCTCGACCTTTTCTCAGAAACAGACAGAGGCTGCCAGCACCGAGACAAGGTGAAGGGCAGGAGGGAATCGGGCCATAATTTAACAGCCAAAGCAAATTAAATCACTGTTTTACATTCTCACTCTATACCACCGGCCTCATTATGATAATACACTGTATGTACCTTGAAGTTGACCTTCAAAGCCCTGTGGACGGCGGCGTGTGCAGGATACACCCTTGAATCGCGGCTCTGTGCTGTTTAGCCCATTATGTGAGACAGACGGTGATGGAATTGGCCTTGAGGCTGGCAGATGGTTCCCCGTGGATTAACTCTGAACGGAGTTTCATCAGCGCTCTGGTGTGACCCAATTACACGTCCAAACTGACGCGAGATTGGTTTCATGTGTATTCCCTCTCACAGAGCAAACACGAAAAAAAACCGGGGACGGGGACTTCTGACCGTTTGATCATTCAGTTTTTGGCTCATTCACACATTCAGTCACCTGCTCGCTATTTGCCTCGTCTTAATTGTGAGGCGGGACGGTCGACAGTGAAAACGTGGCTGGAAAAACAGATTTTAGCCACTTCAGAAAAAGGCTCACCCTCACCCAGGCTTTTTTTCTGATGTGGATGTGAACTCCCTCTCCTGAACCAAACTCCATTGAGAAAATCAACAATTTTAGCTGCTGGGAACGCAGGAGCTGCTGGTCTATTGCTGCCTAATTTAATAAATTTGTGTCACTCAGTTAATCCAAAGGATTTCAAACCCCCGAAATTCACAAATTATCACATTTGAACTCACTGATGGAGGCAACAGTGTATCAACAACTCCTGTGTGCTGTGATGTAACATCATTGATTTTCTCTATGGACTTTGGTGCAGGGAGAGTGGGTGGTTTTCAAAGAAATGCAAACAGTCAGACATTGTTGTCTAGCAGTGAGATAAAGCAGAGACCACATTCTTAAGATATCATTCACTTAGTATAAGGTAGAATTTTAGATGGTGAGCCTTTTGTTAAGTGTCTTAAGTACTTTTACTTTGAAACAGATGTAAAATCCAGCAGATTATGCCTCCATCTGCTTTTGACACAGTTGTTTTGTTTGCTCACTTGAAAGACACCAACGACAAGAGGTGTAAGTGCAGCCTCCACCTCTTTGTCCTCCTCTGTGTGTCTCTCTCTCTTTGTCTCTCTTGTTGCTGCAGACATAAATTAGCAGTTGTCCACCAGTACACGTGTAAGGACATCGTCAGCAAATGCAGCGCATCATTAAATATTAACTGCGAGTCACTGCAAACAAATTCAGGTATTTATGTACAAACTGACACTGGACTTCAGGTTGTGGAGAAATGTGAGGCTCAGCAGTAAAAACAGAACTGGAGCGTGAAAACCGGAGTAAAGAGAGGAGACAGCTGTGAACAGAGGGTTCTCTCATTCTTACTGAACTGTGACGCCAGCTTATCCCTCATTGTCATACAGCGTATTTAACTTCCTCACTTTGTAGGTCACCAGAGATTAATAATCACAGCTATATAACTCCAGTGAGAAACATAATGTGTCGAATCCACCGATTTCTAAATTTGGCCATTTAGTGGAGACACCACTGCTCATTAACTATGTTTTAATTAAAGTATATTGCAAATTTGAACAGGAAATTCCAGAATGAGACTAGATGATGTAAAAGTACATTTTCCAATCCAACTTTATTTGTAAAGCACTTTATAAACAATCAGAGTGGACCAAAAATACACAATAAATTAAAGACAGAATGAATAAAGGACATAAATCTTGCACGAGGCAATAAAATAATAAAAATACGTGTAAGAAAACTAATTTGATGAGTTCATAGGGCAAAATAAATATGGTAACAAAATAAAAAATAATAATAATAAAAACGGAGGAATGTTTGAATTGTTCACCCCTCCCCCCCAAAAAAGAGACTGCAAAGCTAACAAGATAGACAGACAGATTGAGACTTAGTCAGCTAGCTAGCTAGATACATAGTCAGCTAACTAGCTAGATACTTAGTCAGCTAACTTGCTAGATACTTCAGCTAACAAGAGACAGATAGATACTTTGTTAGCTAACAGGATAGAAACAAAGATAGTCAGCTAGCTAGCTTGATACTAGTCAGCTAACTAGGTAGATACTTTGCGAGGTAACAAGAGACAGATAGAGACTTTGTTAGCTAACAAGATAGACAGATAGATACTTTGTTAACTAACAGGATAGACACAAAGATAGTCCGCTAGCTAGCTTGATACTATTCAGCTAACTAGCTAGATACTTCGCTAGCTACCTAGATCAAGGTGTCCCGTAAATGCGACATACTTTCGAGAAATCCTTTGTGTTCATACAACAAACCTCACTCTGAGGGGGAAGACGACGACAGAGAAAGAAAGTGACGGCAAATGCGAGAGCAACAGAGGTGGGCGGCGCTATGACATCATTATTTTCCAATAAAACGCAAGATCCATTCGGCTGTTTTTAAAACGCTGGTCCAGTGTGGATAAAAGGGAGATACGATACAAACATTCTGTGTACGGATAAATTGCTGAGGCCACACCTTTTGACGTAGAGAAAATCCATTGATAACTTTTAATCATTAACTTTTGTTTGACGTGGCTAGCTCAAACATGCTAGGACAAGTTTGTTCTAATGCAGAGTAGCCATTTTTGTTTTTCCAAAATGGCCGACTTCTGGGTGGGCGGAGCTAATGGAAGTACATGAGAAGTTTGTTTTGAATCATGAGAGCAACAACTATGTGCGACTTGGATACGATAGAAAAAATCCAAAATTGTGTGTTGAACGCAATTTTGGCCACTATCTCTCACGTCAAAAATTCCCCCCAAAAAATCCTTTGGAGTTATCCCAACAAATTCACCAAATTTCGTCTGGATCCGACGACTTTTGTCTGACCATGACCCGACTTCTGGGGGCGCTATAGAGCCCTGGGGCTATGAACATGTTTGTGCCCTATGCCACTGTCACATTTTTCACCGACCCTGCCTCCGTGTCAATCTCAACTGGTTTTAGGCACGTTAACCCCCTCAATAATGAGCGCAACGTCAGAGAAAAATATTAATCTAATTAATTCAGAAAAATAAAGAGATTTTTTTTCAGAAAAAACCATAAAAATGGAAAATTCCCATTCCAAGTGACTTCAATCTGTTTCTAAACTCCTGTATTTCACTTTCAGTTGTTTTTTTTTATTACGAAGTTGAATTTTATCACTGTTGCATCAGCCGAGAAAAGGCACCGATTCTTCCACGTCTCTGAGACATCGTTGTAAAAAGTTAAACACAGAGACGGGTTTAAGTAGAAAACTGTACATTCTTCGAGGAGCTTGCATTCGATCTGCAGGAAGACTTAGCGTTGCTACAGTAAGGGTGCAGGGATTTGTCCAAGCAGTTAAAGGTAAAGGTGCTAAATGGCTAAAGCGTAGGCACTTCATAAGGAACATGCAGGTGACGATCGTTTTCTCACATGATTTATGCTTTTTAACGCAGATCACATTGTGCCGTTTTGTGTTTTTTCCATTTTAAGTGCAACAAACATGATGCATTTAATTAAATGTTTCCGCTCCCTGCGCTGCCTCCATGGTACGTAGCCAGGAACAGCTGATCACAGACGGATGCATCTTGATTTAGACGCGCTCTGTCGCGTCAGTGGTAGTTTTTGTGTTATATCTAGCAAGCGTTTAAGCTTCACATGCCTGTAATCAGGGGAAACGAGCAGTGACCATGCAACAGCAAGTCAGGGAAACTCAAATTTTAACTAATTAACTGCATGTTATCGCAGCAATATCATTGGCTTTTACAAAATTGTGTGGTAAGAAAATGACACGTTGTCTCCAGTCGAGACACTGACAGTTTTGTGCAAAGGCCGATTCCACGGTTTTGCCCCAGGACGTTTAGGATTTGGTCGTGGGGCCTCACCTCCTCTTCACGTTCATCCTCCAGTTTGTAAAAACATAAAGGGAAAGTGCGGTCAAGTCAAGGCTGGCATTCACTTGCCATGGCTGTGCTGTCAGTCCGGCACAAATGTAAGGCAGGCCCGAGGTACGTGGATGCAAAAAAGTGTATGTGCTTTACTCTGTGTTTGCAGTGGTGTCATCCCATCAACGGCCACAATGTCTTTCTTCTTCTACTTATTCCATATGTGGACAAACATAAGCAAAAGGTTTTGTATTGTCCCACCAATAATTGTCCTTCTGGATGTGAAGGATTCATGCACAAGCCTAGTGTACAGGTACTACCAAGAAAAGGGTCTTTTAGTACCAGAAGGTCATTCCAGCTTTACCACTCCAGAGTTTCTTCTCTACAAGGAAAGAGTTCCGTGTAGAACCAAAAAGTTCTTCTATCTTGGCCTCTTCAGAGTTTGATCTCCACAAGAAAAGAGATCCGTGTAGTACTAGAAGGTTCTTCTGTCTTTACCACTCCAGAGTTTCTTCACTACAAGAAAATAGTTCCCTGTAGTGCCAGAAGTTTCTTCTGTCTTGACCGCTCCAGAGTTTCTTCTGGAAATCATACAGAACCTATTTAAGGTACCATATGACCTAGTTCCAGGAAGTATCAGGAAACTATTCTCCCATCTTGTGCCACAGCGGAACCATTTTTGGCGTATTCAAACTTCTAAAAAAAAAGTTCTGTACCAAGAGATTTCATGCACTCTTTTGTGCTTTTCCATCCTTTGAGAATCTCTGATTGACCATGGAGTCACCAAGGTTTCATACAGAATCACTGCCTCACTAAAGAACCCATGGAGAACCATACTTTTGTTCAGACCAGAGGCTTTGCTGGTATTGTCACACATGGTGGTCCGGTGGAACATAGTCATACAGCAGTACATGGTACCGTCAGTCGTCCAGGTGCTGTTCTTCCCATGTGGAGGTGGGGATGGCACTGTAGGGGTCCATAATCACCTTGGCACAGCGGATGATCATGGCAACCAGCAGCAGGCAGAGGAAGGCAATGCAGGCCAGAGTCAGGCCCTGGTCCACATCCACGAAGGCCGGCTCCGCTGTGCCCTCCACCTCCATGATGGACGTTGTCTGCTGTTGTGCTCACGCTCCCCCACACGCCCTGCTGTCATCCTGAAGGCCCGGCTGCAGATACACAGACAGACAGAGAGAGACGGACAAGACGGACATTAACTCACATACAAGAGAGTAAAGCTGTGTTCCATTTACATAGAAACTTGGAAATCGGAACTGGGAGTGACGTCACACCCAAGTTCACCACGTTAGCTGTTGTTAGCAATACCAGTTCCTACAACACTCTACATGGTATTTTGTGCACACACAGTGTAGCAACATGTCTACTGCTAATGTCTACCGAGTTGCGACTGTCAATAGAATGCAGTATAAGTATATACTCAGTCGTACAATCGGACAACTTACAGAGTCCGATGTATACATGTGTACGCCTGACTCCCCCGTAGGTGGCGCTGTATCTTTCTATAAGCTAGTGCGTATTGAATCAGTTTCATGTTGACCTTTACGTCACAGAAAAACAGTGAGATGGCGAATGGGCGGCGTTGTGGTTCTGTATGCCGCAGTTTATATGTCGTGAATGCCTATACATGCAGGAGTAATCAGACTATGAATCGCATTATTCAGATATGTTAGTCTGACTAAGACCAGCTCGATTTTAGTCAGACTAACATGTTTGCATGACATCAAGAAAACCGAATTATTGTCTTAGTCCGACTAAAATCTGACTTTTGAACATGCATGTAAACACTGACTGTGGATTCATGATAAAGGTTTGAATGTAACAGACGTGTTTAAATGTTTCAAGTGAACTCTTTTAAGAGCAGATGCACCTGACACAAGTGAGACTGAAAGTCTGTGACATGAGCTCAAATTTATCTGTGCTGTGCAGAAACGAGTGCACAAGTGTAACTCACGATCCGGGCGACTGGTTGGACTGTGCGCTGCTGTCTTCACCTCTCTGTCTCTGTGGACATGAGGCTGAGAAGCGTAGATTTTCTCACCGGCATCAATATTCAGAGAGGATGTGAGTGTGCTGTGCAAACACCGAGGGATTAAAGTCTTGTTGTTGTTGTTGTTTTATTGTGATTCTTTTGTCTTGACTCAGACGGCTCCATAAATCCACTCTCTGCTCCGCAGAGATAAGCTGCGTTTCTCTGAATGAAGAACTACAGCGACGGCTGGAGGAAAGACTTGTCGTCTGTCCATGTGATACCTGCAACATGAAGTGAGTACAGTGGAGCCTGGTCCTCTTGGCGCCCGATTGAAAGAATCTATTGTACATGGTTTAAAGTGCGCGGCTTAAGTGTTTTTTACTCATTATGCAGCGTGTGAGGCACAAAGGGGGTTGAATACATGTTGCATTCAAAACAAACATATTTATTTATATTTTATATATATTTATATTATCTAGTTATCGATCATATTCTGTCTGTGTATAAAGTACCTTAAAGGTGATACTTGAGTAAAAGTACAAGTATGTTCGCAGAAAATGACTCTGGTAGAAGTTGAAATTAAGTTTTAGATTAAGTTTTTTTTTAAAATGAGGCGTTAGGATTGAGCCATAGTGGCTCAGTGGTAGGGCGAGTTGTCTTTCAACTGCACGGTTGTGGGTTCAGTTCCTGGCTCTGCTCGTCTATATGTGTCCTTGAGCGAAGACACTACGACGTGTGAATGGGTGAAAACTGTCGTGTAAAGCAGCTCATCAAGACTAGAAAAAGCTCTATATAAATACAGACCATAATACCAACTCTTCTTCTGATTTTATTTGGTAGTAACAAAGAGAGTTAGAGGGAATGTAGTGGAGTAAAAGTACACAATTAAGTATTTGTACTTGTATATAGAAAAACTAAGGAGTTCTCCATCATCTCACGTCACATGGTGCGAAAGCCTCAGGACATCTGTGTGTGCGTGATCCCTCCATCCTGCTTGTGCCATCATGAGGTCATGAGGGAGGAGAGAAGAAGTGAAACCCAGCTGCTGCACAGGCTCCTCCTTTTTTCTTTTTTTTTGTACATGTGTTCATGCATTTTTTAAAAGCACTTTACTGTGTTACTTTAGAATAATGTGCCCTCGTTAAAAGTCGGGGACGTGGACGTTCCATGATCGTCTTACTTCTTCTGCCATTAATCCGCCGAGTTCTTCTCACCTCAAATGTCTGGTCTGTTTAAGGTAGAATAAGAGTGAATATAGAGTTACTACATTGTGACCGTTTATTATCTCTTACTCTGTAAATGATTAGATATTATAACGCATGTGTTGCAGAGTCACTTAAAACTTTATTTCTTATCCAAAAGTTTAGTTTGTCTTAGTTTTTGATGACCTGTTTCATTTATTTAATGTTTAGTTTATACATTATTTCTTTATGAAAATTGAAAAATTGGTAACTGGTTAAAAAAAACAACATTATTTATCATTAAATGATAAATAATGGGAAATCAAAGGGAAATAAAAGGGAAATCAATACTATCAGCATCAATTATCGGCCATGGAAAAACCAATACTGGTCGACCTCTGCTGCGGTAAAGCTCCAGCAGTTGATGTCACGCAATCCCATCATGCAACAGTAGGGACTAAATGATCTTTTTCTAGTCTGGATGACCAATCAAAGCTGCTGTATAACTACAGTTTTTAAGTGTCTTGCCCAAGGACACATCGGCATGTACACTTCCAACCCACAGCCTTCAAGTTGAAAGACGACTCGCTCCACCACTGAGCTACTGTATATTATGTCAGGACACTCGTCTCTCCACTGGCTGTTTTCATAAAACGTGAAGATGATGTATGGATGTTATGTCCTGGGACACCAGAACGGTCAGGGACAAGCAAACAGGGGATGACCAAAGATCCAGAGAGACGGCAGAGCTGAATCACAAGCGTTTCCTCTGAAAACATTTAGAACTCAAGTTTTTCCTGCATATCTTGGTGCTGCTCATAAACAGAATCTATGTTCATATTATTCCATATTTCACAGGTTTAATATTAAAACACATCAACGTCAACCATTGACCCTGTAGGACAGGCAGTTAGGAGAGAGATTAAGGGAGGGATGTGAGACGCTGACAGTCACTTAAATTCAATGGCAGTGTTAATGTTGCAGAAAGGCTGTACAGTCAGCAGAGAGGAGCGGAGGAAAGAGGGGGAAATCTACTTAAATGTATATAAATAATTCAGGATTTAGAGTCAGTGCTGACTCCTGGAGTCTAGTAAATCGGTTTGGCCAGCAACCGCGATACAGCCACCAATGCACTGTAATACTGTGTGGCAGCTGTCATAATCTCCTTTATGTCTGACAGAAGTGCTCGTTTACACCAATAGCTGCTTGTAGGCCAAAAGGGAAAGGAATTGGGTGTGTCACCAGAAGGTTGCCTGTTCAATCCTAGGACAGGCCAAGGGCTAGGGTGCCCCCGAGCAAGGCACCCAATCCAATTCAACTGGCCCTGACAAAATGGATGTAAGCTCACAAATGTGGCTCAAATATCCTCAAACAAATGTGAGCCAGTCTATAAAAACTGGTTTTGAGAAGTCACTGAATCCCCGAGCCATACCAAAATAATGAGCCCCAACCGTTCCGTTCTTTGGTACCCTTCCCTTGGGATGACCATCTCATTTAAGAGCACCTTACTTTTGTCTTCTTCAGAATCAATAAAGTATCTATCTATCTATCTATCTATCTATCTATCTATCTATCTATCTATCTATCTAAAGGATGCAGTGTCAATGGAGGATACAGCCTGTTTGGTTTAGTACATCGCTATAGTCTCCTCAACCTCGGAATAGTCTGGAAGGACTCGCCCAAGGATCTAAGGCTGCAAGGTGGCTCGCATGGGATCAAAGTTTTCTGGGTGAGGTGGAGAACTTTTTGAAGTAGCTGCCTAACTTATATTGTTGTTCCTAGCTAACGTAACAAGTCTTGGATTTGATTTTGTGTCAGTCGGCTCAAGAGATGAGACCTTAAAACAATCGTATCTAATTCTGGGGAAGATGATCATATCAGTGCTTATGAAGTTAAACAAGTTCAGCCGAGCTGGACTTTTTTTTCAGAGGGTGATTTGATATTTGAATTTATAGTAGCCAAAGCTAATAGGCTACAAAATGAGCAAAATGTAATCCTGTGTGTGTGTGTGTGTGTGTGTGTGTGTGTGTGTGTGTGTGTGAGTGTTTGACTGACAGCCTCGTAAATTTGCTGATGTTTGAATCCGAGCGGAGGTAAGATTGTAAAACGGAAAGTCAATTTGTTGGGAAAAGATGAGAGAGAGAGAAAAGCCGAGAGGCTGTGTGTTATCACGTCAGCTGTTTTATAAGGCGACGCACAACCAACGCTCCTTTAATTTACTGTGAGTGATTAACACACTGCTATCACACACACACACACACACACACACACACACTGGTTTGCACAGCTATTCTTCTGAGGACTCTGCATTGACTCCATTCATCCGAACAGCCTAAACAAACCTTCATCACTAACCTTAACCATAACCTCAATTCAAATCTTAGTCCTGAACTTAACCAGTTAATGACCTTCTGCCTCATTAGAACCAGGTTCTGGTCTCCATGAGGACTACTGGTCCTGACAAGGTCAGTGGTTATGACAGAAAAAACGTCCTAAAGAGGTAACAAATACAAGAACACACACACAAACTTGTTTTTATATCTTAGTAAGGACCCGTCATAGACATAATGCATTCCTAATGAGTCCCTTATCCTAACCGTAACCATCACAACTAAGTGCCTAACCCTAACCCTTACCTTAACCCTAACCTAAGCCCAATTCTAACCCTTAAACCAGGTTTTAACCCAAAAAAACCCTCTTTAAAGTTGTGGGGAGAAAAAACAGTTTAAAATAAAAGTTTGTTCAATCAGACCAAAGCCTGTTAAACTCATAATATCACGATGTGACTGTATTAAAATAACACATGACATAATTAATAATCAGCTATTTTGACATTTAGTTCTTTTTAAATGATTAAAACGAGCTCTCTGCTTTTTTTTAGCTACTAAAATGTAAATATTTTTTTTGCTTCGTATAGCAAAGAAATCATTACATGGATTAATCTCGGTTTTTGGACAAAATGACATCAAACGACGACTCGTCGATTAATTGAGAAAATAATCGTCAGATGAATAATAACATCAGTGTGGACATAGAAGGTGTTTAATGAGATCCCACAGCTGCTGTATTTGCCTCATTGTGTTCAGTGGAGCCAGATGGGAGGAGGAAAAAGCTCAGGCACAAGTGGCTTCATTCTCCCTCCTCCTCCTCCTCCTCCTCCTCCACTGCACACACTGTTTGCTCTTCACTCCAGGGTTCAGCCTTTCACTCACCCTCACCATTTTCTCCTTCAGCCTGAACACAGCTGAAGTGAGAGAGTAAACGACGGAGGTGAACGTGTGAGAGTCCAGAGAACAACTGACCTACAGTGGACAACTGTAGCTCTACTACAGCCTGCAGCAGGAACATGGGGAACCTGAGCTCAAGCTAACAGTGAAACAGCAGAACAACATGTGAATAAAACATATGAAGACTATTCAAACAGAAGTGAAACTCACTACACAGGGAAATACTACAAAATAAAACAGGAAACAATAAGTATCTAGCTAGTTAGCTGACTACGTATCAATCGGTCTGTCTATCTTGTTAGCTAGTGAAGTATCTAGCTAGTTAGCTGACTAAGTGTCTATCTATCTATCTATCTATCTATCTATCTATCTATCTATCTATCTATCTATCTATCTATCTATCTATCTATCTATCTTGTTAGCTAGTGAAGTATCTAGCTCGTTAGCTGACTAAGTGTCTATCTATCTATCTATCTATCTATCTATCTATCTATCTATCTATCTATCTATCTTGTTAGCTAGTGAAGTATCTAGCTAGCTATAGCTAACTATCTATCTTCATGACAAAGACAAACAGAATATCTGATGTCCTCAGTAGCTCAGTAGCTAAGTCAAGTGAACCGTTGGACAGTTATGTGATGGACAGTCAGACATTCCTTAATTGCATCTATAGATAATAGAGTTGCAGATATTTGCCCTATTCGGACAAGGATTCTTTTTCTCAGTGATTTCAGTCCCGTCTGAATGTCCCATGTCGTGTCAATAATCATTATCACGAAGCAGCGTCGCATGCACCACTCAGTGTCCGGGAAGTTGGGATGAAGTTGTTTGTGCGTAGCCGGGTCTGGGATCACAGGGTTCACTACCCCCCTCGCCCTCCCGTGTCAGGGCCTTTGTCAGCTCCTCGGGTTACTGGGTAGGGTGACAGAACATGTGCCTTGTCTGGGGGGGGGGGTGTCAGCCACAGCTGGAGAACATGGGACTGATCGTAGCAGCGGCTCCGCAACTGGGCCCAATGAAGTAGTAAGTCTCCTAGGACAGTTATTTAACTCTCTCAGTTGTGATTATCCCCTTAATCCATGTCCTGTGGTAAAACTACATGACTCCACCCCCCCATGTAGAACTGATCCTGTCCGAATAGATTGAAGACCTACTTTTGGCTGTGGCGAGAAACGCGTGGTAATACAGTACACACACATTTTGGATTTTCAAACGATGCAAAGACCAAAAATCTCACAATGTAAACCTAGCTAAGAGTTTCATGCCACATTTAAGTGGGTCTTTCATATTTAGCCAGTTAACTCTTTAAAGATAACAATTACAGAAAACTTGAAATTGCTTAATATCAGTATTTATTGAACAACAGTGTGTGTGTGTGTGTGTGTGTGTGTGTGTATTTTGTTGTATTTGTTACCTCTTTAGGATCTTTTTTCTGTCACAAACACAGACCTTGTCAGTAGTCCCCATGGAGACACAAACCTGGTCCTAATGAGGCAGAATCTCATTTCTGAGGACCTGGTTAAGTTTAAGAGTAGGATTTGAAATATGGTTAGGTTAAGTGAAGGTTAGGGGTAAGGCTTTTCCTAGAATGATAGTCAATGCAGTTTCCTTAAAATAATAGCTGTGTGTGTGTGTGGGGGGGGGGGTGGGCCTTCGAAAGAACTCAACTATCACTAACTGCATAGTTTTCTTTCACACATCATTGCCTTAAATAAAGCCAGTGATCTTCTACAGTTTAGGAGAATAAATATGAAGTCTGTCATTATTTAAACTGCTGTAGGATAATGAAGTAACCACCTGAATGCCAGTGATTTGACCAACAACAACAAAAAGCCCTGCTTTATGCTTTGGTCTAGTTTCTGTGGTCGTGTGCAGCATCCACTGACAGGAAGTGTAATTTGTTTAAACCAGAATCTCCTCTCATAGCAACAACCTCTGGAAAGCTGCTGCCAGTTGAGTTCACCTGCAGAGAGAGAGCACAGCAGTCTGCAGAAAATGAACACTTTGTCTTACTGGACGGTAGAAAGACGAGGCTGTTCCTGACGGTTCTGTCCGGTTCCAGAGTAAATTAGCCTGCACTGGACTGGAACGCGTCAGAGCAGCTGACGGACATGATCTACACTGGCCTCCAGGTTCCATTAGTCTGCTTCCGTCACAGTTTGAGGTTGAGGGCGTTTTGAATCACTGCTCGGTTTATAATAACTCTCTGAATGGACTGTGTCGAAGCAGGCTTTTGTAGCTAATACTGTAAACACAGTCAAACTTCACACTTGATGGAAATGTTCTTGTTTGGTTCTTGTGAAGTTCAAGCATGTTCATGTTGCTCTGGTGATGAGCAGAGGGGTGGGAAGGTGGTTGGTGGGCTACAGCCCCGCAGGCAAAAACAAACACATTTATTTTGAAATCATGTGCAATATCATCATAAATATTAATCCAATAACTTTTTGTCACTGGACCGGCCCCTATACTGTCCAAACTTGACACTCAGTGGCCTCCAGGTCGTTTGAGTTTGAGACCCCTGGACCTTGTCGGAGAACCACTGCTAGTCTATTCAGAGTTAGTCTAGTCTCCTCCGCACTTAATCCAATCCAAATTTATTTTGTCCTTCAACAAGACCGTTAACTCCACGCTGATGATGGCTGTGCCAGCAGTGTGAAACGTGTATGAAAGATAAAGAAAATACAAAAAATGTGCTATATAAATACAGACCATTTACCAAAACTCTGTATTTATTTGTATTATTCTTGGTGGTGATCAGTAGCTTATAGTTCTGCCGAGTTTCATGTGTCAACACATCCTGGGATGTTCAGGCCAAATGAGTCTGGACCCCGGGCTTGCTGACCGGCCCTGACCAGCTCACAGTATCTGGTGATATGAGTAAGTTGCTGCTGAAATGTTCACCTCTAAAAACTCGTTTCACGCCTGTTTGGTTTTTTTGTGAGCGTCACAAGAGAGAGACAAGAGAGCAGAGCAGACGAATGGAAACAAGGAAGAGAGAAGAGGACGGTGAGTCTGACAGAATTGAGAGAATATGTGAGAAAGATGAAGTTTGATAGAAGAGCTGTTACTCTGTGTGTGGTCTATACAACCACAACTTCCTTCATTTAAAATATTGCAAGGCAGTGTAAAAAAAAAAGACAGCTTTGTGTCCGCAGTGGTTTCTGTTTGTCTTCAAGATGCAGCAGCAGCAGCAGCAGCTGGTGTTGTGTTATATAAACACACTTGTGTGTAGAATATGAGGCGAACGCTGTTCTCTGCAGTGATTTGATACAGAACAATACAGTCGCTTTGTGTCATAAATCAATTTGACATTTTTCCACAATAACCCTGTCCTGCATTGGTGGCCAAGAAAACAAAACAATGAAAGCAAAGATTTCAGGGAACCGATGTAAACGATGTCTTGTTTTTACAGTTTTAACATCATAACCACAACTTTAAAACGGTGGTCTTTTACAGGTCTAACTTTTAACGTGATTAAGGCTTAAGGAAAGAGTAAAAAATTAGTGACACTGTCAAAAATTTACAAATTATGAACATTTTTGTAGTTGTCATGTGTTTTTCTCTCCCAATTCCTGTTCCTGGTCATTTCTTTAAGTTTCCTACCATTTACCTAACCACACCCACTTCCTGTCCCTGCTGTTTTCACCAAGTCAACCTGCGTATATAAGTGGAACTTTGACCTGCGTTGAAGTACAAGTTTGATCTGTTTGAAGAACTTTGAACTGCAATTACAGACTTCCAAATGTGATTGGGAACTTCAAACTGTGGAGGGCAGCGTTGCACCTCTTCGTGTGCGGCCTGCCGGATGAAGAAAAACGCCACTGCCGTCCCCAAAATTCAGCCCCATGGAATACGGTAAACATATGGTCAACATGAGCAAAAAAGTCTCTTAGTGACATATTCTAAATCCAACAAAAAGTCTGCCATTTTTAATCTTGCAGTCATTTTTTGGCAATTTTACATCTTTGATAAAATGCCCTACTACAGTAGTCATGGCAACCCAAGTCAGAGGCAGAGGAGGGGCAGATTACAACTGTCTCATCTGTCCAGTTTCTTGAGTTAGTGGCAGTGCACAGTTGGGTTGGCGACCATCCAGTGTACACTAATGTCCCACTACCTACACAGCATCCCCCTCTGAGCAGGGAAAAAATAAACTGCTGCCACCTGGTGCCAAAGGAAATGTCCCAGTTTGAACAAAGAAATGGCACAAGAGCCATGCGGAGAAGTGCTGCGCTACTTAAACAGGACTGTCTGACCCAGGCCGAGGGTCAGAGGGGTCCAAGTTCATGCACAGGTACTTCTTAAACTCTATATGTAAAAAAAAATGCAGGGAAGTGAAAATTAGTATATAAAACGGGTACAAATCAAAAAACATGAGCGCAGAAAACATAAAAACTAGGAGCTGCACTTCAAATTTACAAATAAAAATCAACACATGAGCTGATGCGGCATATTAAAGAGTTGTTTATTTGTTTACACATTGCATGTTTAACTTATCCTGACCTGCCACTCCTGCTGCCACTGCCCAGCTCGAGCTGCACTTCAGATCAGATTGTTTATTACAATTTTGTCTTTCGGCTTCTACCTGCTTTTCAAGTGATCCGAATATTTGATTTGGCAGAAACCGCCTCGACACATCTCTGTCCATCTCTGTGTTCATCTCAGTCCCAGAAATTCCCTGATTCTCATGCACAATGTCGGCTCAGACTGTGAGTTAATCTCCCGCAGCTCAGTCATCGTGGGGAGTCGCCTGGATGTTTTTTGGGATGGCGCATTGTCATCTCTCTCGTTCTTAAACTTCGACTTCTTTAACTTGTTGTACTTGAGCTGAGCGTCAAGCTCACGCTGAAGAGCCAGCTGTGATTTTCTGACTCTGCCCAGTTCTTCGTGGAGAACTTGCTTCTCTTCTCTCTCCTCCTGGATCACAAGGGTCATCATCTTGATCTTTTTGGAAAGCTCAAGGTTGACTGAGACCAGGAGGCTGTAGAGATTTTGCAAATTCTCATTCTGTCTCCAGAGTAACGTGTTGTCTTCTTCAGCTTTCTGCTTCACCACCGTGATCTCCTTCACTATCTTCTGATGGAGGGCGTCCCACTCAGCCCTCGCCTTTTGCAGCATCAGCTCGTGGCACGACACATTGTCCGCATGAGTCTTGATTGCCTTGTCGAGCTGACTTTGAAGATGTTCAGCCTGCTGCTTCGTGGCCTCATACCTTATAGTTTCCTCCTGGTATGAAGCTCTGACTGTATCCAGTTCTTCCTGGACGATCCACTTGTCCTTACTCACCACCTGGTTCTCCTTCGTCATCTCCTCGAGCTTTGTGTGGAACTCGGGGTCAAATGTGATCTGAATGTTGTGCTGATTTATCAGCTTCGCACACTGCTTCAAATAAAAGGAAGACTTTTCATCGGCGGTTTTCTCAATCGTTGCCACCTCCTTTGCTATTATTTGACAGTGGGTTTCCCACATCGCCCTCCTGTTCTGCGCCATCACGCGGTGGCTTGACGCAAAGTTTGCGTAATCCTTGGCTACCTTGTCGAGATTACTCTGAAGCTGGTCAGCCAGCTGCTTCCATTTGAGGATTTCAGCTTTATAACACTGGGTGTCCTCTTGGTTTGAAGCTCTGACTCGGTCCAGTTCCTCCAGTAAAGTCAGTCTTTCCTCCCGCTCCTCTTTCATCTCATCGGCTATCTTCTTCAGCTTGGTGGAGAGGTCGAGGTTGACCGAGACCAGAACGTTGTACTGATTTTGCATGTTCTCACACTGTCCCAAAAGTGAGATGTTCTCCTCATCAGCCTTTTTCTTGACCACTTTAATCTCCCTCATCATCTTGTGATGGAGTGTGTCTTGCTCAGCCTTCAGGTTCTTCTGCCACAGCTCATGGGTTTCTGCCTCAAACCTTTGGATGTCCTCCTGGTAGGAAGCTCTGACTTTGTCCAGTTCTTCGAGAATGATCTGTCTTTTCTTCCCATGTTGCGTATCTTCTATCCTCTGATAGAGGGCATCCCAGTCAGCCGTCCATCTCTTAACTCTCTTTTTTGGGGGCATGATGTGTGTATATATATATATATATATATTTTTTTTTTTTATCACCTCTAAAATGAGGTGTTTAGTAGTATAATTTTTAAAGCTTAGTCACTGAGCAGATACGCCATTTGATATGTAGACTCTTGCAAGCAATTAAGCATTTGAATGTACTCACCATGGGTATTTATGGTGGTTAGCATGTTTCATGTTGCTGTACAGCCTCCTCCTTTGAAGTCTTTGATTAAAGGTTCCCAGTCACCCATGTAATCAACAGTTATCGTCTCTTCAGATAAGCAAGCGTATTGATTATTCTTAAAATGCCTTTAATGTTTGCAAGTTGATTTGTTTTCTTCTGTGGCCAGTGACCCCTAAAGTCTTATCCACACGTGAAACAGAACTTTGTACTTACACACTTTTTTTTCTTCCTTTTTCGTTCATAAAAACTTCCGCAAACACAGCAATGTCTCTTTATACAACAGTTCCCCAAGCAAACTGAACAGAGCTGGCATGTTCACGCCACAAATAAAATGGTTCGCAACCTGAAGGTTCGGTTAAAATGGTGGAGGAAATGAAGAACGTACAGACCAAAATATTTGGTGAGGGGGATTTAGGGGATGATCTTTTTCATATGTCGCACAGCTAAAATGACAGTGAAAAGCATCTTTACAGTTCCAGCATCTATATGTGTCACAAACACATATATTGTGAAAGACCAACGTATTACTGAAGAATTCTTGTTTTAAGTTGAGTATTTAGAGTATTTTAAAACTCCAGTGTATAAAATTTGGGTGAAAATTGTTTCATTTGTCAGAAATTTAATTGAAGATAAAACAACTGAAAGTGATTTTTACAAGAGTACAATCACCTGTCTCAGCATCGTTTGGGTTTTGATGCTAATTTGCTAACACATTTGGAAAGCTGTTGCAAAATTCTACACTAAATTGCTAACTTCGAACCTGGGATGACGAAGAAACCAGGTAAAGTTAGTGATTCAAACTGCCGATACTGACTGAGAACATTCACATTGTCTTTTAGCTGTTGTTTTAGTAGTAAGCCCCGAGGGATTCAACATGAAAAAAGGCATTAAAATTTGTCATAATTCATCGCCAAGCACTCTTGGTAACTTCAACTGACAGCGTAACAGAAATAGTTCAGCTGTTTTATTGAAATCCGAGAAAGTAACCTTGCAAAAAATCATTTAACTTCACTGAAACTTTCCGTGGACTCTTCTTTGTGTTTTCAGTCAAACCCCAACCTGTTTGCAGTCGTCCCTCTTTACAAGCACAAAGTCACTGTTGAGTCATGTGGAGCTCATAAATAAAGTTACGCACTACTGTTTTACAGTAAGTCACGAAACAACATCCCAGTAAATTAATAATAATAAAAATAGTATCGTGTAACGTAATCACCGAACAATTCGGAACGTCTACACTCCCATCAGAGCCCATCAAGACACTTCAGCACGTCATCCACTAACAAACTGGTAACTTGTCGTGCAGAGACGGAGAGAGAACCAGCCAGGGAGGAGGATTGGAAAGATTCTTACCTGCTTGTCTCACATCCTGCTCGGCTGCTGAACGTAGCACAGCTCCCGCTCTGCACTGAGGAACATCTGCGAGGCAGAGGGTGAGGGAAGGAGATGCAGTAGGGTGGCAAGATAGTGGAAAGCCTGGACAGAGGGAAGGTGGATGGGAGGAAGGGGGCAGATGGATAAAGAGCAGGGGGGAAAGAGCCACTGCTGGCTGCTGCATCCCCTCTCTGCATACTGAGCCCTGAAAAGTGAGCAGAGCAGAAGTGATGCACACATCCTCAATGCTCCGGCTCCACTCTCACTCTGTGTGTGTGTGTGTGTGTGTGTGTTTCCCAAGTACTACTCGGATTGTGGGAACATAAATCTGTTCACACAGCCACGTTATGGGGATTTGATTCCTTAAGGAGACAAAAAACGTGTCTCGCGAGTTGTCTTTTAACTGGTTGGAGGTTGTGGGTTCAATTCCTGCTTCTGCCGTGTCCTTGAGCAAAGACACTTAACCTCATGTTGCAGCGTGTGAATGGGTGAAAACTGTAGTGTAAAGCAGTTCATCAAGACTAGAAAAGCTCTATATAAATACAATGTAGGAAATACACAATTTATGTGGTAAAAGTACCCAGTTTATTTAGAAAATGTAGTAAATGTATCCACATTTATTTAGAAACTGTAGTAAAAGTACCCAACTTATGTAGGAAATGATGTAAAAGTACACCATTTATTTAAGAAATGTAGTAAAAATACACCATTTATTTAGGAAATGTAGTAAAAGTACACAATGTATATAGGAAATGTAGTAAAAGTACACAATTTATGTAGGAAATGTAGTAAAAGTACACCATTTATTGAGTGAAATAAATTTTAACTTTTTTAGGCTATTGGATTCATTCATTTTGGGGGTTTAGTTTAGTTTCATCATGTCGGGGTCCCCCCAGGATTCCTTGGCCTCCCTTGAAACGCCTCTGCTCGGCATTGCATTCATCACACCAGTCACTGACTGTGTAACATTAATTTATTCAAGCAGCCTTAAAATCTCGCGGTGCTACCTCTCAGACATCTTGCATTTTATTAAGTCTGGTTCTGGGCGCAAAAGCGACACAAACATAGATGTTAACACGTTCCACGTAAACTTCAGCTGCGCCTCTGACTGAATCCTTCCTCTCCGTTTTCGTGTCCCCGGTGTTAGCGGATGTGAGGCGGTTGCTCGGACCGAGCCTCGCGTGCCAGTCCCGCCGACTTCAGTCGCTCTCGAACGGGGGCTGTGCGAGAGCTTTGTGCGTCATCTCCATCGCTGCCGCTGCCGTTTCTCCGACTTCTTTTTCTCCGCTGAGGCAACATGGCAACTCCCGCCGCCGTCAACCCCTCCGGTGAGTCAGCGTGTTTAAGACTGTGGTTGAAGATGGAGTATATTGTTTTATTTTAAACAAAATAGCTGCATGGAAGAGGCAGAGTGTGTTTTATTTATTTTTTTGTTGTGTTCGGAGCGGGGGGCTGAAGCGGCGGCAGGCCGCCGGAGCCTGGCTCGCGCATCCATCCCCCTTCCCCCCACCGAGCTGCCGTTGACAACAGCGCTTTTCTTCGTAGCTCTGCGGCCGAATTCACGTCAAAAAACCCCTCGGTTGTTAGGTTTATAAACACATTTACAGTGAATTCACCACCGCTGCTGTCGCGTATTTACTCCTAGCAAAGCTAAGCTAGCTCTCCCCCTCACTCTTTTCATTACAAAAGGTTTATTTTTTTTGCATATCGTTGCTTTAGCCACATGTGCCCTTCATTAATGTTGTCCGGAACGTTTGCTGTCATGTTTACAGCGTCACCTTGACACGAGTGTCTAATATATCTAGTATTCGCCTGTTGATTCATTGTTTTACATAAAACGCTAGAAATGATTCGTCCCTGCTGTGTAGTGTGTACCGCTTACATGGGCACGTGCCAAACCCTGTGTAAAATAATCCAACGATTTCCTTTACCACATTTTCCTGGCTTAACATGTGTGCTACATTTGATAAAATGGGCATTTTATCATTTGTTAAAAGTCATATTATGATTCGGCATGGAGCTAGTATGAGGAAAAACAATGGGTATTTGAAATAATTGCCAAAGTTGACTGTTATTGACTGGGTTGTGTAGCTCTTAGACAGGAGGCGAGGACCTGTGTGAATCGGCCATGAAAGTTTGTAATAAAGTGATATACGTGACCTTTGGTGCATCACGCATTAACATTGTTAGTGTGCAACACATCACACATGCAAGCTGTGTGGTTGTCGTGGTCAACAAGAAAATATAATTTGTGAAATTAAAGTAGTCTCGCGTGGTGATTTTGAGTTACAACTGAGGCACCTGTGGATATTTACTTGTTATGGCTTCTGTTGTTATATCGTGAAACTATTTAATTATATGAACAGAATAACTGTCTTCTTTTCACCATTTTGATGCTTAAGAACATGGTAATTAAAAACCTTTTTTTTTCTCAATTAAACTTTATTGAAATAAACTAGTTGTAGAAAATGTTCACATTCTGTTCAAGTTATCCTTTACATTCCCTATTTACATACGCTAGCAATGTTTTACCCCTGCTTTGTATGTGGGCTTGAATAAACAGAGCCAAATATGCCAAACCCTGTTCAAAAAATCCACCATTTTCTTATGGCACATTCTCTTGGCTTGACATGCGTGCTGTGGATGACAGAACATATATTTAGCAATTCCTTTCATGTCGTGTTATAAATCGGCATGTAGCTACGATGTGAAATTACAGCTAACGTTTGCCGTTGTTGACTGGATCCTTTACCTTCTGAGGAAGGAGGAGGAGGAGGAGGAGGACGTCGTATATGTAATAAAAGTGTGTATTTGATTGAAATACACAACTCTTTTTGTGTCACAGTCTGCCGATTTAAATCACATGGTGAGGCTCTGCGCGCGCGGTGTGGCTCTGTTGGTGTAAACAAAGAAAGTGTAAATTGAGTCTGGCAGGCGATTTAGCCTGAGCTTTAATCTCAGTTTGGTATAAACAGATGATACCCGAGGGGATTTGCATTTTATGACTCTTGCCTCATTAGTAGACAGTGAAACTAGTTTAGTGATGTTAAACAAACCATAAAATCTGTTACCACCTTGCTCTCGCATTCTGAAACGACATGTTTAGCTTAATTACGTTCTTCTATGAGTTATGCAAAAATACAATACTTTGAATTCTCAACTTTGCTTTAGAGCGCAGTTAATAAATTTGACTGTTCCATCTGTAAACGCAGAGAGACATGAAGCCAATGAAAATGAGGCATTGTTTTAAAATATGACCAATTATATCAAACACGGGTGATATGAAATAATTGCAAGATCAGGTAGAGGTGATTGTGGTGAAAAAATGCCCAGATTGGCACTAATCCAATCCTTACATTTTGGGATCAAACAGGGGCAAAAATGGAGGTGCATAATCTCGCTCTCCAAACAGTCGTTCTGTCAAGTTACGCCGCAGAACTCTTTAGGTCTGTCATGTTGAAAAGTGATTTCGGAAATCTGAATCACATTTTAACACACTCCAGATGTGGGCTTCAATCATATTTTTGATTTTAAAAAATCGTGTTTTATTGGATTTTGCTTTTGTTTTGCTGTCCAGCCTTTCAAAAACTAATCTGGATAAAATATGTGTATGCAAAAATTTGATACCAGCCACATTGTTGAATTCCGATTGAAGTGGGATTATTAAAGAGCAGATTTAAAGGTCCACGTTCACAACTATTCGTAAGTGTCTTCTGAAACATCATGCATCCGTGCATCAATACCTTTTTGATCGGTGTTTTCCAAACCTTGAGCTCAGGAGGTTCTCAAATGTCTTGTTTTGTCCAACAACTGAATGTATTCGTTTTTAGGAATAAGGAGCAAAGAAACCAGAAAATATTAACATGTATAAAGCTGAAAAATCAAGAGACCTTGTTTCAGTTGATGAGTTATGTCAGTATTTAACAGTAGAACAATAGCAGGACTTTCTTTCTTGAACCCAAATGGAGTAAAACTCAAATTAATATAAGTGTTAACACCTGTGTTTGATGTTGAAAATGGCAGCCTTAAGAAACATCTGTTATGTCACGTTTATTCAAGACATTCTTGAGCATTACGTTACACATATTGTATGAGTTTAACTCTCAAATTTCCCTGTGGGAACAAAAAAGTTTATTTTATTTGATTTGATTTAAAAATCACATTGGTTTGTTTCACATTAGTGGAAAAATCTGAGCGTAGTTAGGGCCTGAGCACTGACCTGTATCCGCTCTGATCATACTTTTCCATCATCTTTTTCCTTTTACTTACTCTTTGAGGGTCTCATCGTGCATTAAAACTCATCAAACTTGGCAAGCACATTAGGACGTGTGACAATTGCAATCTGACCAAGTTTTATGGAGATGGAATGTATTTCACAGGAGTTGTGGTTAAAAACAACAACGGCATTTTCACATTTTGTGTTCCCACCAGCCAAGACCTCACCTACCTTTAATCTGTATGTAGGTTGCCGTGGCAACAATGGTAGTGGTTCTTTTTATCTTTTTCTGCGAAGCCAAGTCACTGCGCCACTTCCTGCAACAGGAAGTGCACCTTTACTCTACTCTGGCATAACAAAATATCGGTGACCTCTCTCTCTAGCGCCACACAGTGGTCATTGCGGTCATGCCACACCCTGACATGAATGGAGCCCTTGTTTTTTTAGATATTGTTTTACCAAACTATTCAGCCTTACTGAATAATGCAGTCAACTATTTAATATGGTGGGAGTGAACTGCCAGGGCAATAAATGAAATGAATCACATTTGAATTAATTAGATCCAAATATACCGCACATGTCGCTCTCCATTAGCATACACTTACTATGCATCTTCACCAAATATTCATTATTATTGTGGTTATCTTAAAAAAAACAAGTCCAAATTAGGAATGTTTTGGTTTGTATGCACCATATAAGAAATAAATCATTAAAACTGGCTGTGTGAGAACATCATCAAGTACTCGATTCACTGATTTAGAATAATACGGATGATAAAATGAACTGATTTTAAAAATAATTAGGGCTGCAACTAATGATTATTTTCATACTTCATTCATCTGCAGATTATTTTCTAGATTAATCGAGCAACAGCTTGGCTCATAAATGTCAGAAAATGTTGAAAAATTATACAGTTTTAAAGATTTCCTTCACGGAGCAAAGAAACCAGGAAATATTCACATTTAAGTAAAAACTGCAGCAGTTATTGATTGAGCAGCAATCGATTTCCCAAATCTTTTTAGCTTTTTAAATGTGAACATTTTCTATTTTTTTTTTGCATAACAAACAAAGAAATCATTAAAACTGAATCATTTTGGTTTGAGGACAAAACGAGACGTTTAATTTTTTTTCGTTATTTTCTGACGGACCAAGCAAGTACTCGCTTAGTCAACTATGGCAATAATTGTGTCATAACGAGTCATAGCTTGGCCCATAAAATGTTGACCAGTGTTTCTTAAATGTCTTGTTTTTTGTCCACAAACCAAAATGATTCAGTTTTAATGACTGCTTTGTTATACGGAGCAAAGAAACCAGAAAATATTCACATTTTAAGAAGCTGAAGAACCCGGGGCAAACTTGTTTTATAAAAAGATGTTTTATTGACAATTAATTTAAAGACAAAGAGTTCATTGCAGCCCTAATTCTTGTGCAGAGGAGAGGAGCTGTGAGCGTCTGAGACCTCTGTATGAAAACAGGTCAACCGTACTCTACCTCGCGCTCTGTGCCACTTCATTGGCAATGTAAATGAAAAGGGAATATAAATAAAGAATTGGGCCGGTTATTAGCACCTCGGCTGCATACAGAGTGTGGAGCTGAGGTGTTGTTTGAATGAACAATGAACCGATGAGGAAAATAACCCTGTCAGATAACAGAAGGACACGAAATCCTGCCTTTTCTCTCTCTCTCTCTCTCCCTCTCTCTCTCTCTCTCTCTCTCTCTCTCTGAGAGTCTGTCTGTCTTGTTTAAAGATCAGACTGAGTGTCAGTGTCATCACAGATGAGAGCCTTGTTTGTATCTGATGGAAGCAGCACCAAACACCCTCCAGGCCCAAGGACAACCCTATTGTTTTAATTATTATCCTCTTGCATGTCGTACTTGTAGATGTAATGACCCACTCAGATGTTTGGCGGAGGTGTGTAGCGAGAGTTACGTGCAGAATTAAGTCTCGCTCCTGCTGCTGCTGCTGCTGCTGTAACCAGAGGAAGATAAAGTTAGCTTGCTGATCTGTGGTCAGCCGTCGTCGGTCAGGTGCGTCGACCTCGGTGGACGCGGGAATGCCGCTGTTTCACTGCAGGATTATCTCCAGCTGGCTGTGATCCAGATCCACTTGGCGTAAGACCATGTGGAACATGAGCAGCGATATGATCTAATGAGGGCCGCGTGTTTGGAGAGAGGACAGAGATGATTTCGGGTTCATGAATTACAGGAAGGAGATCATTCTCCTAACTGGTGGTTAACTCTATGGATTAGATACTTCCTGGTGAAAAGCAGTGTTTTCTTTCCCCTAATAATGAGTGAATCGACAGAAAATGAATATGTAAATACATTGAGTATAGATGAATTATTCAATTCGTTACATTTTTAGGCTTTAATTTGTTTCCGAAAGTGTTTTAATGGATGTAACATGGAAAGTGGGAAAAAAAAGAATAGGATGAGATTAGGGCTGCAAGGATTAATCAACTATCAACTATTTGTCAACTAATGCTTCTTTTAATAATTAAAAGTGAATATTTTCTGGTTTCTTTGCTCCGTATAACAGAGAAGTCATTAAAACTGAATCATTTTGGTTTGCGGGACATTTGGGAAACATCATCATTTTGAGGATGGAGAAACTGTTTCTCTGACATTTTATGGACCAAATGACTGATAAAACAATCGTCAGATTAATCTACTATGAAAATAACCATAATTTGCAGCCATAGATGTGGTATGATTTTAATTAAAGGTTTGTGTCAATAGTTTATTTTCAACACTTTAAGAAGCAAAAAAATATCGATTTAATCATTCAAAAGTATTGTATTTATTGTTAGTGAAAATACACTTGTTCTGTCAAAATAGTTGTAAATATCTAACGTTTATAATCTGACAAACGTATTGTCTGTTTTCAATTTTTATTTTACAAACAAAATATAAAATACAGTTTCTGAGTGCAAAAATGCGTCATTGGTAATAATTGGCCCGATTAGTAAAAAATAAGGGTTAGGGTTATCCAATGCGAATTATTAAGTATTGGGTCAACATCTAGTTCTTACACAGTGGACCTTTAATGGGCTAATATATGGTGCATCTCCTTTTTTTGTTAGTCATTAGGAAGTAGTTAAAATGCATTGTTTTTATATTTATTTCCTTTTGGATTATTAACAGTCCTTTTTTCATAATAAATGTCCCGAGGCTGTTTGATAGATTAGAGCGAGAGAGAAACCTCGTCTGAGGCAGAGCAGTGATTGAAAAGGAGAGAGCGAGAGTAACGTTCCCTCTGGTCTCCCAACAGGCTGATTAATGCGTTTGACCTCGGGGTGTTTTAGCGTTTGGCTCTCTGAATAATGTATCTGTGACTTAGTTAAAACTAGACTTCTGATCGACTGTGTGTCTTTAAAAAAAAACAACCCGAATCCGGTTTCAGAGAGAAAACCATGGTCTCTCTGCTCCAAGCTCAGTTAAACCGAAGAGGTCGACTGAAAATGTAAAATTTCCTGTTGGGAAAACGCTGCCCTTTCAGTGAGATAAACATTATTATTCAGACCTCATTCAGATCTGGTAGCAGTGATCCGATCACGTGCAGATCAGAAGTGTCCTCAGATCTGATCACAGAACCACATTGAGAAGGATAGATTATCCAAATCCTCGATTTAATTTTTTTCTATTGTCTACATGGTGTCATGAGTGATATAATGCCCCATCATTTGTTTACAATGTACCACACTTAAGGCCATATTGTCAAATTTAAACAATTTATTAACAATATGAATGTAACAATAAGCAGTGAATTGTAAACTAAGTGTAAAAAGAAGAGATGTCATCGAGAGTCATGTAGCTCAGTCTAGCAATCATTAAATCTGACCTCTGACCTCCAATAGCATGATCACACATGGAAGGAAACACCTTTGTAGTGAGTTGTGACCTGCTTGGCGTTCTGTAGAGTGGTTGCAATACGTTAATAAAAATGTTTAAATCCAGGGTTTTTCCACCACTGAATAAGGTCACATGACAGATCTATAAGGTCACATGACTCATTTGGCTTTTGCTCCAAATGAGGATGTAGGATATTTCCAGAAAGTGTTTTCCACTACTGAATAAGGTCACATGTCTGATGCTACAGTTTTTTTCCAAATGAGGACAGTCCTGTGGTGTAGTTCACACACCGTTTTGCAAAAATATTTTCACACCAATGATTTCAGAGAAGCGGGAGTGGGTTCGAGTCAGTGTGTCGCCCATATCAGCAGTTGCCGTGGTTACTATTAGTTGGGAGCAGCTTCAGGTTAGCGGGAGCAGCTAACGCGTAGTAGTCGTGCTACAATGGCTACAACCCGGACAAGGTCGAGATATTGACCTTGTTTCGATCGATATTCGATTTACAATCGTGACACCCCTATCTCTTATGTATTTCACCTTTTTAAAATCTTATTTCATGTTACAGCAGCAGATAATAAAGTTGAATCTCATCTAATAATTGATGCAGATTTATTTATTTCCCGTTTTTTTTAGCAGATTTTCTTATGTTTCAAATATGTTTATTGGGAGACCAATCACTTAACAGAGAGATTTAACAGTCGACAATCATGTTTCCTTAGCAGATTTTCTTGATCAAATATAACTTATATAACATTTTATGTCTCCACTGTAGTGCAATTATATATGTATAGTCTAAATATTTAATACAGTAAATGGGGTCAACAAATACGACCTAAAAAATATTACTTTTGCATGAAAATGTTGTTTCTGAGAACAAAATTGCATGATTCATTATAATTAGTTGTTTAATAAATTACAATCGGCCAATGTATTACTTAACAATGGCAAACGTCGGCCTGATGAATCCGTCTTCCTCTGTCACAAACATTATCTATGTTCTCCACAACAGACATGATGATGTCAGTGTGTATTTGAATAAAGCCAGATAGGATCTCCGTTGACACATTTCAACACCAGATGCAAACAGTCGTACTTAGTTCTCTCGAGGATGTTCTCTATGTGAATAGCACTGTCATCTGAACGCAGCTTCAGATATTTCAAACTTAAACAGGCCGTGGATTTTATTAGTTGAGCTTTTTGTTTATGTATAATATCGTTTTTTTTTCCTTGTGTCCTCGTCTTTGCAGCCATGTTTTTTTAGTTTTTAGTGAGTCTGTCTGACACGGATGACGTTTGTCAGTTTATGCTAATGTAGAGCCTTGTGTTACTCATACCCACTTCATGAATGAATGAATGATGGAAGTCTGCTTCCTGAAAGGCCTTGTACTGCAGTGCGTGTTCTTCTGGAAGCTAAAGCTGAAGCAGCAAAAGCATACGTTATCAAATATTAACTTTGTTACTTGGTGCACTGGGGCGCACTGGAGGGTTTGTTTGGCCTATCCATTGCATCTGGCTGAATGAATGAGTGAGTGAAGTGAGTGAATTGAGTGGAGAGATGGAGTGGAAAACAACATGGCAAATAGAATGGATTTGTGGACGGGAGGGGGGGGAATATGTGAGCGGTAGATGGAGGCTGAAATTGGCACGCGGCGTAATTCCTCCAAGCCATTTTGACATACAGCACACTGGCTTTATGTTGAATGGAGTTGCAGGCACATGCGTTACCTCTGGCATTACGAAATAAAAGCGTCTGAAAGGGTCTGTGTGAGAGAATTAGAGTTTCTTTCTGAGGTGTAAGTGTTTTTGGCTGCTTTGCAGCTTGTGTGGATCAGACCTTTAGCTAGGATTCTTTTAGAGGGTGTCGATTTTTGTTTGTTAACACCTTCACAGAACATTTTGAAATTCATAACTCTCTGAAACACTTTTTCCTGCATTTTGAGGTGCAAATTTTGTGGAATACAGCCACATCTGACAACATCTGACCTTTTACACCTTTGAACATTCACACAAAAAAAACAATTCTTACATGATTACTCTTCTGGAAGAAGCTGGAGATTACTCTCTGTCTTCTTCCTAATTTTCCACAAAAGTAACTTCGTGTCTTGAAGCAAAAAGTCCATATTTCTGTATAGCCTTCATATTATAATGGACATTATCAACTGTAAATATGTCAATAGTGGGAATCAAGCACACTGTTCTCCACAAACAACATCCATTTATCCACCTTTTTGAAAGTTAAGGCTTCCTTCTCGCCGGACGTCTATGTTTTTGTTTTCCCCCCGGTTAGCCTATTAGCTAAAAGCTTGTCTTAAACACGAAAGTTGAGTTCACCAAACAAGGAATTCAACCCAATAATCTGGTTTGTAAGTCGCAACCAGTTAGTCCCTGATCAGTACTTGCTCAGCACTCTCTTAAGCTGCAATTCCACCAAAATCCACAGAGAAAATCTGTCTTTTTGGTGACCAGTGTAATGTCACTGTGGTGTGCACCTAACAAAAGCTTCAAGATGGGGTTAAGTGTCTTTACTCAAGGACACATAAAGACTTAGCAGAGCCTGGAATTGAACCCACAACGTTCCAGTTTAAAAGACAGTTGAGCTCACAAAATGCTGCTTGTTTGTGGATCAAAGCAGATATGATACAACACCTGTTGTTAAGTCATTTGCATGGCTGCTCTGGTTAATCTGAATTGAGGATGACACTGCATGTGCTAATCCTCTGGTTTCCTCTTCCTCTCGTCGCCGCAGAGATGGGCAGCGAGTTGCCAGGAACAGTCGGGATGCCCGGAGCGGTCGGTGCCGGCCAGGTGAGGATGGGAGCAGCCGTGTCAGGCCGCGGGGGCAAGCGGAGATCGGCAGGGTGAGTATTTTTACCCCCGACCTGCTGTGGAAAAACCACCCAACAGAAAAATGCTACGACTTAAAACATGAAAATAACGGAGTTCAGTCTGTGGTCAAGATGACATTACATACAATACATGTCATTTTAACTTTAGCTCCACAACACACAACCAAGAACTCGCAACTTAAATGCTTTAAACCACTTAAACATATATATTTTTTACATTGACGCTGTAGATCATGTGTTGAGGAAAAGCCACACAGTATTTGCTTCTTTTTTTATCTCATTGCTGCTGTTGAGGGTTCTCTGAAAGCGTCACGTTCTCCTGTAAATGAGTTTGTGTGAGTTTTGTTCGACACTTGTGTTCAGTTAACAGTTCAGAGTTATTCATTTACAGCATGGCTGCGTTCAGTCACTCAGTAATCACACACACACACATGCTGTTTAATGGACTAAGAGATTTGGGTTTGCAGGCCTGATACTAAGGCCTGGGGGTGGAGTGGCTCAGTGGTTAAGACCCTACCCTGTGTGCGAAAGACATCATAGTCGCAAGTTCGATTCCACCCCTGGCTGATTGTACTCAATTCCATTGTAAGTCGCTTTGGATAAAAGTGTCTGCTAAATGACATGTAACTATGTATGTAACTGTAACTACACAGAGAACACTGCACTGTACAACACGACACAACAACTCCGCTTTTCTCCCGTAATTGTAAAAATGTTTTGGTTCATTTTCATGTTCTTAACCCAAGGAATGTAATTATAAGTTATTCAGACCTAACAAATTCATAAGCACGGTTACAAAGACTAACTATGACTTCATTATTAGTCCAAATTAATAAGTTTAAAAATAATTAATTGTTAATGCCAGTGCTGTTTTTTTTTTTAGATTCAGGACAGCTGATGTCCTACAATTGATGCAGATGTTTTGTTTTTTGGCACATATATTATTTCACATATACATATATACAACTTTCATGTAATTAATATTAAGTTTATACATTATTTTGATTGATAATGCTATATAATAAAATGTAGATTGAAGACACAGACCATTAGTGTTGTTTAGATATTTTTCGATATATATATATATATTATTATTATTTTTTTAAATAATAGTTGTTATCTTTAAACAATTTGTTTCATCACATGGAGGAAAAAAATAAATAAAATAAACAAACAAACAAATAAATAAATAAAAATCAGACTGGTATGGAAGCTAATTTGCACCAGGAAAAAAAGAGGTCAAATAAATAAAAAGTCGAAATTATTAGAAAAAAAGTCAGAATTATGAGATAAAAAACCTTTAAATTGCGTGAGTAAAAAAATGCTTTTTTTGTTGTATAATTTTCATAGTCGGAGCATAGCAAATGGACATTTTAAAATAAGGAGCCCCTGTGTCAATGGAAGCTTCAGGTTCTGCACTCATGTGGAAGTACGGGATAAAGGAATGATGTTTAAAAGGATGGATGCTGCTCGTGTGTGTGTGTGTGTGTGTGTGTGTGTGTGTGTGTGTAAAGGGAAAATTGTGCTGTACATGAGTTCAGTATCTTGTACATGTAATCCTCCGGGGCTAAAGCAGTGCATTGAATCCACGCGCAGGCATTAGGCCTAGATAAACATGAATAAATAATATACAGACCTAGATGTGGGCAACTAACATGGCAAATAAACATGGTACAGGGAGGCAACAGGGACCTGCTGGGTCTGTGTGTGTGTGTGTGTGTGTAAAAGCCGATGATGCATACACGACACAACGCTTGATCTCCCACTCGATTTCTATTTTAAGTGAAATCCTTTGCCGAGGTTAACATTTTGTGTGTTTGAAGTTAAAGGAGTAGCTCAGGTTTTTTGACGTATTGTTGCTACAGACACAGAACCAGCAAAACACAAGGATATCGCACAATATCTTCAGCATATGTTCACTGCATTATCCCATCATTAAACAGACTTTTCCATCAGGAAAGTGCAGTTTGTGTTGTTTTGTAAGCCACTCCCTCCCTGTACCAAAGTCCATAGAGAAAATCATCGTTTTTAGGTCACAGGGACACGGGAGCTGCTGGTCTACTGCTGCCTCATTTGATAAGTTTGCCTCACCGAAGTGAATCAGACCAAAGGTTTTCAACCACCAAAGTCACAAAATAACACGTATGAAGCTGCTGGTGGATGCAGCAGTGGATTGACAACACCTGTGTGCTGTGATGTAAAATCACACATTTTCACAATGGACTTTGGTGTGGGAGAGCGAGTGGTTCGGAAAGGGACAACAAACGTCAGTTTCCTGGCAGAATGGGGTGTGTATTAGTGAGAAAATGACAGTCATGTTTTCACTTCCTGCTTCTTCCAGAAAGCAGTTATGCACACAGGCCTTTGCGACTCTCTCTCTTAAAAGATTATGAAAAAGAAATTGAGGGGTTTTTAGTCATGAGGGATCACTCACCATCAGCTTGTCAGGCTAACAGAAGTAGTAACAGTGTTTCCTTGTTTCTCAGAATGGACTTTGACGACGAGGACGGAGAGGGACCGAGCAAATTTTCAAGGTGAGGATATGACGAAATGAGAATGTTTTTATGATTTTGTTCCTGTTTCGGGGTATCTGAGGGTATCTGAGAGTATCTGAGGGTATCTTACTGCACTCACATTCAAAAACTGGGTCAGTAGCACACTGTGTCATCACAGTGTAACATTCCAAACAGAGCGAGAGCCCTGCAGATACCCCGTGTTTGTGACACTGACGCCACCATGACTGTCCCTCCATCCCAAATACAGTTTTATTTTGAAAGGGTGACCCTGTCACTGCATCTCATCCTGTCGCATTTTTAATTTGTCTCAACTTGTTTTTTTCCCTTTCTTTCTGTCTTTCTTTCTTTCTTTCTTCATGTAGTGTAGTGTGTGTGTGTAAGTATGTGAGATGATGGTTTTATTTAAGAGCTGAAGACTTTGGATTTGTGGTAGTGGCACACACGGAGGAGGAGCTGCCCTCTGCTGGACACAAGAGGAACTGCGTGTTTAAACACCCGGACACACAGACCATTTACTGGAGGATGAGCTTTGTTTTCACAGTGTGTCAGGGGTTAAACTGTTATTTATGCAGTGGTTATTCTTCTGCTAAATGGTTGCTCTCGATGCACTTTGTCAGACTTAATATCGTCAAAATTTGCTCAGAGAAGGACAAATATGATAGATATTCTGGCAATTCTGAGTATAAGAGAGTTATTGTTTTTCCATCCCCCTTTTACTCATGTTTTTCTACCACCATTCACACGGAACCATCCACTATCACGCATTAATCCGTGACGACAGTTGCATGTGACGCGTGTGGACTCTGAAGCTGCTGCTTGATTGTGTGTGTGTGACTCAGCGTGTGACATGCTGTGTCCTCTCTCCTCCGCAGGTATGATGATGATGATCAGATTCCTGGTGGGGATAAGGAGAAATACGCCAGGTAGGCCGAGCATGTCGAGGCCACAGAGGATTTTTCCGTTCACTCTGAGGCTGTACTGAGGCCGTACCACCTGCAAACCTCATACTTGACAGTTATTTAATCACCTTATTTTAAGCTATAATAAAGCTTATCAAAGCTGGATCAAAACATGGACGCAGTGACACGTCGCCGTCCTTTCTCGTGCGATAAGATAATCGATACATCGGGCCAAATATCGACGTTTTCATTCATACATGAAGGCACTTTACAGCGGGATAAAGGTGGAGAAAGCGACGTGAACAGATGCTCCATCCACGTTCAATACGTAGACTTTATGACCTTTGTGTTCTCTATGTTGTGAATAAATGGAGAAATCCTGCACTTTTAACTTTTCACGTACAGGTTTCGCGATGTATCGCCGTGTGATTGTCTTACAATATATCGATTATCACAGAATCGTGATATTAGTGGTATCGTGGACCATGTATCATGATGTTCGATGCAACTATTAAACCTGAAGAAGAAGAAAAGTCTTGAATTGTAAAGCATTAGTGTACTTATTATATTTTCTTTTTTCTTTTTCTCTGTGTAACAAAAATCAAAACTAAATAATTTTGGGTTCTTTTTGGCCAAAAAAGATTTGGGAAACATTGATCAAATTAAGCAATTATGAATATAATTGTTAGTTTCAGTTGCATACTTATGTATGTTTGTTTTTTAATTCTTTATTTTGATTGTTTTGTTTAATTTAGGAATAAATTGGGTTTGTTTGAGCAGTGAAATTTGCGACGTGTGCACTGCTCTCACCAGGAACCAGAGTCATGAGAAATAGATTCTAGCTTCTTAACAAAAGGCTCAATGAATAACATTTATGCCTGTTTAAGACAACGGCGTCTTATTATGTTTTATTTATCAGTATTTATCTGTTGCATTTCTACCAATACCTTTTATCATTTCTCATCCAAACAACGTTAAAGCCGGCTCTGCACACACTGGTGCCCTCAGTAAGTCACCTGCTAAGGTTAAAGCCATTTTGGAGTCCTGAGGTTGCTCCGAGTTTCAGTGACCTCGGAAATTCCCGAGTCCCGACTACAAGTGGAATAACTTGGCAGAAACGATAATGAAAACAAAGTTGTGTTGTGGCCGTCAGTTGGCAGTTAAACCGAGTAGCTGGTTAGTAGTTGCTCGTCCGAACCGTCTCCATGCACGTAACTGCCATTTCCCCTGTTTCAGGGAGAACCACAGTGAGATTGAGCGACGCAGACGCAACAAAATGACCCAGTATATCACCGAGCTGTCGGACATGGTGCCCACGTGCAGCGCCCTCGCCCGCAAGCCCGACAAGCTCACCATCCTGCGCATGGCCGTGTCTCACATGAAGTCCATGCGGGGCACCGGGAACACGTCCACCGACGGGGCCTACAAGCCCTCGTTTCTCACCGAACAGGTACGACGACGGATCCTTCACACGCACGTCTGTATCTCTGTGTGTTTACGTTTGTACTTTGGTACGTCTGTGTAGACAGGAAGCAGATTTTCTCCGCTGTAGTTGATCACTTAGCTTCAGGAAGTTCTACTGACGTGAAAAAAAACAAAGATTAATATAATTTTTCTGATTTCAAGCAAAAAATGTAGACATTTTTCTCGTCTCCTTGTCCATTTTTTGGTTTATATCTTCCGTCTCTTTATCGCGTTAGGAATTGAAGCACCTGATCCTGGAGGCGGCGGACGGCTTCCTGTTTGTGGTCGCCGCGGAGACGGGCCGGGTGATCTACGTGTCGGACTCGGTGACGCCGGTGCTGAACCATCCCCAGGCGGAGTGGTTCGGCAGCACCCTCTACGAGCAGGTCCACCCCGACGACGTGGACAAGCTGCGGGAACAGCTCAGCACTTCAGAAAACTCCATGACAGGTAGAGGAACGCTCTCACTGCTGCTTTTCACTGAAATGGTCAAAGTAACACACCTGAAAATGTGTATCGTGACCACCTGAGTAGACGGGAAGCACATTTTCAGATTTCTGCTGATGTAGATTACTGTGTTCATTTGGGTTGCCCCAAGTTTGTGTGGACAGGGTGCATTTTTGTCGTCTCCCTCTTGTCCCTTTTTTATTGATTTCCGGAGAACACGTCTTTTTAAAGAAGCAGTAACAAACTGTTGAGTTGTTGTGGACAACCTGCATGCCGTAAATTTTATTCTGTGTGGACGGACGAGAGTTTGACCCCACGTGTGGACTGTGACTGAACATTTTGTCTAGGGTTGCAACTGGGGGGAAACAGGCATTTTGTTTTAAATATAAACCAAATTGGGAACTTACTATGTGAATTATGGGAGTGAATGGGATCAAGAGAGACCACGTAAACACTGGTAACCATGGAAACATGCCTAAAATGGTGTAAAGAGTTCCTACACGTGTACATGTGTGTTTTCTGTACAAGGGCTTGTCCCTGAAGTACTCGCAGTGCTCACTAGATGGCAGCATTGTCCTGTTAATCTCTTGTGGAGGCTCCACACTTTTCACAGTGTCACACACACATTTTATTTTTCTTCTATTACTAATCACGTCCTGATGATGTTTGTTGCCCAGATGCCTTTTTTTTAAACTGGGAAATAAGGTTTTTGTCGCTCTGTGTAAAGCGATCACTCTCCCACACCAAAGTCCATAGAGAAAATTGGCGTTTTTACCTCATGGCACACAGGAGCTGCTGAGCCTCTGCCGCCTCTGTTAGTACGTTCAAATGTGTTATGTTGTGATGTTGGTATTTCAAGTTCTGCATTAAGATTGACCTCAGTGACATAAACCAACCACACGAGGCAGCAGTAGACCAGCAACTCCTCTTTACCTGTGAGCTAAAAACGTGGATTTTCTCAAAGGAATTTGGTGTGTGTGTGTGTGTGTGTGTGTTTAGTGGTTTAAAAAGCAACACAAACGTCCGTCGTCTGTCGGAAAAACATGTCAAACAGGAAGATAAAGTGACGGCCACATGATCGCATACAACCAGACTTAAAAAAAACTTTAAATGTTGTGTTTCTGCCCAGAGTCTGATCCTTGATTCCTGAATTTACTGACAGTGTCATGACACTCTCTCTAATATGTGAATTTACCCTGTCTGTCCTTATCTGACCCCCAAAGCCTCTGTGTCAGCTTCAAAACACACTCATGACCACAGTGGAACAGATGGAAACACACACACACACGCAGGCATGATGCACCTATACACAAGCACGCGACGAAGGCTTTGAAGTGGCAGCAGTTCTCCGAGTTCACTTTTCACCGGGGTGGAAATGAGCAGCGTGTTTTTGAGCAGGGATTCACCGTTTGAACCCCGTCGTTGTTTGCCCGTCGCAGGGCGGCATGTTTTTTTCCAGCCTGAAAAACCCCCACTAAACATTAATCAGCCAGAAGTGGAACGAGTGATCGTTTCACCACGCAGCAGTTGTTCCCGTCTGTAACTGACTGATGGAATAATAAGTTATTGGGTCAATCTGTGCATTCCTGTAGCTCATCGCCCTCCACTCCAGTGCTGCTGCCATTGATGTCACTCTGTCTCTGTCTCTGTCTCTGTGTGTGTGTGTGTGTGTGTGAGAGAGAGTTGTTAATGATGAAGACGTTTTGGCTGCTCAGAGTTTTCTGTGGCCGATGCCACTCATTTCTTATTTTCCTTCTTTCTTATAATTTAATAATTGTAACATTTAATACAAAAACATTTCTTCACTGCAGGGAAATTATTGACAGTATTTTTAATGAAAAGGTTACGAGTTATTAGTTTGTCTCCCGCACCAACGTCCATTGAGAAAATGTGCGTTTTAAGCCTGCAGTGACACGGCAGTGTTAATTCTTCTGCTGCCTGATTTCAAATCAAATCACATTTCAGGAATAAAGTCATTCAATTCAAATTCAATTCAATTTGTTTGTTTGTAAAGCACTGAATTACAGCATAATGTACAATCCAGATTTTTACTGACTGATCCTTTCAGCTCAATAATCCCTTCTGGAAGGGGCAACCAGAACAAGTACGGCGGGAAAAACGCTAAACCGGCCATCGTGAAGAACGTGTGATGTACAGTATATATAGTGCAATTAATGTAAAATGATTTAACATAAATAAATAACATGGAACTTGTAACTATAGAGTAGTTACAAGTTCCATGTTATTTATTTATTTTATCCCAGTGGTTCCCAAACTTTTAACAGTCCCGTACCCCTTCAGACATTTGACCTCCAACCATGTACCCCCTAGTCCTGCACACTTATCTCTCTGTTTGTCTTTGCATACCCCTTACATCACTGCTCTAACCTATGCTAGCATGTCTGTCTAACAGTAATACCTATTGTAGCTATGATAAAAACATCAAAGGTAAAAAGGTCAACAGTGGCCTTCAAAGATAACATCAAAGGTCATCAAAGCTCAGTCTCAGTTCTTGTTTGTAACTTAAGGCTTCAGACATAAACAGAAAAGTCAGTTCTCTTTTCTTCTCCTCATCACCGCTGTTAATTTAACTGTATGGTGGTAATTGTAGTCATTTGAACACTTTAACGTGGACCAAAACGTTGTTTGCCAACCGCCATAAGACCTCAGAAAAGAA